>NC_143017.1:33388568-34137318 GCF_055824585.1 Amblyomma mixtum | reverse complement strand
TTCTGGCCTCTGCAGTATGTAGTTATTGAAATTCGGTTGTATTTCAGTAATGCAGGGAACAGTGGTATAGCAATTGTGAGAGTACAGGTCAAACTGACGGGCATTCACTTTTGTGTATGTATGCTTTTGTGTGCACAAGAATGGGAAATATGGAAGAACAAACTGACTCATCTCAACTGATAATTCACAGTTGAAATGAAAGTATTTACAGGATGTTTATGAAGGCACGCTTTTATCTTCAGTATAATTGATACTTCTGCTAGATACCTTGCTAAGTCAAAATGTACTCAGTGATAGTGGCACGAAAATCGCAGAAATAAATTGCAAATCATAGGGTTCTATGTCTTATAGTGATACATGGGCTCTGACCCTAGTGAAGGGTCTCTGGATGTACTGAGAGCACATGGCGAAGTTTTGCATTTCGTCTCCATCAAATTGTGGCTGTAGCAGCTGGGATCGACCCCAGGTCCTCTGGCTCGGCAGCTGAGTGCCTTAATTAACCACTTGGCCTCCATGCCAGCTCACATTGCCGTGCATGTGCAATATGACGCATGGTCAACCTCTACTAGGCAAGGCAAATTTTTTGCCTTTACGGACCACTTGCTGACTAATTGAAATTTATGTCGCACTCCTTTGAAAGTTTCACCTAAAAAAGGCGTAGTTGTAAGTTCGAAGATGGGAACATTGTTGTGTACAGACACTTGACCCAGGCCATTAAGTGAGGTGCTGGCTGAACGCTCAGTTAGTGGCTCTGTGGCAGCCACCAAACGAGCCCTGGGGCAGCCAGCAAAGCAGGCCCTGATACCAGGAGAGGCATCCTGTAACGAGTGCTCAGGAGGGCGGCGACGATCCGGTAACGAGTCCTGAGGAGTCCGACGACGACGTTGTGGTGCTCTACGAAGTCTTGCGCAAGCAGCGGACCATGGATCGAGAGGCGGTGAAGCAACAAATTGACTGACCACACTCGCGTGCTCGGACCTGCATCTGAAAATTGGAGCGCCTGTCATGCAGGCTCCGGCTAGCCCGTCGCCACCACCACGACGCACTCCATCGGTGCATCAGCCGCACCCCATCGCGTACTGAGCCCATTCATGGCGAGTGCGGTGTCTTCAGGGGGGCACACCGTTGCTGAGCACCCATTCATGGCGACTGCAGTGTCTTCAGGGGGGCACACCATGGCTCAGCGCCCATTCATAGCGACTGCGGTAGCTTCAGGGGGGCACACCGTTGCTGAGCACCCATTCATGGCGACTGCAGTGTCTTCTGGGTGGCATACCATGGCTGAGCGCCCATTCATGGCGTCTGCGGTATTTTCAGGGCGGCACACCGTTGCTGAGCACCCATTCATGGCGACTGCAGTGTCTTCAGGGGGGCACACCACTGGTGAGCACCCATTCATGGCGACTGCAGTGTCTTCAGGGGGGCACACCAAGGCTGAGCGCCCATTCATGGTGACTGCGGTATCTTCAGGGGGGCACACCGTTTCTGAGCACCGGTTCATGGCGAGTGCAGTGTTTTCAGTTGGGCACACCGTTGCTGAGCGCCCATTCATGGTAACTGTGGTATCTTCAGCGGGGCACACCGTTGCTGAGTACCCATTCATGGCGACTGCGGTATCTTCAGGGGGGCACACCGTTACTGACCCCCCATTCATGGCGACTGCGGTATCTTCAGGGGGCACACCGTTGCTGACCCCCCATTCAATGGCGACTGCGGTGTCTTCAGGGGGGCACACCATGGCTGAGCCCCCATTCATGGCGACTGCAGTGTCTTTAGGGAGGACCCCGTGGCTGAGCGCCCATTCATGACGTCGAATGGAGGGTGTCAATATGAAGAGTTCTGTATGAGCATATGCGCTTCTGGCCTCTGCAGTATGTAGTTATTGGAAGTCGGTTGTATTTCAGTAATGCAGGGAACAGTGGTATAGCAATTGTGAGAGTACAGGTCAAACTGACGGGCATTCGATTTTGTGTATGTATGCTTTGGTGTGCACAAGAATGGGAAATATGGAAGAATAAACTGACTCGTCTCAGCTAATAACTCACAGCTGAAATGAAAGCCTATACAGAGGATGTTTATGAATATGAAGGCAAGCTTTTATCTTCAGTATAATTGATACTTCTGCTAGATACCTTGCTAAGTCAAAATGTACTCAGCGATATTGGCATGCAAGGTGTAGAAATGAATTGCAAATCATGGGGTTGAACGTCTCATAGTGATACGTGGGCTCTGACCGTAGTGAAGGGTCTCTGGATGTACTGAGAGCACATGGCGAAGTTTTGCATTTCGTCTCCATCATATTGTGGCTGTAGCAGCTGGGATCGACCCCAGGTCCTCTGGCTCGGCAGCTGAGTGCCTTAATTAACCACTTGGCCACCATGCCAGCTCACATTGCCGTGCATGTGCAATATGACACATGCTCAACCTCTACTAGGCAAGGCAAATTTTTGCCTTTACGGACCACTTGTTCACTAATTGAAATTTATGTCGCACTCCTTTGAAAGTTTCACCTAAAAAAGGCGTAGTTGTAAGTTCGAAGATGGGAACATTGGTGTGTAAAGACAATTGATCCCAGGCCATTAGGACTAGTGAGGTGCTGGCTGAACGCTCAGTTGGCTCTGTGGCACCCACGGAACGAGCCCTGGGGCAGCCAGCAAACAGGTATCCGGTAACGAGTGCACAGGAGGCCGACGACGACGTTGTGGTGCTCTACGAAGTCTTGCGCAAGCAGCGGACCATGAATCGAGAGGCGGAGAAGCAACAAATTGACTACACTCGCGTGCTCGGACCTGCATCTGAAAATTGGAGCTCCTCTCATACAGACACCGGCAAGCCCGTCGCCACCACCGCGACGCACTCCATCGGTGCATCAGCCGCACCCCATCGCGTACTCAGCCCATTCATGGCGACTGCGGTATCATCAGGGGGGCACACCGTATCTGAGCACCCATTCATGGCGACTGCAGTGTCTTCAGGGGAGCGCACCATGGCTGAGCGCCCATTATGGCGACTGCGGTATCTTCACGGGGGCACACCGTTGCTGAGCACCAAATCATGATGACTGCAGTGTCTTCAGGGGGGCACACCATGGCTGAGCGCCCCTTCATGCGGACTGCGGTATCTTCAGGGGGGCGCACCGTTGCTGAGCACCCATTCATGGCGACTGGAGTGTCTTCAGTGGGGACGCCGTTGCTGTGCTCCTATCCATGGCGACTGCAGTATCTTCAGTGGGGCACACCATTGCTGAGCGCCCATTCATGGCGACTGCCGTATCTTCAGGGGGGACACCTTTGCTGAGCACCCATTCATGGCGACTGCAGTATCTTCAGGGGCACACCGTTGCTGAGCACCCATTCATGGCGACTGCGGTATCTTCAGGGGGCATTCCGTTGCTGAGCACCCATTCATGGCGACTGCGGTATCTTCAGGGGGGCACACCGTTGCTGAGCACCCATTCATGGCGTATGTATCTTCAGGGGGGCACACCGTTGCTGAGCACCAATTCATGCCGACTGCGGTATCTTCAGGGGGGGGGGGGGGCACACCGTTGCTGAGCACCCATTCATGGCGACTGCGGTGTCTTCAGGGGGGCACACTATGGCTGAGCCCCAATTCATGGCGACTGCAGTGTCTTCAGGGAGCACCCCGTGGCTGAGCGCCCATTCATGACGACGAATGGACGACGAAGCCTTTACAGAGGATGTTTATGAATCATGGGGTTGAACGTCTCATAATGATACATGGGCTCTGACCGTACTACAGTGTCTTCATGGCGACTGCAGTGTCTTCAGGGGGGCATTCGTGGCTGAGCGCCCATTCATGACGATGAATGGACGGTGTCAATATGAAGAGTTCTCTATGAGCATATGCGCTTCTGGCCTCTGCAGTATGTAGTTATTGGAATTCTGTTGTATTTCAGTAATACAGGGAACAGTGGTATAGCAATTGTGAGAGTACGGGTCAAACTGATGGGCATTGAATTTTGCCTATGTATGCTTTGGTGTGCACAAGAATGGGAAATATGGAACAACAAACTGACTCATCTCAGCTAATAACTCACAGCTGAAATGAAAGCCTTTACAGGACGCTTATGAGGACAAGCTTTTATCGGCAGTATAATTGATACTTCTGCTAGATGCCTTGCTAAGTCAAAATGTACTCAATATTGGCATGCAAATTGTAGAAATAAATTGCAAATCATGGGGTTGAACGTCTCAAAGTGATGCATGGGTTCTGACGGTGGTGAAGGGTTTCTGGATGTACTGAGAGCATATGGCGAAGTTTTGCATTTCATCTCCATCAAATTGTGGCTGTAGCAGCTGGGATCGACCCCAGGTCCTCTGGCTCGGCAGCTGAGTGCCTTATTTAACCACTTGGCTACCATGCCAGCTCACATTGCCGTGCATGTGCAATATAACACATGGAAATTTATGTTGCACTCCTTTGAAAGTCGCACTTAAATAAAGGCGTAGTTGTTCGAAGATGGGAACATTGGTATATAAAGACAATTGATCCGAGGCCATTAGGACTAGTGAGGTTCTGGCTGAATGCTAAGTTTGTGGCTCTGTGGCAACCACGAAACGAGCCCTGGGGCAGCCAGGAAAGCAGGTCTGATGCCCGGAGAGGTCTGGTAACGAGTGCTCAGGAGGCCGACGACGATCCGGCAACGAGTCCTCAGGAGTCCGACGACAACGTTGTTGTGCTCTACAAAGTCTTGGGTGCTCTACGAAGCCCCCATTCATGGCGACGGCGGTGTCTTCAGGGGGGGCACCCCGTGGCTGAGCGCCCATTCATGAGAACGAATGGACGGTGTCAATATGAAGAGCTTCTGTATGAGCATATACGCTTCTGGCCTCTGCTGTGTGTAGTTATTGGAGCTGCTACCAAAAATATCTTGTTCCTGATATGTATGTCTGCTGTTACCGTATGTAGCCTAGGTATGCAAGTTTCTTGTGTTTCATTAAAAGGGCATGTAAAGGGAAATTTCTCAGCCAGTTGTACTACCAACTCGCCCCTGCTATTCCTAGAGCCTATGGCATAGTAACCTACTCGCTGGTTTCTAGCCCGCTTATTGCTTACGTTGGTAATAAAGATGCTCTTGAGTACAGTGTACTGTGTTTTTACTTTGCTCATTGCCCCATTCCATGTCTTCATTGAAGCCTTCGACGAACTGGTCAGTCATGGCTTTATGTAGGCGTGTACCTCGATTATTTTTGCGCTTATAATTGCAATAACTGCCACTCTTTCGTTAACACTAAGAATTCGTCTTCGTTGCCTGCTATATCCTGCTTGATGAGTAATCCCACACCTAGTTCTCTTGTCTTTCCTATAATCCGTGATGGCATAGCTGTTATAAAACAGCTTTTTCGCCTGCGGGGCTTCAACCACGAGTTGAAAATAAACGAATTGAATTGAATTGAAAGCACGAACTGATGGGCGAGTTGGTTATATTCATTGTATGATTGAAACAGCGCAAGGCTGAAGGCCAAAGAAGAGAGCAGAGAAAAGAAGGAAATGAGAAGTATACTCTGCACCTCGCTCTCCAAGACCGGCAGCTGCTGTGCCACCCACTCAATGGAAGTTAGCTATACAAGCGGGGAAGTTATTTTCTCCCCAACCTGAAAATGCAGATGCCTTGCCTGCGGACCCGCTATCAAGGAAATCAAACGATTACGACGTTGCCTTCACATTAGTCGAACTGGAGGCAGCTCTGTATGACTCCAATCATAATAGCGGCCTAGGGCCGGATGATATACGCTACTCAACACTTCTGAACCTTCCCTAGTCACATAAAGTTGCCCTGCTGAAAGAGATGAACAAATACTGGGCTAACGGTGATCAGACCTCCGGCCGATATCGCTGACGTTCAACCTTTGTAAGGTCATGGAACGTGGCTCTAAGAAGACTTGAATGGTACTTAGACAAGTACAACGTCCTGTCTCCTATGCAAGTAGGTTTCCGTCGAGGGCTCTGTGCCCAAGACATTCTCAGAAAGCTTTATAACGACGTTCTCGCATACCCTAGCAGCGTACAGCTGCGAGTGGTAGTTGGGGTAGACGTCAAAAAGGCGTTTGATTCTGTGCCCCACTCGACCATACTTTGCCGGCTCCAGGAAGTGGGGATAGGCGGCAACCTCAGTAAGTACTTACCTCAACCTCAAGTACTTAGGACTTCACCTTCATTCAGACTTCTGTTTTAAGAGACCTAATTAGCATAGCCTAAAGCATGCTCCTCCTTACCTCCGTGCTTCATGCCTATACCACTGTAATTCGACCAAAAATTGAATATGCCTCGGCTATTTGGGACCCTTACCAATCTTACCTAATAAATAACATTGAATCATTGCAGAACCGCGCCGTTCGTTTTATTTACTCCGATTATTCACGTAACACCAGCATCACAGCCTTAAAGAAACGCGCAGGTCTCCAGGATTTATGTCTCCGCCGTAAAATTGCACGACTATCACTTTTTCATAAACTTTATCATCATCCATCACTTCATAACGACTTTTTTTCTTTGCCTCCTTCGATTTTTGACCGCCGCGATCATCCCTTTAAATTCAAAGCTTCACGTGCAGAACATTTATCTACGCGCATTTATTCTTACCACGCACAATATCTGACTGGAACACTCTGCCTTCACATATCGCACCACCACAGATCCTGATAAATATTTTAAACTTATATCTTAAATAACTACTGCTTAACTCTTCGCATACATTGTTATTTTATTTGTTCATGGCTTCCTTTTTTACAGGGTGTGTTACTAAAAAGATTCATTGTATTAGTGTTCTTTTTGTATAATTTTAATACTGCAGTAATCTTCATTCTTTGCCGCGCTGCCATTCTTTTGATTCTTTTGCTTACTTATGTCATGCAAAGTGTCTTATTTGTGCTTTTGATTGATTCTTTTCCTTACTTATGTCATCCAAAGTGTCTTATTTGTTCTTTTGTTGTTTGTTTTATATTTGTGGTTTGTTTTATTCTGTTCAATTGCCTGTGCCCCCCCCCCCTATGTAATACCCTCTCGAGGGCTTTTAGGGATATTCTGTATAAATAAAATAAATAAATAAATGGTTGGAGATACTCATGATGAATGGCAACATAACCAAACAGGTGTCCCCCAAAGCGCTGTCATATCGCCGGCTCTTTTTAACATTGCTATGTCAGGTCTCCCGCCTATGCTGTCGTCGATCGATACCCGGTCTTAATTTTGCCCTGTATGCGCACGATACAACGTTGTGGACTAATTCAGGGTCCTCTGCAGAGCAAGAATTACCCTTACAAACAGGCCTTCATGCCGTCTATGAATACATCAAGAAGTGTGGAATGGAAACCTCTCCGGAAAAAACCGAGTATGTGGTTGCCTTACGCGGTTCGCGGGTACGAGCCGAGGCCGAACGCAAACTTATCTCTCTTCATTTAGGGCACTCAGTTATCTGCCGGAAAGAAACAATCCGTATACTCGGCATGCTTATTGACGACGATGGAGCGAGAAGGTGGCTTCATAACACGATGCGTAGCTGTCATCAGGCTTTACACCTTACACCTTATGCGCCGCGTTTCTGCGCGTGGATGGGGAATCAAGGAGGCGGGGCTCCGTCAGATTACCTTGGCGCTCATAACATCAAAAATCCTGTACGCATATTCGTACATGCGGCTTAACGCAACCCAAACCTTCACCTTGAGCGAATGAATCGCAAGGCGATGCGCATGGTTACTGGTCTGCCGCAGTACTGCCCAGTAGTGAACCTACACGCATGCAGCAAAATCAATACCCTGCAGGATCTGGCAGAGTAGCAATCGCTAGCCGAGCGAGTCCGTCTCTCCACAACGGCGGCTGGCCGACAGATCCTGCGGGCATTAGGCTACAACGTTGACAATTTAGAGCCACTTTCGTCCGCTGCCCCAACTGGAACTGATCGACTTAGTAGATGGTATGCCATTACCAAAGAATATGAGTTCGGCTAATCCTCAAAGGCGCAAAACTGCCGCCAAACGACACAAGAAGACATCATACAAGCTAGCCCAGGAAGGAGCCATCCAACTATACACAGACGCCGCTCAGTTTCAACACTGCGCCGCTAAAGCTTGTCACGACTCTGTGTCAGATATCTCGAAGTCATTGCCATACGACTTGCCATTACTCGAACAGTAGAAAGACAAGATCCGGCTCCTTGCACCTACCACGTTTACACAGATTCACAAGCAGCATACACCGCCTGCCGCGCAGGGGGAGCTGACTATGCCGTTCTTAACACTATTCGAACAGAAGCCCGTCGCCTGCGAGAGGAGGGCTACACTGTATCAAATGGATTCCTGCACACGAAGGAATCACTGGAAACGAAAAGGCACACCAGGCAGCGAGCGCAGCAGCTCTTTCCATACCTTTGCCTGGATCCCATATTCGTTTCCGCTTCTTGCCCCCCCCCCCGATGACGTTGCGCACCCGTCGTCGCCCCCGTATGGACAGGGCGGAGACATGGCATCGCGCACAACGCTATCGTCGGAGCATACTCGAGCACTTGGCCAACCATGAGCAACTATATCGCCGTCCACATAGCGCATTTTAGAGAGTGGAGGCAGTGCTCCTTCGCCGAGCCCAGACCGTCCAGCTTCTATCGCCAGCGAAGTTTCACCTCATAAACCCGCGCTCATACCCGACTCCTCAGTGCCCCACATGCCCTGCCAGAGGTACGGCCGAACATCTCCTGTGGAGCCCTACCTTTGACGCAGTACTGGAGAGAGCACTCAAGTCCCTGGGCGGGCTTCGACCTGGAACCCTGCAGGAATGGGTCGATCCGCCATCGCACATCGAGCCATTAGACGCACTCCGGCTCTGGCGAACTTTTCTTTCTTAGTTCAAGTTAGATGTATGGCCGGGCCATTACTTCGCGGAGCCTACTTCGTGACGACACTACCTCGAGGAAGAAGCGGACACCGGTCCCCCAACCGCATTCCGATCTTCACCCCCACCCCATCCCTCACCCCCACCTCCATGAAGCACCTTAGTTCTGCCGCAAGGTATCGGCCTACTCAATGCAGAAATAAAGACGTTAAAAAAAGGAAATGAACAACACAGCGGTGAACTAACAACTGACATTTATTTGGCACGCTGCACGTATAAATACATTTAGGCACCAAAATAGAAACAGCGCAAAGAGCTCATTCATGCACTCGGATTCTGCACGCCAACACAAGCTAAGATATGCAATTCAGGAAGCGAAGTTTTTTTTGAGATAAAGATACCGATGGAGCGCTTGCACATGTGTCACCATACTTCTTGATATTCGAAGCCTCGATTATTTCACGGCACAGCTGATCTCTGTTCCTACCACAACATGGCAAAAATTAAACTGCGGGGTGCAATAGCGCTCACGGCAATGCATGCTCAGGTTACGGGACTCTTTGTTATCAACATTGTTGCGGTGCTGTTTGAGCCTATCATTTAAGCACTGTCCTGTCTGGCCAATACAAAACCTATTACAAGTGAGGGGAATGGAATAGACGACATCTTTTTGACACTTCACGAATTTGCACTCATGATTTTTCGGGCAATCGGGAATAGTTTGTATACGCCTTGTATACGCGCTTGCATTCGAATTGAATTGTATACGCGTTATGGGAGATCAAATTGACAGGTTCCAGGTTCAGTTTCCAATGGAGGCCTGTCCGGAGCCAGAGATTCTTAGCACCCCTCTGCGTCACAGATCTGACCGCCGGTTTAGTCAGTTAGTTCCTTCACAGCCGCTGGCGACTAAGGACAAGGTTAATTGGTTTATTGACCCTAAGGCACAAAATATGCACGGCGCAAACGCGTGAGCACGCGTCTTGAATATGCCAGCAGTGATGTGTGCAGCCAAGAAGGTTGCGTAGGGTACGAGTCATATTGCGCAGCACACGAAGTACGGCCGCCGTATTCACTATAATAGTTTGAAAATGCTCCGCAGCGGTCGATCAACTCCTGCACTTGATGGGAGTCATCAATATGCATATCCTTGATCTCCAAGGAGAATGTCACTTGGCGCCTTCTGCTCATTCATTAGCGATACTCCGCTGTTAGCGAAAATTCCGCTGCCATGACCACAGCCAGGTGGTGATGGTGAAAAACTTTAATATTCAAAGAGAGTTTCAGGGTCAAAAAACCCTGCTGCATGGTCGGTATCCTTAATCCGGGACACCGTACGACGACGCCCCGTCTTGCGTCCGCTTTACTAGAGCCCTTTGGGACTCCAGTGTGGAGCAGTTGAGGAGGGCAGTCTCCCATGCCTCTCGGTTGGTGGTGGGGGAAGGGGGAAGGTTAGGATTCTGAGTACATGCCCACACCATGTGAAAGATATCGCAGATCTCTCCACAGTACGGGCAGCGCCCATCTGTGTTCGGATCGAAGTGTTTGGCGATGGCAGGACAGAGAAGAGTTCCTGTCTGCAGGCGCCGCAAAGTTCGCTCCTCCGCCTTACTCAGCCCCTTGACAGGTGTGCCGGGTAGAGACGGTGGCTGTCGCAATATTGAATTAGGATTTCGCGGAACCGCATAAGCGGTTTATGAGCTTCTGAGCCAGGAGAGCTAGGAGGAGGAGCCCGGTGTGTGAGCGCTCGGGCGGCCGCATTAGCGGCCACATTGCCTCGTAGACCCTGGCGGCCAGGAGCCTATTGGATTGTTAAAACGTTTACTTGGGGCCTGCAGTAGAGCGCGCGCGCTCCGGACTGGGGCCTGCGTCGTCCTCTGGGCGCCGGCCGCGCGGCCTGGGTCCCCGCTTGCCATGGTCCCTGCCGGGCCAGCGCCTCAATGACCTGCTGGACGGCCCAAAGTTGTTCCTATTGTTTTTCGCTCCCTGCGGCGGCTTCCAGTCGCGGCGGGATCCTCCCAGACTTAGCCTCTGCATTTGTCTGTCGGGTGCGTCTCGGGATACATTCTGTGCAGCAGCGACGGGCTGGGGAGTGAGCCCGTCTGTAGCTGTCTGAATAAAACGGATTGCTCTCGACTGAGCCCCGAGCAAGGGGGTGGAAGGGTTCTGCGAGCTAGGCGGAACGCCTTGGTTATTTCGTTGTATTCGGTCCTTGGTGCTGAACCACAGCGGCCAGTCGACCGAGGTGCGGTCCGTTAGCGCGCGCGCCTCGGCGTGTGCCGTCTCGTTGTGGTTGGCGCTGCGGTCTGACGCCTCGCCCGCGTGCGCCGGGAACCACTTGATTCTCACTTGTTTGCTGCCATCGTCGTTCTTGGTTGCCTGCAGTATGCGCACCGCTTCCTTCGCTATCCTGCCTTTGGCGTAATTTCTCACCGCCTGCCTCGAGTCGCATAGCACCGTGTGGCAGTCGCGGTCGGCGATGGCCAGGGCGATGGCTACCTCCTCCGCTTGCTCTGCCTTGGGGCATCTCGTGCTGGCGGTCGTGCGAACGGTGTCGGTCGCGTCGACGACGACCGTCGTGAAGCCGTGTATCTTGGCGTACTCAGCCGCGTCAACGTAGCGTGCCTGTGTGTAGGCCGCGTGCTGGTATATCAGCGCCATGGCTCTCGCTGCCCTCCTCCCTTTATTATACTCCGGGTGCATGTTCTTCGGTACCGATTCCACTCTGATGTTGCGCCTGATCTCATCGGGGACGGGGAGCTGCGTCTGCTCCCTGCCTTGATATCCAATTCCCAGGTTGTCGAGGATTTTCCGGCCGGCCTTGGTCGTAGACAGTCTTTCGAGTTGTGCGGCGCGTTGGGCCTCCGCTATCTCTTTTAGCGTGTTGTGCACCCCGAGCTGCAGGAGGCGTTTGGTGCTCGTTGTTTCGAACACTCCCAGTGTTGTCTTGTAGGCTGTGCGGATGAGTTTATCTATCTTGTTTCTTTCGCTCTTTTTCCACTTGTGGTAGGCCGCCACGTACGCTGCATGACATATGACGAACGAGTGGATCAGTCTGATCAGGCTCTCTTCCCTCATTCCGCTTTTCTTGTTCGTGACTCGTTTGAGCAGTCTCGTGGCGTTCGCCGCTTTCGCAATGAGCCAGCTGACGGTCTCGCCGTTTCTGCCGTGCCTCTCGATCGTCATTCCCAACACTGTGATCTTGTTGAATCTGGGATCGCGTTTCCCTCTCTGGTCTTGACTTTGATTGCCTCGTACTCTCTCGGGCTGCTCTTGGGTTTGCGGTTCTTGACGGAGGGGTAGACGAGGAGCTCCGACTTACTCGGCGAGCATCGGAGCCCCGTTCCGTCGAGTTGGTCTTCGATCGTATCAACGGCCGCCTGTAGAGTGGATTCGATGCGGGCATCGCTGCCCCCTTCCACCCACAGCGTTATGTCGTCCGCGTATATCGTATGTCGGACTTCCTTGATGTTCCTGATCCTTTCGGCCACTCCTGTCATCACGAGATTCAAAGGCCAGTACTGGCGAGATGACCGATCCCTGAGGTGTGCCTGTGCTTCCCAGCTTCTTCTCCTGTGCTTGGAGGTTCCCCGCTCTGAGCTCGGCCGTTCTGTCCGTGAGGAAGTCTTTGATGTAATTGTATGATCTCTCTTCCATGTTGAGTTTCGAGACTTGGGATAGGATCGCCGAGTCCTTCACCTTGTCGAAGGCGCTCTGCAGGTCGAGTCCCAGTATTGCTTTGTTGTCGCCGGTGTTGCCGTCGATGATCTGGTGCTTCAGTTGTATCACGCCGTCTTGGGTACTTAGATGCTGCCTGAAGCCAATGATCGTTTCCGGGTAGAGATCTTCTTTCTCGAGGTATTCTTGCCACCTGTTGAGCAGGACATGCTGCAACACTTTGCCCACGCAAGATGTGAGCAATATGGGTCGGAGGTTATCCGTGTCGGATGGCTTGCCCGGCTTGGGGATCAGGATGATCTTGACCTTCTTCGACTGCGTCGGCAGCGTTCCCGTTTTCTAGCATTTGTTGTAATAGCTCGTGAGGCTTTCTATGGATTTCTCGTCGAGGTTCTTAAGCGCCTTTTGGTGATGCGGTCCAGCCCGGCCGCCGACCTGCTGTTGAGGTCCTGCAGTGCTGTGCGAACTTCTACGTCTATATCTCTGTCGAGACGGGCGTTCGGCAGCCCCCCGTACACTCCGTGGGCGAAGTCGGCGGGTATCTGTCGCTGATGCGTTTCGTCACCTCACACCTCATCGGCGCCGTGTTTAGTGACTTCTCTATGGATGAGTTTCGCCAGTCGGTCCCTTTGGTGTGACTTAGTCTTGGTTTCGTCCAGCAGATGCTTCAGCAAGTTCCATGTTTTTCCGTTGTGCATATGGCCATCGGCGGCGTTGCATATCTCGTTCCACTGTTGCGCACATAGCGTGCGACAGCGGTCCTCGATTGCTCTGATGAGTTCTGCGACTTTCTTTCCTAGCCTATGATTAAGGCTTTGTTTTTTCCATCTGTTGAGAATGGACTGCTTGGCTTCGATGAGGTGGGCCAGTCGGCTATCCATTCTGTTCGTTTCGAGGTCTGTTTCTATGTCCTTGGTTGAGTTTCGAACGTCTTGGAGGATCTTGTTGGTCCACGAGTCGATGCCGTCGATTTCGATCTCTTCCGCCTCCTGATTTCTGTTATCTCTGAAAGCGGTCCAATCGATCCACGTATGTTTCCTGACGTTGGTACTGCTCTGCTCCGGTATGACGATTTCCACGATCATGTGGTCGCTGCCGAGGTCCACCCCCGTGTTCCTCCACGTGATCGTGATCGGTTCTTTGTTCTTGACGAACGTGAGGTCGGGGCTGGTATCTCGGGAGACAGACTTGCCAATTCTCGTTGGGTAAGCCGGGTCGGTTATGAGGCTATAGTCGAGTTCCGCCGCGTCTTGGGATAGGTTTCTGCCTTTCACATTGCTCTTGGCGTAGCCCCACGCCGGATCCATCGCATTAAAGTCGCCGCATTCGATCAGCGTGCTCTGGTCGGCCGTCGTGCTTGCCTTGTGAAGAATGGCTTTGAACTTCTGCAGTCTCTGCGATGGGTTACTGTAGATGTTCAGAATGAAGATGCTGTTTTTTCTTTGCTTGGTCGGTATGAGTTAGGTGAGCGTGTGTTCGATCCTGACGTTGCTTAGCCGGTGTTCGACGAAGGTTAGTCCCTTCCTGACTAGGGTGCACGGCCTCTGCCGTCGGGCGGGCCCGCGTGCACCCTGTAGCCGGGGAGGGACGGCTTGTCCGTTAGTGTTTCTTGGTGTAGGAGCACGTTGGGCTTGCGCGCAGCGTGCTCGATGTGCTGCTGGACGACTGCCCTCTTCTTGACGAAGCCACGGCATTTCCACTGCCACACTGTTATGCCTGTGGAGTTGGAGGCCATGATTGTTGAGTCTATTGACGTTCTCCGTTTGGAAGGCTTCGATGGCTTCTTTCATCGATTTGATCATATACTCGAGGCTGTTGAGTTTGGCCTCGACGTTGTTGTTACTGCAGTCGGTGTTGCAGTTGCTCATGTTGTTCTTGGTCTTGTTCGATTCTACGGCCCTCTTCTTCGTTGCCGGCTCCTTGTCTGCGTCGGCCGTAGTTTCTTCGGCCTTGTTGTTGCCGCTCGGGCTGGATCTTTGCTGTTCGACGTTGCGGAGGGCGTTGCGGATCTCCGCGATTTTCTTGGTGAGGTTGTTGATGGTGGCTTCTGTTTTGGCGTCGTTGCCCGGATATTGGTCTTCATGATCTCGTGCGGCGTTGACCCAACCGACTCTCTCGCGCGACGGTGATCTTTGGGTTTTCGTGTTTCGAGCGTCTCTGGTCTGGCTCCTGCAGCTGCTATTTCTCGACTGCACGCTGTTTCTCGATGGCGTTCTTGACTTACGGGCAGCTGGCTTGTCGAGTGGCGGGAAATCGCTCTCCGGCGGCAGCTGTGGGCTGACCTTTCGGCGCTCCCACTGACGCTTGCGAACGACGTAGGTAACCTTGTATCTGGCTTTGCATTCTCTGTCGGCGGTCAGGTGAGAGCCGCCGCTAAGTTTGCATTTGGGGGCACATTTGTGGTCTTCCTTGGGGTTCGCTTGGCCGCAGCCGCTGCGGATCCGGTTGGTTGGCGTCGTGCACACATCCTTGGGATGCCCGACCCGACCACACCATTAATGTGGTTTTAAAAAAGGATGCTCCACTACAGATCGCCTAGTTCGACTTGAAAACACTGTCAGAGAAGCTTTCGTACACAAAAAACACTGTCTTGCGGTCTTCTTCGATTTAGAAAAGGTGTATGACACAACCTGGAGGTTCAGGATTCTTCATGACCTTGCTGGGCTTGGCATCAGTGGCAGCATGTTTGTTAAACTGCTTAAACGACTTCTTGTCTAACCGTTCGTTCCATATACACAACCCTTTCGAAGCATTTTATTCAGGAGAACGGAGTAGCTCTGGGATGTATTTTAAGTACAACACTTGGATTGCATATCCTCCAACAGGAATGGTTGCCGTTCTCTGCACAGCACTGAAACGAGGCTTACCTACAGAAATGGAAAAAATGATAGAGAAAATTCGGAATAGTATCATTTACACTGATTCGCTGAACGTGCTTACCTCACTCCACCAAAGAAATGCGGTTGCACCACTAATTGGACATATGATACACAGCATAAAAAGGGTCACAACAGAAGGACAAAACCTAAAATTTTGCTTTCTTCTCAGGCACATTAGGAATCACAGGCAATGAGAAAGCAGACGCATGTGCTGAAAAACCCCGGGACAAAAAAATGAAGTGAACATTCCCCACAAAGATGGCATGAAGTTGGTACAGTGTAAGCTAAGAGATAGTTGCAATGGAATACAGAAAGAAATAAAAAGCTGCATTTAGTAAAACCCATCCTAGAAGAATGGAAATCATGCCAACACGAAGAATGTTTAATCGAAGTTATTTGATACCGTCTGAGGCTGAGATGTTTATTTGCTGGGAGCCTTAACAGTGTTACATCTCGCCTTCGTCCTGGGGAAGACAACGACATGGCAGCAGCGAAACGCCGACAAACCCCGAGACGCGCGTTGGGTGAGCGCCTGGATTGCCACGGAAGCCGCCTGCCCGTCTGCCCGGTCGAGCGAGCGTTTCCCCTACACCGAGTGTGAACGCGCGTTCCAAGTGCGCGGGAACGCCGCTCGAGGACATTCCGGCGTCTGTGCGATGACATCGTTCCCCCTCTCCCAGCGCGTGACGGCGGTGTGATCTCTCGGGAGTGAGTGAGTGCGTGTGTGTGATTGGTGCCAGTGAGAACTTCCCCTGCAGGCCCGGCCCCCATCTAGGGACCCTAGGGAAGGGAACTCTTAAAAACCGGCAGCGGCACGGCCGAGGAGCTCTTTGTCATCAAATGATCTCCTGATGAGCTGTCGTGATGCAGCGTTCCTGCAGCTCACTTGTAAATATGTAAATTCCTGTATAAAGTCCTCTCTAATTGTCTTTTCCCAGCAGCCTCGTATCAGACGTCCCTCATTCTCTCTCCGGCACACGACCATGCTACCTCGTATTTAACAAACTGGTGGCAGCGGTGGGATGCTGCTACCTCGTCTGTAACAAACTGGTGGCAGCGGTGGGATGCTGCTACCTCGTCCTTAACAAACTGGTTGGCAGCGGCGGGACGCGAAACATCGGACGCCAGCGGAGAGTTGCGGACAACGGGACGCTGAGCAGCAGAACGGCGAGTCGGAGGCAGTGCAACGAGCCCTGTGTGTTGACTGGTTGCCTGCAGCGGAACGACTGCGCTGGATTCTTGGCTGCGAGGTTTGGTGAGTGCGGGACTTTCTTCTGCTGAGTTTTACCAGGCAGTAGAGAAGCAGCACTCGGAGCAGCCATGGATTTGAAGACGCTGCGCAAACCAAAGTTACTGGAGCTTGCGAAAGAGTTGGGCCTGGAGGTATGAGACAAACTCAGAAAACCAGAACTGCTAAAGGCTATTCTTGCGTTGGAGGCTGAAGATGACGAGCTTGCGGAATGCCTTGAGACCACTGAGGAGAGAGAATTGGCAAAAAGAGAACAAGAGGAACTAGAACGTAGAGAATACCAGGAACGCGAAAGAGAGCTGCGGAGACAGGTACGCGAAAGAGAGCTGCGAGAACAGGAATACGAAAGAGAGATGCGGGAACTCACGCGTGAGCTTAACGCGATCAGAAGTATGAGAACGCGATCTCGCTTAAGTTTTTTGAGAAAAGGCGAAAATTTCAGAACTTTTCTGGAAAATTTTGAGAGAATTTGCATGGAGGAGCAGCTAGATCAGCGTTATTGGCCAATTGTGTTGATGGGATTCCTGCCATGTGAACCCAGAAATGTCTGGGCGATGTTGTCTGACGAGGATGCCCACAACTATGCGATAACTAAAAGTGCGCTCCTCCGATACTTTCGTATTCCCGCGGAGGCAGATTTGGAAGGCCAAATTGACGGTGGTAAGCTACACCGCGATAGTGTCAGGGACCGAGATAGAAGCTCCGCTCAGTCGCCGGATGACACGAGTGCTGTGCAGAAGTGGCGGCATAGGACAGGTTTGGTCCAGGAAAGAAAGGCCACTTCGGCAGCAAGGACCGAGGAGTTCGGTGGAAAAGCTAGCGAACAGTGCAGATCCACAAGCCGTGAGAGCTTGGGGGAATAATGTAGGCACTAAGGCTAGCAACGAGGAAGAGTGCAGATCCGCCAGCCGTGAGGGCTCGGGCGATAATGTAGGCACTAAGGCTAGCAACGAGGAAGAGTGCAGATCCGCCAGCCATGAGGGCTCGTGCGGTAATGTAGGCACTGCTAGAAATCAGGAAAGGGGCAATGCGTTGGTTTTGAGCCCAGAGAAGCATGCACTTTCCGCGAAGGAGGCGGATTCCTGCGGTCAAGAGGATAATACCCATGAGAAAGACGCCGAAGGTCTCAGTGACCAGGGAAAAGTAGTCCTTGTATTATTCGAGGAAGGTAATGATGAAAGTTCTGCGAAGGCCGAGTTTAATGGGAATCAAGAGCAAGCTGTGAGTTGCCGGATTCCCATCGAAAACAAAGCTGAGCGACCTGCTTTGTTTGCGAGCACTGTCAGTGCTAAGAAAGAAGCGTCCGTCTCGAACTCTGAGGCCGAGGCTATTTTGAAAAGTGAGGCTGGCGTTTTCTCTCAGGAAGAGAATAGTGAGCTCACCGGCCGGCCCATTGCGGGAATCATGGGAGACATTTCTTCGAAGCGGCCGGCGAACAATAGCAGCCCAAGTTTGGAGACGACGCTTTGTTGTAAGGAGATTTACCGCGAGTCAACCGAGTACTCCAGACGCGACAGGCGCCGAAAAAGGGCCAGACTGGCTAGACGTATACAGACAGCAAGAAAGCCACCTGACCCATTGTGGCGACGCTGCGGTAGCAGGACGCGTAAAACTCGGAGCGGGCCACAGAGAAGCCCGCACTGCTACCGTACGAAAGAACGCCGCAGAACGCGCTCCAGAGGAAGGACGTTGCCGAATCGAAAAAGGAGTTCTCGCAGGCGTTTTCGTCATGCGCGACCGTCAACCCCTCGCTTTCAACTGTTCAGACGCTGCTCGGGTGTTGGAGACGCGAGGCCGGGGTGCCGAACAAATCAATGTCGCGTGGCGTCTGAGGCTCGCAGGTGTCGAAGCGCAGTTAAGCCCTTCGAATTTTGTGGATTTTCGGTTGCTAAAGCCACTTTTGGTGTGCGACCGCGCAGGGCGCGGTTGAAGAATAGGCGACCCCTTTGAGCCGCCGCGCGGCTCGTTAGCAGCGGATTCCGAGGATGTCTCTGCGGTTTGCTTTTTCCTTTTTGAGCGATTCCTGCTGAAAGAAAAGTTTAGCAGAAAATGAAGGGGAAACAAGCGCCTTCGTAATTATCGGGGTCATTACGAATCGAAATACATCACAAAAAGGGGAGTCTCAAAGGTAATGCCGGTAGCTTAAGTTGAGGTCCCTAGCGCAAGAGTGGTGGTGGTGATTTCTTTTATTCTCCCAAAACAGGGGACCAGTCCAAGGACCGGTTGGTTGCGCTGGCTTAGAGGAGGTCGGCGGGGATCCCTTGGGATGTCGCCGCCTCCACCGCGCGCTGGATAAGCCGGCGTTGGTCTGCCGGCTCGGAAGTACGCAGGAGAGACTCCCACGTCTCTGGGGTGTTTGGGTTGTTTGTGTTGTGATGTGTACAAGTCCACACCATGTGTATGAGAGTGGCTGGAGTTGAGCAGTGTTTGCACATGAGGTCTATCTGCTGCGGAAAGATCTTGCTGTATAAGAGGGGGTATGGAAAACTGCCAGTTTGTAGTTTTCGCCATTGGACGGCCTCGCGTCTTGTTAGATCACGGTGTGCGGAAGGATAGAGACATCTTTCGAGCCGGTAGTGCTGTAGTATGTCCGTGTAAGTGGTGAGTAGAGAAGCGCGTGAGATATTAGTGTCAGAGGAAGCAGGGAGGCCGATCACACACTCTGCTCGGCAGCTGAGATCTCGGGCGAGTGTGTGCGCCTGTGCGTTTCCGCTGAGCGACTCGTGGGCTGGGGCCCAAAGAAGTAAGCGAGAGTTGGAAGAGGGTGCAGTAGAAAGGAGAATGTGTGACGCCTGGCAAGAGATACGGCCAGCATCGTAGTTGCGGATAGCCTGTTGAGAATCACTGATGACGACTTTGGTATTAGGGTCAGCTAGCACTAGCGCAATGGCAACCTCCTCTGCTGCGGTGACTGTTTCTGCATTGCGAATGCTGCAGGCTGTGTACCAGCTGCGGTGAGGGGCGAGAGCTACCGCCACCGTCGCTGGCTTCGAGGGATGGTAAGAGGCGTCCGTATACGTGACGTCCGGACGTCCGCTGAAGCGTTTCTCGAATTGACGTGCACGGTCGGCCCGTCTCTCGGCATGGTGTTCCGGGTGCATCCGTTTGGGAATGGGAGGGATGCGGAGATTTTGGCGAT
This sequence comes from Amblyomma mixtum, assembly GCF_055824585.1. NCBI lineage: Eukaryota > Metazoa > Arthropoda > Arachnida > Ixodida > Ixodidae > Amblyomma > Amblyomma mixtum. The sequence goes on along the minus strand of NC_143017.1, from coordinate 34,117,526 downwards.
ATTCCGGGGTAAGTTCAGCACTCTCGGCAGGGAGATCCCAACTTGCTGCAGTACCGCTCGGCCAGCGTGTGTGAGTGAGAGCCGCTCGTATTGGGCAGTGAGGGTTGCTTCAATAAGTTCGCTCACGCTATTGGAGATTCCGAGAGCCATGAGCTTATGCGTAGCTGTGGACATGGGAAGGCCCAAGGCCGTCTTGTACGCTTTTCGGAGTGACGCCTCTAGCCGTTCGCTTTCGGCACGAGTGAGACGTAGGTAGGGTGCAGAGTAGGTGATGCGGAAGCAGATGAAGGCTTGAACGAGGCGCAGGAGGTTGGACTCTTGCATACCATGATGCTTATTGGAAACTCGCTTAAGGAGGCGTCCGATCTGTACAACCGACTGGTCGATGCGTTGGAGCGTGGTGTTGTTGCTATAGCGCAAGAGTCAGCATCATAGTTGCAGTTTGCTGGTGGTTTTTTTTCCTGATATAGGATTTTGAGCCTATTGGCTTTGTTTATTGTTTTAAATTGAGATGCGCTTTGTGGTGTAGTGTGCCGATCTTTGGGAGTTTTCTGAGTGCTGCTGGACTACTCCCAGGGATTAATTGACTTTGTAAGAGGGAAGGACCCTGGCATTTCTTAGTGGGGATTGTGTCGTGCTTGCGGACTGAGCGGTTGGGTTTTCGGCGTGGTTCTAACACTAGCGGAGCACGAGTCACTTTGCAGTGCCCTTTGGGAAAATGCACATGCAAAGGAAGACTTCGGGGTGCGCTGAGCTCCAGAACCGCCGAGAGACAACTGACTCCGGTTGAGACCAGCCTCAAGCGACATCCCTCCGGACAGCGGATGCTGTCCCCTGTCCATCGGGATCTCCTTCCCCCGGCGGGGCAGTCTGTTACGTCTCGCCTTCGTCCTGGGGAAGACAACGACATGGCAGCAGCGAAACGTCGACAAACCCCGAGACGCGCGTTGGGTGAGCGCCTGGATTGCCACGGAAGCCGCGTCCGTCTGCCCGGTCGAGCGAGCGTTTCCCCTACACCGAGTGTGAACGCGCGTTCCAAGTGCGCGGGAACGCCGCTCGAGGACATTCCGGCGTCTGTGCGATGACATCGTTGCCCCTCTCCCAGCGCGTGACGGCGGTGTGATCTCTCGGGAGTGAGTGCGTGTGTGTGATTGGTGCCAGTGAGAACTTCCCCTGCAGGCCCGGCCCCCATCTAGGGACCCTAGGGAAGGGAACTCTTAAAAACCCCGGCAGCGGCACGGCCGAGGAGCTCTTTGTCATCAAATGATCTCCTGATGAGCTGTCGTGATGCAGCGTTCCTGCAGCTCACTTGTAAATATGTAAATTCCTGTATAAAGTCCTCTCTAATTGTCTTTTCCCAGCAGCCTCGTATCAGACGTCCCTCATTCTCTCTCCGGCACACGACCATGCTACCTCGTATTTAACAAACTGGTGGCAGCGGTGGGGTGCTGCTACCTCGTCTGTAACAAACTGGTGGCAGCGGTGGGATGCTGCTACCTCGTCCTTAACAACAGCCATTTATGAATTAGGTAGTAAAATAAATATCTTTTTAGGCTTTTTAATACATCATCACCAGGAGCTACAAACTAACTTTTCAGGCCGTCTAAACAAGTGTTCTTTCTTCCCGTTTTTATAATATTCTGGTGAGAACAATTTTCTCTATCCTTTGAGCTGGGCGCATGATAGTCTCATATGCATTTGCGCCACTTGACCTAACTCAACACAATGCAAGTGGCATGTAACCTAACTAAATTTTAGTAACATATAGGAAATTTTATTTAGTTTTTTTTTGTGAGCATCCACTCCCTAAGACATTTTATCGCGACGATGTTCGTCTTATCTTCTCAGGCTCTGTATAGAAAGCACGCTCGAACGCTCCAAGCAGCAGTATTTTAACACAACCCTTAAACACCGGTATGCGCTGCCGACTGCATCTAGAAATTTTGCATTGTTTTACGGTTGGCTGCAGTTAGTCACATCACATAATAATTGATGAGTGTACGCTTAAGTTGTGGACGAGACAGTGTAGTGACCGCAGTTCTTGTCAACATCGCAGCTCTCCATGGTGGGGGTAAAACTTTGTTTCCCACAGTAGGGGTCCTGAAGGACACTCGGCTAGGCGCCAGGTGTAGAGGGCAGCTCCCGCGTCGGCACAAAGAGCCCGAAGGTCTCCGCCGCCTCGCGGGCCTCCTGGACAGCCCGAAGCTGGTCGTGTAGTGAAGCACTTTTTAGTACTTTGTCCCAATGTTCCTTGTTCTGGGCATAGGCGTCACTTGATGCACAACCACACAGCATATGGGTCAAGCCTACACGTTCACTGCACTGTTCACACACATGTCCGTCGTAGTCTGGGTCGATGTGCTTCATGCGGGTTGGGGTATGAGTTCGTTCGGAGCAAGCGTAATGTAACCGACTGGCTGCGGGTTGATTTCTTATCCGGGAGGGGAAACGCTCGTCTGCCTAGATAAAAGTGCTTAGTGAGCTCGTTGTACGTGAATAATCTCGTTGAGATTCCGCAGGCCACCCCCTAAGCTGCCCATGTGTGCCGGGAACCATACGATGCAGTGATCGATGATGTTAATTCCGCCTAAGATTCGTAGCGTCGTCTTGCCTATTCCGCCCGTGGCGGAAGCTCGAGTGGCTGTACTGCTACCGAGTAAGCATGCTTTCCCGGTATGTACGCTGCATCCACGAAAGCTGTCTGGTCTGGAAACCTTGCCGCGTCCGCAGCGAGGGCTTTGGCGCGGGCGAGTCTTCTTCCTTGATTGTGGATCGGGTGTACGTTTCTTGGGAAGGGGAACACTTTAATTGCTTCTCGAACGACTTTAGGTAACTGCAAGACGTTGTCCCTTTCTGCTATGGTGTTCAGGCCGAGTTTGACGAGAATCTCTCTGCCCGCTTTAGTGCTTGATAGGCGTGCGATCTGTGCCGTGTGCTGTGCCTCGATGATTTCGGGAAGGGTATTGTGCACTCCTAGCTGTAAGAGTAGATCAGTGGAGGCATTATCGGGGAGCCCCAACGTTGTCTTGAAAGCTCGGCGTATGTGTACTTCGAGTCTTTTCCGATGTACTTTTTTCCAGTTCAGCATCGCAGCCACGTATGTGATGTGACAGAGTACAAAAGCTTGGACCATTCTAATGGCGTTGTCCTCGCTCAGTCCCCTGTGCCTATTCATGATGCGCCGAAACATCCGGATCGCATTTGCAATCTTGATCGTGATGCTGTCTAACATTGCCGAGTTGGACCCGTTGCTTTCGATGATTAGTCCTAGAATTCGTATTTTGTCAACCGTAGGTATGCGATTTCCATCCCTGTCATGTAACTCTATGCATGGAGTGGGGTGTCTGCGCCAGTCGTTGGACGGGCGCCCTGGTCTTGGGGGGTGGTAGATGAGCAGCTCCGATTTTCTGGAAGAGCAGCGAAGTCCCATTGGGGCGAGATGGGCCTCGGTAACCGTGATGGCTTCTTGCATGCGAGCTTCCAATTCCGCATCGCTGCCACCGGTGCTCCAGATGCTGACATCGTCTGCGTATATGGTGTGCTCCACACCAGCAATTTCACTCAGTGCGCGAGAAAGCTTTGTCATCGCCAAGTTAAATAAGAATGATGAAAGTACTGAGCCTTGTGGTGTTCCCTTATCGCCCAGTTCAAAGCTCTCCGAGACGCGCTCGCCTATCCGGAGAGTGGCCGTTCGATCCTCCAGAAATGCCTTGACGTAGCGGTAGAAGCATGTTCCGAGATTGTGGTGAGATATGGCTTTGAGAATGTCTTGATGGTGGATGTTGTCAAAAGCTTGTTCCAGGTCGAGTCCCAGCAGCGCCTTGGTGTCTCGTGTGGGGCGAGCCAACAGACGTTTCTTGATTCGTAGCATAGCGTCTTGCGTTGAGAGACCCGGCCTGTAGCCTATCATATTGGAGGGGAAGTACTCCTTTTCTTCTACGTATTCGGATAGTTTATTAAGTATGACGTGTTCGGCCAGCTTTCCTAGGCAGGACGTGAGTGAGATCGGCCTTAGGTTTGGTAGGCGGCTTGCCTGGTTTTGGGATGAGGACCGTGTTTGCATGTTTCCATTCGGCAGGAAGGTGGCCAGTTTTCCAGGCTTCGTTGATTTGCTCCGTTGGGAACGTGACCAAGCTGTCCTCTAAATTTCGGAGAGCCCGATTTGTGATAATAATATGTAGGAATAGAAAGTATTTCAGAGAGAACGCAAGTAACGTTGAACGATCAGAAAGCAAAAGAGAACTGCAGCCGAACACCTTTACTGAGCGCCCTTACGCCTTCCTGCCACCCGGTTCAGAAGCTATATTCTTTACTTGCCTGTTGGCGATACATGCGATGGGTATGGAGTCTGTCGAGCCAGGACAGCTCGTTTGAGGAGGGTGCCCAATGTGCAGTTCAGTGACTGAAAAAACTTCTTGTTTGCTAAAGGCACAAGGAAAGCAACCGCAGAAAGACCCGAAATCAGGAAGCCGTCTGGTGTGGATGTGATTGCGCAGGCAGCTCAGCACGACCCCAGAAGGCCCTGGAAATGGTAAGATATAAAACGGCCGCATGATTAGGGGCATGTGCGTGTAAAATATTTTTTTGTTTTGTTCTTTGCGTTTGTTTTCTTTGTTTTCTCCTCTTCCCACGGCAACAAGACACCGATAAAAATATGGCTGCGATTGATTTTTTGGCTTTTATTCTTTTGAGTTCTGCGCTTCCTGCTTGCTGCATGTAGTTCTTTGAGAAAAGCACCGAAAGTTGAACTTCTTAGAACCTGTCAAATCAATTTGCACGTACAAAATGGGATGCAGAGTGTCCGCATGGCTGTCAGAAAAAAATTTTTAGTTGAGGCTAACTGATATCGGGGTGACCCATGCACCAGAAAGTAAAGGGTGTTACGCGCATTTTTTTTTTAACTAGGATGGGTCTTTCTTCCGGAATTTTACCTCAGCTGCAAAATAGGAGTGACCAGTGGCTCCTGTGTCCTTTCATATAACTGTGTAGTAACTGGGAAAGAGTTATTCTAATCTCGCAGGCTCTTTACGCAAGTGATATCTTCATTTCAGCATCAGCTAGTTCTTTAACAGCTGGCGGTATATATCAAAGCTAATGAGCAGCGCTGGGGATTCCCGTCTCAAATATTACTTCTGCTTAAGTGTTCCCTTCCTGGTGGCTGCCGATACCTGACCGCCGCTAATGCTGCGCTTATAGCCAAAGTTGTTTTGTCGTGGAAGTGATTTCAAAGGAAAGGGGGTGTTTGAAGTATTAACGGTGTGCGGCGAAGTTATTATCCCAAGTCGCTTGGTTCAAAGCCTGGCTAGAGCACCTTCTTTTACAGAATAAGCATATTTATCATAGAAGGCAGCAGTAACGAATCAAGTGATTACATTGTGGGCATTGCGTTGTCCGGTGTATTTAATGCACAACTTCTAGCGGCCCACCCACAAGCTCCGAGGTGCCACCGCGGTGGCTCAGTGGCTGTGGTGCTCGGCTGCTGACTCGAAAGACACGGGTTCGATCCCTGCCGCGGCGGTCGAATTTCGATGGAGGCGAAATTCGAAATTTCCGGAGCCCTTCACTATGGCGTCGGTTTGGGACGTTAAACCCCATAATCCAAACCAAACAGGCACCGAGGTGCTTAGGTGGGGACGAAAAATATTGCGGACAATAAAGCTTCTATTATTCTATGCAGCGGTTCACGGTTCACTAGCGTAGACATTCCTCCTGCCTTGCTGTAGAGTAGTTCATTCTGTACCTTGGCGAGAAGTGCAGAAATAGTGAAGCTCCATTTGGCTGCAGCGATATTTTGTTGAAATTGTGGAAGAATGTCTTGTTAAGCTATGTGGTGCACAGTTGGCAGAGAAACCGAGCGGAAAATGGACAGGTTCACACGATTATGAATACACCTCAAAGACGCAAGGACACAACTGATTAAGCTCGTCTAAAAACTCGCCAACAGGGCGAGGCCCACATACTGAGAAACATGCGAATTTTTTCGCTCAAACTGTGTGATTGCAGTACTTTGATTTTGCGCGGTAACCAAAAGAGAAATCTGCTGCCGAAGAAGAGCCACTGCGGCGGCTTTGGCTTATTTCGTCCGTCTGCGGAATCACATTCCATTAGTTCTGATTCCGGTAAACTGGTGTGGTCTGTGCGACGCCAGTGGATTCCAAACATCTAAAGGGTGGTTAAAATTGATCCAGGACCACTACTGCGTCATATCTATGACAGTGAGAGCGCACACAATGTAAAACAAACTGCAGCGAAAGAAAAACAACGGAAAAGTTCCCCATCCCATTCGGGGTCGAGAATTGTGCGCCGGACATGGCAACGGCGACTGGAAAAGTGCGCACTTAATTCTCCCAATCCACCGAGGCGAGATCAACTAAGGGCCCATGAATAGGCTCTTCTTTGTGGTTGCTTCGCCTTGCTACAAGTGGCTCGGCAGCCGAGGAATCCTTGGCGCGTAGAGGGCGTGAAGCACAAGTCGAGCGCAGGGCGGTGGTCAAAAAGGCACGTAAGTAGCTTCTTGTTTTTGTTGTGGAAAACATTTTGGTACTTCCTAGGAGACGTTGTTTTGGTGTTATCTAGTGGGCACCTAAATAATCGGTTTGCGGCAATCAGTAGAATTTTATAGTCGGGCGTTTCTGAGGTTCGAAGCGCACTTTTCGACATTCCTACGCGGGATTTGGACAGGTAGCGTTTCATAAATGAGACGGTTTCGTGAATTACAGGGTTTTTATGCATGTACAATAGATTTATATGCGTTATTGATTTCTAAGTGGCCAGAACTATTTCTTTAAGCGTGAAAACTTCTGATGATGTCTACGTATCAAAGTGCCGAGCTGGATTGTTTGGCGTCTAGTAGTGAAGTTTGACCCTACCTATCATCAGCACGTTCCATTGAAAATGACAAAATTATGTTGCAAATATCTGTGATATTTGCTCACTCTCACGAGGGCACACTGCACCGCATCAATTTGCGCAAGAGGGAACTTCTTGATGCGTATAAAAGGATCCTTGAGATATCACTATGCTGGCGCGACAACACACTGGGCAGGTATAAGGGCGCTGTGCAAAATCATAACAGAGCCTTGGAAATGTACTGGCGCTTATCGTACCGTACAAGGCAGTTGCTTTAATTAAGTGCAGTCAATAGGTGACAATTTGCTAAAAGAGAAGGTATAGTCAACTTGTATGATAATCGCTTTGAAACCGCCCTCGCATCATTTCGGCGCCTTTATTGGATGATACTCTTTTAAGCCGGTTTTGGATAGCCAGGGTGATTGCGAATGCTGCAACTGCGGACTCTCTCAGTACGGAGCTTGACATACGCTGTAAGCTTGTACATACACTTAAGTGGTATTCTTGTGCATCCTTCAAAGAGCTATGCTGAGAGACCTCCATATGTTGGATAGCACTGGTGCTCCTTTTCATTTCTCATTCTTACACTTCTGGAATGAAATTCACAACGCTATGCGCCAGAACAATTGAGTTTAATTGTCATCCTAATAAGATTTGATTGTTTTCATCCTTCGTCACTGGCTCAAGCTCGGACACGAGGTAGTTATTGCAAGGATCAGTCATTTTACAGAACGAATTCTGAAGAACATTATCCTTGTTTTATTCTAGCTGTGTATGTACATTACCGGTACTACAAAGTATTATGCGCTCACATTTCGTTCAGCGTGAAGGTGGAACAACTTGAGCAGGCTGCGTCATGCGTCCGAGAAGCACTTTGTTGTGGCTTGGTTTCCTCGTCGTAAATGGAGCATCATCAAGCCGGTACGTCTCATTTTGAGGGGAACGTTTATTTACATAATGTCGTTTAAGAATGCTTTCCGTGGCTTACAGGACAATTAAGAGCCATTTAATATATGGTTGTGCCAACATGCTTCGAACATGCTTCGTGTTTGGGGCATGTACTTTCACATAGTGTATTTGCTTTGTAAGCTTGTTTATTTTTGTTATTATATTTTCTTGTCGTGATTTCTAACTTTACCATTGTTGCTGATCCTAAGGCATAGTATTTCCTAACAAATGTATGCACCCTCTCCTGCTTGGACCGATGGTTAACTACTAACTAGCAAGATGGTTAACTAATACTAAATTTTTATAATTTAACTATCACTGTTACGCTCCTTTAATTATTTAGAGATTTTTAGCTTACCGTCAGTTATTTTGTTACCTTTTCAGTACTGCACAACATTTTGCAGTGATCGATTGCCCACTGACTACATGCTTTATGTGAAAAAGGTTGCGAAGCAGAAACTCCACCCGCATTAGCAGCTCAGGCAGCTTCCGCAGTCGCACTGTATGAGCGTGTGTTCAAAAATAGTGATATCTGAAGTGGGCTCCAAAGCGAGAATTCCTGATGTCGCTTATACTACACATCCGGGCGTAGGAAGTGATAATAAGGCACATGACAATAGCACCCCCCCCCCCCGCTTTTCCACACACACACACACACACCCTTTTTACGCGGCCAATAAAAACTTCATTGTTAGTGCCGTAGGCGCTCGCAAAAAAGACGGCGGGAGCCCTGAAGGTGCACTCCGCCTAGTGAATTTCGCTCGTTGCTGAACGAAGCATGGTATTTCCAGGCGATTTGTGTAGAATTACTCTCCTTAATGATAGAGCCGTAGTGGTAAAGCGTCCGCAAGCGACCACCTCAGTTCACCGCGTACGCTCTTCTTAGAAAGCTGTCGAACCACCGAGCTTCTCTTGCAGTAGGCGCGCTTTACGCCGCATGGGCCAGAGTTATGCTTGTCCGTTGTCGGTAGACTTGTAACGACTCTTCCTGATCATTTCGTCACCGGGATGGCGTATCAGTTTACTTGTACAGAAAATTTATTCACGTCTTGCTTAAGCTGCTGAACATCGTTTGGTTTTCTCACGCCGCAATCACTATTTTTGTGCGCATCGGACTAACCTTGTACCTAGGGCGTCGCTTTCGACAGACACACTATCTACTTCTCAAGCAGTTATTCTGGAATGCGTTTCCGCTTAATCTGAAAACATAAAAATTTTCCAACTGCTCATTTCATTTTCAAAATCTAGTTTAAAATATTTGCTCGTTTGTTTTCTGCAGCGAAACGCTTTATTAGTACAGCAATCTCACTTCATTGAAATCTTTTTTTCTAGTACTTGCCGTTTTTCCCAGTTAGCTGTTGTCCCGTCCAGTTCTATGCAGTCCGTGTCTTTTTTGCGGTATGTTAAAAAAAAATATTAGTCAGGCTTTAGTTAGATTCTGCAAGAGTTCATGACACAAAAATTAATTTTATCATAAAGGCAGTATTGATGACAAAATATATTTCTGAACCTTGGAATTAAATGGCGCAGTCATTGTCTCGCATATCTTGGCGGACACCGGAACCGTGTCGTAACGGAAGGGAGGAAGGTGGGAGTGAAAGAAGAGAGAGAGAAAGAGGTGCCGTAGTGTAGGTCTCCGGAATAATTTCGACCACCTGGGGATCTTCAACGTGCACTGACATCGCACAGCACACAGGCGCCTTTTGCGTTTTGCCTGCACAGAAACGCGGCCGCCGCGGTTGGGTTCGAACCAGGGTAGTCCGGCTCGTTATTGTCAACTTATTGTTTGTACATTTCAGTTTGCAACTCGCTTTAATCCTCTTACACGACTCCGGCTTCGGTACCTTTTCATGGAGAAGATATCATTCAGAAAATTTGTTTTCATAAAATAGGTACTCATAAAATTCTGACACGTTCATTAGGACGATATCACTTACCGGAACCACGGCATATTTTGTGGGTATTACGGCCTCCAGCGCACATAGAAGTTTTCGTGCGAATTCAACATTTGTTAAATCACAAATTCTCGAGATGAGGATAGCCGGCGCTGATGGGAGTGTACGGCAATGTTAGAGGATACGCGTGGCTAAACCAGATTTTAGTGTTGACATTCGGAACTTCACAGCTACAAAGGTTAAAGCACGTAATGTCTACCTATTCAATGTTTACCTTTTTGCGTACTTATGGACCTATGCACTGTACATACACTGTACATACATAATTGGCGGGAGTTCATCTTTAGGAATAGCGCGAAAGGCGGGGAGAGGCAGACCGACAACACTAGCGCTGACTATCAGATGGCGATTTTTTCCCGAATACGCGAAGATATAGCCTCCGAAGGTCTTGAAAACAAAGAAATAGAAACGACAAAACGGAACATACGAAGCAGACAGTGAAGGCACGTGCTCAGCTCGGCTGCCATTTGGTAACCAGCACTTGTGTTGTCCGTCTTTCGTGACCCGTCTTTCGCGCCGTTTCGAACACTTACCTTTGTGGTCATGCTGAGAATTGATTAACGATTATCCTGAGCTTCAGGCGTGAAAGAGCGCATCGATGTGTTGGAGTTGCTTGTTAATAACAATGCGCGCCTTTGCTTCGATTTCAGCATGTACAGTCGTGAGCGTCATATCGGCATCCTAAACACCATTTTCGAGAAGAATGCCTACGACAGCAGCATGCGGCCTCCAGCCGTTAATGGCACCGGTAAGTTACGTGACGAAGATTGCCGTGCGTCTGACTGATCCAGTCAGAATGCATTGAACTAATATGCTCTGTTGAAAGTTCGTCCCTTAAAGAGAGGTTTCATGGGCCTTGGTTGGTCCCAGCTTGCCGAGTTTAGAGGTCCCAAAGTGCTACACTACATTGAAGCAATTCCTGGAGCTTACGACGATTAAAAATATTGAACAGAAAAAAATGAAAGCGACAAACAACGTGCGTCAAATTTTACTCGTGAATAACTGAGCGGCAAAAAGAGAACCGGTTTTAATGATTTGTGAAAAAAAGGTAAGAATTTAGAAACAGCACGTAACGTAAGGAAAGGAAAGGCGGGAAGTTTAACCAGAAAAACCTGTTCAGTTGCCCTACGACACATCAAGAGGAGGGGTTGAAAGGAGCGTAAGAGAAAGATGGTTTACGGGGGTTTAACGTCCCAAAGCGACTCAGGCTGTGTGAGTGGCGCCGTCGTGAAGGGCTCAGAAAGTATCGGCCATCTTTCTTTTTTAACTTCTTTAACTTGAACTGACATCGTACACTACACGGGCCTCTAGCATTTCGTCTCCATTGAAATGCGACCGCCGCGGCCGTGATCAAACCCGCATCTTTGGTGTCAGCAGCCGAGAACCATATATCCACGGAGCCACGGCAGCGGCTTCGTGTGAGAAAGAGAAGAACAATGAAAACTTAGTGCAGATCGCAGCGTGGACCACAGCCATGTTGTCGTTCAGACGTGTGTGCAGGGCGAAGCCTCTGTGAGAAGCGCCTTGATGGCGTTCCTTTAGGCGATGTCTTAGGCCCTATACACCCAGTGTTGATTTTAACATGCGCACATATTTTAGCCTTAGCCAACCAAAAAACCTTGTGTTTGGCGCTCTTTGGCCTTGGATGCCCTTGCGCCATGAAAACCCAGCATCATCATCCTTTAGCCGATGGCTGGGGTCAATGTCCGAGGGTGTTCGTCTATTGGGCGCGATTCCAGGCGGCAGCGTGTTGTCTCCAGGCACACTTGTCAGGCCAGTGCGAATGTCGAAAGGCGGTAGCGAGTAATAAAATCAAAATGCGCTAATTAATTCCCCTAATATTTAGCATATACTATATCGCCGCCACTGACCGTAGCGTGTCCTGAAAACGTGGCAAGCATGTAATGCTCTTCGGCAGAATATGCTTTGGTAAATTGGTTTTTGAAGAAAGGAAATGGCGCAGTATCTGTGTCACGTATCTAGGCGGACATCTGAACCGCGCCTTAAGGGAAGGGAGGAAGGTAGGAGTGAAAGGAGAAAGAGGTGCCGTAGTGTAGGTCTCCGGAATAATTTCGACCACCTGGGGATCTCTAACGTGCCCTGACATAGCACAGCACACGGGCGCCTCTTGCGTTTCGCCTCCATCGAAACGCGGCCGCCGCGGTCGGGTTCGAACCCGGGTACTCCGGCTCGGTAGACGAGCGCCTTTCCACTGAGCCACCGCGGCGGGTGCTTTTCATGCGGGATTTCGGCAGTAAAATGATGACTTAAAGGCACTGGTTGAATTCTGCGCTTTAGGAAGGCACTTTCGCAGGTGTAATGTGCTCGAGAGGAGGCATAAGAGAGGGTTTAAAGTCTAACATTTAAAGCAGCCACCACACAATGCTCAGAAGTATTGAAGCGCGTGTAGCCAAGTTGAATCCGTTATACTGATTTACTTTTAGTGCCGAGTAAAAATCTGGTCGGAATGATCACGATGAACAGAAAGCAGGAGGAAGAAGAGTGGGGTGCGAAGTATTGGAAGAATGTGGCGGCTATTGTACATGTATACAATAAAAACACTGTGCATAACTGTCTTTGTCATGTTGAACTAATAAGATGGGGGGAACAAGCTGACCCATTAACCCCCGACTAAAAGGGCAGCCCCTTCTTAGAGAAGGCTGCTTCCTTACATCTGGCCGATGATTTTCGTAAGCACCGTTGCATTCTTTTCTAAGGAATAAATATGCTTTTCAAGCATACGCGTTCGCTGTATGTTCACCTGCAAGAACGATGAAGCATTCGTGCATAAGGCACCACTAGCTATTAGTGATAAAAGGAGATAGAGAAACAAACACGTATTCATACATGGTCTGGCCCGCCCTCGCAGGGGAAACAGGACAGCGCATCCCTACAAAAGCCGACACTAGTCGCGTTCCTAGAGATAGGAATCAATTTCCTTCAAACATATGCTCACCAAGATTCTGCGCTCTCTTGATCTCTACAGCGCTTGTGTGTTTGTGTTTTAGCGCTGCTTCCATCATTAAAAGCAAAAATGCTTTTTTTTATGCTGAACACAATTTCATTTCATTTATTTCATTGATTGTTCCTCCACCGCTGTTTATCAGTCGTCATGGCGATGGGCTGCGGACCCGAAATACGTGGGTTCGGCCCCAGCCGCCGTGATGACATTTCCAGGGAGGCGAAATGATAGAGGCCCGTGTGCTGTGCGATGTCAGTGCAGGTGAATGAACCCCTGATGGTCGAAATTATCCGGAGCCCTTCACTGCGGCGTCCCTCGTAGCCTGAGTCGCTCTGGGACGTTAAACCCCATAGCCCAAGGCAAGCCATTTATTGTTCCTTAAATATCCGAGGGATTCACATTGGTCGAGAACGAACTGAAGATTTTACTCAAAAAAGACCACATTAAAACAGAAAAATAGTTCGGTAGCGAAAAATAACAAAAAATTGCAATATACAGTATTGAAAATTGTTGTATCAAATAAACAGTGGTTAAAGCACGTAATATAGAGCAAGAAAAGTTGAAAGCACACCAGTGCAATGCATGAACACGTACAGCACACAAGGTGCGGTATCAAAAAAAAAAAAGAGTAATGAGCAGTTCGAATGCTAGAGATACATATAACCAGAAAAGATTGCAGCCATGATTACAGCAGATGCTACTTCCATGGCGTACGTTTCCTCTTACAGCCATCCAATTGTTTTGTCTGAGCTTCTGGAACGAGTTGTAGAACAGTCACGAAGACTGAGTTCACGCGGTTTAATACGGCGCTAAAAAGGCTCATTCCTCGTTGGCGTTGCGTAACCCTCCTCGCAGCGCCGCCCTCCTCCTCCGCTCTAAGAGTGTGTTCGTCGTGTTTTCCCGCTTTCCTTTGTTTACTGGATGTTTCTATTGCACTGATCTGTGCACCTTGTTTGAATTATTCGTAGCGGCGACTTGGGTTCTCTTATAATGTTTGGACTCCTTACTTTGCATTAGAGGGTAATAAATTTGTGTGGAGTTGACCTACGGCTTGCCACTGTCTTAGAAGGAATGAATCCAGCTCTCAAAAAGTCTACAGAGAGAATAGTGATGCTGCATCTAGTTTGTTTCATTCACGCTGCATTTGCTGAATTCTTGCCTTTTCCCTCGAATGCCGAATACAACTCTTATCTGGCAAACTTCGCGAATCATTATTAGTCCTCACACCATCAGGATGGCCTGGCCACCAATAATTTGGTCTTAACCTGAATGAAATTAGCCCGCATACCACAAGGGGAATATTTTATAGAAATTTGATAATTTATTGTAAACTGGCAAAATTCAGACGTATTCATTGTCCCAAAATAGGAACGGTAGTTATGAAGCGCTCTATGCAATAAACTCGCTGCATCAACTGGGAACAGATGACACATTCTCGAGAGCACTCTTTCCCATGAGCGCATGCTCGAGCCCTAACTGCTTAGCATTCGCTTAGGCTTTAATCTCATCATTCGGTGGCCGTGACACATCGGTGATATTCACTTGTTCTTCAAAGGCTGGAAACGAAATCGCTTCCCAAGTGTCCACTACGAATAATTCAAACGAGGTGCGCAGATCAGCGCATTAGAAACAACCAGTAAACAAACGAAAACGGGAAAATACGACGAGCACACTTTTAGAGCGGAGGAAGAGGGGCGCCGCTGCGAGGAGGGTTATGCAACGCCAACGAGGAATGAGCCGTTAAAAATAGCTAAAACATGAATCCTTGCTACGTTTGGTCCACAGGGTAAATGAGAACAGTGTCATTGTTCTTTACTAAAGTTGCATCTTTCTAATACGAGTATTAGTAATTCATTTATCCTGTTTCTCTTGTGAAAGGTCCTGTACGCGTGGAGGTCAGCATGTTTGTACTGTCCATCCCGGAGGTTTCTGAAAAGCACATGGTGAGCAATGCATCTTCGTTGCTAGTGTGTCTCCTGACTATCCACGCTTCTTTGAATAGTAGGCGACAATCCTTGGAGCGATTCTTCGTGATTATGAGTGGTAAAGACGCGCATCACGTTCAAGATGGACTGGGGTAATCAGGCATGCCTGAAGTAACTTTAAGTTTTTGAGATTGTGTTCTAGTGTTTCGCACTTGCCGAATACAAACACTTCCTTTCTTTCTTTGCGTCTCGGCATGTTGGAAGACTGGATCTGGTGATTAACGCATTTGAAAATGAAAGTGAACCAACGGAATAGGTAAATTAGGCGAAGAAATTAGCTAGAAAGATTCCAACAGGCTGATCAGGCTGGTCAGAGAGGGCATGTGGGTGTGAGAGCGACCGCTTTCTTGCCGCCCTGTACCTTTCCCCATCCCTGATGCAAAGCTGAATGCTCCTTCCTTTTCTGTGTGAGCAATAACCCCCCCCCCCCTCCCCCTTTTCTTTTACAATCGATTGCTGCAAGTCATGCCTACGAATTTGCCCCTGGCGCTCTCTGCGTTCTATCCCGGACTTCCTATTTGATGGGCTACTTGCTGCGTCAAAGGCCTGAGCAGCCTCCGACACAAGAACAAAGTGCAGATAGCTTTCGGGTCCATAGTTAACCGCAATAGCGAGAACAACAGTGCCGCGATTACTTCACTTCTTCCCGATGCTAGTATTTTTGCCGGCAGGGATTGAAGATGTGCCAAACAAGAAAGTAACGGCAGCCGTCTCGCGTCAGTCTGCAACGCTTGGTGACAATAATTTTATTTTCTTGCAAAAACAAGAAAAGACATAAAGCACCAACGAAAGGACTCTATTTCTCGCAACATGTATGAGAAAGCATGCCACATTTTATGTTGACATAAATCGCAACATTAAGAAAATGCAGCAAGGAATCCATAATTTACAATGAAGCGGTGAACAGTACTTTGAGGGCGGGTACTGCTTTCGTCAGAAGAAATCGGTGTCCGTTTCTTGTTGTGTTAGCTTCTGCGCAGCGTTTCATATCTATAAACCTCTCAAGCTCTTCGCCGTCTCGATGGGAAAAACTGGCAGAGTGCATAAATTAGTCCCCTTAAATGTTTTAGGCATTTATGTAAAGTATTTTTACTCTTCTGTAGTCACCGCAATTAGGCCTGTTCAGATGAATGCCCCTAGAAAACATTTATTAACCTAGAGTGAGAGCCAACCTGAGTTGCATACAATGAGCAAGGAATGAATAGCACAGTGATGGAGGTATACAGAAAGGACCCTAATTTTCACGTCTTCCAGAATGACAAAATGATGACCCTTGCCTTTTAATCGCATTCTTACTCGAGAAATAAGGAAGGCACCTAGTGTCGAGGCTATTGTTCTTACCTTTTCGTTGTATTTTGATGACAAGGTATCTGAAAGGAGAAGTTGAAGGCGTCCATTATCGTGAGAATCTTGCATTCTTGTGTCACGGTAAATGGAGTTATTTGATGAAACGGGCTATAAGCTAGAAAACAAGAAAAAAATGACCCCAGAAAAGTAAAAATACTCGACATATCTCTGATGACGACGGGTTGTCTTTGAAATCAAAGTGCACCAACGTCAACACAGTTTTTATAGCGTGTGGATCTTTGAGGCTAGACTAATCTTTCGAAGCAAACCTTTTCATCTATAAATTTTTTTTCTGCCGAGAAAACAAGCGTAGTCTGCACTACACCGGCGCAATGTTTGCCATATTCAAGAAAAGCCAATGTAAAATCATAGCTACATTTATTCAGTACCTTACTGAATCTGAAATTTTTATTTCTTGAATAAAAGTTGTTTGAGATGTCTGCAAACCTTTCATGCGGACTTAGAAGAGCGGGAAAGCTGGTTAAATTCGTTGAAGTGCGCAATTCAAGAGCCAGAACAGAGCCTGTTGTACGAGAAATTAGAAGAGCGGAAAGTTGGTTGAAAGCGCCTGTCTTTGTAATTATTTTTCTTCGTCCATGTGTTCCCTTTCGTTCTTTTTTGAGCAATGTATTTTATAGGGACGTTTGCGCAGCGTCCCGAAGGTAAAATCTGGGCCGAGTGAGCGGTAAAAAAAGTGCATCTTGGCAGCTTCTGTAGTGGATGCGCATTTATAGAGAGAGTGATCACGTGGTGCATCCAGCTCACCATCACTAGACATATGTGTGCTTAACGTCCCAAAAGCGGCTCAGGCTATGAGGGACGCCGTAGTGAAGGGCTCCAGAAATTTCCACCACCTGGGGTTCTTCAACGTGCACTCACATCGAATTTCGCCTCCATCGAAATTCGACCGCTGCGGCCGGGATCGAACCTTCGTCTTTCGGGTCAACAGTCGAGCACCATAACCACTACGCCACCGCGGCGGACATGCTCACCAGTACATTACTTGTGTTGTGTGCCTTATCAGTGGCTCCAGTTAAGTACAGCGTTTTTTTTTTCAGTTCGCGCATTTGTTTCACTTTTGAGGAATCTCTACCTTTTCACTCGGTCCTCTTGAAAATAAAGAGTACCGAAGCGAAACGAGAAGGTTCATGGGAAAAAATATTAGGGCTATCAGTTGGTTTGATGCGGAGGAAGTGCGGTAGCATTCTTCGTTCACTCGACTATTTATTCTACTTTTGACCCGATTGGAATTATGATTGCATTCTAAACATCGGTCTATTGTCTGTCACTCCCCTGTCAGCCCCAATACTGATTCTATTTCAATTCCGGCAGCACAAAATGGGTCACCGGAGAGTTCTCATACCACTACTGGCGTAGTGGTGGCGGTGGTGAAAACTTTTAATTTCTGAAATAGAGTTTGGGAGCCACAGAGTGGCCCCGCTACATGGTCGGCGTCCCTAGTCCGGGACACCGCATGACAATGCCCCGTCTCTCGCCCGTTTCACCAGAGCCCTTTGGGACTCAAGCGAGGAGCAGTTGAGGAGGGCAGTCTCCCATGCCTCTCTGGAAGGGGTAGGGGAAGGGGGGAGGTGGGGATTTTGAGTACATGCCCACACCATGTGGAAGATATCACAGGTCTCCCCACAGTGCGGGCGTCGTCCATCCGTGTTAGGATCGCAATGTTTTAAGATTGCAGGACAGAGTAGAGTACCTGTCTGCAGGCGCCTTAAAGTTCGCTCCTCCGTCTTACTCAGCCCCTTTGCAGGGGCCGGGAAAAGGCGGTGGTTGTCGCTATAGTGCGTTATTATTTCCCTGAATCGCAGCAGCGGCTGGTTAGTCTCCGAGCCAGAAGAGCTGGGATGAGGAGCCCGGTGAGTAAGCGCTCGGGCAGCCACGTCAGCGGCCTCATTACCTCGTAAGCCCTGATGGCCAGGAGCCCAAATGATTCTTTTCGGTGTTGGATCAGTGGCAGTCCGTCTTAGAATGCAAGCAGCTAAGGGGGAGATCTCCCCTGCCAAGTATTGATCACATGCTTTTCGGGAGTCCGTAATGATGATTCTCGAATTGGCGTGGGCGGCAGCAAGCGCTATCGCTACTTCCTCGGCTCGCATTGAATTTGGGGCTCGAAAAGAGAGTTAATCAACGTGCATTTCCTGGTGAACGACAGCGGCCGTGTAAAACCCCGAGGGCGATGGCCGTGCGGCACAGCGGTTAAGCGATGCACTGGCGCACAGCTGAATCAAACACAGCCATCGATACGGTTTTTTTAGACCCAGGAGCGAGGCAAATCCCCCTAAACACCACCTAACAGGTTGAGGCTTCATATAGACGCCGTCAGCGCCAACGCCGCAGACAGTTGTCGCCTTCATGACCCTCCCAATGCTTATAACATGAAAAGTCTATTATCAGCGAGCAGAACTCTTTCAAAGGTGGAACGAACACTGGAAAGTACATTGTGGTAATAAACACATACGCCGCTCACCGTTTTGCAAAGTAACGCCGCGGCCTAAAGCGCCAACTCGAGATAATAGACTCTCGTTACCGCTCCTGACAACGAAAGAGCGTCTTGGCACCTCGCAGGACTACACGATGCAAGTGTACTTCCGACAAAGCTGGGTCGATCCGCGCCTGCAGTTTGACGACCGTGCCGGTGACGTCGAGTACCTCAACCTGTACCACCCCGACAAGATTTGGAGGCCGGACGCGTTCTTCTCCAACGAAAAGGAGGGATACTTCCACGACGTGCCCCGGCCTAACTCCTTTGTTCGAATATTTCCCACGGGACGCGTTCTCTACAGTACGAGGTGGGTGTGCTCGCGTTTTGTGGCCGTCATATGCAAAAAATGCGTCTGCTCATGAAAGAGCCCTTTTGTGGAGCGTACGGTTTTCTTTTGCTGCACTTAATGGCTCTGCTGTCAGTTCGCCTTTTTTAAGTGGCAGAGCTGGCGCTTGATTAAGTGTGCTATTTCTGTCTCCACATAACGCAGCTGGACACAGCCGAATGATTTCGACATCAATCATCACGAGCAAACGAGCTATCAATTATACTTTTTTGTGCGCATCAAAAGGCAAATTGACAATTGGTCCTGCATTAAACTGTCAGTGTGGACGCCAAGCAAACCGAAACGTTGTCTGAGGTGGCAGAGAGTTAGCTGAAGTGACAATACTATAAAATTTTAATGGGTCAGAGTCGGGACCTCTGACGCGACAGTGAAGGATTTCGAGACTACTGGATGAGGCCTAGGTGAGGGAATAATTTTGTACATAAATAGTTAATGTGAATGATGAGCTGCGCAATAGGAGCGCTTTGTTTCGAAAAAACTGTCACCAATATCGGCCTCATGTGGCGATGATATTTTCTATACCGTTAGCACTTTAACAGAATCGCTGGGGAGTAGCAAAATTGAGAACAAAGGGGCTGCAGCCTTTTATGTATACTTGAGTTAATTTTAATGCATTACTTTACTTCAGTGGCGCATCTTTTTTCATATACCTTTGTGACAGTTCCGACAAATAACAAATATCAGAACGGTCAACTGAAAAGAGAACTGCACAGTGTGCTGCCAGTTTTGGCATTTTTCCTCACTTTCAGGTTGACGCTGAAGCTCACTTGCCTCATGAATCTGAAGAAGTATCCCTTCGACGCGCAGAGCTGCGCGATCATCATTCCAAGCTGTAAGCATTTTTACTTCTATGTTTCATTTCTTCGGAGCCTTTACGGCGTTAGTTGTCTTGATACTTAATTTAAGAAAAGGAGTAAGTTTATTTATTTCATCACTAGCCTGGATACGTGAGGCATAGACCACTTTTATGGGACTATAGGCGCTATCAGTGTAGACGAACCATAGGTCCAGGAGAGGAGACGGTGCTTGGTTAAGAATAACGATGCGCTGCTATGTGAAGCCATGTGTTGGACTGCCGAGGTTTGTGCTAAAAAGGTCGCAAACCCGCTGTGTTGTATATTCGGGGTGTGGAATCGTAGTAATCATCTTGCCGGATTTTCAGGGAAAGAAATCGAAAGGCGATACAAAGTAATGGAAAACTTGAACGCAGCTCTTCACCTGCCGCCGCTGGTAGGCGGCGTATTACAATGCTAGCCACCCTACGGGATCTTCCTGTGGTAGCCACCTTCACAGACGTCGTGTTACGCCGACTACGCCTACGATGATAACGACGACGCGGAATCCACGAACGGGTGCCTAAGAGCTGCGATCTAACGATTGACAGGACGATGATGAAACAGTGCTAATACAGAGGCCAGTTCGTCGATCGTCTGCGCAATCTACGTAGACTACTACGTATGCGCTACATAGAAAAGACAAGAGGACAAATTGAAATAGAACTCAAGACTGTGTCTTATGTCATTTGGTCCTGTTGTGTTTTCTAAGTAGCGCACACGTTTGGGAACACAATCACGGAGCCTGATTTGAGAAAGGTGCGATAGCAGTTCAATTTTCCTGGAGGGTGAGGTAACGAGGTAGCGGGTGGCACATCTGCAGGCTGTAATTAGGGTGTGGCGGTGGATAGATGGTGGGAGGCTACTATAGCTAGGGGGGTTATCGGGCACGTGGTCAGTAAGTGCTGCCTCTCGAGGGCGGATGTCTGTTCCATTGCCTCTCTGAATTACATTTAGGTGAATTTAGGGTGAATTTAGGTGGACTGCTGGTGGGCAACGCATCTAGCCGGTACAGCTAAATGGGCGGACGGGTGGGTGGGATGACACTTATGGAGGGGGAATGGGAGCGACAGTGACTTGAGAGAGCCAGGGTTATGCGGTGGAGACTTTTCATTCTGCGAGGCTTCACTATGACGACGCCGGCACCGTCACCAAGTCTCACTGGTACAGAGACCGCAGTGAAAAAAAAGGCAAAAAATGAAACAATACCTCAAGCCACATATGCACTGCCAGGCGAAGCGTAAAGATGCAGTTCGTGATGCGCAATAAAATTTCGCGAAATAATGCAGTCGGCCGTTCGTCGGACGTCGCGGCCGATGGTATCTGATATATGCTGAGCCGCTCAGCACCTATGCAAGCCGTCTTTCAGGAGCGCACAGTTAAGCTTGCATCTGGTCCGCACTCCTTTTATTCACATGACCATTCGTAATTGATCGTCAGCCGCCAGTTCATATAACCGCGATAACAGCCGTGGTTCTCCTATGCTGCATGGCAGACCAAATCATTGTTACGACAATAATCACGGTTATCGTGAACCGAGCTTGCTAACCATGGTTTGCGTTAATGACCGAGAAAATGGCGGCGTCTGTGGACGCAAGTTACACGTTGGCGTGAGAGTGCCTTCTTGGGTTTCTGCACGAAAATACCTTACATGATTTCTTAGAGAATACAGCGAACCTAAATTATGTCTTTATGGCAGGCGTGCGAAAGAAACAGGGTGCGATAGGTGCCCGCACTGGCTCGATTTAGCATCGCGCACTTTTCGCACAGAATAATCTTTCACGAACAATAAGCAACTAGGTTATAGCCAATGCAACTCCGCTTTCGCGTTCCCCAGGTGATTTAGTTCGTTCTTCAAACGGTGAGCCGTTATTGGTGGTAACCGAAGTTCAATTCGCTAACCACGGGCTTGAGTAACCGCCCTCATAACAAGTGTATTATTAGGGAGCTCTGGTTAGCGCCAGTCGTCTCGGGCGCGTCCGCTGGGGAATAACAAGCAGGGATTTTTCGAACGTTCTCTAACGTTGATGCTGCCCCTTGCCGATAGCAATTGCGAGAAGAGATTTGAACGCCCGGGGAAAGAAACGCTGCTTCGCGCGTGCCATGATGGTCATCCTTTCTCGAAGTGCTACCGCATCGTTTCAGAATTTTCTAGCGAAATTTAAGCTTGCACCCATATGGAGCGATGATTCATTCTTCTCTCGACTATGGCAGGTGAAAGATTAATATTTTTGCATGAGCGGTGTGCACACGCGCGGCGTCATAAAACAGAAGGTCAAGTGCAGCTAGTTGCTTCGTGGACTGATTTGGTCCAGGGTAGTATCTTGAGCTTCAGTATGTGAGAGCTGCGCCTGCTCTGGCAGCTCAAAGTCACGTGTCGGTTGCTTTGGTGTGAAGGTGTTTACGGTATCGTTTTTTTTAGATTTTGTTATAACGTTTCGCTCCTCTGTTTGCCCATCTGTATTGAGTCCACCTTCGTCAAGTGGCTGTCTGCTACGCTTCATAAGCCAAATCAACGTGTACGGAGGGCAAAACGCATGTCTAGAACACGTTCTGAGCGTGTTTCGGGCTTAACACGCAATAACTGTAAACATGTAAACATGTGGAGTTAAACTCATAGAATTTCATCGTTATTTTTTTGCCTGGATCGCAGCGGCTCTGGGAGCTGTGGAACACGCAGTTTGGTTGTTATAGGCATGTGTTTTTCCCTCTGTACCTCGGGGAAGCGAGGTAGAGACGAACCGGAACTTTGAGAGCAAGCTAAGCCCTAAAACATAGCGGATCGTTTAGGAGAGCAGTAATGAAGACACAGTGTCCAGAATATCGTTAAATACGTCAAGCGACTTTCTAAAATGCTGTCAATTTAGCGCTTGAAGCGTTAAAATTAGGTATAGTCGCAGAAAACTAATTTCAGAGAATTTACGCCCCCAAACTCTGTAATCATTTTAACTTGTAAAAAGTATGACATTTGTTGAGCGCACGAGGGACCAAAATGGAGACGCAAGTGCTAAGCGCACTGTGCCTCAGTGAGAACATGGGAGACTTCTTATAGAAAGCGGTTTATTGTCACACGTCATGAGGGAAGCAGAGGGGGCGCCAGTGCCGTTCAACAGCCATTGTAAGCAGTTTCATTGCATCCAAACCAAATGGCTGCACAACTATGGTCCTACCTCTTCTTATTACGTCTGCTCCGCCAAAAAATCTTCACTCTGTCTCTTCTCTAACTATAAGAGGTCTATTGATGGCTATTCACTGCTATCTCTAATAGTTGCTGTCTAATTTGGTAAAGCCGTGTGATTTGTAAGTTTTGCAAACTGAACTGCAGGGACAAGTGCCTACTTAATTTTAATGTACTGCCATCGTTCCCGGAAGGCCATTGAGCTCTGAGAATGTGTTATTCCATTTCAGACGGATATACTACGGAGGACATTGTTTTCGCTTACAAGCAACGCAATGCGGTGATGATTGACCACAGCGTCGCGCTCAGGGATTACAAGCTTACTGGCTTCATACAGGGCAGCTGCACGAGTCGTACGAACACAGGTACGTAGATGAGCACATTACCAGGAATTGGAGACAGTGCCGAGCCTATGCCGCTAAGCCTAGTGGTCAATAGCGCTTCAATGAGAGGCTCTCGGTAGTCTTCCTCCTTACGCTGCGTATGATGTCAGCACGTAACTTTTGAATGTTGGAATCCATGCGCCATCTAGTTGGCGGAAAGGGAAGTAGAAGCGGTTGTCGCGAATTGCGGGCAATGTGCAAAACTGGTCTTATCTAAGCTGGTTGGTACATAGCTTTAGTAGCGTCGGCACGGGAATACACAAGCACATGAAAGACTAAGTGCAACGCTGACACTATCAGCAACGTTATTGGCGGGAGGGACAACATATACACGGCCGTATACAAGTACATATATAAGGAAGAACACAAACAAGAAAATGTCATGATGTGCCTGTACTGGTTGTCTTTCCCCGTCAATAAGTTGTTGATAGTGTCAGCGTTGTGCTTCGTCTTTCAGTGTTTCTGTCTATTCCTGTGCTGACGCTACTGAAGTCCTGGCAATGTGTTCTCGTTACGGGTATGGTTACTTACGTTCGCGAATCCTTGCTACTTCCCATCTTTAAACGATGTTCATCCATGGGTGTGCACTAAAATAAATATGCAGGTGAGAATACTATGCATACTGCACGGTTGGTATGTCGTGCCAGCTGCAGTGGTTTTTTACACAGTTCGTTTCACAGTTACACAGAAATGAATTGTTGATGCTGATCTTATTGAAGCTTTTTTACTCCCATAAAACTTACGGTGGATAAATGAACGAATAGAGCCTTTATTGCAAGGAATGGAAAAAATCAGGCACATAGCTACTGTAATCCGGCAGAGATACATTGCTTTTAATGGAAATCCAGGTGTAGTGTGAGGGAATCAATTGTATGTCAATTAGTGTCTTTGCTACCTCTTACTACTATTATTATCCGTATTGAGCGCACAAAGGAAGGAAAACCACGGGCTTGTTATGACATATATACGAAAGAAGCCAGCTGTTACCGAAACAGGGCAGCGTAGGGCAATATTTTTCTATATAGAAAAAGCGAAATATTCCCCAGTGTTACTTGGTTGCGGTGATTGTTTGGGAAAAAGTTATTTCCTTGCGCTACCTGGTTTCGGTGACTTTTGGCTTCCTTCATATGTTATGTAAAACCTGTGCCTGATAGAGCATCCACTATGAGAAAGTTTGAAATTAATAACCACTCAGGCAGACCAAGGTGCTCGGAGAAAAAGGTGTTCTGCACTCTCTTAACACTGTTAGATAGTTATATAACCGAGATTAACGTTCCAGATATTACACGGAGCGATTTTCGCCCTCATTTAGAATTATTTCCATGTTAGTAAACTTCAGCACATCTTGAAGATGTCATGTATTCACGGTATTAAATGAAGCGTCTATTATTCCGATGTTTTGGTCTATTCGTCTATTCACTATTTCTTGCAACCGACATCGTTTGAGCTGTTAGTGCGTAGGGTATTATGTTAACATTCTTTCTAGTCTGTCTGCTGAAGAGGCCATTAGGCCGTTTTCAAGCTGCCTATATCGGGAGCGTTGATTTCCCACCGTCACCTCCATATACGAAAGAAATGTGCTCCCTACCTCGCGCGTTCCAAACAGTGGGGTCAAATGGAGTTTGCCTATGGTTCCAGGTACACATATTGGTGCTCCGACCTTAAACTATTGATTGCTCGTGAGGCTGCATAACCGCAGTGCCCGCGATTGTTCACAAAATGGCTTTGCAGGTGACTACTCCTGCCTTCGGGCGGACTTCTGGTTCCGGCGTCTCACGCGTAGCCTCGACGTATTGGTGTTCATTCCGTGCGCCATGTACGTGATTCTCTCCTGGATCCCGTTCTGGTTGGACAACAGCGGTGCCGCCACGCGAACGCGCCTGGTCGTTCCCGCACTGGTGCTCGTCGCTATGGGCTCCACGCTGTCCAGGCTTCGGCACTCCGAGTTCCCGCAGACATCCTACACCAAGGCTGTGGACGTGTGGACGGGGGTCACCCTCGCCTTCGTGCTGGCCGTGTGGATCGACTTGGGACTCGTCGCGCTGCTTGCTGGCCGCAGTTCCAGCGGTGCTGGGACGGCAGCTGCTCAGGAGACGGCGAAGGTGAACGATCAATGTTTCGGAAAAGCTGAGCCCCTTGAGTTGCTGGTGAGTTCACTCTCGCACGAATACACCTATATGGGAGTAAAGAGGCAGTAAAGTTGTCCTCTAGGGCACTCTCTTTTATAAAAGGGAGCGCGCTACAGGACAGCTTACTCTGTTTTTATTCTTTTCTGTTCAGAGTCTAGAGTGCTACTGTTGTAGCGTACTGCCGCGACTTGTTTAAAACGCGTCCGAAAAGCCCCTTTCAGTGATACGGACGAGTATTGAAGGTGTTATATGCCTGAAGTCAGGTACCCGGGGAAATCATGTGGCTGTTGTTTCAGTCCCGTTTTACCTAGTAAAGGTAGCCCTGTAAAGCAAAGTCAGCGGTATATGCCATACTTCCTAACGAGCGTTGCAAGAAATTATTATTATCTTTTCAACGTGGCCAGACAGTGGACACGGCCAGGCCCGGAATGTGTGCGAGTAATTTTTATATTGCTTCCATATCTTGTAATTGTTCATAGGCGAAAGGGATGTATTCACAAAGTGGAAAAAAAATGGCTTCTGCCGCTATGTTTCTGACACTGGGTATCCTACTTGTATGAAGGCATGCGTCTCTCTCGGGGAATCTTTGAGTCGTTCAATATGATTCACATTTTGGTCTTCGAATAATTCAGTCGTGGTCTTATGAAGGCCTCTTTGTAGTAGTAGGGCCGCTGAGCCGCATATACCTATAGGTGTCTGTCGCAGTTTCCACACCTGTGGGAAATAAGCAACCCAGCTGCTTTGTTTCAGCCTTGGTACACAAGTGGCCGATATAATAATATGATATAATATGCCCCGACGCGGTGGCTCAGTGGTTACGGCGCTCGGCTGCTGACCCGAAAGACTCGGGTTCGATCCCGGCCGCGGCGGCTGAATTTCGATGGAGGCGAAATTCTAGAGGCCCGTGTGCTGTGCGATGTCAGTGCACGTTAAAGAACCCCAGGTGGTCGAAATTTCCGGAGCCCTTAACTACGGCGTCTCTCATAGCCTCAGTCGCTTTGGAACGTTAAACCCTATAAACCGAACCAATATATTATAATATAATATAACATAACACAACAGTGGAGTAATGTGAGATGTTGTTGATGATGCGAGCCTGTGTGAGGCCTTGAACGATCGCTTTTTTTTTTGGTCCTGGTGGGGACTGATGACACGTCGGATCAGGTGAATGATCTCATTAATTTAGTTTGGTTTGGTTTGGGTTGTGGGGTTTAACGTCCCAAAGCAACTCAGGCTATGAGGGACGCCGTAGTGAAGGGCTCCGGAAATTTCTACCACCTGGGGTTCTTTAACATGAAATTACATCGCACAGTACACGGGCCTCTAGAATTTCATTAATTTGTTTTGTGAGTAGCGCTAGAGTGTATGCGGCCTTCACATTTGGTAATCGTACTCGGCTTGCCCTTTTGACAAATTCACTGCTATGACCATGATGTCGGCTGGTGAGTCGGTTTTTCTTCGGCATTTTGGGACCATGAATAATTGCGGCTTGTTATACTACCGACGTATTTTCTTTTTTTTCTTTTACTTCTTGATTTTATTTCTTAACTAAATTTTTATTCACCACAAACACACAAGGCCTCCCTGTAATCAAGTCCATTGAATGTGCCTCGATGACCTAGGACTAGCGTTTCTGAATAGCGACTATAGCGTCCGGGGTTCGATTCCTATCTCGTCGCGTTTGTATTTTCACCGCAATTAATTTTATTCAGATCCTTACATCTCATTATGCCGTTTTTGAGGCATCTTGTCAACTTGCAGTCATAGTTTTCGTGATGTTTTGATCAATTTCAATTCCGTGTGACGTCACGACCCTGTACACCAATTGGAATTTTGTTCACACGGCCCAGGTATTACCGCCGAACAGAATTTCCTTGTTCCACCCCTGGGGTTGCCGGCGGGCGTGGGCTGTAACGCTATTGTGTTAAAATACTCAAAGAACGCGTGAGGCTTCTTCCTGCTAGCTTTTCTAGCGCCTTCTCTACTACAGCAGAAACTATGCAGGCTTGAACGCGACGCCCTCACACTGACTTGCAACTTGATACCCCGCAATTTTGTTTTACACATCATGCTGTTGAGCAAATTTGGCCGGCCTCCTTGTTTCTTGCTCTTTCACCTTCGTCTTAAAAGCTGTCAACTGCCTTCAGTGTCAACTCACACCCATGTTCCGTGTCGGTTGCGTTTATATGTGCAGGAGATGGACACGATGGATAATGCATCGAACGGGCCGCTGAGGAGCACGGGTCAAGGAAACTGGAAAACCACCGTCCAGAATTGGCTGAGTGCACCACGCACAACGGCCGACAAGCTTGACCTCGTATCGCGCATTGTATTTCCAGTCGCGTTTTTCCTCTTCGTGGTGATCTACATCCGCACCTACGCTGTCGAGCTGGACGTTCCGGAGGACTAGCTCTGGCGTCTTGTGCAACGGCCGCGTAGAAATGGTATTCTGAGGCGGAGATTCAGCACTGCATCGTATAAAGGATTCGGCAGCTGTAAGCTGCCACGACACTAGGACTTCGCATTAGCTTCTTTAGTAGATATGCATGCTATTGCGAGATGTAGGTCTAGGACCTGTGATCATTTGGTGTTTTAATAAATGCGTTGTCAGCCTTTGATGTCCACATGTATATTGAACAATCATACAGGGTGTTTCGCCTAAGAGTACACAATTTTTAAAAACAGGCTTTCTGACTGAGAAGAGCGCTTCTTTCGGCGTAACATTGCCAGCGATGTAGTACATTGGAATAAAGCGAGGACGTGCTAATAGGCTGGTTAACTAATATGGAGTAGTTAACTTCTTGAAAATTACTGTTAGGCACCTTAATTATTCGAAGGCGTGTAGTCCACCGTAAGTAATGTCCGTATCAGTTTTTGAATTTCGAAAACGCTGTTACCCTAGGCGCTGTGGCCCAACAAATTTTAGCTATTTCGTCGAGCTACGCCCACTTAAGAGGTCGCTTTGCCTGGAAGCTTCTCGAAAGCTCATGTATTTTGGAGCAATTCAGCCAGAATATATTGGGGCACAGCGCCGACGGTAACCTCGTTTTTGAAATAAGAAAAACTTATACGGATATTGATTTCAGTGGAATACACGCCTCTCAATAAATAATGACCCTAACCATAACAGTTAAAAAGTTAACTATTACGTATTAGTTAACCGGGCTGCTAGTTAGCACGTCTTAATATTCTAATGTATTACACCGCGGACAGTGCTATGCCGGAAAAAGGGCTTTTCAACTCAAAAGTGCTATTTTTAAATTTATGTAAAGTCTTAGATGAATATCTATCCCTCCATCCTTTTCTCAGGGACTAAAATCCGGTAGGGTTTCGAGAAAGCAGTGCGCGAAATGGAACGGTAGGTATATGCAATGTTTGTTTTGACTACTGGGAACTTTTATTACGCTTTAAATTGCAGGCAGACCTACCGTAGCCACGCTGAAGAGCAGGGCTGAGAGCAACACGACATGCGGCTTGCCGTCACTATGAAGCTCGATCACGTCGGAGCGGGTATCGCTGAACGCAGCGATTGGTGTACGGTCGCGTGGGAAGCAGCGGACTTGGTTGCATGCTCGTTACCCGCTTTGTGTCCACCAGGACGCTAACAACTGCATCATGCGCCACGCTGCCGAAGGCGTCTTTTAGGTCTAGAAGCTGGCACTCTCTGTATTTTCTTCCACTTTAGAAACGGCAGCTTCTGGAGTGTCTTCTCTATAGTGCAGTAAAATATCGCTAATTCGATAATTCGAGCCCTGATAATTCGAAAAACTTACTAATTCGGACACCCTGTCCGTTTCCATTAAACATTTGCGTAATTCTCTCGCGTGAAACTTTTGCTAGGTCGGATAAATGCGGCCTCGCTTCGGTTCATCTGGGCAGGCGTGGGGCTTGCGATGTGCACATACGTAGCGCCGGAGCTTGGGTGATGATCGTCAGAGCGCAAATCCGAGATCTGACCACTACAGCTTAAGTGGCTCTGACATGGAACCGAAATGCAAAGGTGCCGTACTTAATGCTATGACTATGAGATCAGTAGGCACGAGTCGATGTTTGTTTCGTGCTACGCTCCACAATTTTCTTCTCTGTCTTTGTTACACGCGTGTCGCGGACCGTACTGTCGAAGTACTTCGTCTAATCGCGAAGCGTGTAATTGTTTTACATTCCGTACATTGCAGATCGTCGTCGTCATCAACCGCCGTCTGCGGCGCGAACAGAAGAGGTTTACGAACACAATAGATTGTTATTTGTGCGTCGAGGCTTTCGCGCAGAACATGAACATAAATTTTGCAAGGCTGTACCGGTGGCACAGTAGGGCCGCACCGTTCTTGACGAGATTGGAATGCCTGGAACTGAAGTTGAGGTGTCTGTCTTTCAAGCAGCATACATGCTCCCTCGTTGCCCCTTGCACGTAATCCTTACCCACCAGCCTAACCCAGGTTAAGGCTCGTACCCCGGCGTTTCGGCACCACTTGCGCAGCGGAAGTTTAGCAACCCCTGACCAGTGCCCCACTGTGCAACGCCTCGTACTGACAACACAGTGCACCCGCTTCTGTGGACAGGCCCAGGGACATTGTTGGTGCCCGAACTGATTCTTCGGGAAGCAAGGATGTCTAGGAAGAGTGGCTCACACTTCTGTTTGTGGTTTATGGACAACGCTGCTCTTGTGGTCCGTGTCTTGTTAGGCCCTCTACACCATCACTTTCCATATCTTTATGAAATTCCGCAGAAAACTTTTCGTGTACTTTGTGCTTGGCGCGTGATGGTCATAGCTGCCTATGTGGCATTAAACCCAATACAATACAGTACGTTTCCGCTTAATGTATTGTACTCCTCCAACTAATCAGTTTACCAACGGAGTAATAATTTGAACATTTCTCAAGCGTTCCAGCTATTAGTATCCCTTCATCACTTATTATTATCCCTTCATCACTCGTGATATTAGTTGTTTGTGTTTTATTTTATGCTCTTATTGCTTTTTATGTCTATAGATATTGTCATGCATGGAAGTGAGGCACAGGCATCTAGGTAAGAAAACTCGTTGTTGAGCGAACTTGTCAAACTAAAACAACTCGCGTGGGCAGAGCAGGCGAGGGCCGTTGGCGGCTATAGGCCGAGCTAATTATGTGCCTGTCTTACAGCTCTTCCGCGAGTCATCCGGGAGCAAGCAAGAGAATATTCGTCGCGCGAACTGAGAAGTGCATAGTCTGTTGCTGGCCAGATTTGGTAAAAGGTACACCACATACTTCGCGGCATTAGACCCCGCGCAAGAAGCATTGAGCCGATGCTTAACATAGTGTAATAGGTCCGCAGAATACAACTGAATTACTGCAGCCTATTATCGGGAGTAATAGGGTTTGAGGTGCACCACATTCACGACCTCCGGGCTGGTGCATCGTCGCGGTGGTTGCAGAGTCCGTCGGGCAGAATTTCATAGTTCAGGGCTCTTACACGACGAATAACTTTGTAGGGGTCAAAATGACGTCGCAGAAGTTCCTCCCTAAGATCTCGTCGTCGGACGAGTGTCCAAACGCAGACTTGGTCACCGTGCCAGTACTCGGTATCTCGGTTTCGGTGGTTATAGTGGCGATTATTATAGCTCTGTTGATTCTCAATGCGGAGCGTGGAAGCTGGTGGAATTCTTCCGCGCTGTGGAGAAATGTGGCCACGTCGTCGTCTAAATTATCATCTTCGACATGCGGCAGCATGGCATCGAGCACTGCGGTTTCGTCACGCCCGTACAGCAGATAAAATGGTGCCATCTGCGTGTTCTCTTGCACTGCTGTGTTGTACGCAAACGTCACGTATGGAAGCATGTTCCACCTTTTGTGTTGTACGTCTACGTACAGGGAGAGTATGTCCGCTAAAGTGCTGCTTAGGCGTTCTTTCAGGCCGTTCGTTTGTGGGTGCTAAACGGCCTTCTTTCGGTATTTTCTGTAACTGTAGCGGAGAATAATCTGCATGAGATCAGCTGTGAAGGCCATTCCTCTCTCAGTGACGATAATTTCCGGTGCGCCGTCCTGTAGAACAATGTGGTGAATGAAGAACTTAGCGACTTCCAGGGCTGTGCCACTTGGTAGGGCTGCAGTCGCGTCGTAACAAATGAGGTGGTCAGTTGCTACCATAATCTATCTGTTCTGTGTTGCAGACTTAATAAAAAGGCCAAGGAGGTCCATTCCACCTTGCTGGACAGGCCTTGATGGTTTCTGGAATGGCTTTAGAAGGCCTGCTGGTTTCGTCGGGGGTACTCTGCGACGCTGGCAGCCTCGGCAGGTTTTGACGTAATCTCTACTACGTGCAAGGAGAGACATTGTCAGAAGTATTTTTCCAGTATTCTCTGCAGGGTTCGGGCCACTTCGAGGTGCCCCGATACTGGGTCATCATGGAAGGCTTTCAATATTTCTTTACGGAGGCTTTGCGGAACAATATTTCGTTTGCACAGAAATTCTCTTTCATCAACATTCCGTTGCGCACGCATAGGGTTGACGCAGTATGCTTGAAAGTTTTCGGAATCCGTGTGCTTTCTCCTTGTACATAACGTATCATTTCGAATAATTCCGTGTTCGCACGTTGTTTATGGGCAAAGTCCCAAGAAAACTTCCCAAGAAAGTCGTTCCCAAGAAAGCTTCGTCGTTTGTGTCTTCAGGTGGCGGATGTATCGCTGCGCGGCAAAGGGAGTCAGCGTCTCAGTGTGCGTCCTGGCTTATACGGGACGGTGATATCGAATTCTTGCAGTCTCAAGCTCCACCTTACGAGGCGGCCTGAAGGGTCCTTTAGGCTTGCCAGGCAACAGAGGGCTTGATGGTCGGTCACCACCTTTAAGTTTCTGCCGCAGAGGTAGGCACGAACCTTCGATGCCGCACAAACAATGACCAGGTATCCCTAGCTGAATAGTTGCCCACTGCTTTAGATAACGAGCTGCTAGCACAAAGTATGGCCCTTTTACGACCGTTCTAGAGTTGAGAAGGACATCTCCCAAGCCCACACTGCTTGCATCTGGGTGGATTTCCGCATCGGCATCGTCGTCGAAATGTGCGAGGATGGGCATGGCTAAAGTTCACGAAATGCCGTTTCCTGTGCTTCGTCCCACGCAAAACGTGCGTCGTCTTTTGGAAGGTGCGTCAGCGGTTCGGCGATGCGGTTGAAGCCCTGCACAAAAAGTCTGTAGTGAGCGCCTAGTCTGAGAAACTTACGTACAGATTTTTTGTCAGCAGGCTGAGAGAAGCTAGATACGGCAGCTGTCTTCTGCGAGCCCGGACGAACGCCATCACTGCTTACGACATGACCTAGGAATTTCAGCTCCTCGTATGAGAAGCGACATTTTTCGGCCTCCAAGGTGAGTCCAGACGATTTTATAGCGGCCAATACTGCTTCCAGGCGTCGAATGTGTCCCTCGAACTTAGGAGCAACGACTACTGCATCGTCAAGGTTACGACGCAAGTCTGCCACTTCTGGTCTGCGAGAACAGTATCCATGAGTCTTTTGAAAGATGATGGTGCAGAACACACCGAAAGGCATAACCATGAACTCATAAAGCCCATCTGGTGTTATGAAGGCGGTCCTCTCTTTGTCACGTTCGTCCACCTTAATCTGCTAATAGCCATTCCTTATGTCGACGAAAAAAAAATACTTGGCGCCGCTGAGGCGGTAGAGGAAGTCGCCTATTCGTGGCAAGGGAAAAACATCCTTCTCGGTGACACCATTCAGCCGGCGGTAGTTGACGAAAAATCGTAACAGGCCGTCCTTTTAGAGCGCAGCTCTTTGGCGTCCGTTCCTGAGTTTCGCGTCGTCGTCGGCGTCGGCCTCGTAACCAGCTCCGCCCCCCTTTCATCCCCCCAGCGCTATCGGCGTCAGCGGCATCAGTCAGTCGCTGCTATCTCTTCCCTCCTCCCTTTATCGTGTTGTCCGCTTGCTGCGCGCGCTTCTGCCCCCATCGTTTGCCGCTGGGTGTACACGCCGCCCCCCACCCCCCTCTTCCTGCGAGTCTCCGGTTGTCAAAGCGCCGGCTCGAACTTAATTCCTTTCTTCGCTCCTCCTCCAATGCAACCCCTGTGCGGTGGCAATCAGAGAGCCAGATCGGTGGTGGCGGATCTGTATATGTGCACCGCCCGAGCCGAAATTGCGAATACGTGTGAAAAATAAAAAAAAATTCTGTGATAGCGCATACATGTGTTGCTCGATTTCTTTGCCTCAATCTATCGAAAAGGTGAAACAGCTTAATTGCTGCGCTCAAATTTCGCATTAGGAAGTAACGTAATCATCGGTAATTTTTTTTCCTCACGAGAACGACGGGGGCTGCCCAGGGTCTGCGGGATGGCTGGATGATGACGTCGTCGGGCATTTCTTCGACTTGTCGACGTTTTGACTCGCGTTGGTACCGATACGGGGACTTTCTAGAAGGTTGAGCTACTTCATGTGTGAGAATTCTATGGTTCGCAATATGTGTTTGTCTAATTCTTCAAGACGACGAAAAGTTGTCCCTGTAGTGTTTGAGCAGGGCTCGGAGGCTTTGTTGCTTCTCTTGGGGCAACAAGGAGTTTATGCCTAATTCCTTTGCACTAGCTGAATGTACAGGCTCGTTCGATGGTAAAGCCGCGATGCTGAAAGCGTTATATAACTTCTGCGATCTCGTCGAAAGAAGCTACAACTGTGCCCTTGTTGAGGTGTTGGTGTTCGGCATCAAAGTTAGTAAGCAGTACTCTGCCCTTCCTGCCTTTAGTGGAAGGACACTTCTGGGGACTGCGATCGCTTTTTGAGTGAGAAATGGTTTAATTTCAAGGACGCCGGTGCTATATTAGCCAGCAAGTTCGCATAGACGGTTACTATTATGCTGCAGGTTGATGTGGTCGTCAAAAATCCGTAACGGCATAGCATGTTCAAGGCTTCCTGTGTGGTCTATGGCATACTTGGTTCAAAACATGATAGACTTCGTTCGAAAGTTAGTTACCGCTTCGTTGTCTGTCAGGAAGTCCATCCCAAGAATGACGTCACGAGAACATTGATCAAAAATTACGAAAGTGGCAAGGTATGTGTGCCCTTGAGACTTTCGTCGTGCAACTTCCAGTCGGTGTAATCAAGTGTCCTCCGGCTGTGCACACTTGGGGAGCTGTCGATGCCGTCGACACTTTCTCCATCCAAGCCACCAATTGCCTACTGAGAACTGAGTAATCAGCATTGTGTCTACTAGCGCAGTTACATTGTGACCGTCTAGAGATACATCGAGGTAGGCGGTGCTCTTCGCATTTTTGGTTCGTGGTGTCGTTGGGTCACGGCTACTTAGTGTCGGTAACAGTCTGTCGCCTTTTCGCGGGGCTCTTTGGTCGTCGATGATATTCTCCATCGTAGCTTTGTTGCCTTGCACGCAATTATCACTCAGTCGGGGACTTGTGATGGCGGAGGGTTTTCATCCATGCACTTCACAGCAGCCACACCTCCTGGAGTTTCTGCTTTTAGTTTAGTTCGCCAAGCCCTTCACGGGGACTAGGCGAATGTTTGTGTCGGTCGAGGTTAGAGAATGGACGACGTCCAGGTGAACTGATTCGGCGTGGTGACTGCGACTGGGTGAAGCGAGAGCTATCGGCCAAGTAATCCTCACTGTCGATGCGCCGACAGTGACATATATGTACGTGTTTTTCTGCACATTAAATCAGTTGTGAGTGGCGCTCTGTCTCGTCTTTCTTCTCCTGTGTGTGTGTGTGTGCTTATGGTTTGGCGCCTTTGAATTTAATTATGAATCCTCGATATCTTGTGGTCGTTGACCAGGCACCGGGCGTGGTGCATCGACGTTGAACTTCTCAAGCCCTAGTTTTCAGTACCGGCAGAACCGGTAGAGGTGCCCTGCTTCTCTGCAACGGTAACAGGGGAGACGATGGTCAGGGGTACGCCACAAATAAGTTTTTCTTGGAGAGCGTGACTGCACTATGCTCAGACGGAATGAAGGTGGATCACGGCGTGATGGCGGGTGCACTTCTCGGTCAGGAGGGCTTCGGGCAGCCGCCACGTAG
This sequence comes from Amblyomma mixtum, assembly GCF_055824585.1. NCBI lineage: Eukaryota > Metazoa > Arthropoda > Arachnida > Ixodida > Ixodidae > Amblyomma > Amblyomma mixtum. The sequence continues at coordinate 34,082,113 of NC_143017.1, read as the reverse complement.
CTTATCGTGTGCGGCGGCAGCGGCGTTGTTTGCAGTAGTCCCTGCGTCCCAAGCCTTTGCTTTACCTCATCGGTGATGACGTTAGTTAAGGAGGCTAGCTGTGATTGGGGCGCTAACGGTAGGAGTTTGCTTAGTTCTTCCTGAACCACGGCCCGTATTGTCTCACGCAAGCTGCGATTGACCAGCGCAACGGTGTCGGCGGAGCTTGCTACGAAAACTTGTGGTCGTGATTCGTACTGGTGAGCTCGCTCAATTAAAGCTGAAAATTTGTTAACAGATTTGGGTGGATTGCGCAGAAGTACTGCGAACAGTTTTTCTTTGATTTTCCTTATTAAGATACGCAGCTTCTTGTCTTCTGGCATCAGCGGGTCCGCTCTTCGAGACAAGCGCGTCATTTCTTCTACGAAGACTACCGCAGTCTCATCGAGGTGCTGCACGCGCGTCTGTAGTAACAGCTCTCTGCCTTTTCCTTGCGAAGGACATTGGTAAACGCCTTTCTAATCTGAGCTTTAAACATTTACCAAGACGCGGCGGAAGACTCAAGGTTTGTGAAACACGCTCTTGCCAAGTCCTGCAGAGAGAAGTATATGTGGTGTTGCTTTTCTACTTGGTCCCATTTGTTTATGAATGCCGCCCATTCGAATTTCTCTAACCGATCTTCTCGGTCCTCGTGCGGGGCTCTGTGGAAAGAAAGTGGATCCCGGGGGAGTTGCAAAACGAGGGACGTGAGATTCCCAGCTGCTTGCATGGTTCCACTTGTCTGAGTCTGCGCCGACGATGTAAATTGGTTTCTTGTGGAAAGGAAATGGCTCAGCATCTCTCACATACATCGGTGGACACCTGAACCGCGCCATAAGGGAAGGGGGGAAAGTTGGAGTGAAAGAAGAAAGAGGTGCCGTAGTGGAGGCCTCCGGCTTGTATCTGGTGGCAGTTCCGACATGGACGTCTGTGTCTTCACGGGCCTGGTCAGTGGAAATGGCCCAAACTCGGGTGGGCGACCTTAATGGCGGCGGCTCACTCCGCGTATGGTTTCAGGCTCGACGTCCGTTGATCGCGGGAGGCTTGCGCTTCTGTTATTCTGCGGCGTCCGCTGCATGGCCTCCGGGGACCGAGCACCTCCACCAGTTGAAATTTGTGGAAGTGAGACACAGGCACCTCGCTAAGATAACTTTTTATTGAGCGAACTTGTGCTCGGACTAAAGCAACTCGGGGGGGGGGGGGGGGGGCAGAGCAGGTAGTAGCTTGGTAGTAAGCACGCTGTGGTCGCGCGAAATGAAGTGCACAATCGGCTGCCGGCCAGATTCATAAAAACGTATACCGCATAGGTCGCGGCAATATCTATAATTTGTCGTTTTTACATCTTTTGCTGCATACAGATGGAGCATTTATTGTACTTATTTCAGGCTTTTAGGCACAAAGTGCCGCCGCGTTTGTCAGCTCATTGTGCGTTCTAGAGAATGAAGGAATAGTAAAGTGGTTTTGCAGCTTTTTGTACGCCTCCCTCATCGCTGGAGTTAACTAATACAATCTACAGCTCAATATTAATTAACTCACAAACCTGTGAAAAGAATATCGGTAGCTAATGAACGCTTAGAATAGAAGGGGCAGCGCTTTGCGAAACGTGCCACGTCGCGCATCACCTCTGGCATGGAAGCGACTGGTCACATTCAGCCGACAAAAGGCCATCCGCTGAGAGGGCTGAGAGGGTGCCGACTGTGTTGTCGCTTTCAGACACGAAAAAAAAAGGGGGGGGGGGTCTTAATCCACGTCATTGCAGTGCACTTTATTTTAAAGTAAATGCTCCAAAAACCACACACACACACACAAGACAAGAGAATGTGACAGAGCGCCACTCACAACTAGTCTATTTTGCAGACCACAGATACATATATACACAAGGCCAGCGCCCACAAGGCCAGCGCACACGGCCAGTGCACTTTAAATTGAGGTTTGGGCGAAAATCAATGCCCAGTTTTGCAGAAGCGGTTTCTATGTTTTGCAATGCTGTATTAAAAGTTGCATGCTTTTTTATGAGCCTACCGATGATATACCTTTATTTCAGGTGAGAATTGGTCTCTGTGTCCCCGTGACGATATATTACTCAATCAAACTGAATGAGCTTAAGTAAATGCTGCCTTTTTCCCTCGATGAAGCTCCTCAACTCGCAAGATTTTTCCTTCTGTGCATAAAAACGTTATGGGCAGCTATTGCCGGAAAAACAAACTTTAACTCGGCCAGCATACTTGCTCACAATTTGGGCTGTCAATATGTTGAATCCTCACTCGTCATCATGTGCTCATCTTATCCTTACCATCATTATGATCCTATACTTCATCCCGAGCTCGTATGAGCACCCTCGTGCGGATGGCGCAGAACGATAGAGCTTTAGAACGGTGCGCTTGTATGAAGGGTTGAGTCGTTGGTTTGTATTGGACATTTGTATTGCTAGCGAAAAAAAAGTTTATTTTCTCAGTTTAACCCAAAATTCATTCATAAGGCTGTCAGCGAAGGTGATCATTTGTGCATTTGGCTGGAAGATAATGCGGCTGGAAGAGAATGAACAGCATTACAGGTTAAGGGAAAGTACATTTGCAGAGGGTTATAGATGAAAGAAGTTAGTCGAATAAAAATTTTCTCGTCATGTTTTAATGTAACTATTGTATGAATCCACGACTATAGTATACACAAAAAGATTCCGGAGCAAAAATATCCATACACGCTTCAACCGAGGCACTTAGCAGGACAACTGCTTATATCGCACCTTTGCAGGGGAGGGAATCTGAAAGAAAAAAATTGCGGGCCGATCGCGCATCAGATACGCTAATCTGTGAAACAGTAAATGGCCTGGATGATTGCTTTCGCTCTTTTGCTCATGCATTTATTCTACTCGTGAGCCGAGGCATCACACAGGTGACAGATCGTTGCTGGAGGGTGAGGTGGGCGGAGATCGGTTGGGTTGGACGGGTGGATAGCCTTATAGTCATGGAGCTACGAGGGTGGGTGAGGAGGTGGATGGTGGGTGGTGTTTCTGGAAGGTGAAAACTCTTCTCTCTGTTGGGTACAGACGCAGAGACACCGGCGTGCAGAGCGCTAGCACACTAGGCGCATTTCCCGATTGTGGACATACGTACTACTTTGTGGCAAGAAACAGGGTGCCCGCCTGCCCACCGGACTGTGTGCAGCCTACCAGGGGTTTACATTGGGCAGTACTTCACCTAGGTGAAGGCCATGGTGATGGGTGCACCTGGGTGAAGGCCTTCAAGGTAAATGTCTTTTAAGCACAAGCCTTCAGGTCAAAGACTTTTGATCTTCATGGTAAGCGTCATCCGTGTAAAGGGCTTTAGTTCAATTTTTTTATACCGAAGGCTTTATGATAAAGGCGTTTAGCTCAAGTGCCTTTAGGACATAAGAACATTAAGTGCCCATCATAACTAGTGCCACTGCATGATACTCCGCGCTTAGCCGGGCTAAGCCGCCTGCAAGTTTTTTTCGCATGGTGACACTTGCTCTGGTTTCAGAGTAAAATGCACTCTCCAAGAGCTGAAATTGACACTGTTGTGTTCTGGATTTCTTTTTCAAAACTAATACGAAAAGCCAGTACCCCGTTGGGCCACTCTACTCCGGCTCGCTGATGAATATTATATTAACATATCTCACGAAAAAGTTGCCGTTTCCTAAAAAAGTAAAATTCCGCAGCATACTTTCGACCCTACCTACATGCACGGAGCATAAATTTATCAAAAGTGAACTGCTTGCAATAATAAACTTGATATATTTAACTGAAGCTCGTAATTACAACTAGCCTTATAGGAACTGCAGGTAATATATAAATGAACACTTTGCTTCCGTGGCACCCAGCAGTAATTCAGTGAGAGAAAGCCTCCAGTACATTGAACGCGTGAGCATATGCCCCTGTTAAATTGTTCAAGTGCAGCAGTCGACCTGTCCATGTAGAGACGCACGGCTGCGGAGCAGCGAGCTTAAGGCCAAACAGCATATTGCAGGCTACGGGTGGGCTCAAATAAAATATTGACTGCTAGCGATAATTGAATAGAATCATGGTTTTTATCGCGCGTTGAACATATTTATAAGGGTTGCTCGTAGGATTTCATTTCCACTTTCTAGGTCCTGTATAGGGGATATCAAAAACGGAAAGGCGCTATTACCCGCGCTGGGTAATGGAACAGCAGTGTGATGGAACTGGTTTGGGACAGAAAACGTGGAATACTGACCGATCGAGACGAATGGAGGGTATGTTGCCAAGACTTTGCACGTCCTCGAAAGCGTGTGTAGCCTAGGATATTCAGCGCTTCATGCAATTCGGTTTGGTTTTATGGTCGTATTCTATCCAGTCGGTTGCTTTATAGGTGACTGTGGTAAGACATGTGTAGATCATTGAGGCGTCAGGTATGTGCCTGATTTGTGGACCTTATTTAGCGTTTAAGTGTCGGGACGGTCGAGCAATCGCAGGCAGCTGCTGCTTGCAGCAACCTGCAGCTTGCAAACAACCTCAACTTTGTCTCAACCTCTTAAGACCGCGAACATCGCCCCAACTCTTAAGAAAGAGGACGTCAAATACTTGAAAACTAACAAAGCGATCTGCTTACTATGCGCTATAAACAAGGTATTTACTACGGCAATAGCTAATAGGGTTAGAACAACCTTCGACTGGAATCAACCACAGAACCGGGCGGCCTTTTGGAAAAGCTGCTTGACAATAGACAACGTTTCTATGGTACACATCCAACCCTCTGCCATTCCACAAGGGAATGGCCCAATCCTCTACCGGGAACATCCATACCCAACCCCGTCCCCGTCCCCGTGGGAAGCCGTACTGTCTAGCACAGCCCTGGACGACCAGCATGACTTGATCGCCCGAGCCACCCAGTGAGCTACGGTAAATGGGGCCCTGGGTTAAGACGTCCACCACCTGGGGGTCTCTATTAATTCCTTGCTCATAAGAAAAGTGTTCCTCTTTCTCTTCACAAACTCAGTCGAATGATGTAGAAAAGCGCGCAATATAAACAACCCCTATGTGTATATAGCCTTTACGGATTGCTAGAAAGTATTTGATTTAGTTGAAACGTAAGGAGTTATGCAGTCATTGTAAACTGAACGCATATGAAAGAATGACGTAGAAGTGCTGGAAATTATCTGTTGGAGCTTCTGAGCGACCACTGTTCCACACGAGCAATAAATTTCTATCAGGAAGTGTGTCAGGCAGCAAGACACTTTCTGTCCAGTAGAATTCATTTTCCTGTTTACTGGACGAATTCAGAGAACTGAATTTAGAAGGGTTGGAAAATACGTTAATTATGTGCGAGGGCAAAGCATCTCACGCGCTATACATGTCTCAGACCAACGACTGCCGTTCGGCCGATCGCAGAGTTGGTGTGCAGAACAGTGCGCGTTGGCTCCGCCACCAATGTTTTTAACTTTTGCCCGAGCGGGTTTACGCTGTTCAGTTAAAATCCACTTATTGAAGTGCGTGATATACAGGTCCAATACCGATCAGCGCCCTTGGAATGCATAGCATTGTGTCAGTAGTTCTTGCATTCCATTAATAGCAGCTGGCAGGGTACTGGCAACTCCGAAGCACTTTCGTGCTCGCCAGATCAGTGAAACGAAGCACTGATTTATTTCATATTAAATGCTATTCCCCCTAGCATGTCGTCCCCTTGTACTGTGCTGGGAAATCTGTCATCGAACGGTAATAGGAAAATTGCTATACATCTAAAAAATGTTCCACCGTGGCCACCACGTATCGTCGACGCCACGTGGCACCAATGGAGGTCGCCGTTCACGCCCCTGTTGTTTCTAACTTCCAGTGACACCAAATGACGTGGCTGAGTCTAGCGCGCGCCAATTGGTTTGTTTCAAGCAGCGGAAAGCAGCCAGCCTGTACTGAGGAAGTAATTATGCTAAGTAAACAAACGCAGTCAGGCAATAAACACAACATATTAACAACAGGTTCCCATCAAACAACGCATTGTATATGATGCTATTTTAGAATAATCAATTGTGCATTCGTTGTCGGCTTATTTAAATAAAGTATTAGAGAGGAACTGCTGAGACAGTAAGACGGCATTAATCTTCAGAAAGGGAGAACAAGGAGAACATATCAAAATTCCTTATAATTCTACGTTTAGGCGTGCATTAAGCAACCAGCTGGTGTCATAAACCAAAAAAATTGCAGCGCTGTCATTCTAATTCGTTTTTCAGTTCATTTCCTGATCCATAAAATCTCTTGGAAACGATTGCTCTCCTCGGTCTGTATGACATGTTTCCACTTTTGAGCGTCATATCACCTGTCATTTTTTTTCCTTCGTGTTTGCAAAACTTGTCGTGATGCCTTGAATGCATATCTTGTGGTTTCTTCTTTTCGACTACTAATGCTATTTGCTGTCAACTAGTTTTAAAGTTCTGGCTAACCCTTTTTTCCTTTTTATCGTGAACCCAATTTATATTAAGATTTATATGTATATGTACTGCTGTATTTTTCTGTTACATTTTCGTATGTAACCAGCTCCCCTATGTAATACTGTCGGGCCCTAAGGCTAATAGAATAAATGAAAAACGAAAGACGGACGGCATAGCAGGCACTACCTATTTAAAGAAACGGCATTTAATGGAAGTTCTGCTCTTGTAAATGGGGTACTTACATTGATTGCTTTAGTAATGCCGCGCAGATTGAAACACCTCGTCTATGTATCTTTTGTCATGTCGCTCTGAAAAACAGAAATTCAGACAAAACCAATATTATTGTCAAGGAAAAGCTAGAAATGTACTGTGTGTCAAAGTGCCGTTCGTCGCGACGTCACGAAGAAATCACAATGCTACTCCGTCCAGAGCTGTAGCCTCCGTTCGGAGGCTCTTCCTTCCGGTTCAATCTGCTCAGAAAAAGGCTGACTATGTCTGTGAGCATTCTGGAGAGTTCTCATCGCTCTGCCTAGAGGCGGTCAGCCCACAACCACGCCGCAACAACGGCTCTGATGGCCACGCCTAACTAGGCGTCCCGGAGGTAAAGCACAAACACGTTTGTTGTTGGAAGTGGGCAAGAGGCTGCACCATCTCGGAGGCTACGTTTAGGGAACCCAATCTCAAGATTGGTCGCGCGACGACAGCGCACGTATCCCCCTCAGCGGTAGATATCTGCCACGTTGAAAGAGGCCGACGCCTCCGCGGCGCCTCGACTGATTCTGTACGCGTGCTACTCGTTCCATGTGCGCCCGTCTACCCCCAGGCGTACGCAGAAGCATAAATCTACAGCGCACCCCAATGCTGCACGTGGGCGGGAATTTTTAGCGATGCCTCGAACAGCGACAGAGCAGGGGAGCGTATCCCTTTTGTCGTGGGCTTGCCCCGCATGACTCATACGTTTACCGGCGAGGCGTGTTTTTTGGTAAAAGAAACAATATACTGGCAGATGTTATTTAATGACGGCGAAGTATTGCAGAGAAAAACGTAGGGCAATAAGGTAGTGGTTTGGAAATAATAGGATGGATGTATCATCAGCTGTGACCGGCGCGAGCACGCCAACGTGCCTTATAAAGATGAGTGCTTTATAAGCAGATGCCGTATTAATTGGCAGCGCGCACTTCTGTGGATGCGGAGGTGGTGACTGCCATTCCGCACACAAACAAGCGCTGTGTTGTGCACACCCGGTGGTAGTGCGGCTGTGCAGAGAAAAGCGCACTACGTGCACCCAGGTGCGGCCGCGCCAGAGCAACGTGCGCTGGTTTTAGTGGCTCCGCATCGAAGCGAAGCAAAGCTGTCGCGCCTGTGTAGTCTTAACGTCACGACGCTGAGCATGGACTGAGGGTAACGTCCTACTGGAGCGCTCCGGATTAACCACCTCGCACATAAATGCGGCGAAGCCGGTCTTACGCCGCAAACCCCAACGCCACTGAGTAACCGCGATAAAGGAAAAACAGAAATGTGATGGAAGATGCGACGGCCACACGCAGTGGAAGCAAGGCGAGCGAGCCGCTGGACTACAACTCGAAGACTCGAAAGAACGTGAAGGTCATTAGTGCCGCAGGTTTGCTCGGGCGGGGTAGCCATGTATTTTATTTTTCCCTTCACTCGCCGCGGTGGCTTAGCGGCTGTGGTGTTCGGCTGGTGATCCCAAGGGCGCGCGGGTTCGATGCCTGTCACGGCGTTCTCACTTTAGTAGAGGCGAAATACAAGTACGCCCGTGTGCTGCCAGACATCAGCGGACATTAAAGTGCCAGGTGGTGGAAATTATTACTAAGGCCTCAGATACGGCGTCCCTCATAGCGAGAGTGCGGCTTCGGTACGTTAAGCCCTACAATTAAGAAATTTCACTTCCAGCACACTTTAGTGAATCAGTCGACACAGAGGACTGGGCTTTAATTAATCAATGCACTTGTCCGTGGTTTGCTTATCGCCTTGCAGTCGGCTGCCAATAGCTGCCCTTTCTCTTAGTTTGCGTCGTGAAAATAGGTGCGTCGGTCCACACGCTTTTAGATACATACGCCGGAATAAACACTCGCTCTTAATGCGAATCGTGACCATTTAAGGGGCAAGATATCTGCCTCTCTCCAACCAGAGCTCCGGACTTGAATCGAAATCGCCCATTGAAACACGCTCTTCGCTTTGCTGGAACAAGACGTGTTCCGGATCGCCAGTTGTAATAGGGCGTTAGCACATTCGACGGCTCGGTGGAATTCGTCGGCAGATATGGAAAGTGAGTCGGAGAGACTGAAAGAAACCAGGCTTCGTCGTCGGAACGAAACCAAGAGGAGGCAGAGAGCCGAGGAGTCGGAGGAAGAACGAGCCGCACGCCTCGAGAAGCGTCGTAAGTACGAAGCGGCCAGGCGAGTGTATTCAGATAAGGATGCTTCGTCGTACGTCTAGTTCGGCATCTCGTGCCAGGGCCGCGGATCAACGACGTAATGAAACCAGGAGGAGGCAACGAGCTACAGAGGCAGAAGCAGAGACGGCGTATCGAACAGAGCCGGCGTATCGAACAGAGCCGGCAGAGTGACGCAGCTCCTAGAGCGGCGCGTCTAGCCGCCGATACAACGGACTTTGAGGACGTGAACGCTCGCAGTGTGACGGAACACGCGATTCGGCTGGCATAAAGTTGAAGTGCGACGCGCATGTTCCAAATGGCCTCTACAGACAATCCGTTAGGATTTGCGTGTGACGTTTGCGGAAGACTTTTGCATATGCGTTACACATTAAAAATGTATAGTCTTTAATGAAGCCATAACTCAACTATAGGTAACAACAAAACCTAAACACTAAGACGTACCATGCTTAATCATAAGCCGTAGAGAAAGCCAAGCTAAACAATAAAATTAACAGTACCTCTCGCTAGGCATATCCAGGCATAACTGAGTTAAGCCACAGCCAACCTTTTTACTCTCGCTTTCATGCTCACCTATAGTTGTTATTTTACTGAATTTCTCATGCAAATGTTGGGCCTGACTCCAAGACTTTTAATTTTTTTTTAATACAGTTGTGTGCATGGGTGCGTGTTTTCGCAATCCAGGATGTTTTTCAGCAGTGTTTACGTTTTCTTTTTACTAGGCGTGTTCCTTTACGTTCACCTCTGTTTGTTTTTCTGTTACCCAGTTCTAAAGTCCACTGCTTGAAATTAACATGCTTGCATTGTTGTTCGGCCACTTACTATAGTCTCAGATGAGACTTGGAGCATTGAAATTATATAAACAAAAATAAATAAACACGCAAATAAATAAAATCTGGGTCGTGATAACCGCATACCAAACACAGTGGATCATCTAGTTAACCTGGAAAAGGGGATAACACAAGCTGTTTTGCGAGATAAAGTACGCAGGCAAGAAGGGGCGTTTCTTGAACGAAAAATGTTGACAAATTATAGTGGCAGAAGTTAAGCCACTGACTATATACAATTGTATTAATGACGCTGTAACGCTGGGGCACTCTGGATCACACACTTTTTCGCAGCCTTGCTTGCAAAAATTCATTTCCCGTCGACCACCCGAAGGAACTCCGAACGTGAACTACGCCGAAGTTCCATGCTAATGGCACTAAATACTTGCTCCTGTCATGCCATTCGGTCTTCCACATGAAAGATTCTCGTTTCCTATCCGCAAGACAGTAACGCAAGTGCAGACAGGAACAGCGCTTTCCTGTTTTACTGCACTAATACTGATATATTGTACAACTGCCCCACTCCACTGGAATGATCCTGACAAATCCTCACGCTATAATCTAATTTCCATATGTTGCTTGCTACGCGATAGTCGCATTTATTGGTGCACACGGTTCAAAGCTTGGAAAACTGGTGTTTGAAAACTGGATTTTGAGGAAAGGAAATGGCGCACTAATTGTCTCACATGTCTCACATGGTTGCTCATGCAAAAAATATATTCATGTCGTCAGCATACATGATTAACTGAGGGCATCCTGGTATCATAGTTATATCATTCACATATATAAGAATGAGTAAAGGCCTCGAGGGGTGCCTTGTTGTATCTCCATTTTACTCAAATGTGATTGTTTATGACTACATATTGTGATCTGTCTTCCAGGTACGTTTGCAACAGCCTCAGCGCAACGCCCCGAATCCCGCATATCTCTACCTTTTTATCAATATATCATGTTGCACAGTATCGAACGCTTTCCTAAGATCTATGAATAGGCCAAGGGTTAAGAGTTTCTTTTGTATGTTTTCAATAATTTTGTCTTTTATATGCATAGGGGCTTGAACCGTAGACTTATTTGGTTCGAAACCATATTGCGCATCAGCTATTATTTTATGTTTCTGGAAAAAGCTGGTAAGTCTATCATTATTGATGCGCTCAAATATTTTTGAGAATACAGTTAGGACAGAGACTGGCCGGTAGTTCATATATGCTGCACCGCCGTTTTATACACGGGTAATACTTTCGCTATCTTTAGGTCATGCGGAAACTGCCCAGTGAGAAGCATTAGGTTGATTCTGTGGGACAACACATGATTAATTTGATTTTGATAATGTTTAATTGGCGAAGACTTTATACCGTAATTTCCAGATGCTACGTCACTTTTTAAGTTCCCGATTATTTTGCAAATTTCAGTTCGACTGCAGGGAAAAAGCGATATAGAGCTCATTGGATTGTTCGTATGTGTATGGTACTACATGCTAGCAAGTGGACCTGTATACTTCCCCGTGCTAATGAATTCTGGAAGCTCATCATCAGAGAGTCATTCGCCATCCACTATGATATCTGTTACACAATGGCTTGAGCGCCTTGCGTGAATCGCACAAGGCATTGTTACCTACAAAGGCAGTACAGGACCATCACAACAGTTTAAAGAACATAACCCGGCATGCGACAGCAAGGGGCCCTTTTAAGGGGGACAAATGTCGTCAGTGCCAGCGAGTGTAGATCCCGTTGCGAAGCAGCCCCGTGTCTTGATTAATGCCTAACTACAGCACATGAAATACTCTGGTACCGACTTATACTCCCGGTAATCTGGTGTCGGGCCATCGGCCGACGACACGGCTTTGCGCTTCTGTTGGCCACGACTCACCCGGGGGATGTTTCTGCCGTTAGCACGTCTATTTGGCCTTTGGCCCATCCCGTCTTGTGCAGGCCCTCAAATCTTTGAATTCGGCAATCATATAGGACAGACAAAAATTTCTAGTAGAAGCCAAACAAAGGGTAAATGGTGATTTTTACTCACTAGAACGACATCTTGAATGGTGAAATTAGGTCCAAACAATGGCACGAAGGAACCGAAGTGTAACATGAGATCGTCGTTTTTCACCACCACATTTTGGGCGCATTCCGGAGCAGAGAAAACGCATCCATGCGTATTCCTAGATACCTCTAGCTTGATATTCCCTGCGGGGCACCCCGGAAGATTCGTCTCCTCGGTAGTGTGTAGCACACGAATCCTGCCAGGACAAACGAACACATGCCAAAAGCTTTAGGCTTGCAATAAAGAATTGCTGTATAAAATTTGAGCCAGCAACAAACATCTTTTGCACTCTATACACACATATATACAGGCGTTGGTGGCGATTCTATTGCAGTGGGGATTGTGTCTTGAACAGGCGAGAGACTCGGAGTCAAAAATTGGTTACCAACTCATCTCCTGCGACGCTCCCGCTTTGGCTACCAACATTTCGGTGAATGTTGCGGCGAAAACGAATAAAAATATTTGCTTTCGTTCCAATAGCCAACCATGCGTGGAACGAAATTCACTACTATGCGTTCTGCTCTAATGAGAGCCCATTTCGGTGCTGCGTTCTGAGATCTGGCACGCACGGTTCTATAAGCGTATGCAACATCAGTTATCGTCATAAACTACTCTGTCTTGCAAACAAGGTTCACAAAGCAGGCAGCTCAATCTGGGAAGTTGCTTGCGCAGCCACTTCTCCAGTGCGAGTAAAGGGCGCCTGTGTAGCGTGTCCATTGCTCCTGCGCGTCTGCGCACTGGAGCCAAGGCCGCTCCAGTAGTTCCGACCGCACGTGAGGCCGTGAAGAGCAACACACGTTACACTAGCAGATAGGCAGCATGCAAAAATTGGAGGGGGCACCTAAGCTCCACCGCAAGGGTATGACGCTGTAGCATTAATGGAATAATGCCCATATTCGCGTTATTGGTCAATCTCTACTTTACTTTTGCAGACTCCCAGGAGTCCTCATACCGCTCCTGGCGCAGTGATACCGGGGTTAAGCGATGCGTCACTGATCTGCGTTGGCAGGTGCTGCCAGCGGTGGGGCGTGTTCGACGCACGTTGCTCTTCCCGAGCAACCTCTGGCGACCAATCATTAATTTCACTGCCACCAAGGTGGCCCACCTAAATTGATTCTCTGTGGATTTTTCCAAGATTTTTCGGTCTCAGTCAAGGACGCCAACGCTGGCAACATACGCCGGATTTTCTGCGACACGGCTCCGTAACGCTTTCGTTTTAAGACGACCAATCGGTATCGCGCCCAAATTTAGTATCTTTGATTGCTCAGGCGGCAACCAGGCTACCGGCAGGCACAAGAGGGAGAAGGCTGAAATTGACAGCTATGGGTCCATGGCTCCCGGCGTGGTGGCTACTGGCCCGTTGTTGCCTCTCTCCGCACTGTCAACTCGGCCCTTGCGCACGTACGGAGGAGGAGGGCTGCTCAAGAGAAAGCACTAGCGTGCCTTGCGCTCTCTAGAGCCGCTGCGCTCCGAACGTGCACGCCGCAAAGCAGTCTTGGCATTCAGTGGGATAGTGAGGTAATCGGCTTTCGAAGCCTCGTTAGATCGAAGGTGATGTGCCTTATCTCCTTATCTCCACAAAACCAAATTTATCGTCATCGTGATTATCAGCCTAAATAGATCTTGATCAGCCCGATGACGCCCGGAGCAGCGCAAAGGCTTCTCCCATACCCCTCCAATTAACGCAGCGTCTGCCAGTAGAGACCAGCTTTTCCCTGCAGACTTTCCTAATCTTGTACACCCACCTATCTTTGCCAATTTCTTCTTGTCGTCAACTAGAATTTCGCTAACTCGCCTTTCTTCGTTGACCCGCTCTGATCTCGTCCTGTGTCTGAATATCTATGATTTTCCTTTGTATACGTAGCTGCGGTGCCTTAATTTACTTTGAATCCTTCCCGTTAACCTCCACGTTTCGGCCTCATGGGTGAGTACCGATAAGGTAGTGCTGTTTTACACTTCTCTCTTGCAGGATTCTGGTAAACTGCCATTCAGGATCTCAGAGAAGCTGACTAAAGCACTCTAGCCGAATCTACAAGAGAAATGTTTCTATCGCTGACTTTCAATTAACCTTGTGTGCGCCAGCTCTGCCCGCATTATTCATGCAAGCGTCTTTATCTCAACCACAACTCCAGCTCTTTGCCCTCCCTGTGCATTAAAAAACCTGAGCAAGCGTATTTCTTGTGGTGGATGTTAACCAGGATGAAATCTTCCGTTTGTTTCCAGACCCATCCGGCGGTCTTCGTGCCTCTTAACGTTGCACTAATATTTTACCGCTTTCATACCTCCATGCGCGGGCCTCAACTTATTTTCAGACTTTTTCTTTAGATTGAAAGTTTTTACCCCCATAAGCGATGACTGGCAACATATAATAACTGCAACGTCTCCTTCGAAATAATACTGGTAAGTTGTTATTCATGATCTGAGAGTACAGAGGGCAGAACGCTTGTCTAGAACCCGTTCTGAGCATGTTTCAAGCTCAACAAGCGATATCTAGAGATAACATGTGGTTAAAAATAGCCTGAATCTAAGGATGTGCAGTTAAAATTTTGGACTTTCATCGTCATTTTTTGCCATCTTGGTCGCAGCAGCTTCGGGAGCTGCGGAGCACACAGTTCGGTCGTTCTAGGCATGTGTTTTGCCTCTGTACCTGCAGAATGCGAACCAGCCCATTATTGTTACCGTAGCTATTCTTCTCTCGTGTTCCGGGTCGGCGCTTGTCTCCTGCCCTAAGCACATGCATTCGCTTACTACGTGCAGTGCTGTGCCGCTTTTTTTTAGAGTGCCGTTCTCTTCCCGGACTGTTAAACATTACTTCTTTTCTTTTATTCATTTTAAACTTTCTCCTTTTCTTCTTTACGTTCCGACCATCATCCTCTGTGATTCTGCCCCTGAAATCCTTAACAGAGCAATTTAATCAGCAAATTGGCTGTTGCTAAGCTTTCCTCATAACTTTTATCCACAACCATTTCCTGATAATTTCTTTGAATGCCTCCTGTTGAAACAAGGTGAGTAGTGCTTATATATTGTATTCCTGGCTAACACCCTTCGTGATAGAAATTTCACCTCCTGAATGAACACGCAGATAAACCACGCAGGTAAATTTAAATGTGGCCGCCAATTATTCTTTCTCAAACATACGCAGTCTAGCATCTCTTGCTAATTAAGTGTAAGTATAAAATGTTTTGCAAGGAAAGCGTAGCACATTCTCGGATGGGTTATATATGGTGGCAGCCACGGGGGGATGGTGTCCAGTGCTTTCGGTTGTTGAAAGGACCCCCACCTTCGTCCGCTTTTAGCCTTTGAGCTATGACGCACCGATGGTCTCTGCGGCTAAGTTCGCGGCTAAAGAAGTCTTCATCGTCGGGCGCCTTCATTAACAGGACAGCATGTTCGCCTGCCTTCGCTGCTTTTGATGTTTAACGCGCCCCCGTCATTCATCCCACTCTCCCTTTTGTGCTGCAAAGCGTATCCAGCGTCCTCCGGCAGCATTGGCCGTATTCTCGCTTTCGGTGTCACGTTATGGACAAAAGTTTGCGGGATGGGGATTCACGCCAACAAAAAAAAAAAAATATTGCTGAGTTGCCTCGCTTGTCAGTCAGCCGGTACTTTTCCAGTGGATGGCACACCTGTCGTGCTTTAATGCTTTCTGTTGATGTCTTTTTCTCGATGGCACATTTTTTTCTGTTTTCCATGTCGATGAAGTCGCATCCCACCTACTTTTATCCATGACTCATAGAGCGGCCGTTGTAGACATAGATGGTAGATCCGCCATGCCACTGATCGGTGCCTCTAATTTCCAATCTTAATTAACATCCAAGTGTCGCAACAGGCAACAGAACATCGCCAGTCGCTGCCTACAACAAACCCAACTCAAATAAATAGACGAGCCTTTCTCTCTCTGAACTCATCCGGCTGCATTCAAGGCCATGGTGACAGTGCCAGTGGAGCCTTGCATTTAGCAGCGCAGAACGGACGAAAAGGAACGAAGACAACGATTTAGATCCCGTAGGGCGAGAGGCTACCAAACAGCCCAAAATATCAGGGAAGGACCAACCTTGGCTGGCGCCTGCGCTTCTTGGAAGCCGTCTCGCCGCGTGACCTAATGTATTTTTGTTATTCAATGTAGCAGTCGAAAAGTAAATTTTGGAATGCTTCAGAAGGGCTATATTCGAGATTGGGCTTGGTGTCCAGCCTCAGGTTTGTTGCGACTTCAAAACTATGCTCTCCTGAGTTGCACGTGAACGAAACCTCAAGGAATTTCATGCTTTATTACGTCCGCCGTATTATCAAGCTTTCCCGCCTTAAAGTGACTATCTCCAAACTCCTCGCCAAACATTTCTTGAAAAGAAAAGATTTTCATAAAATCTACAGCGATCGGCTGTGTCCAATAAGAGACCAACCTACCGAAACCAGACAGATTTCTTTGTGTCAACCGTTTTGAATGAATATTGCCATTCAATAAAAACGCGCACGCCTTACGCCTAAGGAGTTTAAAATGTAACATGTGGACAACTAAGTGCACGTATAGTCTTCTTCCCTTTACTGCAAGTGGAATGATAATTTTGTTAAGATATGAGGAAACTCAGGACATGATCAATGAGTTAGACAGGCAGAGCAGAACGGTGGCTCTAAAAATTGACACGCAGAAAACCAAAGTAATACGGAACAGTCTAGCAAGAGAACAGCAGTTCGCAATTAGTGGCGCGGTGCTGCAAGTAGTAAGAGAATATGTCTATTTAGGGCAGGTAGTGACAGCTGATCCGGATCATGAGAGGGAAATAACTAGAAGAATAAAAATGAGGTGGAGCGCATATTGCAGGCTCTCTCAGATCATGAATGGCAGTTTACGAATACCCCTCAAGGTAAAAGTATACAACAGCTGTATCTTACCGGTACTCACCTATGGGGCAGAAACGTGGAGGCTAACAAAGAGGGTTCAGCTTAAGTTAACGACAACGCAGCGAGGTATGGAAACAAAAATGATACGTGTAACGTTAAGAGATCGGAAGCGGGTGGAGTGGGTGAGAGAACAAACGTGGGTTAATGACATTCTAGTCGAAATCAAGAGAAAGAAGTGGGCTTGGTCAGGGCATGTAATGCGAAGGCAAGATAATCGCTGGTCCTTAAGGGTAACGGAGTGGATGGCAAGAGAAGGCAAACGTAGCAGGGGGCGGCAGAATGTTGGGTGGGCGGATGATATTAAGACATTTGCGGGAATACGGTGGCCGCAGCTGGCGAGCGACAGGGTTATTCGAAGAGACATGGGAGAGGCCTTTGCCCTGCAGTGGGCGTAGTTAGGTTGATTCTGATGATGGTGATGCTTGAAAAAAAATCGTTTTAAAATTTTTTTGTCATAGAAGTACCCACTGATTTCTGAATGAAGTGCAATAAAAATGATGTTTCTAATTTTCATCGTTCCAAAGATGGAGCCGAAATGTAATACTTTACAAATCTCGCGAAACCGAAAGTAAAAGTTTCATACAAAAATGATTACGTTATTTCTAGAGCACTAGTTCTATTTTCTTCTCCGATAATTTTGATTGTAGACTAATAGCAATTGTTTCTTAATAATCTATGCTTATTTCGATCGCATTTATCGAAAAAAAAGCTCACAAAAGGACACAAGTGTTTAGAACACATTGGATAGGCATGACAGCCTACCCACAATGAAGTTTGATTTTTATGATGCCGTGTATCATTTCAGCAAAGAAAAGAGAGAGACGCTAGCCATTTTGAAACACGTTGTGGTCACGCCTGTTCTGCACACACTGAAAGCTTGCCTGACAGGTGATCAACAGAGTACCAAGAAATCTTCCTGTCCGCCTACGTACGCCGGGAAAAACATGAGAAAAGAAATGAGCTTGTGCCACGCACAAAAACAAGGAAAAGAAGGCATGAGAATGAGCTTAGATACAAATATGGTGGATTTTAACCATCCCGGACATTGGTTTATGGCAGTTGTAGTTTTTTCCCGTCTTCATGGTCGTTGTACTCAAAGCAATGTTTCGCTCCTGCAGACGATCACGTACAATCCTGGCAACAGATCATGCTAAGAATGTTTTGCTGTTTCTTCTTGCGTGAACGATCCCACCTTTTTTAAGGGGTGTCAGTTGCCTCATTGAGCGAAAACGCGTCTGTTTGTTTGTGTTGACACTCGATGGTACCCGTAAAAGATGGCTTCCTCATGCAACCTGGCAGTTGGCAGTTAAATTAATGATTGGTCGCGCGGAGTTGCTCGGGAAGAGCAACATAGATCGCACAAGCCCCACCGGTGGCAGCACCTTCCAACCCATGGGACTGGCAGGTGGCGATGGAACTAATGGCTAATCGCGTACCGAGCAACCTGCATCATTGAAATCCTTTCTGATGGCTGCAGCTGCCTTCACAGGGCACTGGCGCATCACTTAACCGTTGCACCAGTGCACCAGAAGTGGTGCACTACTGCCAGGGATCTATGAGTTTTAATTACAGAAAGAAACGAAATAGCTAGTGGTGTAGTGGAAGCGCGTGTCTTCCTTGACGAGGTTAGAGCGCAGATCAGAAAGTGTGCGGCGACAGCTACGCAGTCTTGCAAAAGTAGCAACGCCAGCTGCGCGCGTTACATCACGCCGCAGCGCGCAGCGACTACGTTCAAAAAGTGACCAGGCTGGCTTACGCCTTCTCACATGTAGGCGGTCTTGAGCGTCTCTGCCGACTTTTGTAGCGAAAGCTACATTGGCCACGAACTTGCGATTTCCCTGCGGTGGTGCTCCGAGGAGGCACAGAAACCGACCCTGAGCCGTTGCCTAGCAACCGTCGCAGCTGGCGGACGCCGCGCGCTCGCGGCGCCATCTGGCATGACGTTACACCACACGCCTCGCCGCGGAGCCGCCGCCGCTGTTTGGTATGACGTCACACCACTTGCCTCATCGTTGCGCTCGCCTCCGCTCACTTCGCCAGCTGTTTCGCATGCCTGCTTTCGCTATGTATATCCTGGCACAGCCGAGCTAAGCCACTGCCAATTTTTTTCTGTACAATTCTCTTTAAAGTATCTTCCTACACTTATATACCGAGTGTTCAGCGAACACGTTAAAAACTTTTCAAAAAAAGGCTTTTCGGATAAAAATATGGTTATTGTGGTGTAGTATTGCCAGTGTCGGCGGAGACCAGAAAGCCGGTGAATCGTTTTAAATAGTAAGCTGGCTAACTATTTCTCATTTCATTGACTTTTTAACTAGTAGAGACAGGGCACCACTTGCAATTAGATATTTGTAGCCGGCCGTTAGTAACAGCCATATCTGTTTCTGGAAATTGGAAAATACGGCGACCCTTCACGCTGTGGCACGAAAAAAATTTGAATTTTTGGACTAGTTACGTGCACTGGAGGGGTTGCTTTGCCTGCACGCTATCGAAAGCGCATGTATTTTCGCAAAATTCAGTCACCGCGACGAGGGCAATTGCATGCTAAGAATTCTAAAAACCGAAATTCTCTTACTAACAACCGGCTACAAATCACTGTTTGCTACTAGGTTCCTGTCTCTAATTGTAAACAAGTCAATTATCTACAATTAGTTGACCACCTTACTACACAAGATAAATAACCAATTTTCTGGTGTCCGCCAACACCGGTAAAAATATGCCGCAAAGGCCATATTTTTACCCCAAAAGGCTTTTTTTGAAAATTTTTTGAAAGTGTTCGCTGAAACACTCGGTATCTGTGTATGCAATTTTTATGTCTTGGAATTTTCGTTAATGCTGTATTTTTTTTTGAGAAAGATGCGGACATGAAAACCAGTGTTTTTGTACATTACACTATCACACAATGACCATTGATAGTATCAAAATTAGTTTTGTTTATTCCGCACGCTTGCCTATAATTATATTACAAAAACAATCTGTATTGGAAATAACTAAATGAAAGTTGGCTGCTGGCGTCATATATGTGTTTAATAGATTTAAAAATGAAAGCGTCAGCATTTTTTATGAATGCACAAACACTAGATAGGATTAAAGAATCCAGTCGTTAAACTAGGCCACTAATTGGTTGTATGTACCTGCTATTAAAACATTTGTCTCAGAAAGTGACCTCATACCTTCAAATATTAGCAGGCTGTAGTTTCATTTTATTTATCATTATGGGCCTGTGCTTAGCTCACTCATACCTTGTCACTTGTGCGCTACCACAATGTATGTGCCCTGAGACGCTCTCAAGCAGCTGCTGAGCAGCTTTTCGACTTGTTAGGCTCCCATTCCGTTAAAACCAAATACAAATGTAAACTTTGCCTGACCCCAAAAAATATGGCCCGATATATATGCGCCAGCCGGCCTCATTAACGCCACGCCAATTTTGGTGTACCTCCTTTTTCTACTACGAGATGCCGTGCCACTGGGACTGGGTGTGCCGATATCATGGCCGATTATGGAAAGATTGTGGCGCCGTACACTGAAAGATAGCGTACTGGAACGCTATGAACTAGGAGGCACTGGTCTCTGGTACAGAAGAGCTTGACTAGGAGAAACACATACATGTGTCTACAGTCGAAAATAGGCACACGTTTTCTTTAAGACAAGATTCCTCCTGACCAATTAAGGCTCTAACTTAAGAAGCAGGATGGTTTTACTGCCTAAAGTGGCCACAAAATGAACTGGGTGCATGCGGCCTGCTCTGCTGGTTTTAACTTTTCAAAGCCGAGCGAGAGCCCATAAGGCCGCCCAACATGCAGAGGTTGTGAGATCACATCTTTCACGTAGGAATCTTTATCGTGCCTTAAACTCTGAACACGCAAGCGTTTATGCATTTGACTTCCACTGAAATGCCCCCACCACGGCAGCTCCGTCACTACCACATTGCGACACGCAGCCGAATGTGCTAGACAATCATCTACGACGCTTTACAAATGAAGCATAGGTTCGGTCGCAATCATATAGGCGCTAGCGTTAAAATAAAAAAAAAACTGAGGGGGCTCTTACGCTCCGCCTTATCAGAGTTTTCATACCACTCCTGTCACAGTGGTGCTGTGGTGCAGCGGTTAAGCGTTGCGTCACTTCTCTGCTATGGAAGGTGCTGCCACCAGTGGGGCTTATGCGAATCAGATTGCTATTCCCGAGCAATATCTCGTTACCAATAGTTCATTTAATTGCCACCTGCTGCGGTGCGCAGTTCTCTCATAATCCGGCAGGCAGGTTGTGATGTCGTCACAAGGTTACGAGACTCAGGTTGCCCACCTACATCCTAGGTTGCTTGTCTTAGGAGTTTTCGCCGACTGTCAACGACGCCAACGCCGACGATGACGCAGGACATTTTGCGACATGAACTTCTTAAAGCTATCATGTTAATAAAGACGTTAATTAGCACGCACCTTTCATTGTCTTTGTGCTCTCCCAAAATGAACGCGGTATCGCCGACATCCAGCCGAACAAATGCATCCAAAAATGGCGCCTGAAAAATAAAATAAATTTCGCTTGGCGGTGTGCTGCATCTGTGATTGAGGCATAATATTATCTCTGATTTTAAAAAAGGACTGGATTAATCAGAGCAGTGAGGAAGACCTAGTTTGTGTCTACTTTGTGTGGTTGTCTAGTTGTCTAGTTTGTGTGCTTTACATTCCCTTCCCAAAAATGTGGTCGTCAGTGGTACCGAATGAGTCAGTGCTTGCGATGATGAGACAAGCTGGATAAAATTTAGGCGCTGATAACTTAACGAGACGCTGACTGTTATTTCCTGTGGTGTACCAATTCAGGTTTTAGGCCATAAAAGCTTTCAGATTTCCGATACAAAGATTCACGAAGTTGCACACTGTCACAAAATTCGGCGCATTTTAGAAACAAACAAAGAAAAACCGCCGCGCGCACGGCGTCTCGCCGGCGCGAGCCGAACGGGAGAGAAGGAAAACCCCCGCTAAGCGCGTGGCTACCTCTCCCCTTCACCACCGCTCACCGTCACGGCGTGCGCCGAGGGAATGAGTCATCCATGTCGAAGATTTCTCTGGAACATCCCAGTTGCTTCTACAGCTGACGGGGAGGGGGGAACTAAGACACGTCCCCCTGCGTGCACTAAGACACGTCCCCCTCGCCCGTCGGCGACGGCGCCACGCCAGAACACGCTCGAAACTTCGAGATGCGACCCCCGTACTCTGACCAATGGGGACGCGCGGCCGGCGAGAGAAAGGAAGGGAAACTATACGGGAGATGCTGCGTGTACGTGCGCGCCTACTCTGGCGCGTAGAACAAACAGACGTGGAAGCAAGCCTCTAAAAAAGGGCATTGACCGCTATCAGTCAGTCCGGACCTCCGTTTAAGCTTCATCGAAGCGCTCCCGTTCGACTCCCGGGAAAACACCACTCGGCAGCATCGGACCAACGAGGCAACGTTCGCCAGTCTGCGGGACGGCATCGTCGTGGAACTCTGGTCGTCGGACTGCCGCAGTGCCCGGTGAACAAATTGTGTTTTGTTTGTTTACCTCTCTCTCTTGTGTTAGTGCACTTTAGGTGCAATATTGTCTTTGTACTGTAGTCTCTCTCTCGAGTTTAACTTTGCCCGAGTTGCATTGTTTGTTAATCATTTTGTCCCGGCCGCGGCGGCTAGAATTTCTTTGGAGGAGAAATTCTAGAGGCCCGTGTACTGTGCGATGTCAGTGCACGTTAAAGAACCCCAGGTGGTCGAAATTTCCGGAGTCCTCCACTACGGCGTCTCTCATAGCCTTAGTCGCTTTGGGACGTTAAACTCCATAAATCAAATCATCACTTTGTATGTGCTTGTACTAGTGATTGTGTAATCCTCTGTATCGTCTCTTTGCTGCATAAACTTTGTTTTGTTTGTGAACCTTTGGCTCCGACCCATTCTCTGGCTTGCGACCAGCGAAAGCTGGGCACCGAACGCCCAAAAACCTCTTGTCACTTGGTAGCTGGTCTCCGCTGAGCTTGCCACGCTGAGTCGAGGGCATCTCCTTTGAGTCCGAGACCGCTACCCCCACACGCTTTAAGGGTGTCTGTGAACTTCGCGCTTAAAAGTGCGCGAAGTGTGGGTGACACACACAGTTATCGAGAACGGAATGAC
The DNA here is from genome assembly GCF_055824585.1 of Amblyomma mixtum. NCBI lineage: Eukaryota > Metazoa > Arthropoda > Arachnida > Ixodida > Ixodidae > Amblyomma > Amblyomma mixtum. Next base: position 34,059,379 of record NC_143017.1, on the reverse strand, counting down.
CTTCTCTCAGTCTGTGCAGTACGCAGTCTAGAACACTGCACAGGCTTAGGCTTAAAAGGAAGCTCAAGCCCACCTCTACCCGCGAGCTGGTCTGGGGCTAAGTGACCCAGATTTCCTGCAGGCACGGCCGGACGTGGATTTCGGGAATGCCCGGACTTAGCTCTCGGCGCAGTCTGGGCAAAGTAAATTTCTTCTGACCCCGAGTTTAATATGGTCACTTTAAAGCGGCAGTGGGGGCTTCCGTCCTCCGGCACAATCTGGGGTAGACATGCTTTCTTATTCCACATCATGTGTGCCTGCCCTATCAACCATTCTCTTTAATCAACACTAAGTAGCACTGGTAGACCGCGCTGCGCTGCTGGAAGCCGAGATTTCAGGCTCGGATGGATAACGGGCTGACTGGTTCGCCGAGGCGCATAAGCTTCTGGCCATCCGGCGAGGTTGACTTGCTATGCTATGGCTAATAAAGCTTATTGTCCGTCCGAAAAGCACTGGCGAAAAACACCTTGATATTAGATCACGCTGCGTTAAAGTTTACTATATAAGATATCTTCGCATGGGCACCTTGTTGATATGTATTTTTGCATTCCATAGCATGTTAAACAAGCGCTAATGAACATTTTCGTTCAGCTTGCGGTTTAATACGTTTGGCAGCAAATTTCTAGACGGTTACAACCCTTTCAGAGAAGCAAGCTGCACGTGAAACATTCAGTCAAAAAACTTGGCAGGCTTCTTGACTACATTCTTAAAGATGAAAACGCCGCGGCACATCGAAGTTGGCCCACCCGCAAAATTCCAAACGACCGCAGCATTTTGGAAGTGGGGTCATCCATGAAAATGAAATAAGATTTTGTAAGGATTAGTGGGTTATGTATGGGTATTAGTGAGTGAATTCAGGTGTTTTAGGGGGTATTAGTGAATAGATTAAGGCGTATTGGTGAGCAATAAATACCGGATTAAGGTGTAATATTGGACATTAGTGGGCAGATTAAGGTGGATTAGTGGGCCGCATGAGTGTGATCACATATGATGCTCTAATAGAAGGTCCTAGAAAATCCAGTCCCCAGATCTTCAAACTGTGCTGTGCTTGGGCAGCCACGACCCTCTCGAGCAGTCTGAGATTTTCGTTACGGAGAAATCGAGTGGTTCTTGCAAGGCGGCCACCTAAATGATATGGCATTAAAAAGTATTCTTATTATGTGTTAGTATTGAAGGTTTTGAGATAGTGCACCTGCAGATGCAGAAGTGGCAGTCTTGTGCCTCTTTTGTGTCTCTCAGATAGGATAAATAGGTAATTAGGGATTAACATTTTGCCTATTTATCATGCTCGCAGCAAAATCAAGCATTGCAAATAACTTTCAACTGAGAGCGATGAGAGCCACATTTACGATGCCTTTGCGTCCGCTGTCTGAAAGTTACATGCCACTCTACATGGTTTCACCCATAAGCGCAGTGTCGTGGCAGATGCTTTCTTAGGGGACCACGGGGCACTTTATCGATCGCCTGATCCAGCTACCTGTGCTAACCAGGTTGGCGCGGACGGGGCTGCTCTTAGCCTGCGTAGACCGTTCACCTATAGGGCGGGGCTCAGGCAAAGTAAGACGAGAAGTCAGTAGGCACAGGCCGCGCCTTAGGCGGCACAAACGTACAGTCCTAGTGCGCACCTTCGTTAACCTTGTCATCATCATCATCACCTGCCTGACTATGCGCACTGTCCACTCCCATGTCTCTCCAATTACCCTGTCCTTTGCTACCTGCGGCCACCGTATCCCCGCAAAATTCTTAATCTCATCCGCTCACCTAACTTTCTGCCGTCACCTGCTACGCTTACCTTCTCTCAGAATCCTCTCTATTACCCTTAAGAACCTGCTGTTATCTTGCTCCGGACTACACGCTCTGCCATTTCTTCAGCTTGAATTCGATTAAGATTCCTTAACCCGCGTTTGTTCCCTTACACACTCGTCCAACTTCCGGTCTCTTTACGTTACACTTAAGTTTCTTTCCACAGCTCGGAGCATTGTCCTGAACTCACGCTGAACCCGTTTCTGTAGCTTACACGTTTCTGCGCCTTAGGTAAGTACCGGTAAAATAACAGCTGTTGTATTCTTTTCCTTATCAACCTTATCAACGTTGGTATAAAATCTAGGAGCTTGATTAAGCGCATGTCTAAATTTGTTGCTTTTTTACCGCAGCCACTCTAACCAAATATTATGAAATAAAGGCCCTTACTTGTAGTTCGCAGAAATGTTTTATATCAGAAAAAGCTCCGGAAATAACTGAATGAAACCCACCGATTTCGTGAAGTCAATGTAGAGAGGGTGCCGTATTCCAGCAGTGACGTACGTTTCTTGAACAATTACGTTTACGTTTTGTTCCTCCCAGATTTGAAAATCTGCCAAAAATAACGGGAATTTTTTCTGATAACGTTGTAGTCATAGCACCAAGGAACAAAATGTATATCAAAAAATGAGAAGCGGTGACGCTATGCACTGTACGGCAAGAAATTCGGTGTACATGATGTCCTAGCTATGTTTAGCCCAGCTTTAGAATCATACTTGAGTGCAATATGCGGTCGCAACGTCAACCATATAGTTGACAAGCGTGTAAAGTAAGTCATAGTGTCCATATATATTTTACAACTGAGTACACAAATTAACAGAAATTATTGGGTTTTCAGCTATTTTATTTTCAAGGGAAAATTCCAGTACCTAATACTGAGCGCCCCAAAAGACCTCTACATCAGTTTTTATTTTCATGCCTACTTTCGATAGGTTTTTCCGCGTTCAATGAAAGGCCCGCGAGACGAGAAAAAAATGGCGCATGATTTAGCGCGGTTAGGCCAAATGCTATTAGTTTCGCTAGCACTTCGGTTTTCACTTGGGTGTCGGTTCGGGATCGGTTTACAAGGGCAACCAGGCCTGAGACAAAAATCAGTGAAATAAGACAAGTTCCACCGTAAGGGTATGACGCAATATTGTTAAATTCGTTATTGCCCATATATGCGCAATTGGCCATTCAGTAGTCACATTCATACATCGGTGGGAGTCCGTAATATACCTGTCGAAGTGGTGAGGCGGATAAGCGAAGGTTCAGACCCCTGCTATGGCAGGTTGCATCACCAGTGGCGCTTCTGAGACCCAGGTTCCTTTTCCCGAGCACCCTCAGTGTGACGGAGAGAGGCTACGGAAATACAAATATCGGCGAAATCTGATCCTGGGTGTTTAGTGTTCGCGCTATAAAAACAAATCAAAACACGGGACAATTCGCGAGAGCAGTGCTCATAAATGTGGGCCTCGTGGAAGTAGTCGCGTTCGCTGGAGCTGCGATTGTGACAGGAAGAAAATTATTATGTGGGCACTACAATATTTTTAACGGCGCAAAAAGGCACACACACAGGAAAAGGCAGAAAGAAACGGACAGTAAGAGCTCCAAATGACGGCACGGACGGCAGAATTCAATGCAACACCGGTGACCTGGCGGTGTTCAGTGCAGACAACAGCGGCGGTGATGTTTCGCGGCAGTGAAATACAGGCAGAACACTAAGCAGCGTTCCGTGTGTGGCGCCTCGCATCTCGCGTCTTAGCGCCCTGACGGCATGCTTTGCTCATGAAATAGGCTGTTTCCCCGCGGGCCGAAAGACGAAACGCTCGCTCGCTCGACAACCTACCTAAGTTTTCACAACCTAAGTTTTCACCGGAGCATCTAATCGACACGTGGTATTTAATCAATAGAAAAGACAACGAAGACAGGCTGAAGCTTTTTATATAGGCTACGTCCAAAATCCCCAGTCCATCCGGTTAATCACAGCGCAGCGCCAATAACGTGGAGCTTTGATATTAATTTTACCATTAACAATGCCAACCCCCACCTTGATTTACTTTGCGGTAACTTTTGCTTCTATCTCACTTGAAGCTTTCCTTAAGTAGTTACTTCGCAGTAAGTTAGAATATGCTTCGTTAATCTGGGGGTCAGCGCGGACAACCTAATCAGAGCCCTCGAATTTATTCACGATAAATGTGTTAGTTTTATTGTTAGAAATTATAGCCACACCGCTAGCGCGACGCTTTTGACAAACACATTACAGTTAAGATCTTTTTCGTCCTTTAAGAAGTGCGCTTAGTTTATTCACAAGATAATGTACCATAATTGCCCACTGTGCAGCGATCTTGTACCCCCTTCGTCACAAGTCTCATCGCGAGTTTAACATTTTCGTTCAACTCGCGAATTCGTTAAATTATGGCCAGCTGATTGAATTAGCGGTGTACTCACCGCTATACGGAAACTGCGCTCTGAAAATCTCTTTGTCATTGAAGATGACCTGGAACAAATAAAGCAAATACAACCCACATTTTTCTTAATGAATAGTAAACGGTGTAACTAAAGCATGAAATTCAGCTTCTCAATCATTACATATTGCCTAACACCGCTTTTTTGAAATATTTCGGAAGCTTAACTCCTTTTCTACAGCTCGATTGATGCTTGATTGATCTGCTAAATAAAATATAAGAAAACTAATAGTCTGCTAGTTATCATAAATAAGTAAAGTGGAAAATACTATTAGATACTTAGTGTGAGCACTTTGCAAGAAAGCGAGTTTCTGCCTTGCTTGCTTTTGATAAATCTCGTAAAACATTTTGCCCATCAGAACCGTGCACTTCAGCTTCTTTAGGAGTGCCTTTTATATAATCAATTTTTTATTTTTGTTATTAAATTTTCAAAACCAGTACCCGCACATAACATGAACCCATAACATTTAGGGCTAGTAATGGGTCCAAATGCTAAGCAAGCACAACAATACTGGCAGACCTTATCATGACAGGACACAATCACAGCACACTTCAGTAATTCACAAACGAAGTTGGAGAGCTGAGCTACAAAACTCTGGGGTATGGTCGATTAGATCACAAGATTCAGCATTAAACAAAATTTGTAAATCAAATCACACAGACTTTCATTCCTACATTTCCATGGATATCAGCAAAACTTTTTTTATGACACCGAAAAATTGTTTTTTTTTTCTTTTACCCCATTTGTGACTAGATTCGAAGCATGGGCTCCGTTAGATTCTAGGATTCTCTGGCCGTACTTATTATTACAAGGTAGTAAGTTAGACTGCTAGTTGCAGCTCTTGTTTGTTTTACTGTTCCATCTGTGCCAACTAAGCAGGGTTTTATATGATCACCTACAACAACGAACTTGCAAATATAGATGCACATGGCATTACAAAGGTAATTGCTGTACCGCAAACTGTAGAAAGCGGCAGCCTCTGCTTTCCATGTCCTTGCCGAGGCGACCACGTTTCGGCCGAGGGAGACGCAAAAGGCGGCCATGTTCTGTGACATGTCAGTGCACGTTAAAGATTTACAAGTGCTAGAAATTATTCCGGTGCCCTTCATTGCGGCAAGTGGTTATCTCATCGCTGCGTTCATGCAGTTGGATAAACTCAGCGTAGCACGGATTGGACTGCTACGTTTTTGAAAAGCCGAGTGCGACGATACTAGGACCAATATTTCTACGCGGATCAGCGAGTTCTCTAGTCGTGATGTCAGGTGTTTGTTCGTGGTAAAAAGATGATCAAGTGTTGAATCTTTAAATTCAATTTTTTTATGAATATTAGCGTCCTTTACTGCGGACAACCATGAGCATAGCGACAAGGGGTCAAACAGTCGCGTTCAGCTAAGCTCAAGCAAGGGTTTACCAAAACTGTCTGTTAGGGTAGCTGGCTGCGCATTCCGAAATCTGCAAGCGCATGTGAAGACAAAGGACGACAGAAGTCGAAAAGAGAACTGTACTCATGCCATGGCAAAAGAATGCATACCAGAAGCACGAAATCTTCCTTGTACATAAACAGTCGCCCTTTTTTTGAAGCAGTGTCAGAGAGGCGTCCTTGGCGCACTTTTCGCTTGAGCAGCCTCCTTCGATTGCAATCTTGTTTTCTTCAGAGAATTTCCTTAAGCTCTCTGAACGGCCCAAGACTATAATCGTAGGAAGCCTCTTGTTTATGGCACTGGTGAAAAGTGCTTAAGCAGAATTCAAGCACTACGGCTTCAAAAGGAGCGACTGTTTATGTACAAGGAAGCTTTCGTAGTACTAACACGAACTTTAATGCCATAACAAGCTATGCACACACGTGGCCTCTTCCTTTTGATTCCATGTTAGTTTTTTGGCTTTTGTGGTTTGCGTTTGTTGACTGCATTGTGCAAGTCGGTGGCGACTGCGACTGAGAAGGCCACCTTTTCACCGAAAAAAGGTTATTGAGAAAGAACCCTTTGATACGCAATGCACACAATCGTGTGCATGCGGACTCTCAGGTGCTTGTTTCTTACTTTCTTTTATTGTTTTCATTTCATTTTTAAGAAGCGAGGAGGTTGAGGTAAATGCCGCAAGCAAGCCACTTGACAGCCCTCAACCCGCCTCGAGAAAGCAACAGCTTAGACGAGCGGCACACACTAATAAAACTACAAGTGGAAACGCAAAATCAAATCAAAACGCAGTTAATACACAAGTCGCCAACCATGGAACTTAAACGTAATAAACCATATTACATGACGATTTTCCGCCTTGAACAAACAGGAAATGTACAGATAAAAATTACAAGTACAATAGAAAAATACGCAATTTGATATGTGCACAAGAGTTAATATATAGCGCTTATTACACTCTGCGGAGATTACAGTGTAGAAATGTTTTTCCTTTGTATAGCCATTATTGGCTAATGGAGTACGGTACTGGGGAGACACACCATTATTTGGAGGGTTTGAGATTCACGGTGTCAATACCGTCGTTGTGGAGGGTGCTAAGGAACCTTGGTAGTGCATTTTTTTAACATTTGTGCACCACACTTGATCCGGGATGGAGGTATATATGCCAAAATTTCGATCTTCTAGTGTGATACAAGGAAAAGTTTTGCTGCAGAATTTCTTAATTTTTTAGAGCAGCAATATATCCCTTAACACTATTGCTGTATATGTGTAGAACACTGTGGGTGTATACGTGCTGTACCATCCGCATGTTATACTTCATAAATAAGTTAGCAATGTGCAAGTTACAGGAGCGACCGTTTAAGTGCAAGGAAGCCGTTGTAGGACTCACACGCACTTCGGTGCCATCAAAAGCGACTTACACACGCGGCCGCCCCTTTTGATTGCATTTTGTTTTTTCTTGCTTATAAGAATTAGCTTATTCAGGTTTAATCTCTATGTGCCCCAACAAACAAAGCATTATATATTAACAGTTTTACCATGTTGGAAAAAAATACCTGTTTCACTTTAGTATACATATTATGTGGCTCAGTTTTTTCAGTTCAAAGTTACATACCCATCCTGTTGTAATGTGCTTGTAAAATAGGTATCAAAAACTTCCAATAAATACTAAAATACACTTGGTGAAGCCAGTTTTAGGAGAATGGAAGTCATGCGTGCACCAGGAATGTTTCAAGGAAGTCATTATATGCCGTCTCCATATAGGCCACACACACCACACACAACTTTTTGCTAACTAAACAAGACAAACCAGTTCGTACATGTGGAGATGAACTTACGGTAAATCATATTTTATTTCAATGCTCTCGACATGAAAAACTAAGGAAAAAGTGCTTTTCGCTGTTTTATAATCAATCCATTTCTTTTCACCCAGCATTGCTCATAGGTGATAGGCAATCATTGACATGTCGTGTGTTTTTAGATTTTTAACACAAGCAGGTTTTCTCAACAAGATGTTAATCGTGACCCAGTGCTTCACCTGATGTCCCTAAGCCACCTTCTCATTCGTGAGAAAAAAGGCTGTGGTCTTTATTTCATTGGTTGGGAGCTTCCACATCCTTGCCGAAGCAAGGATGGCCCCTGAGGCTACCTGACCTTTTTTAAAACTTTTACCATTAGCCATTCGTAAATCTCTTTTTCTGTGTTATTACTATGCAGGCAAACTTTTGAAGCCTTTTAGACCACCGATAACTGTCCATATTTTTAATAAATCCTGCAGAAAACATTTCCCATACCTTGTGCTTGGCGCATGATGGCCGTAGCTGGCTGTGTCATTAAACCCAACACAACACAACACAAGAACTTTGACGGAGTGCACAAGCTCAGTATTTGTAGAATTTTATTGTGACTTAATATTACTAGACCTATGTGTGCCCTTTGTATAGATAACTACACCTTTTGTTTTCGCAGTGTTTCGTCTTAGATCGTTATGTTAATACCAGACGCTGAGTGCACTGAGGGCTTCGTCAGCTCTGTTAAAAAGACTAGGGGGTGAAGTGGATGAGAGACTTATGCTAGTGTCATCGGCATACATTATGAATTTTGTCTGTTTATACGAAAGTGTAATGTCGTCTATGTACAGTTTGAATAGGATGGGACCCAGTATGCTCCCTTGCGGTACATCGGATATTATTCCTCCATCACATGAAGAAAAGCCATTTATTGTGGCAGTTACTGCAGTAAATGCCCGCTTCCCTATAGCGAGTAGAAATTATTGTGATAGTGTTTGCAACGACTGCCGTAAAATAAGGCTCCCTTTTGTTTTTTGCACTGGCTTATAGGTCGGAAAAGATACTTTGTAAAATATGCATAAGACACCTTACCTCAATTTCCTTTAACGCTCCATCCACATGTACTATAAAACTCCAGACATTCATTAGAATACTCTGGAAATCTAAAAGATGCTCCTCCGATTTCGAATCCTTGCTGGTTCCCATTACGATTTCGCCGATTCCAGTGTAGATGTAGCTTCCTTTCATTTCTATTTTGGCGTATTCCTTAGAAGCATGGACCAAGGCCAGCCGGTACCTGTGATGTTAAGTAAAGAATTGATATTTGTTGCTCTCAGTTGCTTGAAAAGAATGCATGTAGAAAATCGTTTGCTGCACCCTAAACATGAATTCAGTGCCCGTAGGTTTTCTGCCTCCGACATCTGAGAGAGTTCCAAACAGCGTGGTCACTCCGTCTCCAAAGCCGTTGCTTGTATAAGGCATCTGTTTCGTAGCTTTTCATTAAAACCATAAAGAGAAAAAAGTGGAGGAGACAAACTCCGCCTTAAGGCTAAGACTCGTTAGCGTGATTGGATTAATGTCCAAATTCGGCTATGATCATTTTCTATCGTACAGTCGCAGACCGCTGACATAGTCCTAAGACAACTTCTGGCGCGGTTAAGCGATGCTTCTCTGGCCCGACAGGCGGCTGTTTCAAACACAGCAATCGATGGTTTTTATGACACACAGGTTGCTCCCTCCAAGCGACTTCTTTCAACATGTTATTTTTTAAATTGTTACCTGCCACGGTCGGCACTTTGCGGAGGTCCCGGTGAACAGGTTGCCACCTGCCATGATATGCAGGTTGTGATGACGTCATGAGGTCACGTAACCTTCATGTCATATGTCCACCTGCTTTTTCACCCACAACGCCGTCGCTTTCAGCGAAGGCGAAACCGCCAACGACGGCGAGTTTTGCGCGGAACGGGAGCCTTCTCGTTATTGCGTCAAAATACGGTAAAGGTCATGCAGTGTAACGCGAAAAATGTGTGGTCCCTTTGATAGGAAGCGTAGAATGGGTTCTCATACTTTTCTGCGAGAAGGTAAGGGAACGCCATATGCCACGCATCGTGAATGCACCCCCTTGATTGCTAAAATGAGTGTCTTGTTCCACGATCGACTACCAGGGCGACCTCTGAAGAAATCCTGTCAAACGTTCATGAAGGTTATTCTGAGCATATAATGATTGCGGGAAGCAGCAAATCATAGAGTCAATATCGCCAGCCACAATCTCCGCAAAGACGGTGCTGCTGAGCAGTCCAGTGCTCGTGGGTGTAAGCCTGAGCTTCGTCAGCGTTCTTTTCTACTTTTTATCCTTCGTTGGCGTTGGCCGCTGGGGCACCTTGGTAGTATTGTAAGAAATACAGTTGGCCGCTCATCCCCCGCGGCAAGCGCCAACGAAGGAGAAAAAGCAGAAGGAAGACGAAGCTGAAGAAGCTCCGGCTTGCACTCACGAACGCTGGACTACTGAGCAGCACCGCCTTTGTTAAGATTGTGGCTGCCCACATTAATCGTGTGATTTGCCACTTTACACTAGCAATTTTGTTACAATCAACAAAACTATTTTCCTTCAGTTTCAACGTTCAAAGTTGGCTATTTTTTGTAAATGTGACTTAAATAACGAATGCTGACAACACGCCATGTTTCAGAAAAACAATTAACTGCGAGCTGGGACTTTATTCCCCTGCGTTGCAAGAGAGGTAGTGTTTCGGCTTCCGGCGCATTTTGCCGTCCGCGGTGCGCAGCAATGGGTACGAGGGGGTCACAGAAGCTATGAAAAGCATAGAGGGCGCTGGCAGTATGAAAAGCGCTACGTTATCCAGTATGGCCGCATGGCCGCTCTATGGCCGCATCGCCCGCGGCGCGGACAGAACACGCGCGGCGTCAGCTTCTGCTCTTAGTTTCGTGCTATATTTTCTTGTTGGTTGGTTTATTGGGGTTTAACGTCCCAAAGCGACTCAGGCTATGAGAGACGCCGTAGTGAAAGACTCCGGAAATTTCGACCACCTGGGGTTCTTTAACGTGCACTGACATCGCACAGTACACGGGCCTCTAGAATTTCGCCTTCAAGAAATTCAGCCGCCGCAGCCGGGATCTGTCGAGCCACGTTGCTTTGCTGTAGCGGCATGGTGGAATGTGAGCTGAAGGGAAAGCCGGAGAGACGACGGGACAAGAGGACTGCGCGCGCTTGGTAGCGCCCAACAGCTGTGGCCGCTCGCGGAAAGAAGCGCGATCCGTGTTTGTCGCTCCGCTGGTACCTCGTCGGCGTGAAGCCTATTCGCGGTGCGTCAGAAAAAGAACAACGGCAATTGTGTTCCTTATTGCGAAACAGTTTACTGACAGCGAACACAATCCTACATCACACTAGCTCCTTGTCATGCTAAAGTTAAAATTTAACAAGTTCTTTATTGTTTCCTCGCAAATACCCAGCTTTGCCCAGGGCGTGTCAGCGGGAATATTGACAGCTTTGAAAAAAAAAATTATTGATACTCAGTTGCTATTCGCACAAAGAATGAATTCGCAGAAAAGTTTTCTGTTCCGGTGTTCTCGGATTTCGGTGTCGTTAATCTGTTCGTTCGGTTATGTAGTGCGTTGTTTTAAGCAAACATTTTTATTAAATCCTGTTGTGTTGAGGAATTCATGGAACAACAATTTCACACGGGACATTTTTTTCGACGAGAGAATAGCGCTGGCCATTCCAGTTCACTTTTCATTTTAGTACAGGTTTATCATCGCTGATACCGGCGCAACGCAAACATTAGTTTAAACCTTAAAGTTAGTGTTATGGTATTTGTTTTAAATGTAATACTGCTCACACCACAGAATGGTAAGGTCTCGTATTAGCTTAGATTTGAAGAGGGAACGGAGAAAACTGGTGAATCGAAAGGCTATTAACGAGTTAGCATTAAGAGGGAAGGTAGAGGAATTCAGAATGTCGCCGCAAAACAGATTTTCCGCTTTAACTGAAGAAGACGACCGTAGTGTTGAAACAATGAATGATAATCTTACAGCTATCGTAACAGAGTGCGCCGCAGAAGTAGGTGGTAGGATGGTTCGACAGGATACCAACAAGCTATCTCAGGAGACTAAAGATCTGATTAAGAAACGTCAAAGCATGAGGACGTCTAACTCCACAGGAAGGATAGAACTAGCAGAGCTATCTAAGTTAATAAATAAGCGCAAGGTAGCCGACATAAGAAAGTTTAACATGGAGAAAATCGAGCATGCTCTAAGGAATGGAGGTAGCCTAAAATCAGTGAGGAGAAAACTGGGCATAGGTAAAAACCAGATGTATGCGCTAAAAGACAAACAGGGCAATGTCATCAGCAATATGGATAAGATAGTTGAATTAGCCGAAGAGTTCTACACAAATCTATACAGTAGCGAATGTAATCATCAAGTTACTGAGGGAGGCAGTCGAGCACAGCAATGGGACATCCCGCCAGTAACGAAGGAGGAAGTAAAGAAAGCCTTAGGAGCAATGCAAAGAGGGAAAGCAGCTGGTGGGGATCAGGTAACAGCAGATTTGCTGAAGGACGGAGGAGAGATTGTGCTACAAAAACTAGCCACCCTGTATACGCAATGCCTTGTGACCTCGAGAGTACCAGAAGCTTGGAAGAACGCTAACATTATCTTAATTCATAAGAAAGGAGACGTCAAGGACTTGAAGAATTACAGACCGATCAGCTTAATGTCCGTTGCCTACAAGGTATTTACTAAGGTAATCGCTAATAGAATCAGGACAACCTTGGACTTTAGTCAACCAAATGATCAGGCAGGCTTTCGTAAAGGATACTCGACAATAGACCACATTCACACTATCAATCAGGTGATAGAGAAGTGCGCAGAATATAACCAACCCCTATATATAGCCTTCATTGATTACGAGAAAGCATTCGACTCAGTGGAAACCTCAGCTGTCATGCAGGAATTGCGGAATCAGGGTGTGGAAGAGTGCTATGTGAAAATATTGGAAGATATTTATAACGATTGCACAGCTACTATAGTTCTCCATAAAGTCAGCAATAAAATTCCAATACGGAAAGGTGTCAGGCAGGGAGACACGATCTCGCCAATGGTCTTCACTGCCTGCTTACAGGAGGTATTCCGGGGACTGGAATGGGAAGAGTTGGGGATAAGAGTTAATGGAGAATACCTGAGTAATTTGCGATTCGCTGATGACATTGCCTTGCTAAGCCACTCAGGACAAGAACTGCAAAGCATGATCAATCAGCTAGACAGGCAGAGTAGAACGGTGGGACTAAGAATTAACATGCAGAAAACCAAAGTAATGTTCAATAGCCTTGCAAGGGAGCAGCAGTTCGCAATTGGTAGCGAGGTGCTAGAAGTAGTAAGAGAATATGTCTACTTAGGGCAGGTACTGACCGCAGATCCGGATCATGAGAGGGAAATAACTAGAAGAATAAGAATGGGGTGGAGCGCGTATGGCAGGTTCTCTCAGGTCATGAATGGTAGCTTACCAATATCCATGAAGAGAAAAGTATATAACAGCTGTATCCTACCGGTACTCACCTATGGGGCAGAAACGTGGAGGCTAACAAAGAGGGTTCAGCTTAAGTTAAGAACAACGCAGAGAGCTATGGAAAGGAAAATGATAGGTGTAACGTTAAGAGATCGGAAGAGGGCGGAGTGGGTGAGGGAACAAACGCTGGTTAATGACATCCTAGTTGAAATCAAGAGGAAGAAGTGGGCTTGGGCAGTGCATGTAATGCGAAGGCAAGATAACCGCTGGTCCTTAAGGGTAACGGAGTGGATTCCAAGAGAAAGCAAACGTAGCAGGGGACGGCAGAAAGTTAGGTGGGCGGATGAGATGAAGAAGTTTGCGGGGATACAGTGGCGGCAACTAGCAAAGGACAGGGTTAATTGGAGAGACATGGGAGGGGCCTTTGCCCTGCAGTGGGTGTAGTCAGGCTGATGATGTGATGTGATGTGTAATACTGCTCAACAACGAGGGGACACTTAAGCTCAGTCTTAAGGGCACGCCGCGATTCCGTATTGGGGAATTCCCATATATGCGGAAGGTCATTCTCTATTTTATACATTCGTATATCGCTGGGAGTCGCCATTCTCTTCCTAGCGCAGTGACGCAGCGGTTAAGCGATGCGCCACTGTCCTGCGATGGCAGGCGCTTATAGCGGTTTGCTTTGTGCGGCCCATGGTGCTCTTCCAGAGCGAACAATTTAATTTAATAAATCACGAACAATTTAATGGTCAGCTACTACGGTGAGCAGTTGGCTCACTTTCCGACAGGCTGTTTGTGATGGCGCTGCAAGGTCACGTGACCTAGGTGGCCAAACTGCCTCCTGGGTTGCTCTCTGGACACCACCTGCCAGTCATGCTCGTGATGTTGCACACAAGGCGATACCTGGCTTCACCTAGCAGAGTGGAGCTATCGCTTCAGAACTATAAACATGATTACACATATATGGAAAGCATTACACGTCTGAGAATATTCATTCAACCGCCACCACTTATTCGCGCTATTTAGCTCATTAACCATTTACCATCATCGCATGTGGGACACCCTGGGACAGGTAACCGTTTTCGGCATGCACGCCAAACAGACCGAAGAGATCTTTCTCGAATGCACTCCAAGACAGACGCGGACGCTATGAGGATCGGGGTAGCGTGGTCAGGCCGGAGAAGGGACAAGGAAGACGGGAGACGGGGTTACGAAGAAAACAAGGAAAGAGAACTTTCCTTGTTGTTGAAAGAGGGATATTTACATTATTTACAAAAAGAACAAATGAGAGTGACTCTCAGTGAAAGAGAGCCTCTTCGCTAACAGGAGTCAACAGGAGTCTCTCGGCCATACTCACAGCCGAGTTAAATAGGGTTCGGATTCCCCAGATCCCTGTCTGGGGAATAAAGTTCGAAGAACGATGTCCAATCGCATGGACAGATGTGGACACTGCTGGTACCACCCACGGCAGGGGCGGTGCTGGGCTTTCCCGCTCTCTCGCAGCTCGGTCGATGGGAAGGGGCAGAGGCTGAGTAATCAAACACGAGACCTCTGTCGAGGACACAGCCGTCTTCGCCACCCCTCTCCGCATCTTCGGCCTTCGCCGGTCTTCGACTTTCGCCGCTGCCACCGTGGTCACCCGGTCAAGGGAGTCCGCTGCTTGAATCCACTTTGGCAGGGAGGGGGCGGGAGCCTACCACTACACCGCGCACCGTCTCACGAACACCCCTCTATTTGAGACCTTGGCGGCGCGGTGAGCGACGATAGAAGAGCGTCAACTGGAAAACCCGGGGAGAGAAGGTGTAGGATGCTCAGGTGCGGCTCACTCTGTCTCACAGGTCGAAGCGATTTGAAAAAAATTGCCGAAGATAATGTTACTTCCTAATGCGAAATTTGAGCGCAGCACATCAGCTCTTTCAGCTTTTCGTTAGATCGAGGCAAAGAATTGCAGCAAGACGCGTGTGTACAATTACAGACAACTTGTTATTTTTCACACATAATCCTTCCTCAAGAAAACACTCCGCTAACAGTTCTTAATTTTCATGAAGGAAGCTGTGTAGACGGAGAAATAGAAGGATATATGCTCGACTTGCTGCACCAATGCCTTGTTCTCTCCCGTCTATCTTCCTTTCTCCTTTCATTCCCTCCTTTATTCCTTTCCTTACGGCGCGGTTCGGGTGTCCACTGAGATGTGAGACAGATGCTGCGCCATTTGGCTTCCTCGAAAACCAATTTATTTGTTATAACCGCCTCCATTTGTAGGTGTGCGCCACCGCCCACACACAGCTGACCCGAAAGACGCGTGTTCAATCCCTTCCGCGGTGGTCGAATTTTGATAGAGGTGGAATTCTTGCGGCCCTCGTGCTGTTCAGTGCCAATGCAAGTTAAAGAACGCCAGGGCGTCGAAATTTCCGGAGCCCTTCAGTACGGCGTCCCTCATAGCTTCAGTTGCTTTGGGACGTTAAACCCGATGAAACCAAACAGGGACAAAATTACACTAGAAAAAACAGAGCTCGTCTGTAAACGCATGGTCTAACTTCAAACCATGATGAAGCAGCAAGAACAGTGTATTAAAAGGGCAGCACTGACTGCAAAAGCGGAAGAGCCGCGCGGCATTACGGTAGAATTACGTGGATGCCTTAACATCCACTGGTCAGATTCCTCAGAAAGGTTGCTCATAGTACATTGTTCGTGGGCTATAGAAAGAAAAAAATTCCTGTGATGTACTCACCATGGCGCGTTGCTGGTCACTCTGCCTTTGGCGAGGAAGGAAAACAGTTTGTATGGCTCTAGGTTTTCAGAAAGAATCACGGGGCGTCTTTCACCTTTCTGCAACGAAGAGCACCCGCGAAATTCATTTTTAGAACAGTTTTCCTTTTGGTTAGTCGTCAGTTTGATTAGAGATTCATAGCTGCGATCTAGGAACAAAGTATATGAGAATGTTTTCTTTGCAAAGGGTAGACTATTGAAACTGTTGAAGCTCAACAGACCTATGTAGATCAACCAGGTCTCAGGGTTGTGCCTGATCATTGGACCTCAATTAGCATTTAGGTGCCGCTAACAACGTCAACCTCAACTAAAAAAACACTTGTTTCCGATACAAATTTCCAGACCTGGCAGTGGGAATGTCAGCAAAGTGACGTTTAGTAACGCTGTAGTAAAGCAAGGTGACCTATAGGCTTTAGTAAAGGTTTTATAACCAGACTAAAGTGTAAGTGTCCATTAAAGGCCAATTAGTGTGCCATATTTCATTGCCTTACATTCAAATTAGGCACGCTCGAGGCTGGGACTGTCTTTTTTGGTGTGGTATAGCACTGAGTAGTGGCTAAATGACTTTTTTTCTTCAAAATGGGGCCTTTGATTATTATTCTCTCCGAATTTTGTGTTCATTTTGGCAGTCTGATATAATGAAGGTATTTTCATGACACAGTCGGTTATATATTACGCGTTCTGTCTTGTTTTCCCCCTTCGGGGTTGGTTGAATTGCAGAGAACACAACACTTCCGAATCGGAGCACCTATTTGCTTTCTTTACGTTAGTCGAAGAAATGTAGTCATGAAAAAAAGCGGTAAAAAAGTTTTAAACTGTAACATAATAAAGAACTCCTCAACTCCTCTCCATTCAATTGAATAAGAATGCTGAGTTTCTGTCACAGTACAGTCGTTTGGGTAATATATTGCCACCGTACGAACCAATCAGTGGCGCCATACCGCGCCCAAACTGTTTTTGCTGCAACTTGTTATGCCTTGGGCATTCGAGGTGCTCGAAGATCGTCTTTTTCCTCACTCGAACTGTCTGCTGTCTCTCGTCTTAGTAAACCCGGGATGTGCTCTTCAACCGTCTGTCGGTGACATATTTGGTGGAGGTGCTGGGTAGCGTCCCATGTACTCGGACTGCGAGGACTCTTTCGACACCTGTTCTCCACGCGTGGACTCAACATCCATCCACAAAGTGAGCCGCCGTCTGCGAGGCCTACAACCGGAGTTCGGTCAACTGACAGCGCCGGTAAGAGCGGTAACAGCCATGGCATCCACCGTGGCTAGCCACACAACTCAGCATTCTGGGAATGCCTGGCCATTCGTCCTTCACGCACTTCGGTCACCGCCACCGTTACACGGGGACAGGTTCGAGGACGTCGAAGACTCGTTGGCCAGCTTTGACCGAGTGGCGGGGTTCAATGAGTGGGACAGCGAGCGTAAATTGCGAAACGTTTACTTTGCGCTGCAGTACTCGGCCAAAACTTGGTTCGAGAATCACGAAGCTTCCTTTACCACCTGGGAGGTTTTTCGTCGAGAGCTGCTAGCGACATTTACCACAAGCGAAGGAAAAGAGAAGGCTGAAATGGCCCCGCATTTGAGATCACAGCAGTCAAATGAGAGCGTCGCTATGTTCATCGAGGACATGAAGCGACTGTTCAATCGGGCCGACCCTGCTATGCCCGAGGCCGAGAAAGTACGCCACTTAATGCGCGGTGTAAAAGAGCAGCTGTTTGCCGGACTGGTCCGTGACCCGCCAAGAACAGTGGCCGACTTCAGAAGGGAGGCAACGGGTATCGAGCGCTCTCTGCAGGAACGAGGCGCGCACTACGGACGTCAGGCTACTCTAGCAGCCGCTTCCCAGTACACGCCTACGTCGCTGCCCGCCTTGGAGCTTCGGGAGCTTGTAAGAAGCCTTGTGCGCGAGGAACTGGCGAACCTTCGCCTTGAAGTTCCACAGGCCACTGTCGCTGCCGTAACGGACGTGGTCCGTGACGAAATCCGACGAGCTGTGCAGCCGCCCCCTGCTCCACTCCCGGCACCTTTCTTTATGACGTGCAGCGAATCACTACGAAGTCATGGGCCAGCGATGCAAGCCTTTTCCCCCGTCGTTCCCGTGCCAGTACCATCTCTGCAGTACCGAACAGCAGCAGTACCATTCGTGCCGCAGGAGTCCAGGCCCCCCATGAGCAAAGCGCACGTTTGGCGTACGCCAAACAATCGGCACTCTGTTACCACTGCGGGAAGCCCGGCCACATCCTCCGCCACTGCCCCTACCGCAGAATGGGCTTAAGGGTACGCCAAACAATCGGCCACTCTATTACCACTGCGGGAAACCCGGCCACATCCTCCGCCACTACCCCTACCGCAGAATGGGCTTAAGGGGGTTTTCACCTGACGCACCTCGACCGCGCTACGGTGAAAGACCACGGGATATCGAGATGCACCTGGCTGATAACGTGCAGTCCTCGACCCTGCAGCGACGCCAGTCCCGATCGCCATCCCCAAGGCGGTTCCCTTCGCCCGGCCGCCCGTCGTCCTCTGGCCAGTTCAGAGGCGCTTCCCCACATCGGGAAAACTGAAGACCGCGTCCTCCGAGGGTAGGGCCGCCGCTACTGGAACTTGTCAAGAGCCTCCACCTGAAGATTCGCCGCGACGCTCCTATCGACGTCGACCTGACCCGACAACCTCAACAACGCGCAGTGACCGACTGGTTTCCTCCGAAATTCCGGTATCCGCCGACAACCATGACATTACCGCACTCGTGGATACCGGCGCCGATTTTTCTGTAATGAGCAGTCGGTTAGCCACGGCCCTGAGGAAGGTTCTAACCCCTTCGTCTGGGCCGCAGATCCGGACAGCTGGTGGCCATGGCGTAACTCCGACTGGTGTCGGCACTTCGCGAATCCAGGTCCGCGGTGTTACTTTCCCTGGTAGCTTTGCTGTGCTACTGTTGCTGTGTTTGCTGTGCTCCAAGGACCTCATACTCAGTTTGGATTTCCTTCAGGAGTACGGTGCCGTCATCACCCTTCAGGAGCTAATCGTGTCGTTTTCCACCCAAGACCCTGTCGACGACAATACCGTGCCACGCAGGGCTAAGTTGTGCGTCTGTGACGACTAGGTGTTGATCCCGTCAAGAGCCAGCATGTTTGTCACCGTAGAGTGCGATAACAGCCCCAGCACTCGTGGCACCGCTGAAACCAACATCTCGCTGCTCCTGGGTCGGCAAGTGTGTGTAGCGCGCGGAATTATTGATTTGAACAGTGGACGAACCGAACTATTGGTGACCAATTTTGGTTCTGAACCTCAGTGTTTGCCTGGAAAAACAGCTATTGCGTATTTCGAAAGAACTTTGTGAATTCGCGGGACAGTACGCGTTGTCCGAAATCCTGGCATCACTGGAGGCGCCGACCACTCCCATAAAGATCGACGTGAACTCGAACCTCCCTTCTAATAAGAAACGCTGCCTGGAGAGCATTATCGAATGTTTCCGCTACTGTTTTGCCTCGACCTCCAAGGTTAAGGAGACTCCGCTCACAAAGCACCGCATTATAGTTGACGCAAACCAGCGACTGTTATGCCAGCCGCCTTATCGAGTCTCTTCAAATGAACGTGACGCCATTCGCCGACAAGTTCAAGATATGCTCCAGGACGATGTGATACAGCCGTCGACGAGCCCGTGGGCATCGCCTGTTGTTGTTGTGGCGAAGAAGCATGGAATCCTACGGTTCTGTGTTGATTACAGGCGTCTAAACAAAGTCACTAAAAAGGACGTTTATCCTCTGCCACGGATTGATGACTCCCTGGACCGGCTATGCCACGCCGCGTACTTCTCGTCGCTATATTTACGCAGTGGCTATTGGAAAATCGAGGTGGACGAACGCGACCGGAAAAGACCGCCTTTATTGCAGTGGATGGTCTATACGATTTCCGGGTAGTCCCTTTCGGACTGCGCTCGGCTCCTGCCACCTTCCAGCGGATGATGGACACCATGATTGTCAACCTACAATGGCAGTCCTGCCTCGTGTACCTAGATGACGCTGTCATCTTCTCCGCCACGTTCGAAGAGCACCTGAGGCGCCTGCGCGCCGTGTTCGGCGCAATTCGTTCGGCCGGTCTTTCCGTCAAGCCCGAAAAGTGTCACTTCGCTTTCCAGCAGTTGAAGTTTCTGGGCCAGATCGTGAGCGCTAAGGGAGTTAGCCCTGATCCCGATAAGACCGCCGCCGTCGCTGCTTTTCCCATGCCAACCGATAAGCGAAATGTGCGCCGCTTTCTGGGGCTCTGCGCCTATTATCGGCGTTTTGTGCGGAACTTCTGCCAGATCGCTGAGCCCCTCATCCGCCTCACGAAACATGCCGAACCGTTCTTCTGGGGCCAGGAGCAACAACGGGCCTTCGAAGACCTCGTTTCCAAAGTATGCCCATCTTTGGTCACTTCGACGAGTCAGCCGACACTGAACTGCACACAAACGCCAGCAACATCGGCCTCGGCGGGGTCCTTGTGCAGTGGCAGGATGGTCTCGGACGCGTAATCGTATACGCAAGCCGGACCTGGTCGCGCTCGGAGGCGAACTATTCCACCATTGAAAAAGAATGCCTGGCAGTTGTGTGGGCAGTGAACAAATTTCACCCGTACTTATACGGCCGCCCTTTCAGAGTCGTCAGTGATCACCATTCGCTGTGCTGGCTGGCGAACCTCAAAGATCCCTCGGGGCGGCTTGCACGCTGGAGCCTTCGCCTTCAAGTGTTCGACGTCACCATCGTTTATAAGTCCGGTAGGAAGCACAGTGATGCCGACTGTCTGTCTCGTGCTCCTGTTGAAGACAACCGAGCTGATCCCGACACCGATTTTGTTTTTCTCGGCGCCATCTCCACGTCCGTCCTCACTCAACACCAAAGAGACGACAGTGAACTACGGCCTCTCATTGAGTATCTTGAAGGAAGCGCTGATTCTCCACCGCGAATCTCCTCACTTGGAGTGTCGTCGTTCTTTTTGCGCGATGGCGTTCTGTATAACAAAAGCTACCACCCGACGGAAGCTGTCTATCTGCTCGTCGTACCTGCGGCCTTGAGCGACGAAGTCCTGCAGGCGTGCCATGATGACCCATCTTCTGGTCACCTGGGTTTTTCCTGCCCAGGGTTGCTGCAGTTGTACAGCGTTACGTTAGAACTTGCCGCAAGTGCCAACGTTGCAAGACGCCACCGACTAAGCCAGCCGGACTACTGCAGGCTATTGATCTGCCACAAGTCTCTTTCCACCAAGTCGGCATGGACTTACTCGGCCTATTTCCAGAGTCCTTGCTGGGTATCCGCTATATTGTGGCCGCAACCGACTACCTAAGCTGGTACTGTGAAACTAAAGCTCTGCCTCGTGGTACCGCTGAAGAAATTGCGAACTTTTTCGTTCAAAACATTGTGCGTCGTCACGGTGCACCGATCATCGTTGTAACTGACAGGGGAACGGCGTTCACCTCGGCCCTTACGCAGGAGGTTATCCGCCTTAGCGGCACCAGTGACCGCAAAACAACCGCTTACCACCCTCAAACCAACGGGCTCACCGAACGGCTCAACAAGACGATAGCCGACATGATCTCCATGTATGTTGACGCAGACCACCGGGACTGGGACGCCATACTCCCTTACGTTAGATTCGCCTGTAATACTGCTCTACAAGAAACGACGCGCTTCAATCCATTTCGTTTAGTGCATGGTCGCGAAGCGCACAACCATGCTGGATGCAATGTTGCTTCCGACTAGTACTCCCTCATCTGTTATGGGTGCTGCTCACTTCGTTCGTCACGCCGAGGCCGCCTGCCAACTCGCTTGACAGCGCATCCGGCACCAGCAAACCCACGACGCTCGCCGCTATAACCTCCGCCACAGAGCTGTTACTTACCAGCCCGGCGAACAAGTCTGTGTTTGGAGCCCAATCCGCATGCGTGGGCGCTCCGAAAAGCTTATGCGCCTATATTTCGGCCCCTACGAGGTACGGCCAAGTCAGTGAGGTGAACTCTGAAGTTCTTCCCCAAGGAACAGTTCACTCTTCTAGACGGTCAACCTCCGATGTCGTCCATGTCGCACGGATGAAGCCGTACCACGCCCGCTAGCGCTTCAGGCGTGTCTACACCTGCCGCCGGACACATGCGGCGTCCCTTCTCTTTGCGCTTCTCATTGCGGCGGCACCGAGTCGGTGTCCTTCAGAGAGGGGGAGAAATGCCACCGTACGAACCAATCAGTGGCGCCGTACTGCGACCGAACTGTTTTAGCTGCAACTTGCCATGCCTTGGGCATTCGAGGTGCTCGAAGATCCTCTTCTTCCTCGCTCGAGCTATCTGCTGTCTGGAACACCCATCTAGTCTTATTAAACCTGGGCTGTGCTCTTCAACCATTTGTCGGTGACAATATATATGACTTTATTGCCACCCTATGGCAACCTACAGCGCTAATCAGATGAGCTTTCGTGACGTGGTTTAAACGCCGCCACTTTCAATAGGCTTTTGTTATATGACGTTTGCTGGCTTGTGAAATGCTGGCCTGTCGAACAGGGAAGGTCGAACAAAGTATAACGAAGAGCGATATTAAATGCGCCAACCTTCAAATGCAGCGCCGTTTCTTAGATTTTGTTTTATTCCTATATATTGCCTAGTAGTCATAGCTTGTGTTTTTAACATTTATCGCTCAAAGTTTCTCTCTGTTCGCAAAATATGGATCTAAAATAAATGTTGTGCGTCGTTAACATAAAATCATGACCATAAGACCTGCCGCGTGGGCTCTATTCCCTCTAAGTGGTTACGATTACCTTCTCGACAGGACGTCGCTTTCTTTAACGGGATTATTTGCCCTACACAAGCGAAGTTGACATTCTTCTAACTAAACACTTTTTCCGCATTTTTCTTTTATTATCGAAGCCGTAGCATTACTATCAAGCATCTTCAACACGTAAAGCTCATAGCTATTGCAGTTTCTAATGTTGCAAGAAAAGTGACCTCAGCTGCTGTTGGAAGTATACTCAAGGGACCATTAACACAAAACTGGCCGTTACATTTAAAAACATCAGCGATTACTACAAGGAGAAGCACCGGCGCTACCTGGCCCCATGTAAGGGACTGGGTCGCGCTGACGAGCGCCTCTACGTAAAAAATTATCACTAACACTGCACTGTGCACGGCGGTGCTTGATCATTACAACGCATCCGTTAGTGGCGTGTGCCAGTTCTGTGGGGAAGTGGTTGACACATTCAAGGGCGTCCCAGTCAAACCCATGTATCCCCCTCTAACCCCAATCTCACCAGAGAGGACTGGGAGGTGGCCCTACTCGGCTGTCAAGACCTCAAGACCGAAAAGGCCTTGGTTCAACGGACGCGGGCGGCGTTGCTTGCAAATGGGGACACCGAATAGGCGCTGCACCTAGTGTTGTGAGGAGACGGGGCCAATAGGACCCTACACCAATCACCTCTCGAGATGTGCGTACCGTATAAACGCGTGTAAGGGCCGCATCTGCGTATGGGCCGCACCCGCAATTTCTCGAAGGAAATATTAAAAAAATCCGTGTAAGGGCCGCACCCAAAGTTTCCACGACCAACGGGCGATTATCCTTCAAAATGCGCGCGCACAGGAGCTTCTACATGTCGTCCACGGATGGCGCCGAAGTCGCGGGTCATAACCATTATCATATTTTCTCTCTGCCGCGAAGTGTCGCAATCCATATCGGCATCGGTATAATCAGCCCCGGCCACCCCGGGTTTGTTTTGCGACTGTCAAAGGCACGTGAGATGTTGTAACGTGGTTGGCGTGGTCGCACGCTGTAGTTGCGGCTCTACTGTGCTCTCTGCTATATTTTTCATGAATTGCCGTCGAGCGTTTCCATCCTAGCACGATGGGCAAACATATTAGTAGCTACACGGCAGACTTCACTCTGAAAGTAGTAGAGTTTTCCCTCGAACACGGCAAGCATGCGGCGGGAAGAAAATTTGGCTTGGACAAGATGTGCGTCCGAAGATGGTGCAACCAGAAGGATGGTTTGAAGAACACCGGCTACAAAAGGCGTATTTTTCGAGGCAAGCCATGCAAGTATCCCGAGAGCTGAAAGAAGAGCTGTTCCGCTACTCAATGGGAGTGCGGAACAAAGGCTACCCGTTGGCTACTGACATGCTGCTCGTGAAGACGCTAGCCTTGGCGCGTGTGAGATGCATACCGCGCGAGGACTTCAAAGGTAGTGTCGGCTGGTTACAGAGACTTTTAAAGAGGAAGGGCCTATCCTTTCGGTGAAGGGCCACGCTATGCCGGCGGCTGCCCCCCGACTACCCTGACAAGGTACGTCATTGGTCTGCGATATGAGCACAACTATATATTTTCACAGATAGCGAACGCCGACCAGGCCTCCGTGTGGTTCGACTGTCCTGAGAACTGCACAGTTTAACTGAAAGGAAAGAAGAGTGTTTCTGTGCGGACTACCGGCGCGGAGCGCCAACGGTGCACCGTTATTCTGTGCGTCACCGCGGACGGGCGGAAGCTGCCCCCTTATGTCGTTTTTTAAAGGAAAAGGGTTCCAAATGACGCTTTCCCCAAGGGAGTTGTAGGTCGATTCCAAGAAAAAGGCTGGATGGATGAGGAGCTTGTGCACGACTGGATAAAAAGCGTTTGGTAGAATCGGCAAGCGCCATGTTGGCCAAACGATCGCTCCTCGTCTTGAACAGTTTTCGCGGTCACTTGACGGATAGGGTCAAAGAACACCTACGCAGTATCCACACAGACATGGCCTTTATTCCGGGCGGCCTCACCGGCATGCTGCAACCCCTGGACGTCAGCATCAATCAGCCTTTTAAGGTTAAATTCCGAAGGCAGTACTCGGAATGGATGGCAAACGGCGATCACGACGAGACGCCGACCGGGCGGCTCAAGAGGGCACCGCTCGCGACTGTCCTGGGCTGGATTTTTTCCGCGTGGAACTCCGTGTCTGCGGACATTTTATCTCGCAGTTTAAAAGTTACCAGCATTTTAAACAGTTTAGACGGAACTGAAGACGGCGACCTGTGGGGTGAACGTGCGCCAGAACACAGCACCAGGTCGGAGTCTGAATACTCCGCGAGTGACGATTAAATTGTAAATAAACGCTGCGCATTCACTGATTGGTCTGTTTTTACTTAAAAATTTTTTTTTGTATGTCACGTGTATGGACTGCACCCCGAAAATTGGCCCTCGAATCTGGAAAAAAAAGTGCAGCCCTTACAAGCATTTATGCAATATTTAATGGATGATAAATGTTTTACACCACCACCACCAAAGCCAAGAATGAACCCAAAACTTAAAGCGGAACGTTTTTAAAATTTCAGCCATCTTTTAATGACTCAATTTTTTGACCCACTTTTTTATTAATCCCTTTGATGCTAAGTACAAGGAGAAACGAAAGGAAGAGAAACATATAGACGAATTTGCCTGAAATGTGTCAAAGCTGCTTCGGCCTAAGGACGATAGAGGAGACAGCTCTTGGTGTGCGTGAAACACCTGCCTGTTCATGGTTGAGGCCACCTAAAGGCAAAAAAGGATCTTGTCGGGTGAAAGACAAGAATTCAACAAGTTGAAGCACATCAAGGGTGTGCTGGCCGATGGAGCAGTGGAAAAACTGTAGGTCGTTGCCATGAATGCTCAAAGTTTGTCTTCGACTTGAAGAACCTCCTAGTACTTATTCATTAGCAAACTTCGGACTCTGTGCTGACGGTGAAGGGTAGGCAGGGATAGCTTTACGAGGACATTCCGGGTGGCGCTCTAGATTTTTCCTTGAAAACGTTTAACAAATGGCCAAAACGTGCTTATCAACTCTTACAAGAACAGTCGATATTATGTAGAGTTTGTAATAACCTTCTATATTTACTGAGATTGTATTGACTTTTACGTTTTATGAACATCTGCTAATACAAAGTTCATTTAATGTCTCCGTTCTTGTTTTGTGAAATCTTTTCAACAAAAAGTTCGAAGAAAATGTTGAAGAATTTTGACATATTAGGACCAAGGAATGTCAAAAGTCCGCTCATCTAATACGATTAAAATCACCTTGCTCACACAACGACAATCTCGTTCTTTAATGCATTCGGCAGGTCATAGCAGCTATGCAGCAGTTTGCCATAATGGAAAAGACTCAGATAATATTTTTATAAAATGCATTTAAAATCTAAGTAAGACATGCGAAGAAATATTAAAAAGCTGAGGACATGTTATTACGTCTCTTGACAGGAATATGGTAACTCTTTTCTTTTTTTTTATATACAGCTGTATTGAAGAGAGCAGAATGGTTTGGTTTGTTTATGGGGTTTAACGTCCGAAAGCGACTAAAGCTATGAGAAACGCCGTAGTGGAGGGCTCCGGAAATTTCGACCACCTGGGGTTCTTTAACGTCCACTCCAGATGGTCGAAATTTCCGGAGCCCTCCTTTACGGCGCCTCTCATAGCCTTAGTCGCTTTGGGACGTTAAACCCCAAAAACCAAACCAAACATTCTGCTCTCTTCAATACAGCTGTATATGAAAAAAAAGAAAAGAGTTACCATATTCCTGTCAAGAGACGTAATAACATGTCCTGAAACTAGCATGTGTTTTTGATATACTCGCTAAAAATAAAAAAGAGAATTGGCCATGCACAGCGCATGCAGTGTACAGGCGAGATGACTAATGGTAGTCTAAGCTAGCGTAGTGCCTTACGAAGGCAAGCATAGCAGGAGGAGGCATATTATCCTTTAGGCTGATGAGAGGACAAAGTTTGCAGAAATATGATGGCCGGAGCTGGCTGCAATCTCAATTATCATTGCCTTCCATTTTTAGAGAACAACTGTTAACCTTTCTTTTGTGTAGGAGCGAGCTTGTGACAAAACAAAGATTAAATGTTGCATTCTCTATAGAAGATTAACCAATTAGCGCGTTACCACTATTTTATGTAAAGCACCTGAATGCTAGTGTATTGATTGGTTTTTCATTTAAGGGTAAGGATCATGAAACGGATTGTAAAAGAGCACCT
This sequence comes from Amblyomma mixtum, assembly GCF_055824585.1. Taxonomy (NCBI): domain Eukaryota; kingdom Metazoa; phylum Arthropoda; class Arachnida; order Ixodida; family Ixodidae; genus Amblyomma; species Amblyomma mixtum. Next base: position 34,032,606 of record NC_143017.1, on the reverse strand, counting down.
GTGTCGGAGCTGATAAATGTTCCTCAAGTTGAAGGCATTCTCTTAACATTTCTTAAATAATTCTTTAAATTTTTGTTGCTTCTTTTTGTGCACTTCTGAGTACGTTAATCAAAAAGTTACTACTCAACGCGAAAAGATATTGCCACAAATCGAAGTAAGGCTCAAACACGCAATCTTAATTGCCTGCCACTTGAAACTCAGGGGATGTTCTGTCTGGGATCAGTAAGCAGAGAATTTTAAAATTGTTAAGTTGCGCCTTTAGCTAGAAGGAATAAAACCACACTAGCTCATTGCATGTTGCTTCCTACTTGAAACGTTGGAGAGTTGAAGTCTTTTTTTACTGTAAAAAAAAGCGAGAAAGCAAATATCGGGCTTCTTCAGCGTATAAAGCCTATAATTAAAGGAAGAACCTGATGTTTTTCATTTATAACCGCAAAAAAAATTCTAATGCGGGCGTTCAAAAAGATGCATGCGCTTAGCAGCGTGAACCGATACTGAAGCCGTAACGGACGATACAGGAGAGAGATCTTGTGTGCATGGTTCAGACTACCTAACCGTAAAAAACGACCTTGACGCGGGGATAACAGAACAGCATTTAATAAGTTCGAGTAGAGCAGCGGTGCGCTGGCCGAAGCAAACCAAAAAATCTTAATTCGGTTGCAAAGGAGACTCCAAATTTGTATTCGACCTCAAGAACCTCTTAGTAGCACTAATTACAACGCCTTGAGCTCTCTTTTTCCGGAGACAAGAAGGCTGGGATAGCCTTGGCGAGGATATTCCAGGTTGTGATCTAGATTTTTTCCCCCCCAAACGTTTGTTGAGGCCATAACAGGCCCAAAACGCGCTCATGCACTCTTACAAGTCTAGTTGTCCAGATTGTTTAAAATTTGTATTGTTGTTTTAATATATGCTTAAACTTCTTAACATCTGGAACACCAATCTTTGTCTGTAACACTGGCATTTGAGACAACTTCAGCGTAGTGGGTGCGCAGTACGGCCTGGTAAATTTACCTATGGAAAGAAACCGAAGGCTCGAGCTCAGTTGCTATGCAGCCACAGTGTAGAAAGAAATGTTTTGCGCTCTTAATGACCAGTACACTTGTTTCCAACAAAGAAAAAGCACAGGAGGCGAATTTGCCAGACGGCAGCATGAAGCATCACAGCCACTGTTTTAGTCATTGGGAAAAGCACATGCTTGTACTCTTTCTAGCACACTCCAACATGTAAGAGGCCGCCTGGGGAGTTATGACGGTTTGCTTGTAGGGTTTCTCTTTAAATGGCTTATGATCAGTGTGGCACAAAGCGCATTAATAAACGCATCCTGTTATGCTGACACGGACAAATACCATTTCAGTATTTGTCTCTAGAATTCCCTGGACGAGAACTGCAGTAGCTGTATTTTTTTAGCCCGTTTTCTATTTCTTATAGCTGTGCTTTCCCGAGAGCATCTGTTGGCTTCAAGAATATAAAAAGGATTTCTCCTTACGGTAACAGAAATCTGGATGGCGCCTGGAGGGAGATCTTCAAGCTCAGCCCGTGGTGACAACCTTCTGGTGCGGGATACTCTTGCCATTTTTCAGGTACGGTGTTGTTCGCGTCCGTAGGAAAAATGCAGTTTTAGGAACCAGATCTCCAACGTTTATGCCCTATTGGCAGGGCTCTCTGCTCCTTTCGGAAGCAGATCTGCGCACACTCAGGCCACATACTTCAACAGATTCTTTTCTTCTGTAATCGCACAGATGTGAGGAATAGAACTTCCCTAACTCATCAGTGCGCTCATATGAATGGAAACTGGCACGAAACTGTTACATAAGTAACGTCACTGACTTATCGTGAAGTGCTTTCTTCCAAGAAATCAACTATTCGTCATTATCTTGATCAATGAATGGCTGGAGGTTAGAGCTTTCCGCTTCACAAATGATCTGGCGGGAGGTCTCACCATGTTTAGTATCTCTTTCTGTATATTTCTCTAACCAGTCGGTTCATACTTACCCACATTTTCTATAAATTCGTAATTTCTTAACAGTTAAAAATTATACTTATTTTCATGTATCCTCAATTTAAATCGTCAACTTGTGGGCTAACCTCACCGCCCTGCCGTTTAGGCACCCATACAGCGAAGTATGGGACAGTGATGAGGAGGGACATTCATCAAGGGCATGTGGCGATCGTATATTTGGATTAAGGGAGGAGTGAAATATGGGAATTCCGTGGGGTGCATTGGGTAGGTATTCGCAGGCTATCAAGAGCGACCCACCAGTATTCTCCATCAGAAAATTGCGTCATAAATTTCTCTTTTATTTTATTATAGCATTCCGAGCGATAAATAAAGGAAACACAGGGCAAACGTTTAGTGAAATAGCATGACCTGCCGATTTATTCTGTGCGGTAAACTTACTGTGCAACAGTGTGGACCACGAAAAAGTAGTTAGCGGTTTAGGAGAGAACAGTTTGAGTTAAGGAACACGAGTTAAGGCCATGCTAGCTGGTAACAAAAGGGGTAGTGATACATGTAGAGAATGTAACGAGCAGATTACAAAGGTGATTGTCGCTCAAACTAAATGAGCGCACTACCTGACAATACTAGAATAGTCTTCTGGCGGGCTAGTTGGTGCTTTTCGTTCATGGTTAAACTGCGCGAAGGAAACAAGGACAGAGACAGAAACACACGTACACACTGAGCGCTCAGTGTGTACGTGTGTTTCTGTCTCTGTCCGTGTTTTCTTCGCGCAGTTTAACCATAACAATACTAACCTGGAATGTGCGTGCAGCGAGTCAAGTTGGTCAATGAGATTAAGAACTTTGTGGGGTTCAGGTTGCGGCAGTTGGCACACGACAGCATCAATTCCTGGTATATTGAAGAGCCCTTTATCCTGCAGAGGACTCTATTTTGTTGAAGATCATTATTATGACCAAAGACTGTTGGGTTCTCCTTAGCGAAAATTTCGCACTCCATTGGTAGGCAGAGTGTCCTTTCTCGTCCGTGTCTTTTTAGCGCAATTCCCTTCTGTAAGTATGTACGACGGACTCGCCCAACAACGTGCTCTCTTGAATTACGTTTCCTTTCCTCAAAAACCAATTTACCGACGAGCAAGGTGAACGGGCGATGGCGTTCTGTGGACTCCCTGGCGGCTTGGCGGAATGGTCACGTGACCAAATATGGCGGCGCCCATGCTCCCGCGCTGTTAAGTGTCTATAAATGCGCGCTTGCCTCGGCGTGAATGCTTTGCTATGCAGTTCTCTAAGGAGCGACAGGAAGAAGCGAGAAAGCGACAACGTGCACAAGAGACGCCAGAACTGCGTGAATAACGTTTTGCAAAGTGTCATGCTAAGGATTCAGCTCAGCGACAACGTTCTACCTCGCAGAGTGGTTCCACGTCATCGGTCACCGACTAATCCCAACACCTGACTGCTCAGGAACGCCGCGATTCTACCAGGCTCAGGCAACGCGCCGAAGAATCCCCAGAAGATCGCGCACACCATTGCTTACGCACCTTACAGCTATCACATCGGCCACTGTTCAGGGTTAACAATGAAATCTCACAAGTCCGAAACAAGTGATGGTAGTATAAGTCAATGGAAGTGCCAAACATGCACAATTGGAAACGAACGCAGCGGCCACATGGTCACTAGGCAGACTTCAGCGCGCGAACAGGACTTAACCACCGTAGTCAAGGACATGCATGAAAAATTGCTTATCATAATGCCCTTGGTGGAAAAGATCGACTCTCTACTTGAAATAAAAGAAATAGTGCATGGTCTCCAACCTTCCGTACAGCACATGTCTGACAAATATGATGAGGTTCTGGATAGACTGACAAAGCAAGACCAGGCTATTTCCAACATAACGGCTCGCATTGAGCGCGCAGAAAAATCCAACCAAGAAAACGGAGTTTCGTGCCTCAAAGAACAACTCAATAACCTAGAACAAAATGGTCGGAGAAATAACCTAGAGATTCATGGTGTTGAATTTCAAGAAAATGAGAACCTTCTCGCTAAAGTGAATGAGTTGGCAACAACCATTGGCGTTCCTCCGCTGAAGGAAGAAGACCTAGATAGCCTGCATCGCCTATCAAAGAGTGAGCGTGGGCGACCCGTTTTGATTCGTTTTGTCTCGCGGAAAACGAAAGAAAATTTTAAAGAAAAAGCAAAACAAAATGGCGAACTGGGGCAGGAGTAAGCTTGTATCATATTGTGACGCAGAAAAGCTCTGAAGTGAGTTTTGTGATAACCTGACACCGCCAAACAAAAGCCTGCTTTGGTTGGCACCCACACACGCTCAAGAGATGAGTTATCAGTTCACATGGCAAAACGACAGCAGAGTGTTTGTTCGAAGGGCTCCCGGTGGTCTGACATTGCGCATCACTAGTGAAGCTGACTTATCTAAGATACGCCCACTATCTTTAGCTACTGATGCCACTAAGAATGAAGGAGTTGAGTAAGATACCTGCTTAAAGTAAATCCGCGATCACGGAACAGAATGGAAATGTGCCATAATAGCCTGCCTTTCAATAAAAGATATTATAGTGTCGATGACTTCAAAACCCTTTTACAACCTGTTGCTTCAAAAGATGGACTCTATTCCATGTTTTGCCTTAATTCTCGAAGCCTAAGGAACAAAGTTGATCATGTCTCTGCCTACATAAATCTTCTTGAACACGAATTTGATGTTTTAGCCTTTACTGAGACCTGGTCCACCAACAACTTAGACATAGTTAATATAGATGGCTACTCTGAAGTCTCCCTTTATAGACAGAACAAGAAAGGAGGTGGCATGTCATTGTATTTTCGCCAAGGGGTGCCTCAAGTTTTATTGGAAAAATATTCAGTTGTTCATGAGGATTATGAAATTCTGATCGTGGATTCATGTGGTATCACGATTATGTTGGTGTATCGACCGCCATTGGGCTGCTCAAAAACTTTATGACGTACATTGAAGATACACTAGAAGATTTGGTGTTGGTGAGCAAGTTCATTGTTTTCCTAGGAGATTTTTTTTATAATAATAATAATTTATTATTGCGCCAAATATTTAAAAAAATGTACAGAAATCCGGCCTGCCAAAGCCTCATAGGGCTTGAGCGGCAGAGCCCGACAGGCAGCGGAACCGCGCAGACATACACACAGGCAAAAAAAACACATTCAAAATAACGGACATCAAATTAGTATGACGGTGAGAACAAAATAGACACAAGACTCATGTTACATGAAGGAAAAAAAAATCCTCATCAGATTAAAGCGCAAGGAAGAAAAACCAAAGTGGCATGACAATACCTCAGATCAGTGCAATAAATACAGCAGTAACCAATGACATCACAAGATTTACTTGACAGGTGGTAAAGCACATGCGTGATGTCGTAAACCCTCTAATTAATGTATCGCAGCATCTTTTTTATTTTGTATTTAGTTTTTGCCCGGCGAACACTTGGAGGTAACCTGTTAAAGTGAAAGGGAACGTAATAATCTCTTAAACGCCTTCCATATCTTGTAGACCGTCGGGGAATACAAAAAGGTTCTTTCGGTCGAAGAGACCGTGTGGGAACATACAGAATCTTATAGTCACTGAGCCAAAAATGTTTCAGGACGATCGTTTCCATCAAAAGGCGATCAAAATCAGGTAGAGAAAATACCTTAAAGAGATCGGAATTGGAGGGAAGGCCTAAATCATAGCCGATATTTTTTAATAAAGATCGTAGGAGAGAATTAATCCTGCACTTCCAGCGAACTGCACAGTGACCATAAATCGTTATGCCATAGCGCAGTATGCTATAACCAAGGGCGTTTACGATAACTTTGCGTATTGAAAGCGGCATGTAGTACCTGATGTTGTAAAGCACACAGGAGACGGTTCGGAGCTTTTTACAAACGTGGGACAAGTGATCATTCCATGAAAGAGCACTGTCAAAGTATAATCCTAGGTATTTCACTGTATTTGTATAGCTCAAGGGTATACATTGACATTGGGAACAATCAGATCCGTGCAAGAAAAGGTGATGGTTTAAATCTACCTTCTTCATCGGGCTGTGAAAGCATATAAGCTGAGTCTTAAGAGCTGTTAACTTTAATTAGGTTGTTTGAGAACCAGTCCATAGAAATTATTGCTGCAGCTTGAAGAGAAGAAATTGAGTCAGAGTAGTTCGGTGACTGGGTTACAAGTACAGTATCGTCAACGTACTGGTACAGGCCTACAGGAACAAAGCTTGAAAGGTCATTCACGTAGACGTTAAATAACAGGGGACTAATTATAGAACCTTGCGGGACGCCAGCTTTAATTAACAAAGAAGCGCTCTTTGCCCGGCCAATGGAGATATATTGCGTTCTCTGCAGTAAAAAATTTTCCAAAAGCGAAAGAAACGCTCCACGGAAGCCTAACTTGGACAGTTTACACAATAACACACCGTGACACACGCTGTCAAAAGCCTTGCTGACATCCAGAAACAGTGCACACACCACTTGGTTACGTTCAAAAGATCGATTTAACATGTCAGAAAAATCCTCCAAAAGCATTTCCGTCCCTTTACCTTGTACAAAACCATATTGACACGGTGACAGGATTTTGTGCTTATCTAAAAAACTTGTCATTGTAAACAGCAGATGTTTTTCTAATATTTGAGTCAAACAGGGCAAGACTGAAATAGGACGATAATTCTCATACCTATTACGTGCACCACCTTTGTGAATTGGGGTAACTATAGCCGCTTTCATGTTCACCGGGATCATGCCGCTTGAGATAATGCTGTTGAACAGCGACAGCAACACGCCTTTAAGTATGTCGAACAAGGTTCGCAAATCATCAACTGAAATGCCATCTATTCCCACAGATCTATTGCGTTTAAGACCAAAAATAATTGAACAGAGGTCATCCTCACTTAGCAAAGGTAGGTGTGCAGATTCAACTGTGCTGTTCTTCAGAGTACAAAATAAGGGATTCTGTTGCGCACTGCCCGAAACTTGCGAGAAGAACCTGTTGAATTCATTAGCTATTTTTTCTTCATCAGTGCCGAAATACGACACAAAATCTTTGCCATCATTGCCACGCCTTTTGACACCTCGTAGATTGTTAATCAAAGACCACGTTTTTTTAGTATCAGAGCCTGCATTCTTGAACTTGTTACGAAAATGTACTCTTTTAGCCTGACGAATCATTGCGTTTACTTTATTTCTTGCAACCTTAAACTTGGACCGTAGCAGGATAGATGCAGGTGCCCTTTTCGACTGGGCCCAGAGCAAATCTTTTTCTTTTATAGCTGATAGTATATTTAAGGTCAACCATGAGTTTTCTTTATTGCGCTGCCTGATTTCAACCACGCGAGTAGCCGCTTTCTTAAACTCTTGTAATAGCTCAACAAGCTTATCATAAATGTCTTTCGGGGGCACGTTTACCAAGAACACTTCCCAATCGTATTCCGATGCCAGTCGGTAAAAGATTTTGGGATCGCAGATGGAAATTTCTTTTTTACCGCTATCTGCTCTTGGAGGGTTCGATTTCCGGGCTAAAGAACAACAGACAAAGTAGTGGTCTGACAGCTTTGCTTCGACGATAGCAGATTGTAGGGCACAATTCGGAGCTCTTATATTTATGTGGTCAATGCAAGAGACGACAAGTTGCCCTGACAGAAATTCTTCTCGCGTAGCCTTCTGGATAGTTGGTTGCAGTCCCCATTTTGATAACAGATCAAGATAATCTGAGACCAGAGCCCTAGAAGGGCGAAATGTATCTATGTTAACATCGCCTATAACACAGATATAATCTTCATGCGAGTGGGCTGAGAGGGCGTTGTCAAGTTCGGCCAAAAAGAGCCTGCCATTGAAGCAGGGGGGTCGGTATACTGAAAAGAGTATCAGAGAGAGAGCTGGCGTGCTCAAACGCAATGCTACTACTTCTGCTTGCTGGAAGTCAGAATTTAGCTCTGTGACAGTCCAACTGTCTCTCTCAAAAACTGCGACGCCACCCCCTTTTCTAGCAGGTCGGGTACAGGAAATTGCTTGGTAACCTGGTATTGCATACTGATTGAAAATATCGGCTGAAATATTGATTTCCGTCAGTACAAATACGTCAAATGTAGAACGAGAAGGTGAAGTTAGTGCCATGAATTCATCCCAGTGCTTTCGGATACTGCGGATATTAACGTGCGTCGCGCAAAAAGCAGGTTGTGCGTCACTTGTGAAAAATTTTGTTACTTCGGAAAATGTTGTACATGCAAGGAATTCGAGATCACCCATGCTCAGCAGATCTTATCCAGGTCAGACATCTTCTCAATGCGGATAACAGTCTTGACTTCTTCTGATTTCTTGGCCAGAACTTTGCCGTTACGTGTCCAAACAAATTTGTACTGCTTTTCTTTTCCCTTAGACCTGGCCAATCGGAAAAGCTCCTTGTTTGTCCGTGTCAAATTTTCGTTGAAATACAGCCGAGGGTGAGACTCATCCGTAGGTAAATCGCGAAGCGTTTTCCGTAGAGCAAGCCATACTTCTTTAGGCGCCACGTCACGCATCTGAACAAGGATAGGGGGCGACGAACTGTCCTTTTTCGGCAGTCTGTGTATTGAAGCGACTGTATTCGCTTCAAATTCTGGAAACTCTAGTGTCTGAGCTAGATCGCCCATGAAAGAAACCAAATTCTCATTAGGGTTGGTTGGGAGGCCATGTATTTCAAAGTTGCATCGCCTGCTGTACTGTTCAAGATCATTAACTGCGCACCTTGATTGATCCAGCAGCTCAGCTTGAGCGACAACAGTCTCAGAAAGTGATTCCACTCGGGCATGTAGCTGGGTTAACTCAGCTTGGTTCGCTTCTAGGGTAGACATGACAGAGTCATATTTATTAGAAAGGAACTCAATTGACGTTTGGATTTCAGTGACGGTTTCAGCCATCTTTTCACCTGTTGCCTTAAATTGGAGCAGTTCCTCCACTTTAGTTGTGAGAGCTTCAACCGTAACTCTCAGTTGGTCAAGTTTGCTGTTAACTGCAGAGAATTCATGACCAAAAGAAACGTCACTATCATCCGAGTCTGAGTGATTGCTTGCACTGGATTCGCATGATGGGCATGTCCAGGTTTCACGCTTAGCAGTCGACATTTTTGAAAAAGCATTTTTCGTGATAGCAGAACAGCTCTTTCCAAAGTGGTAGCTACTTTTGCAACGAGAACAAGTCAAACACTTTCCGTCCACGGGTTTGGAACAAGCAGAGCATGTAACAGGCATTTTTGCAGTTGGTGCTGAAAGGGACAGTCTTGCGGCTAGACATTTATCTGAACTGATGCTTAGCTACAGTTGCACAAATGCTATTAATGTGCCCACGCGTGTAACGCAAAGTACTCAAACAACTATTGATTTGTGTTTCACAGATTTTCCTCAGCATGAAGTGTGTCGGGTGTCTTTGCTTGTGACCTCAGTGATCATCTTCCGTTTTTTATCCTTTTACCCCACCCTAAAAAAACTACCGGTGTGAAACACACTCACAAGTATAGAAAAATTAATGCTGAAATAATCAACATATCTAACACTCTTGTATTTGAGGCCGACTGGTCAGAAATATACAGCGAAAATGAGCCGAATGAATCCTACAATATGTTTATTACTAAAATGAAGAAACTGTACAACACAGCGTTCCCACTGGTCAACCACGTAAAATTTAAGAAGGCAAAAAAACCTAGGATAAACAAAGAACTGTACAAACGAATATTACATATAAATAAGCTCTTTGTCCGCTTTTTAGAAAATAAGGACATAACCGTTATACACACGTTTAAAAAAAATATGGCTGTGGCTTAGCTTGGTTAAGCCCGGTAATTGCGAAAACAATATCCGTACCTACGCCATGGTTCAGCTGGTAGTGTAGCTGGTGGTGGTGCTTGTGGTTAGACTTGTGGTGATGCAGCGGTTATACAATCCAATGCAATCCAATGCAATCCAATGCAATCCAATGCAATCCAATGCAATCCAATCCAATCCAATCTAATCCAATCCAATCCAACCCAATTCAATCCAATCCTGCCCTTGCAGCTGGGACGTCACACCGCGAGGCGCGCCGCGCGCGGCGGGCGCAGGAGTTAGGCAGCAGCTACCAAACGCGGTCTCGCCTCGCGACGGCACAAGTTGGGCCCCTGGTTTTTACGGCAGATGGTATGACGTCATAACAGAGGTCAAGCTAAAGGTCAATGGTAGCTACCGCGGCCTCGCTACGCGAGGAGCTGAAAGTGAAAGTAGTATTGCTTTCGCAATAAAAATACGAAACAAACTGAGCTCTGACCTTAAGAAAGCAAAACGAAAATATTACGAAAGGGCCTTTTACAACTAACATAACTCAGAACAAATCTGGAGAACATTCAATAATTTACTGAGGAGGAAAACTGCAACAAGGCCCCATGAGATACACGTCGGTGGTCATAGCTATAAAGGTCTTGCTCCTTTGAACAGGTTCAATGAGCACTTTCTGACAGTAGGCGATAGCGCGAATTCACAACACACCAGTCCCCACCCGTTAGCTTTTCTCACCAATTATCAAGAGCGTACAATTTATTTCAGTCCCACAACAGCATCAGAAATCACGCAGTATATCATGCACTTGAAAGATAATTCAGCTGCTGGAGTAGATAGCATTAAAACCCAAACAGTGGAAGCAGTTTGCACATTTATAGCTGCGGTTTTTTCACATATTTGTGACTTAATGCTCAAAGAAGGTATTTTTCCACAACAGCTGAAAATTGCAAGAATATCAGTCATATAAAAAGGAGGTTCTCAAAATGATCTCAACAACTATCGTCCAATATCTGTCCTGTCTGTGTTTGCGAAAGTTGCTGAAGAAGTTATTAACACCAACTTGGTAATTTTTTTTGACAAATACTCTGTCATTACAAATGTGCAACACGGCTTTCAGAAAGGAAAACCAACAGAGTCTGCTTTATTAAATATAAAGGACACATTACTGAATAATACAGAAAATAAATTGGTCATGCTCGGCTTGTTCTTAGACTTCAGGAAAGCATTTGATTCAGTTGATCACAGCATATTACTTAGCAAACTTCAGTTTTATGGAGTACGCGGTACTCCACTCCAATTAATTACCAGCTATCTGAAATCAAGACAGCAATGTACTATTGTTAATGGCGTTCCTTCGGAATATGGCCTAACAAGTACTGGCGTACCGCAGGGTCCATTCTTGGGCCACTCCTCTTTCTGGTACATATAAATGACATTGTTAACATACCCAAAACTCCTGAAATAATACTATACGCAGACGACACAAACGTGTTTTTTAGGGGGGAACATATTGAAGCTATAGTTAACAAATGCACTCTTTGGCTGGACGAGCTCTCTGTTTGGTTAAACGTTAATAGATTAAAATTAAATGTAAACAAAACAAAATTTGTAACCTTTAAACCCCAAAACAAAGTCCTTGACATGGAACAAAGTATTGTGTTTTAAAATAATGTCATCCAACGTGCTCAATCTGTTTGTTTCCTCGGAGTCATATTTAATGGAAAGTTGTTGTGGAATGACCACAAAATCTGTGCGGTTGAAAGTCGCACGCTGCATTGGTATCATCAATAAATTTAGGTCTATTCTCCCAATATTGTTAAAAAAACAACTTTATTTTGCGCTTGTACAATGTCATCTTCATTACGGCCTTCTGGTTTGGGGTAGTACATCTGACACAAATTTGAAAGCACTCTTTCTGTTACAGAAAGAACAATCAGAGTCGTCTCTGGTATTCCATAACTAGAGACCACAGTTCCACTTTGGGGTAGCTTAAAGATATTAAATATTTATAAACTAATCACACTGAGGCTTGCCTGTCACGCTCACCGCTTGTTTTACAGGGGGACACTTCCACACATCATGCACACTGTCGAATACCAGAACTACCAACTAAGAAATTATTCTGTCAGGCCACCCAGAATAAGAACAAATTATGGTTCTCAAGCTACGTTGTGCCAGATAACAGCTCTTCTTAATTCTAGCAAAGAATTAAATGATCTTATCCATTAATGCCGAAACGAGTGCTTATTCAGGAAACAATTAGCAGACATGCTTTTGGTAGAGCCCTCATAAGGTTACACTGTTGAAAACGTGTCTAATGAATGTTGAAAGTGTGTTTTAAACTTCAGTTATCATATCTTGATGTGCCTATGGTAACTTGCCTTTGAAATTCGTGTGTGTTCATTTCGCGTTCTATTAGTGTTGCGCATGCTACGCTGTGTTACTGCGCCAGGTGCACCAAGCGGGATGGGCCTCGTCAGGCTTGTATGCATTTTGTCCACCCTCTCAAGTATGTACACGTACTTAAAATAAACATTTTTCCTTCCTTCCTTCCTTCCTTCCTTCCTTCCTTCCTTCCTTCCTTCCTTCCTTCCTTCCTTCCTTCCTTCCTTCCTTCCTTCCTTCCTTCCTTCCTTCCTTCCTTCCTTCCTTCCTTCCTTCCTTCCTTCCTTCCTTCCTTCCTTCCTTCCTTCCTTCCTTCCTTCCTTCCTTCCTTCCTTCCTTCCTTCCTTCCTTCCTTCCTTCCTTCCTTCCTTCCTTCCTTCCTTCCTTCCTTCCTTCCTTCCTTCCTTCCTTCCTTCCTTCCTTCCTTCCTTCCTTCCTTCCTTCCTTCCTTCCTTCCTTCCTTCCTTCCTTCCTTCCTTCCTTCCTTCCTTCCTTCCTTCCTTCCTTCCTTCCTTCCTTCCTTCCTAACCACAGCTAAACCATTGCCAATTTTTTTTTAGAGCGCAGCTCTTTGGCGCCCGTTTCTGCGTTTCACAGCGTCGCCGTCGCATTGTCCGTTGCAACCAGCAGTGGACACCTAAGTCGCGCTTTATGCTGCGAAACCAATGAAGAGGGAGCTTGGAGAGCAAATGAAAGGCGCATAACTGCCCTCTTGGAACATTGGACACCTCAATCGTGCTTTAAGCTACGTAGCGATAGAGACAGATGTGCGCTGGAAGCTTTGCATTTGCGATGTTCTGCCATTTTAAGGAAAGGAAGTGCGCATAACTGGCTCCCTGGGTCAGTGGACGCGTGAAGCGCGCGTATAGGTAAGTGGGGTGATGAGAGAAAGATGTGGGTGGCAGGTATTGACAACGGTATGCCAGAAACGCGGCGCTGAAGCCATAGGCTGTCGGCGTTCATTGTGTTCATTGACGTTGTCAACGTTTTACACTGCGATCATTTTAAGGAAAGGAAGTGCGCATAAGGGGCTCCCTGGGTCACTGGATACCTGAATCGCGCTTATAGGTACGTGAGGTGATGAGAGAGAGATGTAGGCTGCAGGCGTTGACAGCGTTGTGCCAGAAACGCGGCACTGAAGCCATAGGATGTCGGCGTTCATTGTGTTCATTGGCGTTGTAAACTTTTTTCACTGCGATCATTTTAAGGAAAGGAAGCGCGCATAACGGGCTCCCTGGGTCACTAGATGCCTGAATCGCGCTTATAGGTACGTGAGGTGATGAGAGAGAAATGTAGGCTGCACACAACGTTGTGCCAGAAACGCGGCGCTGAAGCCACAGGTCGTCGGCGTTCATTGTGTGATTTGCGTTGGCGTTGACAACGTTTTACACACGGATCATTTTAAGGAAAGGAAGTGCGTATAACTGGCTCCCTGGGTCACCGGTCGCCTGAATCGCGCTTGTAGGCACGAGGGGTGATGAGAGAGAGAGATGTGGCCTGCATGTGTCAGCGCTGATAGCGGTGAGCCAACTCTCGCGATCAACCATTAGCTGCCTCCTGCCAGGGTGGTAGAGTGGGGGGTGACTTTATACACATATAAAGACAAACAGGAATTTCTTACCACTTATGCTTGGTTTGGTTTACGTCCCAAAGCGACTCAGGCTATGAGGGACGCTGTAGTGAGAGTGTAGTGTTCGGGCTTCTTTGTGTGGCTGGCCCGGGAAGGCGCCGCAGAGAGACAGGTGGTGGTGGTGAAAACATTTATTAATAAAGGACAGGAGGTATGCTTGGATCAGCCCGTAAGGGACCGATCCTTACAAACACTAGGTGGAGGTCCCTGGTATGGGACCCCAGTGGCGGTGGCCGCCGCCCGGGCGCGCCTGACTGAGGCTTGTTGGGCCTTTAAGTCATGGCAGCCGAGCAGGGTCGCCTCCCAGTCCTCCCGGGTTGGGTTGGGGATGGGGGGAATAGCCGGGTTGGAGGGGCAGGCCCACACCATGTGATAGGTGTCAGAAGACAGCGCACTACAGTGCGAGCAGCTGCAGTGCGCACTACAGTGCGATCCCGCACCATCGTCTCCATTAGTTTACCCACACATGAGGTGAGAGAGATGGGGCGGAGGTTATCTGTGTCAATTGGTTTGCCAGCTTTAGGAATAAAAGTGACCAAAGCCGTTTTCCATTCGATTGGCAGGGGGGTGTCCCCGCGCCAAATCGCATTGACGTATTCCAGGAGGGACTGGTATGCCAAGTCGGGCAGGTTCGTCAAATGCTTGACGGTGACCTTATCCCGTCCTGGCGCAGTGCCCCGTTTCATTTTGGCGAGTGCCGCCCGCAGATCATGGAGCTGGAAAGGTTGATCCAGCTCCGTGTTCTCTCTGCCTGCATAAGAGTACGCAGATCCACGGGGGTCTTGGCCTGTACACAGATACTGGTCCCGAAGTTTCTGTGCCAGTTCAGTTGTGTTGCCAGGAAAAGCGTGCAGGGCTCCCTGCAAATGTTTTTGTGTTTCTGTTCGTGTTTGGGTTAGGTCGATTAGGGCTCGAAAGAGACGCCACGTGTTGCGGCTGGACATTTGTCGCGCTGCCGGGTTACATCTATCCACCCAGTTGGAGTCGGCGAGTTGTGCCGCGTACTCTGCCGCTTTCTGGGCAAGCTCGGCAATTCGAGCTTAAAGCTTTCTGTTATGTTTCTGGCGTCGCCAACGGCGGACGAGGCTGCGACGAGCTTCCCAGAGGTGTAGAAGGTTGTTATCCACGTCCGTGTCCGCCTCTGAGAGCTGGATCTTAGTTTCATGCGAGCAAAGGTGTGTCAGCAGCGGTTGGGACCATGCCGGGTATCCTTGCTCCGAAATGGGTGTATTGTCAAGTGAGTGAAAATTTTGCCTGGAGGCCCCTGTGGTCTCAGACGAACTGTCCTTTAATGTTGCGACTGTTGCCACTGAGAAAAGAATGAAAAGGAAATTGCACGGGCCTGCCAACTGGCTCCAGCCGAGCCACCACCGCTGCCACGTGCAGATAGAGGAGAGTTAAAAGATAAGAGGAAAGAGCGAAAGAAAGAAAAGACGCGCGTCGCAGCAACAACCGCGTCCGCCGGAGCGGACGCTGGCTGAAAAAACAGATAAGCGGCCGTAGCCGCGATTCGTCACCACCTCTCCCTCCATTCGCAAAAGCATTTTATACACAAGACACTGGCGCCACGGTACGGACAAAGTGAAAGTGAAACCAAAACTCATACGATACAACAGAAGGGCTCCGGAAATTTCGACCACCTGGGGTTCTTTAACGTGCAGTGACATCGCACAGTACACGGACCTCTAGAATTTCGCCACCATCGAAATTTAGCCACCGCGGCTGGGATCGAACCCGCGTCTTTCGGGCCAGCAACCGAGCCCTATAACCACTGAGCCACCGCGGCTTATGCGAGAGAACATCCGCTTCCTCTCGCTCGTAATGCCTTCCACGCCTGTGACAACCTCGCGAAATACTCGAGTATACCTCGTCTTTGAGGACCAGGCGTTGGTGCAGCAAGTCGAGCATATATCCATCTATTTCTACGACCACAAAGCTTCCTTCATGACAATCAAGAACTGTTAGTGGAGTGTTTCTTAAAGATGAAAAATGTGTGAAAAATGACAAGTTGTCTCTAAATATACATACGCACCATCGGGGACACAAGTGTTATACTCCACGCGGCGGGAGCCGGAGCAACGGAAAACTGCGTTGCAACGCCATCTAGAGGCGGCATCTGGGATCGAAACAGCCAATGCGTGACCTTTATTATCAGCAGGGATTTCGCTTGACTCGTTTCAATGTTTCGTGCTTTAGCTTGCCAAAATGCCGCAGTTTTCCGTTGCTCCGGCTCCCGCCGCCTGGAGTATACCACTTTAGTCCTGGATAGTACATGTCTTGTCCGAATTCTTTGCCGCAATCTATTGAAAAGCTGAAACAGCTGATGAGCTGCGCTTAAACTTCGCATTAGGAAGTAACGTAATCGTAGGCAATTTTTTTTTCGATCGGTGGCTCCTTCTTCATAGTAATAAGCCTCCAGGTGGTTAGGGTAGTAACCACCCTCCGGTTCAGGGCTCCTTCACTGTTACCATACCCGCCTGTTTCCACGGAAACCATCTTACTCCTCCTTCACCGTGATGACCACTTTACTTTTCCGCCCACTACTTTTATGACAGCTGTAATTATGGTGAGTGGGGTATGAAGGGAGATTTGCATGAGAGAGCGGCGATACTTTCTTAAAATCGCATTGTTACTAATGCGAAAACATTCTATGTCGGTGGCGTCGTGTCTGGAAAACGTGCCACCAAAACGTGTTTGAAGCAGTTGCGACGTTCTCAGAAGAGGTAGCATCAAACGAGTGGCTGTAATCGGAAGATGATGATATGAGGATGTTACGCAAAAACAGTTTTGTCTATAAGATCATTAGTTGATTAATTAGAGCCAAATCTGTGTAAAAAACCTCGAACTAGTGTAGACGTTGATATAGTGAGTGGACGGAAAAACAGCCGTGGACGGAAAAATAGTGAAAAAATAGGTAAACGAATGAAAATAAAGTTTGAAATGAACTGAAACGACTGCGCGCCGTGTCACAAGGAATAATTAATCGAACAAAAAGTTTTATTGACATGCATTTATTGCTAATTAATTATGAGCAAATCCATTGGATGGTTGAATAGGCTGGAGAGGGATATATTAGGTTTACGGTAAAGCAACCATGGCGGCAAGTGTCAAAACCCAAAATGGTTGATTGAGATAAAAGAAGGTATAAACAGAGTAAATAAATTTATCCTTAATGAAAGCACACGATAATTACGTTCATTCAGTGGTTACATTAATTAAAATGAAAAAAATGATAAAGACATGCAAAGAGAGGCGACGAGTGCCGAGGAGGCGTCAGTGCTTTCGCATTCTGCAAAAGATTCTGGATCCTGTCGAGCACCCTAGCGACGACAAGGTGGTTCTCGCATTGAACTTGCGGGGTGCTTTTCACAATGTGACGCATGATATCATCCTCTCCCACCTGTCCCACGTGGACTGTTGGTACAACACATTCCAATACATTAAGCAATTCTTCACTGATCAGCAATCATATATCCGACTCCAAGACAGTGAACATGACCATTACCAACTTGGTACGCGAGGGACTGCACAGGGAGCTGTCCGCTCGCCTCTTCTTTACAGTCTGGCCATGATAAAGGTCCCTACCCTGAGGTGAGGTCCCCGTTGTGCAGCATGCCCTGTACGCGGATGACGTCACCCTCTGAGCAACACACGGATCGGTTGGAGAAATCGAGGCCAACCTGCATCAAGCGGCGGCTATTGTGGACGATTATGCACGCCGCTGCGGCCTTGAGCGCTCCCCGAGCAAATCGGAATTCGTGTACTTACGTCCGAATCCAATGTACACAACCAGAATCGCCCTCTCCCTGCTTAGTGGCCCGATACCTGAACAAGAGGAAATCAGAATATTGAGACTCTTCATACACAGGAACCGCACGATTGAGACCACGCTGAAGATCCGCAAGGTGGTGGATCAGGTGGGCCGTATGGTCCACAAGGTTTCAAACAAACGGGTGAGGGGGGGGGGTTGAGATGCAAGGACGCCCTGTGGCTGGCAAATGCATCCGTAACCAGCCGAATCCTGTATTCGGCACCGTACATGCACCTGCGCAAATGCAACGAGAACGCTCTCGAAGTGATTCTCTGCAAATTCTATAAGCTCTCGACCTCCTCATTGCTACATCCAACCAACGTCTGCTCGGCCTGGGGATGACGAATACATCTGGGGAGCTGTGCGAGGCTGATCTCAACAATAAATACTTGCGGTTAAGGACAACTTGTGCGGGTAGCCGCGTTCTGACCCGGCTCCACATCAATTACACAACCCAACAGCAGAAGCCTGTGTCCCTGCCCGAGGCCTGGCGCTTCGCCCTGCAGGTTCGCCCCCTCCCCAATAACCTGACAAAGGATGCACATGATGGCCGCCGCCTCGCGTGAACGAAGGCCATTTCCGAGCAGTACGGTGCAATGCCAAAGGTATTTAACACGGACACTGCCGGTCCACACCATGGGGGTTGGTACACTGCTGCCGTCGTCCACCAAAACAACCCAGTTCAGAGCCTCACCTTCGGTGCCCCCTACATTATATTCGCGGAGGAAGTTTCTATCGCACTTGCAGCCGCGGATCCAGCGTCCCGTGTTATTATCAGCGACTCAAGGGGAGCTTGCCGCAGTTTTGTACAGGGACACATTCCAGATCATGCCTTCCAAATTTTGCACAGATAAGAGTACTTGGGTTTCCCAACCAGGCTCACCATCATCTGGGTCCCAGCACATGAGGACACTGCCGCCCGCGCTCTTAACCACCGGGCATCGCCTCTCCCGCTGCCTTATCCGGCTCCTGATTTCAATCCGGCTATTACTTTACGAGAGATCTCTCTCCTGTATAAACCGCCCACAGCCGATACCCGCCCCCTGTAAAGGCCTTAAGAAGGCAAAGGAGCGCTGGCTTCTTCGCCACTACACAAACATGGTACTGGCCCTGGCAGTGCTTGAACATTTCAATTTGGCCTTTTCGGCCAAGTGTCCACACTGTGGGGAAGTGTTTGCGGACGCGTATCACATGGCGTGGGCATGCCCTGCCAATGCTGCTTTCCCTCCCCACCCCCACCCGACCCGAGATGACTGGGAGGCTGCCCTGCTCGGCTGCTCAACTCTCCAGGACCAACGAGGCCTGGTGACAAGAGCCCGGGCCGCCGCGGAGGCAACTGGGGTCCCGGACTAGGGATCCCTTCTAGTGATTGTGAGGGCCGCTCCCTACACATCCGGTCCAAGCAATACCTATTTTGTAAATAATATAAACAAATTTTTTACCCCACCACCACAACTGTAAGACGGGTTCGAACGGAACAAAGACTCAAGCACAATGCATATCCGCATCATATCCGCATGCACGACGTGCTACAGCTGCAGCACGCCTGCTGAGCCTACGTGGCGTTTGTAGAATCACTTCTTTGCTTTTAATTTGGTGCCAAAATGACGTTAGTCTGACGGGGTGAGTGTGATCCTTCAATAAAATTATTCTCTTTCTTCGAATGTTGAGGCGCTTTCGGTATGACATATATGTTCTGATGGCAGCCCTTATCTCCAAAGCTGCTCCCAGAGTCCATTAAAAAATAAGGGCGTGACGAGCAATTTAGTGACAAGGAGCAGAAAAAAAATTTCAACTAAAAACCTCCGCGATAAACTGCTCAAAAATTACCAAATGAATAGGGCAGAAAATGAAAGGTAGAAACTTGCCAAGAGCTATCAGTACACGCTTATTTGCACTCCAATCAGCGCGAAAAGAAATTCGAAAAAGCTAATCAAAAATATTATCCCAATTAAAAACTATTATAAAACGTTTAACAACACATGAGCGACACAGCAGACAATGTGAACTGTGAAAGAAAGAGACAGTGTTGCTACCAGGATATAATACGAGGCATTACAGAAACATCATCCGGTGTCAGCCATTGATCGGAAGGCTGGTATCTAGTTCTCAACCCGTGGTATACGTGGCATTTGTGCAGCGTCGGCCGTTCGGTTCATCTTGAAGCATATTAGCGCGAAGAGTTGGCGCCAGGGCGGTATTTGTAAGAGGGCTTGGAATCGCCGTTTGCTATCTGAGGTCCAGGCCGGGTGGCATGGCGGAACAATTAGCCGCTACGCTACGGCATACAGGAAGGAGGCTGCTGCGCCGGTCCTGCTTTGTATTCTTTATTACTCCGCCAGGATCGGTCTGCGTGGCGCCGTCAGAGGGACCAAGGGTGCCGTTGGAGTTTTGCGGGAAATCCCTCTCATAAAGCGGGGAAGAAAAAAATGCGCGTGCTTCACTCTGGGCGTTTACATGAGCCCGACAAAAGTCGGGTTAAGCAGGCTCTAGGGCCGAGAACCGGTTGTCGGGCTCATGTATACGCTAGGGGGTCGAGCAAAGGGACCGTCGAGTCGAGCTGGGCCAGCCCGACTGCAGGGGGTGGGTTGGCTCTGCCCGACCCGGCTGGAAGGAGCATGTATACGCTGCCGCATCGGCTTAGCGCCTACTCTCCTGCCTCCTCTCCGGTCTGGCTGGCGCTGTGCAGGAACTCGGAGCACTCGGCGCGCGCGCTCTTTCTTAACGGCCTGTGCATGAGGGGCAGTTGCTATCTACCGCCGCAACTCTCCGGGGCCTGGTTCGGTTACTTCGCACATATTGCTGAACGGCTGCTCCGAGTACTGAAGAAGAACTTGACGACAATCTTATGCAGCCACTGCTATCGGCACGCAAAGCAGGGAACTAGTAGATGGATCTCAAAACATTGAAGTCGGCATGCAATGATGGCGCATAGTATTAGCGAATAGGGCTGTATCATTTGCGTCTACCAGGAATAAAAGTGAGGCAAGATATTACAGGGCGAAGCCACGGTTAGGAAAACATTTATTTTCATCTTCAGGGCTGGCACAATCTCTGTTGATACTTGGAAATGTATGAATAAAATAATAGCACTTGCCGTTTGAAAACATTCGAAGTATCTGTGCTATCTGTTCTCACTGCGTGAAACACACCAGATCAGAAAGATCCTTTGCTCTTTGGAACTCCGATATCGTTTCACATACTTAGAAGGACTGAAAACAATAACAGGCGCTGCTTGTAATGACCTATACAACATTGTTGTGCGGCTCGCAGTTCAAGGGATGTCAGTTACAGCCTTAAATGCTTTCGCGTTGGCTTGTGGATGAAACCAGACGGCTTGTCATTTTGGTTTGTCAATTTCTTTGTGTAGTTGACGAGAAAAATTCGGAGAAACTTCTCAGAAATGAGGTGTGTTAAGCATTTGGCGTGGCTTATGTCAACCCATTCCGGGCAGCATAGGACGGGTGAATCTTCTAGATGTGGTTCAATGATTAGTTACAAGACTTCGAGAATTTCGATTGTGGGAGATACTTGACCGCCTTTTCAAAAAAAAAAAAAACGCCGGAATCACTAGAAACCCCGGCTTTGGATAGTGGTTTTCACCATGATTTGTTTTCTCGGCACCTGCTCAGGCCGTAAGAAGAGAGCGAGAAAGCGCGCGCGTCGAGACCGGCCGTGCTGGGAGATTTTTTTTTCCGGCAGCGGAGACACCCATTAGAAATCAAAGCGAGCCGCTGCCGGCCTCGAAGACAGCGCGCACGTGAACGGGCGAACCAACCGGCCGGAAAGAGCAGCAGCGGGAAAGGGAACTTTTCGTCTGGGCGTCTTTCCTCCTCTAGCATGCGTGTAGTTTGCGTGCTCGACGCTAGGGGTAGCGACGGTCTCTGCCCGACAGAAAACCGGTTCATGTATACGCGGTAGGGTCGGGCTGGTCAGCCCGACATCTGGCGCACCCCGACCCGACCCGCAACGTCGGGCTCCATGTATACGAGGCTACTGTGGGCTGGCTAATTACCCGACATTTAGCCTGAGGACATCATCATCATTACCCGACAAACCAGCGAGGGATAGTACCTAGGCCATCTGTGGTGTCGCACTTATCTCGCGACTCGACTTATTTGGTGTACGACTGAGTTCCTCGGTGTAAGAGCATGGCGGCATGCCGTATAGACCGTATGGAAGGCCGGTTCGTTTGGAACGCGGTGCGTGCCTGTCATCGATTATCATCATCAGCCTGACTACGCCCGCTGCAGGGAAAATGCCTCCCTCATATAACTCCAATTTAACTTATTTTCAGCCATGATTTCCTTCATGTGCGTCATCCGTGTGGCCGGTTCTAGCTCGCACTGCTCCATTCTGCCGCTGAAACCATTCCTCCAAGGGTTGCGTGACGCCTTGCGTCTCCTACATGCTACTCCTGCAGCAGCTAGAATCGTGATTGCAAGGACTCCGTGGCGCTTTTCACCGATGGGAGTTAGCCGCCTGACTGCTTCTGACTGGTGATGGTTAACTGCGCGCCGTGTCACATTCTCTACGCCAGATATTCGGCGGTAATGCGGCAAAGGCTACCACTGCTTTATTGGAGGAAGAATTGCACTTTTACAGATAAAGCTGCATGCGATGGACCAATGTGATGCATTTTTACACTTTTATTAAACCTCGCGGTCTACATTCAACAGTTGCATGTTGTATAATGTATCATCATGTTTTTATTATATAAGTAGCACACTAATATGTTACATTAGAGATTCATATGAGCACATTAGTTTAAGCATATTCCAGGAACAGGTCGTAGAGGTTTTAAAGGTTGTTTGGGATA
Organism: Amblyomma mixtum; assembly: GCF_055824585.1. Classification (NCBI taxonomy): domain Eukaryota; kingdom Metazoa; phylum Arthropoda; class Arachnida; order Ixodida; family Ixodidae; genus Amblyomma; species Amblyomma mixtum. The sequence continues at coordinate 34,010,200 of NC_143017.1, read as the reverse complement.
AGTGAAATCGACTTTTACAATAAACAATGCAAGCCCTAAGAAATTTTACCTAGATCACGGTTATAGGCAGTTCTTGAACCAGGACGCCATTTTTAATGGGCACAACGGGCTAACTAACAAGGATAACTGGCTCACATTTTAGTTTTCACACGAGAGCAGAACTTATATCGTTAAATGTCTAGCAACTGTCCGTCTGTAACACATTTTTATGATCTTTCCTTTGACGTAAGAAACGACTGGGTCCTTTCATTACGCGTTATATTAAGTCCGCTAAATTGTCAAATAATGCTCCCTATCCTAACGATCACACCTCAAACGCTCCACTATTGAAGAGACTCGCTTAAATACATTTATTAAGTGTTGCGCAGCCTAAAAAACTGTAAATAAAAATTGCCCTGCGAGCACTGCGTACTGCAGAAAATTCTCCGGTGACATATAGCCGCCATGAATTGAGGCCACAGGTCATGATGTGGGTCCCGCTATGAGCTCAGGAACTTTGTTTAGTTTTAGCCCTGCTAGCACGATATTTACTTCCTAATTTTCAAACCGCTTCCACACCGCATCATTCCGCTCACAAAAATAAGGTGAACCATTCATTAAGAATTATTCTTGCATGGCTCCAACTGGGATGAATGGTTTGAGCAATTTTTTTTAATCACTGTAGGAAACTAAATGATCAGGCAGGCTTTTGTAAAGGATACTCGCCTATCCACCCTATTCACACTACAAATCAGGTGATAGAGAAATGCGCAGACAAAAGCGACCCCTATACATAGCCTTCATTGATTACGAGAAGGCATTTGACTCAGTGGAAACATCAGCTGTCATGCAGGCATTGCGGAATCGGGGTGTAGAAGAGTGTTATGTGCAAATATTGGAAGATATCTGTAGCAACTGCACAGCTACCATAGTCCTATATAAAGTCAGCAATAAAATTCGAATAAGGAAGGGTGTCAGGCAGGGAGACACGATCTCGCCGATGCTATTCACCGCTTGTTTACAGGAGGTATTCCGAGGCCTGAAGTGGGAACAGTTGGGCATAAGAGTTAATAGAGAAGCCCTTAGTAATCTGCGATTCACTGATCACCTCTTCTTACTAAGCCACTCAGGACATGAACTGCAAAGCATGATCAATTAGTTAGACAGGCAGAGCAGAACGGTGGGTGTAAAAATTAACAAGCAGAAAACCAGAGTAATGTTCAACACTCTAGCAAGGGAACAGTAGATTGCAATCTATAGCGAGGGGCTGGAACAAGTAAGGGAATATGTCTACTTAGGGCAGGTAGTGACCGCTGATCCGGATTATGAGAGGAAAATGACCACAAAGTTAATGCGGTGGAGCGCATGTGGCCGGTTCTCTCATATCATGCGTGGCAGTTTGCCAATATCCCTCAAGACAAAAGTATACAACAGCTGTATCTTACCGGTACTCACCTATGGGACAGAAACGGGGAGGCTAACAAAGAGGGTTCAGCTTAAGTTAAGGACAACGCAGTGAGCTATGGAAAGAAAAAGGATAGGTGTAAGGTTAAGAGATATGAAGCGGGTGGAGTGTGAGCGAACAAACGCGGGTTAATGACATCCTAGTCGAAATGAAATGAAGGAATGAGCTTGGGCGGGGCATGCAATGCGAAGGCAAGCTAACCGCTGGTTCTTAAAAGGGCCCTGTGACGAAGATAAAGAATGAGGTATTTATTCAATATATGCAGAGTAATGGGCATTGTGGCTCTTGACCGCCAAAAGAGATCGCCGAGATCCAAATATTTAATATTTTAATCTTCTCCAGATATGTTCGTTTCGAGCCGATGGTGTCGCAACGCAGCGGTCATTTTCAGCAGCGGAAATGAGGTGGCATCCAGATTGGGCTCCGCCTCTCTGATTGGTTGTGCGTCCACTTTTCATATTGTTCCTTTATACTCACGATATGGATCCAAAATATTACGTCGCTGAGTATTCGAATCTTTTTGCATGCCACAAAAACTAGAAAGAAGCAATGACCTTTGTGGGGACGAGCGCTGGTCAAACCACGCCAAGGAGGCAGCGAAAAAAAAAGCCAGTCGACACACCTTGCCCAAAAATGTGAAGAGAAAGGCCGGACAGCAGACGGGAGGCAAGTTTGGTTGGGAGGGGGGGGGGGGGACAGCCGACAGCCTTGCAATCCTACCAACAAATAAACATCGGGGAGCTTCCCTAGCCCCTACCCTGTCTGCGGCGCCGCGTACATGGGGGGGGGGGGGGGGGGGGGGTGGCGCCGTCAAAATGCGCGGCCGTGGGCTACCCCGACAAAGCAAAAATTGCATGCAAGCTTCGTCTGCGTGTTCGCTAGGCGTGGTTCTGATTGGTGGCACCCAATCTAAGTACCGGGTGAGTGAAACGGGCGAACGAAACGCGTTTTCATCTCATCTTTCCGTTTCGAATTTTCAAAGTGCAATAATTTGCGTTTGCATGCTCCGATTTCAATAAATCTGTTTCACTGGTCTCAAGAACGCACGATAAATCTATTTAATGATACCAATCGGTATCGAGGAAAACATCGCAGTGCCGCTTTAAAGGTAACGGAGTGGATTTCAAGAGAAAAGCGTAGCACGGGGCGGCAGAAAGTTACGTGGGCGAATGAGATTAAGTTTGCATGGATACGGAGTCCGCAACTGGCAAAGGACAGGGTTAATGGGAGATACATGGGAGAGGCATTTGCCCTGCAGTGGGCGTAGTCTGGCTGATGATCATGTTGAGGAAATTTGCATAGCCTGCCTGTGTAATGCTCTTGGTATTTTTATTATTCGTGAATTGGGGTCTGTAGATCTTCAAGATATAATTAACAAGTGAAGTGCTTATATAATTATTTTAAATTGCACTCGCCAGTTGTTTCCAACAGCTCTTTTATTTTACTTAAATGAAGGTATGGTGGATGTAACTTAAATTTCGTTGTCTCTTTAGATGATTTTGGTGCTCGGTGAAGGTCTGGCTGAAGGTTCAGCTGCGTATACTGGGCTGTTTTACACAAAGTTGTTTTTTAGCACGTAAAGGGAACCTGTGGTTGTTTGTGGTGCTGCTGATGATGATGATGAAGAATCCCCAGTGGGTACCGGCCGCACTGGGGATCGAACCGCACACCTCCCGGCTGCGAGGCGGATGTTCAGACCACTAGATCCCCGCTGCGGTGCATGTGGTTGTTTGTGAAATGTTGTTGATATGTTTAAGGCGTTCCTTTCGAAGTATGGTCTTTTGCCGCCATGCATCAACACCTGCGTGTGGCAAGTGCAAGTGCATGGTATAGAATGGTACCGAATGCACGCTTAAATGTATGGTACAGAATATATAAGGGATGATGTGAAAGAAATAAAAGTACCTAAAAAAACGCAGTACACCTCAGATCCTGGACGTTTCTATATGAACATTATGCATATGGAAACTTCACAGAGACAAATTATTAGCAGTGCGAGAATATTGAGAAGACAGCAATGCTGCTGTTCTGATAAAGGTCCTAGTTCAACAAAGAAGACCAAATACCATAGTGCACTGGGTTTACATATACTTTTTTCTTTCTTTCTTACTATGGAGCAAAAGGAAAACTACATGAATAATTATAATGCAGGGAGCTTCATAGCATAAAAAAACTGCTTACCATCGATCATATTTTGCGGTCAAAGTATTTGCACTGTCACAGCGAATATTCGATGTGCACGTTAAAAGTTTTCGCTGCGTGAGAAACTTCCGAGCGCCAGAAAAAAGAAGCAATGAAAATGGAACACGACTTCATAGGGCTTGAGTGTATTATGTCTGAATACGAGGGCGCTTCCACCTCGGCGCCACTGCTTTGTTGCTGCCAATTTCGACCTCTTGTGATGAAATGAGAATTACGCTGCTTTTGCGTTGTTTTGGCATCGGTTATAGAATCGCAGTTAGCAGAATGTTTTGTCAAGTATGATTACGGACAGGTAATACAACACTGCTTTAGGTTCTGGCTGCTGAGAACTCGTAATGTACAAAACTAAGGAGAAGGAACTGCGTGCTGCGAGACCGCCCTCTCAGGCTTTTCTAAAGTCGGTTCACATTTACAGCATTGCTTACTGCGCAGAAATGAATTTTCCATCAGCCCCGACATATGGAACGATATCCATCGGTGTATTGTAGCGTCGTTTCCGTCTACACGAAAATATGCACTTCAGATCACTAAACAGAGTCGCATTTACAAAACCGAACAGTGCGTATCTGCGAAACCTCAGAAAGTATGACCTCAGCAATTATCTCCGGTTCACAACAGCCCCTAACTCATTAACAGTTAAATCGCTCTTCTACCGCTGCAAACTTCCCTGCTGCAACGTTCATTTCATAACCATGCGTCATGTTTTCGCATTAAATCTTATGTGGGCAATATGGGTGGAACTAATTCGTCTGTTACCGAAAGAGATATTTGTAAAATTATTTCCTAACGCTGGGTTTATTTCGTAGTTCTTTCTCTTGTTATAATAGTGTGGCGCATGGGACGAAAAATTTGTCTCAAGAACAGAAAACCAAAGCAAATACTCGTAGATTCCGCGTCTGCATGGCGCTGAAATTCAGAAATTACCAAGAAAATTTCTACTTTTTGGTACAAACCGTTGATTTTCTCTGCAATTACAACTATAAGGTGCCGCCGCGGTGGCTCAGTGGTTTGGTGCTCTGCTGGGGACCCAAAGGACACGGGTGCGAAATGGGCGCGAAATGCTAGTGGCCTGTGTTCTGAGCGATGTCAGTGCACGGTGAAGAACCCCAGGTGGCCGAAATTATTCGGAGCCCTCGACTACGGCGTCCCTCATAGCCTTATATCCTTGTTACATGGGCAGCCTAAACGTGGTTCAGTTTTACGGCAGTTAAGGCTAACCGCAGTTACGCACATTCACACGATAAACCTAATCGCAGTTATTTTGCTGACCATGGTTGCGGCAAACTGAGGTTGACCACCTCAGTCAAGCCCAGTAACTGGCAATATCGACGCCACCATGTCCAACGCCTGCAGCTCGGCTCCAAGCAAAACATCTTCCCAAAAGCGTGTCATCTCGTCTGTGGCGATGACAGAGGCGTTGATACGCATCTGGGAGGATCATTTGACGGCGCTGCGCTCAAACACGCGCAACGCGCGCCGCATATATCGTGTTATGGTGAAAGCGGCAGCCGGGGGGAGTCCCGTACACTGGAAAGCAAGTTCGACAAAAACTTGAAAATCTTAACAAGCACTACCGGGGAATGGAATTCTCTCCTAGTAATGAAACAATGAATTTTGTCGGAAGTTTGAGTGATGTTACAGCAATGGCGCTCAAGAGAGGGACGCCGTGCTGTTAGCTCCGGTGCAGTTAGGCCTTGTCCGGAGTCGCTACAGCGCACCGGCGTGTTGTAAACGTCGGAAGATACGCAAAGTTCCTGATATGCGTTTTTATAGGGTGACATTGTTCTTGTCCTTGCGCAATCATATGTCGGCATTTACTCTGGGTCTGCTTCACTGCTTTATCGGCAGCCTTCATTTAGCTCACTAAAGTTAAAAGCCGTGCGGGCGCCTCCTGTTCAAGTTACTACAACAGTGCACCAGGCAAACATTGTGTGTATTTCGTGTGCCGAGTTCTTTTAGAAATTGAGCCATTTCCTTCCTTTCGAAAATTTACCTACTCCTTAACACATAAGAAATTCTATAATAAAAGATAAAGATCCTGTCTATTTCAGAGTGCCTAATGTGTTATTATTTCCACGTTGAATTGTGGAATGGTTCCTTTATTGCTGCGCTGTTCTTCCATTTCCTGAACTCGTTCTCTTCCTGACTTAAATGGCGAGTGGTTGCTCAACAGTGTGCAACTGGTAGCCTGTTTTTATATGTTTTTGCCACCCATAAAGGTAGCAACACGGAACATATTCGTTATTTCATGCTGCAGAATTTCTTGCATTCAAAAAAACTTTATTTACAGGTAACTGAGGCGTTGTCGCACAACAACAGGTGCTAAATGAATTGAATGGCCGCTCTACGGGCAGCTTCATTCTATCCTCGGGTCACTGCCATACAATGACAGAGACCTACACTACAACCACTACACTAGAACTGTTCATGGCGCAGTTTTGATATGGGCTGGCTTTTTGTGCATGATAAGCATGCACGCTTATCAGATCTATTGTAATGTCGCTAGAGCACTGCGCTGAAGACTGTTTAAACACTACTGTGGCCTCAAAAACACCTTCTCTTTCTCCTTTTGTGATTTATATTGTGCAGCCCATCACGGCCAGCAAGATGGCAAGACAGGCTAAAAATTGGTTATATTCACTTATACTTAGCTTGACTGGCATATGTTTGTTTCATTTAAAAATGATCATACTGTGTACACAGTGCTGTGAGAGGTGAAGGTCCAAACAAAGACGCTGCTTGCGTGCTAGGTTTATGTGACAAACATTGAGGTCGAGAGTTTTTGTTTCGCATGTTGATGTTGCATTTTGCATCCAATTCTCTTGGGTTATCTCGTTTGATATTAGCTGCCTTTTTTTCTCGTTACGCACAGCTGTCAGTAGTTGATTTCCCACCAGAGGAAAGTGAAGTTGTGGCCACATATCCAACCGATATGGACTTCGCGGCTCCAAGCGATGGTTCACAAATGTAGAGCCCAGTATCCACTGGGGAAGAAACTGCAGCAGCAGTGGCCAACCCTTCCAGCAGCCCAAGTACAAGCAACAGCGTTGAGAGAACCAGCAGGAAGCGTTCCCCCAATTCAGCGTTTAGTGACCTAATGACGATGCTTTAACAAGCTGAGGAGCGTGCGGCCAATACTGTCGTGACAGCCTTGAATTTAGGAAGTAGCTTGTGCAGCTGCAGAAGGATTCAAATGAGACACTGAAAAGTTGTCTGAAAATTATGCAGGCATGTTTTGAATCCAAACAAAACGATAAATAAATTCTGTATGTGTGACAAGCTTTTGGGGTAAATGAAGCCCCAGCCGCTGCGGCCTTCAAACTGACGATCTCGGAACCTCTTTCAGTGTCACTGCTGAGCATTGAGAAGTTATTTTGCCTAAAGCGTCTATGTATTATTATGTCTCTTCCTCTGCGTACAGGAAATGTAACAGTTAGCTACGGCTCAAAATGTAACAAAATGAAGACAACGTGAGCATTATGCAGGGCCCTCCAACCAACTAGCCCACATAAAAATTGGATTTAGTTCAGTTGCAAGTTATTGCAAAACACGCGTCTAAACAAGAAGGCACGAGACACTTCTCACCTTTCGAACCCAAGTTAACTGCCATTCAGCTAGCTGTACCAACAATGCACTGTGAATGTCTGATGCTGGGCTCTGAAAACATACTGGCAACCGAGGTAACCCTGATGCTCCCCGCATGCTGCAGTGTCTGCCGTCACTACCTGTCATGCAAAATAAAGCTATGCTAATGCTGAAATACAATTTTACATCATAGGCAACGCAAACGAGTTCAGACCTTCATCCTTCCCAAAAGGCGAGTACATGACTGCAATATATGCCTGCCATTCTGCATCCGGTAGGAAAATTTGTATTATTCTATTATTCTGCACACTTAATAAATCGCAACTTTGTAAGACAGTACAAAAATAACAAAAGGTCAAGCTACAAAGCATTTCACAAGGACAGGAAACAGTGCCACTGTTTACTTTCTGTACCGGCAATAAAAGGCACCGCCACCATATTTTTTACATAAGAGTTAAAATGCCAGGTATGGCGGTGGGATTCAAGCAAAGTTCAGCTTGAGGCAAGGTAACTTGCCAGGGCATTTCGAACCGCAACAACTGATGGCTCAGCCCGGTTGCTTGCGCAGGAAGGCTGACGCCGCACCTGGTCTCGAGCTCATGCCTCATCAAACCAGCTTGCATCGCAGCAGTCTGACATCTCCTCGCAGATATTGTGTACCACACAACACGCATGAATTACACAGCTGACATTGGATATGTCGCACACGAGTTCTTTGGCAAAATTCGAAAACGTATCTTTAGTCACCCAAATGCATTTTCAACAATGCGTCTAGCCCTGCACAGACGGTAATTGAACACTACAGTTGGTGAGCCTGGAGGTCCTGCATTTGTAAATGGCTCGATGACGTGACTCTGCAGCGCAAATGCTTGATCAACAAGCAGAACGGCTTCCACTGTCACTCCTCCTGTCATAACTTTTGCTTAAGCTTGGAAAAGAGGACTGGCCCGTGTACTTGGCAGAATTGAGCTTCTAAATACGCCGGAGTCGGGATTTCGTCCCGGATACCCGACCTTTTTCGTACAAAAACCTGTAGCGGTGGTCTGCGATAGCCAAAAGAATAGTACTGTACCACCCTTTATAGTTTAGTACCGCGGCATGCTCTTCTGGCGGACACACCTCAATATAACTGCTGTCGAGAGTTCCCACGCCTGCGGAAATCCAGACACGGCAGTAAATTGGCGATTGTGCTCCGTCAACTCATTTTGCCTGGGGCATCTGATGAACTTTGGTTCCAGCTGACGCATAACGACAGCCCAAAATTCCCAAAATATAGTTTCACTGTCGACCGGCCTAGGCCAAAGCGTTGGTGATTGTTCTTCGGCAGACGACTCCAGGCGATACAAGCCTACTGCCGCACGCTTAATGAGGGGAACTGCCGCCCGCATGACCGTATCTTGCAGCTGCATACATTTGCACACACTCAGGGTATACCTGAAGGTGCTGCGGGTCACTCAGAAGTGCGCCCTAAATTTCCTGTCCGGCAGGTGTGGCACTGTTGTCTCGTACCACGACTGCCGTCGCGGATATGCCCATAATCGACTCTCGCGATTATGGCACGATCCGGTACGATCCGGCGACACATTCTCTCAGCGCGTCGACGGCCCTCTTCTGCAGCATTGATGTCTGCGAGAATACGCAGCTGCTGAATACGACACGGATGGAGAGCTGCTTGGTGGACAGCGAACAATGCCCAGAATTTGTCGTCGTGCGCTCCTCAGCCCTCCAAACGAGTAGTCGTCTCAAAGACAGCGAACATATCTAGTTACCTATAGTTTCAAAATATACCGCTCTACTCGTACCACCCGCCTGCGAACAATCAATAAACAAACTCCGGCTAATTGTGGCTGCAAACATGGCTACGTAGACACTGTTGAAAGGCTGACTCCAATTTTCGCTAAAGCTAAAAAACGCACTATGTTGATGCACTCTAAATAAAATTAATATAATTGTTAAAAAAATATTATTTTCCAGCCGCAAATGTTATTTTTTATGAGTGATAAGTCGTTAAAATTGTTGTAAAAGGGGCGTTTACGTCAAAACCGTGTGATAGTCTTCGCCGCTGGGTCAGAGAGCTTGTAGCAGCGTCAGAGTTCAGTTCAAGGCGACTGCGGTTACGTCAGATAACTGCGGTTGTGTAGCGATAGTGGGACGAGCCAGCAGACGACCATCGCTGTGTAGGAAAACTTGTGAGCACGCGGATATTTTCGCTGGCTACAACGCTCCACGCTGCGATAAGGCGCTGGCAAGCAGTTTGTTCTACGCTCGCGCGGTACTGTTAAAGAATTGGCCGAGTATGCATGTTGCAATCCTGCTAGGGGCTATAGACCTTTTTCAGGTGCGCGCGGCCATCTTTGGACAGCAGCGCCGTCTTGCGTCTGGCCGATTTCACCGCCATGTTGGCTTGGGTGGCCGCCGCTGCAATACTAGCGGCGAGTATTAGCCGTGCTGTACAGCCTTATCCGAGTGTTTATTTTTGCATGATTTTGACCTGCAAAGTGATGCACTGTATGCACTGAGCAACTGTGAACAAAATGGCCCGTGCTTCGGCGAGCGGCGACGCGGATGTTTCCCTGCAAGTTGTGCCGAAAATCGACATTGGAGGTGCGCTTCTATGCAAGTGCGCACAATTCATTTAACGGCTTCCTGGTATCTATAATGGAGACATTTGCGAGCACGAAACTTGCTGAGCGCTTCTATGTTGTAGTTATAATTATAAAAGAAAAACCGCTCAGTTCCGAGCTAACAGCAGTGTTGCTGTCAAGCGCTCAAGCGTTCTGCTCTGCGTTACGCCGGTGACACGAACAGATTTAAACTGCGTCCGACTGCGCCTTTCACTACATTTTCCCCCTGCCCTGTCCTAAAAAACGGTACTTCCTGCAGCGCTACATGAAGAAGGCACCGCTGGAGCGCATAAGCGCACAGAATTCTGTTGCGGCTTTTGGCACCAATAAATTTCTTGATTACTTCGTACTAACGGTAAAACAATTGGTGAAACGTGCAAATGTAAGGTGGTCCATTCTTAGCGTGAACGTGCGAGTGTGTGGCCGCGCTCTTCGGAGCGCCAGTGCATCCGTCGACGCAGCAGGTCGAAGCAAAGTGTCGCATGGACAGAGGAAACTGGATTTGGAGCTTCGCGTCGTCTGACATTTCGCTAAACTCGGAAAAAGATGTAGTAGAGAGACATCTGGCCTTCGAGCGCGATGTAATTTATACACTTGAAACTAGTGCGCCTGCTTTGACAGTTCCTGAGGGGCGTATCTGCTTGGTCCGTCTCGGGTGCGGCCGCTGCTTAATGCCAAAAGAGCGAGAAAGCGCGTGCGAGTGGTCGGGTAGGCACTGCGTGCCTGCTGATTGCATGTCCTTAATAGGCACATTTTTTTAAAAACAATCGGGACTTTGCATTATGGCGTGAGCTGAAAATAGTATTTGGTCGAAGCATGAGGTGTCACGATGCAAGGAGGACACGTCAAAGCTGCGGCCTTCAGTTTTTTTAAGTTCTGCTGGTTTATCGGATATTTACTGCAAGCAAACAGGTGTTGCATTTGTGCAATGCATCATGGCTTTCAAGTACTGTCAAACAGCTATGTTTACAGTGTCTTTGTCGTTAATAATCAGTCGCCAGTGTCGGCAGTTATAACAGAAACGTTTCACGTAACCCACAGTGCTGCTGCATCATTTATCCAAATTATTATTTATGTTTTGATTTTGCAAGGGTCACAGACTACACATATCTTAGCGACATCAGCAGTACGTGATCGCGTGTTAGGCATGTGTAGCTGAAACAGCCCGCAACCGCAATGCCGCCGTGGCTCTCTGTGGTCTTCACACTGCTGCGCTTCAAGGCGCCTTCGCTTCCTGTAGTTGTTTGAACAGCAGACGACTGCGCAGTGGTTTCCCGAAGACCTCGTTGCAGCTTTCATCGCACATACACCCAAATGTGGCTACTACAGCTTAGCAACCGCATACAGTAAACACGGAGAACCGCACAGAACGCACGGGACGCACGGACACCGCCTTTCCGAACCAGCCAGAGAGGAGGAAAGCAACATGGCAGTGTTCGGCGCGCTGGGAGCGGGGCTAAAACTGAAAAAGGTCTGTAAAGCTGTAAAGGTTTTCAGTTCTTTTAATCCATCGTACGAACGCCGACACGACTGTTTTTCCTCGCCGGGGCTTTTAACGTTGTTGCATCGAAAATACCGCACCACTTAACCACGAAAGCAGGAAATGAAAATGACGGCCGCCTGCTCTGGAGTCTCCTCGATGCCCGATGCCGGCGCCTATCAATGCGGCCTCCACTGACAACGCATTGAGTTCACACACAGCGTGACGGCGAAGTTTCATAACCATTGAAAGTACAGACTTGTACGGCTGGCTAGCTGCCATTCACCCTTTTTTAAATGCAGAGGAATACAACTACTGCAATAGAGTCAGCCACCAACTGGTACCAAGAATGTTACCTAGACGCAACCGCCACTCTTAAGGAATACCCAAGTGGAACTAAATGCTGTGCGTTTTTCAGCTTTCGACCAGAGTTCCTATGAAAAGTGGGCCCGGCGCTGCGTTGTCGCTTCTTCGCAGCGATTCAGGTGCTTCAAACGATCCGACGAGTTGGTTCCAGCTAACACACAAGTAGCGTTGCTGTTTATTACCTTTTCCTTCGAAGAAACAGATCATATATTATCATTTTACGTTCAACTCGGTTACCAAGACAATCCGATTATCAAGAAGAAGAGTTATTCTATTTTTTGCACAAAGGATAGACTTCAGCCTTCAAAGAAATCGAGCAGAGCAGTATGAAGAAGTAGACAGCACAAGAAAAGTATTTTTTTTTTATAACAGCCCCAGAGATTGGGCCCGCTCCCTTGGCTCGGGGATCGCTGGTGATGTAGTGTTCTTTATCTTTGTTCTTGAAATCCTCATACCCAGAAAATCTGATCCAGCACTTTTTTTTTTATCCGTCGAGGTGGCTCAGTAGTTACGGCGCTGGGCTACTGAGCAGAAGTTCCAGGATTCGAATCCAGCTTCGGCGGTCGCATTTCGATGGAGAGAGTCGCAAAAGGCGCTCGTAAGCTAAGAGATGTAAGTGCAGGTTAAAGATGGTGGTCGAAATTATTCCAGAGCCCTCCACTACGACCCCTCTTTGTTCTTATCCCACTCCCTCCCCTTACGGCGCGGTTCGTGTGTCCACCGAGATGTTAGACAGTTACTGCGCCACTTTTCCTTTACTCAAAAACCAAGCCAAGCATTTTTTCAACAGAAAGTGTTTAAGAACTCCACATTTCTTTTGTATTTGAAGTCGCCACCATAACGATCATTATATCTACAGATCCCTCCTCGGTACGCTTGCAGTTTCCTGCTGTTGCTTGTGAAAAACGCAGCCCATTGGTTTTTCAAGGCCGTTTGAAATACTCGTACGGAGCTCAGGGCAAATTTAAAAGTGAGATTCTGCTACGCTTCGAAGTAACAGACCCTGCCTAACGCAATGTTCATAGCAATATCTTCCAGCATTCCACAGTTGACGCGCAGGTATTGTAAAACACTCACGACATTGATTTTCTATAGGTGTCGTAAGTACTCGGTGCGAGGGCAAGCCGTGTTCAGAAAGCAAGATAAATTCACTGAGGATTCAGATCATTGCCATCGACATATTCATAGCAGTAGTTTACAATACTCCTCCTTTGGCTCAGAATTAAAAGTAAAGGTCAACAAACCAGAACTTGCCCCTCCAACCAATTTTATGCTTTGCATCTAATCTTTCAGGAACTAGGCCCATTTACTTTTACACTCGATTGGCTTTCGTTTTCGTTCTACTGGCGATAGACTAGTGGTCTGAAGACGCTCCTTTCCAGCTTCCTCAATCAAGAGTGTAGGACCGTGCACAGTTAAGGCTTAGTATGCACTTGGCACACAAACACACTGCAAAGTCACGGCCTTTTAATCTACCTTGATTAAACCTTGATGTGCGCGTTTACTTCCAAGATGTAGTGGTCCCTGTAGTCCTTAAATTGAACAAAAAAAATGCTGCGCTCAGCAATAGCCTTTTCAATCTCGGCGAGAACTTGCATGTAGGTGTGTCCTTATTGGCCTGCTCTGGCGGACTCTAGTGTCGTGGGACCACAGCGTGAATCAATGTGCCCTTGAAAACAGTATGCATGCGTACGGTCAGTTCGTATTGCAGTGACTGCTGTAGCCACCAAATGTTTCCCTTGAAGAAATATATAGAACGCACACCAATCATTTTTTCAATCCGGAAGAAGGATTGGAACGAAGTGCGTTCTTACTGCTCGGCACCGATCGATATGTTTTTCTTTTTAACTGTGTTCTTAATCAATAATCCGTTACTTCTTGAGCGCATAAAAAAAAGAAAAAGACTTCCTGGAAAGAAGACGAACTCCGTTCGTATCTTTCGAATTCAAAAACTACGAAAAGAGGTAGACAAGAAACGGCAACGTTTTTGTCCACTTCTTTCAAATTTGAGCCGGTCGCTGGCAGGCTGCGTCTAGCACTACTCTCTGGAACTCAGTTGACTACTGCACCGACCTTGCGTAAAAGCACCATAGCTGAGGATTCTTAGTTCATATTGTTGGGTCCGTGATTGGCTCTTATAATTTGATACCTGCGTTGTGACCCGAACACTGTGGCTGTGACTCGCACCCGAATGACACTTTCCTGAAAATTCTGGCTTGAAACAATGTGCGCGAAATACAGCTAAAATGCCGTACGTTTAAGCTTGAAGATTCAGAGGCGCACAGCGGATAACGTTGCAGATACAAGGTCCCTGAAAACAGCCACAGAGTCCCGAGTAAAAAACGCCATATCTCCGATTTACATTATGTATCGTGAGAAGTCGGTATTTCTAACTTTGGTGCTGCTTTGGCATCTTATGGTCGTCTTTCTTCCTTGCGTTGCATTAGCTGGTTTGGTTCCAAAAATGCTGAGTGTTTTAGAAGCATCGAAGGCGTCTCCTGCGCGAGCTGTCCTCCTATACTCACCAGAACATTTGGAAGAAATCGGGCGGCACATGAAAGACCTGCCAATTCCTTTGAAATTCCTAAAGGCCTCGTACCAAGAGGTAGTGTGCGAATTTGTGCCTTTGGTGTCAAAGTACGCACACTCCGAAAGATGCGACATGCAGCCGAATATTGCACTACCATTCATTCTTGAGAGGAGGCTTGTATTTGCTCCTTGGTACTTTAGCCATAGCCTTCAAGTGCAGAACCTCTCCCTACATTTAATTGAAGGGATAGACTATGTGCGTTGGTTTATTGGGACCGAATCCCACGAACAGGCTATCATGCAAGTTCCTGTTGGACACTGTCAGGTCACGAGCGTCACTGCTGTGGATATCAGTGCCCCGGCAGACTTGTTCAAGAGATGTCAAGTTCGGCAGATTGTCGAAGCCCCTGAGCTTTTCGTCCGTCGCGACGAGCCGGATAATTCATTTCCCAAGCGCAACGAACTCTCCATAGGGACGGACTTCTTAGGTACATCTGTGGAGGACGCCTTAAAGGTGCCAGAAGCTGTCGCCCTCGTTGACGCTTACAGGGCTCTCAATAACAGCCTGCACCTGAGAACAACCTGGAGTTACAAAGATATTATTACTGGAAATGTGGACTACACGCTCCTCCCCATTCACAGTAGCAACCTTGAAGTTCCAAATGTCTTTAAAGATGCCCAGTATCCCCCCAGAGAGATGTGCTTTTTCAGTCGGCATGGAATTATCCTCCACACAGCGTTCATCGACTCATGGATTTCATTCATCTGGCTATTTACCGTGTTAACATCTCTGGGAGCACTTGTTTCCTTTAGCCTGTGGGTAAGCATGAAGCTTTCTGCGAGGCCAGGCTCATTTTCCCTGTCCGACGTTTGCCTCTATCTGATTTCTCGCTTGTTGGGTCAGAGTCCCTCACACATGCCGGCTGAGCGCAGTCTTGCACTTGTCGCCTGGTCATTTGGTGCGTTCTTTCTGGGCAACTATATTCAGACCACAGTCACGGCGATCCAGAGCATTCCGAGCATTTCAAGAGGCATTGGAAATGTAGCTGAGTTGAAACTTCTAATCGAAAAGGGCTCGGTGCTTCCCTGTGCGACAAGCGATTGGAGAGAAGCGTGGAGTCTGCACAAAGTTTGGGGAGAAATGTCACCGGACGTAAAAGCCATCACGAAAGCATTAGAAGAGTGCGGAACGGATTGCAAGCAAAAAAATCGAACGATGGACTACTGCTTTCGTTTCGGCGAGAAAGGCTCTCACGTTGTTTTCTCCACGTGCAGCGAGGAGAACATCGCCGAAGCTTCGTGGTGGGATCTCGTGCCTGGAGAGCGCATCTTTATGGTGCACCAAGCCCTTGGCATGTACGAAACAAATCCTCTCAGGTAAGGGTAATCACTATGCAACGGCAAAACACGTGGTTGCTTCCTAAAACGGCAAATTGGTATTTGCATAGCAGTACTCATTCCAATACGTTACCAGTCCTTACCAATCTTTACCAATAAGTCCATCAGCAAAGAAAATGGCTGAGTAAATTCTCATTTTGCGGTGTAATGAATGAAGCAGTTCGACTTCGTAACGCCACTGGTGGAATCTGTTCGATGGCTGTGAAGGTCTTCTAACGAAAGGACTGGCTTAAGACGAGAGTGTGGCGCGGTCAAGAACTTACACCAGCCGTCCCAAAATTTCGTATGCTAGACCGTGCATATTTCTGGGGATGGCTTTCCCTTAAGCTGTTCTTTTAGAGCAGTGCCGGAGTTCACGGAGGTCACAGCATGGTCTTTTGGAACATGGCGTGCCCTCCGCTTTTTTGCGGGTATTATGTGAAATCATCACCATCAACCTGACTATGTGCACTGCAAGACAAAGGCCTCTCCCATACCTCTGCAATCAACCCTGTCCTTGGCCAGCTGCGGCCACTTCACCCCCTAAAACTTCTGCATCTCATCCGCTCGTCTAATTTTTTGCCACCCCTTGCTACGCTTGCCTTCTCTTGGAATCCACTCCGTCACCCTTAAGAACCGGCGGTCATCTTGCCTTCGCATTACATGCCCTGCCCAAGCCCATTTCTTCTTCGTGATTTCGGCTGGGACATCATTTACCCGCGTTTGTTGTATGACCCACTCTTCCGACTTCCTGTTGCTGAACACTACACCCATTAGTTTCTTTTTCATGTAGCTCTGCGTTGTCCTCTTTCATGCTGAACCCTTTTCATTAGCCTCCACGAGTTACCTTGATGAGTAGCATTAAGATACGGCTGGTATATATAAGTATACTGCCGCTATACACAGCTGCGATATGATAAAGAGGGGTCTGTTCCGAAGCCGCCCTCCGAACTTCCACGTCTGGCACCATAGATCGCACGACTGCTCCTACTGTTGTTATGTGTGTGCAGTAGCAGACAGATTTATATGGAGCGCTCATAGGCGCACAATCTGTTATGACGCGTTTCTTAGCGAAAATTAATGGTCACAAGGTACTTACGCAAGTAAATGCCTCCTGTGTGTTAACACCTTTAGGCAGCCCACCTCTATATTTCTGTTCAGGAATGTGAGCGAGAAGTTTGACCACCGAAGAGTGTTACACATATTTTTGTGCCCGTCACGTTGTCTCTTCCTGCCAAGCTCTTTAGGCAACCGTAGAGCGCGGTCGTCGTTCATAGCCGTAACCCTTACGGTCGCTTTGAGCGGACCGACGTAGCCACGCCATACATTTCCCTCATTGGGAAAACTCCTCTGACCGGTCATCCTCCTGTCTATGGCATCGTACGCCTGATACTCCACTGCTCACGACGAGCAGAGCGTTCTTTGGGGAAAATGCATGCGCGAAAATGCGTGGGGAGCCCGCACAGTCAATGTAACCAGAAGCTGAACGCGCAGCAACTCCTAAGTTTCTCCTGGGCTTTGCGGATATAGGACTGCAGGTAAGGTTGCAATTCTGAAATGTCCTGATCACAAAAACTGCGAAACACACTGCTTTGAACAGGCACTGAGAGTTCGCGGCCACATACGTGCTCAAGCATAACGCAATTAAAAACGAACGCACGCCAGAAGCGCTCGACAGGTACACCCGATGGTGTTCCTCTCTGCGAGTCGTCATTTCTGTCTTATTGAGCGATCAGTTAACCTACCTGCAATGTTCGTCGCAGGTACCAGCATCGTCGCACGCTGAGGGCCGTTGCGGAATCCGGTCTGGCTGCCCGCCATCGCAAGCCGGCGGCTCCAAAAAACAGGGACCACGTTGCCGCACCACAGCCCTTCCACGTGTACCTCCTCGTTTATGCACTGGGTTGCGCAACCTCCTGCGCGGCATTGTGCTGTGAGCTCTTATGGTCAAAGCTTTGTCGCAATCACGCGATGCCCGCTAGGCTTTTTGCTCGGCGAGATCTCAGGGACTGAGCACAGACTTCCTATGCACCCTCTGTCTAGTTTGATACTTTGCACTCAGAGCCACCGCACGTTTCTGTTCTTTATAACGTGTTAGAGTTAAGGGGCCCGTCTAGCGGGAAAACCGCCGTGGTTGGCGTTGGCATTTCGAGCAGAACGGGATTCATCCAGAGGGTTGTGACCTCACACGTTGACATATCTAGGGAAACTCAAGCACCCCGCAACCATCACATAGGCCAACAATGAAGGCGTCACTACACAATGCCTAATTGATCTAAAGGGTCGTGCCGTCGTTCTGCCGCCATTAAGCAGTGTCGCTCAAGAATCAAACGCAATTGCGTTGAAAAGAGGAACGGTCCAGGAGAGAGTCGAACCGCTGTCCCTTGGGTCATGAGCCGGGCGCGCTACCCCTCGGCCACTGAGGAACGTTCGTTCAATATGGTTCATGTCTGGTGGTAAATTAATAAAAAGAAATGAAAGAAAATTCAAATTAAATGAGAAATATTAAAAATAATATAAAATAAAGAACACTGTCGATGTCTTCGAAGTGACATGAAAAGAGGACACCAGGCCACTGAAGGTACACGTCAACGCTATGACTTCATACTTTTAAGACGAAGCTTAAGTGTCCTCCGAATTATTTGTCCCCATTGACGGAGTGTGTACTGGCAAACCGGATATCGTCCAAATAACCACCCTTACCTTTATATGATTGATTTTCTTCCTTCCTCCTTATGTTTGACGCTACAAGTCAACAGTCCGTTGTTTGCTGATGTTGTTCGACCCTACCACAAAAAAAAATGAGCAGGGACGGACAGAACACGCAAAGATATTTTGCCTTTTCTGTCTGTCCCTGTTCATTTTATTGTGTAGCAAATTCACTACTTATGTCGATGTTCCACAAAAACAAACCAGTAGAAAAAAAGGATTTTTTGCTTTGCGAAGGAAGCCGAGGGAATTAAATCCTTGATGGAAGAACAGCAGTGTCGTTGCATTTATAACACGTATATAAATATATATTGCTATGCAAGGTATGAAGGCTCATAATTAACGACACTGGACAAAAGTGCAGCTACTAGTTTGGGGAAACATTTAACAGCGTTCGTCATAGTGGAGGAGGCACACGCACCTACTTGTCTTTCAGAGCCAATTCCTGTCGGGACAAATGAATAGAAAAACAGCTGGATCGAGTTTTGGTAAGCAAACAAACAAACAAACAAACAAACAAACAAACAAACAAACAAACAAAAAAGAAACAAACCAACTAAACATTCCTTTCGTGCAGTGCTTGCTTCGAGCTAAGAAATGGAAAGTTATTAAATTTTTAGAGTCGGGAGGGAGTACAATTTACTTTTACTCTCAGAATTTCATATGTTTTCAACTTGTTTATTCTGTGATGTCTTACTCTGAAGTAAGGGGCTAATTCCCGCTTGAGAATTTAGTGTGTCGTTCGTTAATCCACTTTATAAGGCCGCAGGTACATTTATCAGCGTCGCATATATTGCTTTCAATGATGTGTGTTCTCCCCTCAGCCTGGCCAATACTCGTGCACATTCTTGGCTGCGCGGATTCCCAGGACTGGGACGTGATCCTGTCCGCCGAATCAGTTCACCAATACGATGCAGCAGTGAAGCGATGACGGGTACAACTAATATTTTGCCTATGCGGCCACACATGCGATGCATGCTATGCTTCAGCAATGTACACGTGAGCGCTAATAAATGCACTCTACGCCCAGTTTAATCTGTTCGCTGGCTTTCTTCTTGTGCTGCTTCCCTCTTTCTTTCATCTTTTTGGCAAGTGAACTTGTGTACGGTGCACGCCTATAGAAGCCTGAGCCATCTTTATTTTAGGCCAGCTTAGTCTTATGATCTTTGCTGCGCTCGGAGAAGAACCTACGCTTTCGGTTCTTGTCACTAAGACTTCGACCTTCATAGAGACGTTTATCCTGAAAAATTTCCCACCCGCAATGCACGGTGCAAAAACATTTACCACTAGCACTTTCCTTCACCTTAATAAGTCTACCAATAAAAGAAGCCAGCAATGAAACCATTTTGAGCTGTTGAAATATTAAAGATAGCTGGAATCGCGTATTAACAATAATTTTAGGAGTTTTCGAGTAATACTGCTTTCCCAACCACAAATTACGAAACATTCAAATGTATGTATTGGATTACGGAAGCCAAAATATTTTCAGGAGCTGATAACAGAAATATAGTTGAGAAAGACAGCTCCTGAAGCAGTGTTACCCATTTTTCATGAAGCAGCCTCTCCATTAGTTTTTGTGATCAATAAAGAGCTCATCTTTTGTGTACATAAAATAAAAATTTGTGGCTTTGTATATGTAGCATTTGCTTAATGTACTCAACCGTGAACTCATAGCAGTTTGTGAAATACAGATGAACGGAAATGTATTGGGGAATAAGAGGAGCGCACAACGGAAACGCCCCACTGATCGTCTTTACCACCGGCTGCCAATTTACAAGCAGGAAATGTAAATGGTTGCTTGGAACACACGTGTAATTATAATCAAAATCTCTAAGCATGGTGAGGCATTCTTAGACTTTTCGATAGAAGCGAGTCTAAATATCACAAAAAGAATACGTATTATTTCAAATCCTTATTATTCACCAAGCCCTTGGTGCTGAGAGCATATAAGCTGTCATGACAAATATTACAAGTATTCCGAAATCTTAGTAAAATGTGGTATCGACGTGTCAATTGTGAAGCGTTTCTTTACACAGGTCTGTAAGAAGAATAGAACCATAAATTCAAAGGTCATGCATTTATCGGGTGAGCTATTAGAGCTGCGCCTACGGAACACCACAAGGCTCAGTACTTTCACCATTCTTATTTAACTTGGCCATGACAAAGCTTTCACGCGCACTGGGTGAAATTGCTGGTGTGGAGCACACCATATACGCAGACGATGTCACCATCTGGAGTACCGGTGGCAGCGATGCGGAATTGGAAGCTCGCATGCAAGAAGCCATCACGGTTACCGAGGCCCATCTCGCCCTAATGGGACTTCGCTGCTCTTCCAGAAAATAGGAGCTGCTCATATACCACCCCCCAAGACCAGGGCGCCCGTCCAACGACTGGCGCAGACACTCCACTCCATGCGTAGAGTTACACGACAGAGATGGAAATCGCATACCGGCGGTTGACAAAATACGAATTCTAGGACTAATCATCGAAAGCAACGGGTCCAACTCGGCAATGTTGGACAGCATCACGATCAAGATTGCAAACGCAATCCGGATGTTTCGGCGCATCATGAATAAGCACAGGGGATTGAGCGAGGACAACGCCATTAGAATGGTCCACGCTTTTGTACTCTGTCACATCACATACGTGGCTGCGATGCTCAACTGGAAAAAAGTACATCGGAAAAGGCTCGAAGTACACATACGTCGAGCTTTCAAGACAGCGTTGGGGCTTCCCGATAATGCCTCCACTGATCTTCTCTTACAGCTAGGAGTGCACAATACCCTTGCCGAAATCATCGAGGCACAGCACACGGCACAGATCGTACGCCTATCAAGCACTAAAGCGGGCAGAGAGATTCTCGTCAAGCTCGGCCTGAACACCATAGCGGAAAGGGACAACGTCCTGCAGTTACCTAAAGTCGTGCGAGAAGCAATTAAAGTGTTCCCCTTCCCAAGAAACGTACACCCGATCCACAATCAAGGAAGAAGACTCGCCCGCGCCAAAGCCCTCGCTGCGGACGCGGCAAGGTTACCAGACCAGACAGCTTTCGTGGATGCAGCGTACATACCGGGAAAGCATGCCTACTCGGTAGCAGTAGTCGACGGACACGGGCGAACGCGTAACTCACTCACACTTTTCACGAAGAAACCAGAGGTAGCTGAACAAGCAGCGATAGCACTAGCTCTCAAAGACTCGAGCTTCACAACTGTGTACAGCGACTCTAGAGCAGCCACTCGAGCTTTCGCCAAGGGCGGAATAGACAAGACGACGCTACGAATTTTAGGCGGAAGTAACATCACCGATCACTCCATCGTATGGTTCCCGGCACACATGGGCAGCTTAGGGGGTGGCGTGCGGAATCTCAACGAGATCGCACACGAGGCGGCGCGAGGGCTCATCGGCCGCGTCCCTCCGGTTCCCCCCGCTGTCGAGTACAGGGATCAATTATTCACCTACAACGAGCTCACTAAGCACTTTTATCTAGGCAGACGAGCGTTTCCCCTCCCGGATAAGAAATTAACCCGCAGCCAGTCGGTCACGTTACGCTTACTCCAAACGAACTCATACCCCAACCCCTGACGCATGAAGCACATCGACCCAGACTACGACGGACAACATGTGTGTGACCAGTGCAGTGAACGTGTAGACTTCACCCATATGCTGCGTGGTTGTGCATCAAGTGACGCCTACGCCCAGAACAAGGAACATTGGGACAAAGTACTAAAAAGTGCTTCACTTCACGACCAGCTTCGGGCTGTCCAGGAGGCCCGCGCGGCGGCGGAGAGCTTCGGGCTCTCTGTGCCTACGTGGGAGCTGCCCTCTACACCCGGCGCCTAGCCGAGTGTCCTTCAGGACCCCTAATATGGGAAATAAAGTTTTACCACCACCACCACCACGGGTAGCAGACCTTTTTGCACAATACAGGTTCTCTGTGCTCCCACAAGACTTACGAGTTCTCGAGATGAAGTCGAAGCTGCTCTGTGTGTGCGTTGTTTTGACTTTGGTTTTGTGATCAGAGTAAGCATAATCTTTCGTCACGTCATGAGTATAGTGAAATATATCCTATTCAAATTGAAAGAAATTCTGCTGCATGGTTGAGAGGAAATTTATTCTGGTCCACAACATAAACCCATTGCTGATAGCCCGACGAATTTTCGCACCGTGGGTGATATATGTATTCCTTGAAAAAATGAGCAAGAAAGAGAATTTTTTATCTCCCCTAAACGAAGGATTCTTCTTGCAAGTGTACCTCATTGTCAGTACTGTCGACGTTGTGTATATCAGAAAAATGAAAATCATTAAGCTCAACCAAGCCGAAAGCATGTCCTTGGGTACAATTTTTAAACTCCATCCTCTAACCTTAATAACTCAGTATATACCTGTCACTGCTAAAACCCCAGCGGAAAAGCACGTTAACCTATATTAGCAGCACATGCGTTTTTTTTTAGTGCGCTCAAAACTGAATTTCTTTACAGCACTTTTATCACACCTTCAATCGATATATGCCCTCTTAGTGTGGGAGCGGTTTCTCAATGCACATTTAGCTCATTATTGATTGCGCGGTGGTGTCTTCAGCGCTTGTTTGACCCCAGAAAAAAACAATAATCAGGAAAATAACAATTTCTTGTCTGACCGTATGTTTTAACAAAGGTGAAAAATGCATACCAGGTAAGAGAGAGGTTAGGGGTTCACCCGGATTCTTTGTACGTTTACTTCAATTTCGACCACCCTGGAAGGGAGATCATTGATGTAACTAAGAAATAAAAGGGGTCCAAGTACTGGCCCTTGTGGAACGCCTGATTGAACTTCGCTGAAAGGTGAGTTAAAATTGTTGGCGGAAACACACTGTGATCGGTTAAGAAGTATTCAATCCATTTTAGGACATTGTAGTCGATATTGAGTTGGGCTAGTTTTAAAAAAACCGGTGACATACCATGTCGAGTGATTTAGAGTAATCAACGAAAATGAGGTCGGCTTGTGACGGGCGATCTGAAATATGTGGATGTTTGCTTGTGAAGCGGGCAAGTTGGGTTTTGCAAGAAAATGACTTCCGAAAGCCATGCTGTGCGGGTGTAAAAAACGAATTAGACTCGAGAAAGTTCACAAGGTTAGTGAATGTGACATGTTTGAATAGTTTGCAGCAAGTACTACTGAGCGAGATGAGGCGATACGTTGAAAGAGATGTTCAATTTTCTTAGTTTAATAATGGAACCACTTTCCCGATTTTTTATTCTGTTGCCAGATTGGAACTATCTAGAGTCTGCTGAAAAATTTTGGTTAGTATTGAGGAGTTGCAGGCAATTGTGTTTTTTCCAAACTTAGTATTAATTGATTCAAACCCGGGCGATGAATGAAATTTTGGGTCATCAATAAGATTGGCAACACCAGAAGAATCGATGAAAATTTGAGGCATAGTCAGGTAATGATACTGGAGTGGAACGGAACGTCTGGTGTTTTATGTGCGCGAGAGATTCTGAACAAAGCTTTTGTTAAGTGCTGATGCGCATAAATGAGCTGAAAAAGTGTGCCCTGACGCGTCATTTAATAGATTCTTTGATGCGTGGGTTGATGATGCGTCAAAATTTAGCATGGATAGTAACGTGTTAAAAAGGAAGTTGTCTTTTTCTTGTTTAAGCGCAGTTATATAGGCATCGCGGCAGCCTTGTATGCGTCCTAGTGTGCGTTACATAGTGATAGCCTAACTCTACTATAGCGACACTTTTTTCTGTTAGATAGGCGTCTTATATGTGCGGAGTACCACAAGGCTTGTAGATTGGAGGTTATGGTCCGTATTGTAATATATTTATGACTTAGTGCGTGAACTTTGGCCGCGAACGTCAAAATTTAGTTTGCACAGGGCCAGCGTCAAAGTTTGTGAAGAAGTTTTCAGTAAACACTGATATTTCGTTGTTAGTGGCATCGACGTCTGCTCAGTACAATCACGTATGGCCTTTTCTTTTTTCAGATTTAGGACAGGCAGTGTTACTGTTGAAAACGAGCAAAGAGTGATCACTTATGTTAGGTAAATAGGTGATAGCGGAAGCAAAGTCGGCTCGATCGGTTAGTATGAAATCTAAAGTGTTCGCTTTGTCGACAGATATTCTAGCAGCGTAGGAGAAAAAAGGGAGCACAAATCAAGGAATGCACTGCCATCAGATGAAAATGGTGATAGGCTGGGAGGCAGGGTATCAGAAGTTAAAATAACTATGTAAAAAGAAGGAAGAAAACAAGGAAGCCGATAAAAATCTGGTGTTTATTATGTTAAGTTCGTCATGAAGGTCGTTATTAAACGAGCGTACAGAAGGAGGCGGGCGATAGCATAAGCCCAATATTATTTTCTGGTGGTCTAGAGTAACTAATGTCCAGACAGTTTCCAAAACGCTATTAGTGTAGATGCATGATGACGGGATATTTTCGAAAGAGCAAGGATAACACCGCCTCGCTGATTAGTTGAGTCATTGCTATTTATTGCGAAGTGGTGCGCGTTGCGAAAGATTTCGTTATTGTGAATTTGAGTTAATAGCCGAGTTTCAGTAAGTGCGATGATATGCTCAGAGGAGGTGTCGATCGCCGATGAAAGAGAGGTTTTCTTATTCAAGATTTATGTTAATGTTCAGAATTGTTGCGACATGTTGCGACAGACATTTTGCGCCCCTAGAACACAACATGTGGTGAAGCGTCTGATTCTTGCGGCGCGTGTTCGGAAGGCAGCTCAATTTCATAGATTGTGTCGTTGAATGGATTGTTCATGAAACATTTGCCGCGTATGAATAGGTTACTGTAGCGAAGGCGAAACTTGAATGATACTGGGTGACTGATATCAAATTCAGGGAGTTTCCTTCTCGCAATTCAAGTGGCAGGTGAAAAATCTTCGCTTATTGAAATTTTATGTTCCTTAAAATTTTTGCGATCAAGTAGGATTAATTATTTTTTTTTGTAATGGGTGAACTTGTCAATGATGGGTCGACATTTATAAGCGGAAAAGATGCCTACACGATGAACACTCTGAAATCGTCGTTTCTTAGCGAGTCAAGAACTTTCATTAATGGATTGGTGAGCGTGTTTTCTGTTCGTTGCCAGATTTCCGATGAATCTGTTAATCCATGAAAATCAAATTATGGCGGCGTGACCTGTCCTCGATTTCATCTAGGCGTTTTTGTAAAAAAAGTTATTGTGCGAAGTTGAGTTTTCAATAGATTCTTGCATGACTGCAAACTCGCGGTTGAAGGCGTCAAGAGCTTTTCCTTTCTGTTGTAGTTCTTTCAAACATTTCTGAACCTTATTTATTTTGGCTTCGATGCTTTGCTTCCCTGCCTTAATAGATTTAATATCTGCGGCCAGCTCAATTTGTGTCTTCGAAATTTGTAATGAGCGGGCGTGAACATTTTTGAGTAGTTGAAAGCTAAAGGTCATCTATTGTGCCGGGTCTTCAGGGAGCGATTCAATCGACTCAATCATGTTCGTTTCTATGTTGCCAAGACACAATAGTAGGAAAGCCATAGAAAGCAATCAGACACAATTTCACACAGCACCCCTGGGCACGGGAACAACAGCGAGCAGATGTCATCGCTCTTTTTAGCGTACAAGGAAAACCTACACACCTGCATCGGAGAAAAGCGGAAATCAGGAGCCATGCTTCTTGCAATCTTCCCGTGCCCACTAAATCTGAGAATGGAGATGCCACAGCTTAAATCCTTTGCGGGTGATGATGCAGTCGTCCATGTGGTTGAATCGCCAAAGGCGAGTGGTTCTATTGGGTTCGCAGCGATGACAGACATGTTGACGGGGCCACGGTCAGGCAGTGGCGTTGGTCTCGTCGGAGCTGAAGGGCATGCGGGAGGTAGTGGTTCCGGTTTAGTAGGTGGAGCAAAACATAATAGAAAATAAGTGTGCCTTTAATGACTTGTGAAATGAGTTCAGATTATGGTGCGATTTGATTTCTGATGGCAATGAATTCCAAATTGAGATGTTCGAGAAGTATGAAGTTTGTTTTCATTAGTTAGTCTTGGCCTTCAGTAATAGCAGGTTATGTTGTCGAGCCAATCTAGTGTTATTATTGTTTAAGAACTGTGAGTACTGAAAACTACTAAGAACATTATGATTATTAAGTGCCGTAAAGATAACTCACGCGAACTTAAGACGAAGTTGGAATGACAAAGAAGAATGTTAACAGTGCACTACAAATTAAGAATATGTGCACGGTAATGGTTAAATGTAATTATACGGAGGGCTTGATTTTAAAGAGGGCGAATGTTAAAAGGTGTGTGTTGTATGTGTTGTTTACTATCAGTGAAAAAAGTCAGTAAAATTAGAACATATAAAAAAATATTTTAAACTAATAATTGAAATGCAGATGCGAATACTTCCGTGAAATATCATAGGCTTCAAATATTATTTCCGGCTGTTCTGCGCAACTTTAACCATGAAAAGCCAAGCCGAGTACGAAGTCACCACAAATCCTATAAGCGTAAACAAAAAATTACACGCCGGAGCGCAGAATGGCTCGGAGCATGGAAATGACTTTCAAAAGGTGAAGCGCTCAGTTAGAGCATATAGTAACTCCGAACTAAACGTACATGGAACGCCAACCAACAAGAAAAATTCAACCTAACATGACGGGGGTGGTTACCGCGGTGCTTCACGCTCGGCCGATGCCGTTGGCTACTGCTAAGCTAAGAGTAATCGATATTCGTGACCGAAATTAACATTCTCCTAGCTGAACCATATGAATAGAATTTGAAACTTTGTACGGTACGCACATTTTTTTCGCGTCGCTTGTTTTTGCTTCGCTTCAGGTGTCAAGAGCATCTATCTATTCGCTTCGAGTTCCAATGCAAAACGGTTGCCAAAACGCATAAAATGGCGACTCTCAGTGAAACTTAACGACATTAAATGTTCCGATGTAGCAGCCGATTAAAGGCATTAGATGCTAATGCCATTCGATGGGAATGTCATGTTATTTACTTATTTATTTTATTTATTTATTTAAGAATACTGTCAACCCTCGTGCGAGGGTCCTCTTACAGAGAGGGTATAAAAATTTCATAGAAAAACAGCACTATTCACAAGCATTGAATACATCAGCATGAAACGGTACATCATTCAGTCAAGCATCAAATGACACTTTCAAGCAGGTGGTGATCCCGAGATCGTTCGAATTTATGCACATCACTCTGTTCCACAAGTCTCATTAGCAAATCATTCCACATTTGAACTGCATGAGGGAAGAAGGAATGTTTGAAAGTTTCACTACGGGCTTGTAAGGCTGAATCATCCGACCATGATTTGTTTTAGAACTGCATTTGCCTGGTGCTTGTATGTATGTTTCCTTCTGAGTATTTATCTGTCCTTGGAGCATCTGGAATAATAGCGTCAGCCGACTTTTTGTCGTCGTGTTTCTAATAAATCCAGGTTACAGGAAGAGAGCATATCGGCAACTGAGTCTGTCCTTCGATATCAGCAGCAAATAAAGCGTACTGCGTACTTCTGAACACTTTCTAATTGTTTGTTTAAATAATTCTGTTTAGGACTCCATACTACTGACGCATACTCAAGGACTGGCCTCACAAAAGCTTTATATGCAATTATTCTGACATCCCATGTAGCATGCTCCAATTTTTTCTCAAAAAACATAGCCTCTGGTATGCTTTAGAACAAACCTCTTCTATATGTGTGCCCCAATCTTAGTTTTGTGTTATTGTCATTCCTAGATACTTAAACTGAGTTGCATTTACCAAACATTTGTCACCAATGGCATATGGGAACAAAAGAACAGACGTGTTCGTTGTAATGTGCGTGTATGTTGATTTCGAATAATTTATTTCCATGTTCCATTTTTTGCACCATTCGCTTAAAGCCTGTAAAAAGTTGTTAATTTTAAGCTGGTCGTCCTTGTTTCTAAATGTAGAATAAATTAAACAGTCATCTGCCAATAGCTTTAGTCGTACATTTGGTTCCAGAACAGCAGAGATATCATTAATATAGACCAAAAATAGCAATGGTCCCAGAACAGCTCCCTGCGGAACTCCTGAAAGCACTGCTAGTGGGCCGGACGCATGACCATCCACTTTGACCGCTTGGTTACGATTTGTTAAATAAGCTTTAATACATTTCACGATATACAAATTAATTCCAGCTCTTTCCAGTTTAAAAACTAATTTATTGTGCGGCTCTTTATCAAAAGCTTTGGCAAAGTCTACAGCGATTACGTCAATCTGCAGCTTCCCATCAATCGTCATTGCAAAATCATGAATTGTCTCTACAAGTTGTGTAGTGGTGGAAAGGCCTGCTCTGAATCCGTGTTGGTGAGTGTAAAGTAAACTGCTTGTTTCTAGGTGACGAAATATCTGCTTCGCTATATGTTCCATAAGTTTACAAGAAATCGATGTAAGAGATATTGGGCAGTAGTTATTTACAAGCGCTCGGTTTCCCCCTTTAAACACCAGAATTACTAGTGCATTGCGCCAGTCTTGTGGTACACAATGGGTGTGCAAAGATTTTTGAAAAATAAGTTTAAGGTATCGCGATGCCCACTCCGCATATCTTCGGAGAAACTGGGTTGGTATGTTGTCTGGTCCATTGGCCTTCTTAGCATCCAAATTGAGGAGCTGCTGAAATGCACCATCCTGCGTAAATTATGACGTCATTCATTTGGCTAGGCAGCAGGCGTTCTGAACAAAGGTCTAT
This sequence comes from Amblyomma mixtum, assembly GCF_055824585.1. Lineage (NCBI taxonomy): Eukaryota > Metazoa > Arthropoda > Arachnida > Ixodida > Ixodidae > Amblyomma > Amblyomma mixtum. The sequence goes on along the minus strand of NC_143017.1, from coordinate 33,981,195 downwards.
GTCATCTTGGGTTGTGGTGAATACCGACTGGAAAAAGTGATTAAAGTAATCTACTATATGCTCATTTTTTTTCAGCACCTTATTTTCGTGCCTAATCTCCTGTATTCTCTCCTTCCTATCACTAAAGTATCGCCAGAACTTTTGCGGCGACGTTTTGAGGAAGCGGCTCGGCGTTTCACCGAATAACTTTTTTTTAGCTTCTTTCAGCGCTTGCTTCAGCTCAGCACGAAGTCGCAAAATTGGGATACGTTTATTTTTCTTTTTACTTAGTCTTTTTATTTTACGTTTCATATGAATTATGTCCCTGGTGATCCAGGGGCTTCGGTGCTTCGTCTTTTTAACACGAGTTGGAATATATCTGTCAACGCAGTGTTGTATAATTTTTCTAAATTGCTGCCACAACTCTTCTGCTGTTTTGGAATCATAGTCAGTTTTAAAATCATCAAAGGCAGATTCCAGGTAGTCAAGAATGGATGTGTCGTCCGCTCGCCCATAATCTTTAACGTGCACAGGGATATAAGGCCTTGAGCACTCATTAGTTGTAAGTGGTATGGCAACAACAATCATCTTGTGGTCAGAGACACCATCTTCAACGTTAACAGTGTGTTCTTTTATGTTATTTGACAGGAACACCAAGTCCAACAATGATCGCGAATTTGGCGTTATTCTTGTATCTTCTTGCGCAATTTGTTTTAGGTTATACACGAACAAAATTTCTAATAGTTTCTCTCCGTTAGACGAATCAGGACCAACAGAACATAGGCGTTGCCAATTTATCTGTGGTAGGTGAAAATCGCCGGTCATTATTAGTCTCGTGTTCGTTTTGACATTCGCACATAAAAAAGTGTTTAGTTCATCTAGGAACTAAGGTGAAGCAGAGGGTGCGCGGTACACAGCTCCGATAATGTAAGTAACGTTATAAAACTTTATCTTGCACCAAAATGTTTCAGCAACATTGCATTCCATCATTACTGCAGATGAATAGTTTTTTACGATGATACAAACGCCCCCGCCACGTGTGTCCCTGTCTTTCCTAAACATTATATAGTCCGGAGGAACAATGCAATCAGCAGATATATTGTTATTCAACCAGGTTTCTGTGATTATTACAACATGCGGACTTTGTGAAAGGAGCAAGTATTCTAATTCTGTAGTCTTATTTACAATGCTTCGCGCGTTCAGACTTAAAAGGCGTAGCTATATCTGTGATGATGCGTCCGACGCCGCACTCTTGATTGAGGTATCAAGGTGAGCTGGGCTGCCTGGTTCATCTGACTGGGGCTGTCTGGAAATATCAGCCTTATCTCCGCGGCCCGTAGACAGCAGACATTGTTCGTTTCGGCTGTGATCCGAGATATAAGTTTCATTGTTTACGCGAAGTTTATCATGGACAAGAAAGACCTTAGCCTTCTTAGCCCTGTCTACAGCCGCACTGCCCCATAGTTTTCGGCGCACTTCTACAATTTCTTTGGCATAGTCAGGGCTAATACGCCAAGAAGTTCCCTTCAGCTTTGTGCCTTTTTTCAGCAGACTCTCCTTTTCTCTGTATGACTGGGTTATTAGGCATACAATTATTTATAAGACATTTCTGACTGCCCGAATGCGTAAGATACAGTAAATGCTATTTGATATGCTCTAACCCGACCTTTGAAACAGGATAATTCTGGTGTCCTCGCGAGGAAGCAACAACTTCCGAAACAGGCTGATTTAGATGTTTTCGCACAGGAGAAATGTGAACACATTTTTTGCTTATTTAAGTGCCGTACATAGTTCGCAACGAAGTTTTCTATTTGCAGCTCAATGCCCCTCCAAGATGTGAATCAGGAGTGCTTGTCGCTTTTCCTAAACTTGTAAGTATTCTCGCTTCGCATTACTCCAGTAAAATATTAGGCGTTTCTAATGCCGTGACAAATTCGCTTTCCTTTCCGCAAAGCCGGAGAGCGTAACAAGTAGGAAACCAGCACTAAATTATTTCCCATTGAAGCCACTGAAGGCGAACGAAAAGGAAACATGATGGCTTCATAGGGAGCTGAAATAACGAAACGAGCTGTATAAAAGGAAGTTAAGTGATCTTGGTTTATCGGTTCGCGTACAGGCCGGGATAAATGTTTCGACGACATTCGCGCGGCAGAGAACGGCGCGGCGGCGCGACGCCCGGCAGGAGATACATGGAGCGTTGAAGCGACGGCGCGCCGCCGCGTATCCCTCGACGCGAAAGCAGATGTGATCAACAAGTGGCAAACACCGCTGTGCAAGGAGGTCTGTGAAAACAGCGACGCTGACCATTCTGTTAAAATCAGGAAAGTTTCACTTCGACACCACTGTACAAACTTTAGCACGCGCGCTTAAGTATATGTAAAGATTTACGTGCTCGAGTGCATGCCGTCGCGTACCTTTGGACGCGCGCTCGGCCGCGGACACCATCGGCTGCGGTTGTCTTCGACACATTCGCTTCAAGGAGTGAGCGCAGGCATTCCGATCCAAGATTCGGCCGTGTTCTCCTAAAAAAAGCGATATTTAGACTCTGATGAAGTGTTTATTTTCACGACAATAACATTACCGTGCCAAAAACACTGCGTAGCTCGACGGCCATGGCGGCCATGTTGTCGGCGGCAGGCAGAGGACCGGAAAAGCGGGCTTTCTGCGATGCTATTGGCTCGCTTCAGCCGCCGCTTCCGGTCTCCCCGGACGCCGCGCGTCAAAATCTAGCCGGTCCTGATCGGCGGCGGCGGCGGGCGTTTTTCTCGACGCCGGGCGTAAAATCTGGTCCGTCGGGCGAAAATCGACGACTCGCCGCGGTAAAAACGCGTCCTGTATTCCGGCCTTAATAACGGGGCACGTAAATGAGGCCATGTAGCGTCTTTGCCAAAAGTAACCGAGGAGCCGCGACGGCAACGGGAGCGGGCACTCAGCGAGTGTCGGTGCTGCGGTCGATGGCGCTGGCTGCTGCCCCCCGCCTGCGAGTGTAAACTGGGTGACATAATCCCGCACTCTCGCCCTCCTTTATTCAATGATAAGTAAGGAGGTGGTATGTGCGACGAAAAATATTGCGCCTTTGGAGTGCCGACGTACTGAATGAGGGCGCAAGCTTACGTCAGCAACTTTACACTGGCAGCCGGGGAGCAGCGGGCAGCGCCGAAGGTAGCAGCACAACCGCGGCCTTTCGGTTACTTTTGGCGAGATGGCACGCGATCCACCAACAAACCAAATTGTCGCTTAAAAGCGAGTGAGTGTAGCTCAGCAACAAGTTGCAAATTAGACCTCCAAAATTGGCAAAACCAATATTAATATCAGACAAGATGTTAATATTACGTCTGGGCATGCTGTATGTATGTAGTGGTCAAAGAGAGAGTTAGAAAGATTGCACGCAAAGAAAAGCTTCGGTGTCCTTGTAGCGCAGCTGTTGCCACCATACCTGCAGTGCGGTTAGAACTAAGCGAAAATGGCGGCATTTTTGTACTGTTTGTTACACCTTGATCCTTTCTATAACATAGTTTGATGACAACTAAACTCACCTGAGCAACGCTAAATTCTACTTAGGCTTGGTTAACGGGGTTTAACGTCCCAAAGCGACTAAGGCTATGAGAGACGCCGTAGTAGAGGGCTCCGGAAATTTCGACCACCTGGGGTTCTTTAACGTGCACTGACATCGCACAGTACACGGGCCTCTAGAATTTCTCCTCCAAAGAAATTCTAGCCGCCGCGGCCGGGATCGAACCCGCGTCTTTTGAGTCAGCAGCCGAGCACCATAACCGCTGAGCCACCGAGGCGGCTAAATTCTACTTAAATACGCCTATGTAAAAACTAATGCGACTTTTTTTTGCTGCAATGCTCTGAATCACGGGACCACAGAAATATCTCTGTTCATGAGGGTGTTTTTTCCCTGGTATTGCTGCTAGCTTACTGGAATTTACGCAGCTTCACTTTAAGGTGCAACAACAGGAAGACTTTTTACTGTCATTTTTGGAGCTCTCCTAGGGGTAGCGGCCAGCACATCACTTTTTTGCATTTCCTGCAGGTTCCAGTCATTTTAGAGATGTTTAAAGTTGTTTCGGATTTGGTATTGGTATCCTTAATCGCTTTTATTTGATACCGTAGATATGTTGAGGATTTAATTTTGGTACCGAATATTAATGAAAGCTTTGCGCATTATTTAAGAATAAGTAATGTTTCATTATCTGTTTCTATTCTACGTAGTAATCCTTCTTACTTTGTAGAACATTGGAACGTTTATCTTTTTTTCTTGTCTCTGTTTCTTACTAGGCTGCTCATCATGTCTTTTATTTTTACGCGTACTCACATTTATAGAAAGGCAAAAGGATGTCAGGAAAGAACCGTTACACTTCCAGATTAAAACTCGCATCAAACGTGGCAATGAGCATGCAGACTCTTAGTAGCAATCATATTGTAACAGTTGCTACACAGAAAAGTAACTGCAGCGGCTGAACGAGGGCACCAGAGAAAACGGACCTCCACTTCAGCGTCGTCTACTTCTTGCGGCTGCGATCTTTTTCCTCTTCTACGTCCAATCCTCGTGTCACTGCCCCCTCTTCAGGAGCATCGCCCCGATGCGGTGGTACCGTCAGACTGAAGAAAAAGTGTTCAAGAGTTGCACCACGAGTCTGACATCAGGGGATATGACCACATGCAGCCGGAAAGTCACTCGGGGGGTCGCTCGTAGTACGGCTTCATTCGCACCACATGCACAACGTCGCTGCGCTTGCCGTTGTGCGATGAACGAGCTGGCGAGGCTGGTGAAACTTCGTACGTTACGTCGCTGAGGCGGCGGACAACAAGGTAAGGGCCGAAGTAGCGGCGCAGTAACTTTTCGGACAGCCCGCGGCGACGAACGGGCGTCCAAACCCACACATAGTCGCCTGGGTTGTAGGTGACGTGGCGGCGTCCAAGGTTGTAGCGGTCAGCATCGATCTGCTGCTGACGATGAATGCGGTGTCTGGCCAGTTGCCGCGCTTCTTCCGCACGCTGAACATAGGTGGCGACGTCGACATCAAGTGCACTCTCACTGTCAGGGGGGTCCACGGGTAGCATAGCATCCAGGGGGGTGGTAACCTGTCGACCGAAGACTAATTCGAACGGAGTGAACTGCGTCGTCTCTTGCTGCGCGGTATTATACGCGAATGTTGCGTATGGAAGAATTTCGTCCCATGTCTTGTGCTCGATATCAATATACATGGAAAGCATGTCGGTCAAGGTCCTGTTGAGGCGTTCCACCAAGCCGTTTGTCTGCGGGTGGTAGGCCGTTGTACGTCTATGGCTGGTGTGCGTGAGCTTGAGTACAGCCTGAGTGAAGCGGGCCGTAAATGCAGCTCCACGGTCAGTAATGATAGCTGCAGGAGCGCCATGACGCAGGACGATGTTGTGGACGAAGTCGGCGACTTCAGCAGCAGTACCGTTTGCAAGTGACGCGGTCTCAGCGTATCGGGTCAAATAATCTGTCGCGACCGCAATCCACCGTTTTCCTCTGGACGACTTCGGAAAAGGGCCGAGGAAGTCTATGCCAATTTGCTGAAAAGGGGTCTTTGGTGGTGCTATGGGCTGCAGAAAGCCTGCTGGCTTTAGAGGAGGAGATTTGCGCCGTTGGCAATCCCGGCATGTTGTTACGTATCTACGCACGGATTGTAGTAAATTGGGCCAGTAATACTTAAGCCGAATCTTTGCCAGTGTGCGACTGACCCCCAAGTGGCCGGCGGATGGTTCATCATGACAAGCGCTTAAGATTTCGGAGCGTAACTGGGATGGCACGACAAGCAGAAACGTCTCCTTGTTGCTGTCAAAGTTGCGCTTGTAGAGGACTCCACGCCGCAGAATGAAGGACTGTAGTCCACGGCGAAGCACACGAGGGACATGAGCATTCAAACCCTCCAGATACTTAACGAGTGGCGCCAACTCAGAATCTGCTCGTTGAAGCTGCGCCATACGGGAGATGCTAATGGCACAAAGAGTAGGGCAATCTTCGGTGATGTCTTGCGTAGCCGGTTCCACGGGCGCTCGTGATAAACAGTCCGCGTCTTGGTGCTGCCGACCCGATTTATAGACGACCGTAACGTCGTACTCCTGTAAACGGAGCCTCCATCTAGCCAACCGGCCGGAAGGGTCTTGAATGCTGGCTAGCCAGCATAGCGAGTGATGATCGCTGACAACACGAAACGGTCGGCCGTAGATGTAAGGTCGAAACTTACTCAGAGCCCAGATGACGGCAAGGCACTCCTTTTCTGTCGTCGAATAGTTCCGTTCCGATCGAGAAAGTGTGCGGCTCGCATAAGCGATTACTCGCTCTGCGCCGTCCTGCCACTGTACGAGGATCGCTCCGAGGCCGACATTGCTGGCGTCAGTGTGGACATCAGTCTCTGCATTCTCGTCGAAATGAGCTATTATTGGTGGACTTTGAAGGCGGCAGCGGAGTTCCTCGAAGGCTGCGTCTTGGGCACTTCCCCATACGAAGGGTGTGTCATCTCGAGTCAAGGCAGTCAATGGCTCAGCTAGGCGAGAAAAATCTTTAACAAAGCGGCGGTAATACGAGCAGAGGCCCAAAAAACGTCGGAGGGCCTTCTTGTCGGTTGGGCGTGGGAAACGGGAGACGGCGGAAGTCTTGTCGGGGTCTGGAAGAACACCTTGTGCGCTGACAACATGTCCTAAGAAACGGAGCTCCTCGAAGGCGAAATGGCATTTCTCTGGCTTGATAGTTAGTTGTGCAGACTGGAGGGCTTGAAGGACAATGCGCAATCGCTGCAAGTGTTGTTCGAAGCTAGACGAAAAGATGACCACGTCGTCCAGGTACACAAGGCACGACTGCCACTTCAAACCAGCTAAAACAGTGTCCATCATGCGTTGAAATGTGGCCGGAGCGGAGCAAAGTCCAAATGGGAGCACCTTAAATTCGTACAGACCGTCGGGTGTAACGAAAGCCGTTTTCTCGCGGTCTCGCTCGTCCACCTCGATCTGCCAATATCCGCTTTTCAGATCTAAGGAAGAGAAGAACCTGGCGTCCCGGAGTCGGTCGAGGGCATCATCGATCCTCGGGAGTGGGTATACGTCCTTTTTGGTAACATTATTCAGTTTCCTGTAATCAACACAGAATCGCAAGGTGTTGTCTTTCTTTTTCACCAGGACCACCGGCGACGCCCACGGACTTGTTGACGGCTGTATAACATCGTCTGCAAGCATTTCATCGACTTGCGTTCTAATAGCTTCGCGCTCTTTAGGCGAAACGCGGTATGGACGCTGACAAACTGGTGGCGTGGTCGAATCGGTGACAATGCGATGCTTGGCTACCGGCGTACGTCCGACCTTGGAGCTCGCCGCGAAGCAATCTTTAAAATCAAGTAGCAGCGACGACAGAAGGTTCTTCTGATGAGGTGACAACTCCGGGTTGATTTTAACCTTCTGAAGGGCGTTACTTGGTGCGGCATCGTCGTGAAGATTCACCTGTACGGGGCACAGATTCGGCAACCTATCCACGTCGTCGAGGAAGGCGACGGCCGTTCCCTTGGCGAGGTGCTGAATTTCATTCGTGAAATTCGTCAGAAAAACTGTCGCACAGCCGTCATTCAGTTCGACAAGACCGCGCGCGATAGCCACACCCTTCCCGAGCAACAGCGAAGGGTGACTGTCCGCAATACCTTCGTAGTCGTGAAACGAGTCGTTCCTCACTAACACCAGTACACTGGACCGTGGTGGCAGCATTACGTCGTCTTCGACTATACGCAGAGCGTTGTCTCCTGGGCCTTCTGTGTCACTCTGCGCCACGGCTTGCTTCGTCGAAAATCTGACTCGCGCCTCGTGTAGATCGATCACAGCACCGTTTGCCTGTAGAAAGTCGAGGCCCAGAATCAAATCTCTCGAACACTCGCTCAAGACGACGAATTCACCCACATAGACGAAACCGCGGATGCAGACTCGGGCTGTGCACCTTCCGGCCGGGCTAATGAGGTGACCTCCAGCTGTGCGAATGCTAGGGCCCAACCATGGTGTCAAAACTTTGCTCAATTCCTGGGCGAGGGTGTGGCTCATCACTGAATAGTCAGCACCAGTATCAAGTAAAGCGATGGTGTCAGTTCCGTCAATCGTCACACACAAATCAGAAGTAGCGCGTCGGATGCTGTCGCTACCCTGCCCCGGTGAGGAATCAGCGTATCGGTATATCGGCGGCGGAGGATCTTCAGTTTTCCCCACAGCAGCGGCCTTGCCTCCGGAGACCGCTGGAATTAGTTTTCCCGATGTGGACTGGGAGAACGCCGCTCAGGGTAGCCGGCGTCTCGGCGAGGGCTTGGGGAACGGTAACGCAGCGGAGATGACGACCTAGGATCGTAGCGACCGTATGTCCCAGGCCTCTGACGGGCCGACAGATGAGCTTCAATTTCGAATGGTCGTTCGCCATTCCGGGGGCAAAGGTCGTCGGGCGCAAAACCACGCAGACCCACTCGGCGGTACGGGCAGGCCCTGTAAAGATGTCCCGCCTCACCACAGTGGTAGCAAAGGGGCCGCCGGTCCGGTGCACGCCACACATCACACTTCCGTGGCCGCTGGTAAGCTGGTCGATCAGGCACACAGGAAAGACCAGACGGCTGCGCTGCGTGAGTCGCGGTATTCACGTCGTAGCCTGACGTTGGGGCCCGGCAGAGGACAGACGCATAGGTAGGTCGGACCTCAGTCTGCCTTGGGATCTCAGGCAGTTGTTGCTGCTGTGCTGCTAGGCGCACCTCGTCCCGGACGACTTCAGACAGCGATGTAACAGACGGCGCGCTGGGAGGCAGCTGGAGGGCTTGTAATTCCTCCCTGACGATCGACTTGATTAGGTCCCGTAAAACGGCCGCATCACTCCCTAGCGGCATCGAAGAAACAGCGGGCCCAAGCGTGCTTACATCCCGATTGTACTGCCGGGCTCGTTGCAGGAGCGTCGTCTCCATGGTAGTCGCTTCCGTGAGGAATTCGGCAACAGTACGCGGTGGACTGCGCACAAGACCGGCGAAAAGCTCCTCCTTGACCCCGCGCATGAGGTGGCGAAGCTTCGTCTCCTCCGCCATGGATGGGTCAGCACGCTTGAAGAGGCGCGTCATGTCCTCCACATACATGCGGACGCTTTCGTTAGTCCGCTGGTTACGGGAGCGAAGCGCAGCTTCAGCTTTCTCCCGGCGGTCTGCGTTGGGGAATGTAGCTAGGAGATTTTGGCGAAATGCCTCCCAGGTGGACAGGTTGCTCTCGTGGTTCTCGTACCATGTCCTAGCGGAGTCCTCGAGCGCAAAATACACGTTATGCAGCTTACGGTCGTCGCTCCAGCCGTTGTAGCGGGCGACCCGCTCGAAGGTGTCTAGCCAGTCTTCCGCATCTTCGTACACGTCACCGTGAAAAGATGGCGGTGTTCGCGGCGTGTGGTAGAGGATGGGCGCCGGGGACCTACTGTCTGTGGCCATTTCCGGTGGGACCGCCGGTCGAGGCTGCGTCATCCTCGTCGGGTTGGCAAGAGGCCCGAACTCAGGCGACTCACCGCGGAGGCGGCGGCTTGGGCGCTGATGGACCGGTGTGAGTTCCGTCTTTATCTCGTAGGCGTACGCAGGTCGGGAAGCGTACCCAGCACCTCCACCAGATGTGTAACAGTTGCTACACAGAAAAGTAACTGCAGCGGCTGAACGAGGGCACCAGAGAAACCGGACCTCCACTTCAGCGTCGTCTACTTCTTGCGGCTGCGATCTTTTTCCTCTTCTACGTCCAATCCTCGTGTCAATATGAGGTAAAATTCCACAGAAGAGATCAGCAGTTTGACACAGCCCTAAAGATGGTGCTTTCAGACTCTTACGCTTCGTTAGGCTGAGGCCTAAAATTCAGCTACCTCGAGAGCACGTCCAGTGAGCAGGTTTGTCACCACAAGTACATTTCGTCACGAGGTGAGATTTTATACAGGTGCTTAATTCTCACACTTAAAATACCAGGATTGCGCTTTCGATCACAAATTTAGAGCTATAAAAGAAAGAGAAACGAAAGTACTCTTCGCCGTCTACGCGCAAATAACAAATAATGTTATTATAACCATAAGGTTATTTACAGCAACTGATCCGCGCTCATCAACGTTCTCGTCCATTATTAGCACAATCCTAACTTCATCGGAGGAGCATACTTTGCACTCATTCAAAAAGTAGCCCTAGAGCATGAACAGTGATCGAGTGCAGAAGCCAAGGTTCTTACGCAATTGCACATACTCCAAGGTCACGTAAAGAGACATAAACAAGAAGGAACCTTTTTACTTTTCATAGGACATATGGCGGAGTGGGCTGTGTTTATTTCTTTTCCTCTTGATTGCTATGGAGGAACGACTGATGTCGCTTTTTCTATCTTGAGCAGTCTTATAACTCTTGGCTTTTCCTCTCATTTGATCTTCCCATTAGTGTCTTCCAGGACAGGCAATAGGGGCGTTTTGTGGTCGATCTTCATTGTGCAGACCGCATGTTTTGCTGGCTGTTGGATGCCCACGTCCATGCCTCCCTATGCGAATCATTCGCCGCGGACAGCAAGACACTGACACACGTCGGAACCTTCCCAGAAACAAAAAAAAAGTGAATAAAGTTGCGGTTCTCCTGAAACTTGCTTTCATATGTATCAAAGGAAAAAGTAAAGTATAGATTTTAAGAAATGTTTGAGTCAACATTTCATTGCAATGTGGCGTAATGTATGAAGCACTGTAGATTTTCTTGCTAGACATATTGTTTTACGACAGACATGTGAATTCAGGGAAGACCAAATCCTTGCAGCTGCCGTTAAAGGAGGGATCAAAATGTTTTAGTCATGCCGGGCTCAGCAATGTATTCGTGAGAAGGCGGACAAGAAGCCGCTCATCCGCCTTCTTGTAAACATTTATTGCCTATGTACAAAAGGAGGTGTTTGGGCCAAGGCCTTTCCCGGGGCCCCTTCCAGCTCCAAGATTTAAAGGAGGCCTTAGCCAAAAAGAAACACGGTACTGCACTGGGCCGGGACAAGGTGACCGTCAAACTTCTGGCGAACCGTTCAGATGCAGCCTATCATACCCTCTTTAAACTCGTGGATTCGAATCAAACAATCGTTCAACAACCTTAAGCGTGACGTTTTTCATACGGTTCGCTCTATTACATGCGCGCTGTGCCGCGCACAAAGATTGTCTTTTCGGGGCAGGTAAGCTGTTCGCGTGAGCGTAGTGGTGAACAACCGTTACTGCCAATGACCCTATTCCAGAGCTATTTGCTCGTGTGCTGTGGCAACGGCTCCGTTGGCTGTGACCACGCAGCCGTCTGTTCGACTGTGTTGGCGGCGGGTGGTGCGCCCCGTGTCGTCGATACGCTCGGCATAAGGCATGCCACGCTTAGTTCGCGAGAAGGCGAGAATGCTTCGCGTCTCTGCTGCTAATATTAAATATCACATGGACGTCAGGAGATAAGCATACGCGCGGCGTCGCTGTGAACGAACTGAGCGTTCGCTCCGGCGTCGTGATGGCCATGGCTTGCCTCGTCGGCTCACAGACGACGGTGGCCTGGTACGATAAAAGAGGGGGAGCCGGGTCCAGCGGCGATTCAGCAAGGAGCCCTTGGCAAGAAGGTCATGTGATCATGACGGTGTTTGCTGTCAGAGCGGAAGCCGAGACCTGTCATCAAGTAGTCCAGGTCAGGAAAATCGAATACGCCCAGTCAGTGTTGCACTTACAACGTGAACTTGTTTTCTTCTCCCGCGCTGGAGCAGCGAAGTGGCGAGCACCCGAGAGCGCTGCAGCACGGCCGCGGCTGAGATTGCAGCGAGGTGCGTGCATCACGGAGTGTAGCGATATGATCGACGACGCTCTGAGCCCTGCGGCAAGCGGCCGGTCTTCGAGCGGCGCCGCTGCCACGTCTCCCTCTTGAAGACTTTAAAGTCATCATTTTCCCACGCAGGGGCCTGAATCTGCGTGCCTGGGGCGAGAGCGCTCTTCGCAGAGCAGTCACCTCGAGCCTTCGTTTGACCTACTCCGATACCGCAGAGGACCGGTTTCTGGTGAATTTCGTTAACAATACCCTCACCTTTAGCACCCGGAACCGGGACCACGCCATCACTTATAGGAAGCTCCAGGCAATCATCCTGGGTTCGACCAGCTACCCAGTTGCCACCTAATTGGCACCATAATGGCCGGCGCCAGGCGCGGGCGAATGCCCTGCACCGCCACTATGGCTCAAAGAAACACGTCTTCTACGTCGACATTGCAGGCCCCTACCGCTCCAGGGGGGAATGGTACACGGCTGCAGTCATACACGAGGGAAAACAGGTGGACGGCCTCTCGTTCAGAGCGCCCAACTCAACGCATGCGGAGGAGGTGGCGATCGCCCTCGCAGCCTCCCATCCCGACTCTAAATTCATCCTCACAGACTCTCGAGGAGCCTGTCGTAACTTTGAGTTCGGTTGGATCACTCCACTCGCTCACCAAATTTTGCACCGCAGTACTCGCGACGGCGATCCAACTCATCGCTCAATCATATGGGTCCCCGGCCACCAAGGCATGCCAGGTAACCAAGCCGCCCATGAGGCAGCCCGCGCACGCACTCACCGGGCACCAGGCGTCCCTTGGGAGGAGCTTAACCCAGATCACAGCCCTCTCTTTTCTTTTAAAGAAATTACTGAGCACTATCGTGCCGAACACCGGCGATACCCAGTTCCTATGAAAGGACTGGGTAAAGCTGGCGAACGAATTCTCCTCAGGCTCTTTACAAACACCCTGCTGTGCCCGGCGGTTCTCAAGCACTTTAATCCTTCTTTTGACGGCCGCTGCTCATTCTGTGGGGAGGTGGCCGACACCTTCCACATGGTTTGGGCATGCAGAAAAAATCCTTCTCTCCCCCCAATCACCCCTTCCCCTACCCGAGAGGACTGGGAGGCAGCCCTACTCAGCTGCCAGGAACTATCGGCCCAGCAGGCCCTGGTTCGGCGGACTTGTGTAGCGGTCTCGACCAACGGGATCCCGGAATGAGGGACTCCGACTAGTATTGTAAGGGGTGAGACCCACTAGGGGCCTCTCCCCGAGCACCTCTCTGTACATTACCAAATAAATGCTTTTCTCCTCCTCCCACCAGGCGCATACGTCCGAGGTATCATTCACCGCCAATACGTGGATGAGACCCAGGAGGAAATCATTGAGTACTTGATACCCCAGAACCCAGAACACTACATTCTCTATGCCTGCCGTTTAGGCAACACCCAATGTATTGTCGTCACCTTCGCAGAGACAAAGGTCTCCCGCCAAGTCCCCTACGCCGGCAGTGCTGTGCGGTGCTACATCTTCAAGAACAAGGTAGAAGCCTGCCTTAACTGTCACAAAACGGGACACCGAGAGGACGTTTGGCCGTCTCCCAAGCTCTCCAAGTGTCCCCACTGCGGAGCTCGCTACCCTGACGAGGCCCACGAATGCACCCCCACTTGTGTAGTTTGTTCTGGCCCACACCAGACTTCTTCCTCCAAGTGTAAACGCCGCTATGAATTGCCTCCTGTACTGAAGCGCCAGCTAAAAATTCAGGGGGTACTTTGGCTCTCTAAAGTGCTGCAAGGCAAAGGCGTTTCCTGGCCACCGTTTGTTTTTATTTACTTTCTTATTTTTGCATATTTTGTTCTTTTATTTATTTTTTGCTCCTTTTCTTAATTGTATTGTTTATTTTATTTCAACATCTTATATTTATTTCGTTTTTATTTTTGTTTATTTTCTTATTTTTATTTTTGATTTTATTTTTCTTGACTTTACTCCTTATATTTTATTTATGAAGCCCATGCATTCACTAGATACGCCTTTATTCATGCTGGAACCTTGAGCCTTTTAAGCAGTGACGCCGAAAGGCGGACGAATCTTCCGACGCGTCAGTCGACACGGCTGCCGACGCGTCTGTCGACACTCCTGCCGACGCGTCTGTCGACACTTCTGCCGACGCGTCTTTCGACACTCCTGCCGACGCGTCTGTCGAAACGGCTGCCGACGCGTCTGCTAACGACAGTATGAGGCATTAAAGGCTTTCGCCTTAAAAGCTGCGAACTCAGACAGTCCCTCCGTCTCCAATCGTTCTCGGTCACGGACCCGTCGCCAAGGGGCTGAGAAAACCTCGTCCAAAACGAATTCCAGACGTTCCTCTTCCTCTTGCTGTGTGATGTGCACACCAAACTGTCGAGGGATTTTTTGGAACGCGGCGTGTCGGCAGTGGTGCGTCGGACAGCGGAGCGCCGTGCGAGCCAGCCCCGTGTTGCGCGTGTGCGCGTGCGAGTGGTGTGCGCGAGGAAGGCACGAGGAGCGGAGAGCTGACCTGTCAGCAAACCGAGGTGCAGAGGAAGACACCGCAGCACAAGTCTGGTCGTTCAAACGACAATCGAAGCAGACAACGTAAAGAAGAAGATCGGAACGGCCCACCTTACCAACTGGGACGCCTTCCGCAAGCACAGCGAACGGCTAAAAGGGGAAATCACTTCCATAGAGGAGTGGAGCCAACATCTGAAACAAATACAAGAACTCTATACAAAGGAAATAGATAGAACAGAACAAGCACCGGAGGTGGACAGGCGGCTACTCGGGCTATGGGAGGCAAGACGCGGGCTCACCAAACGCTGGAAAAAACAAAAGCTAAACAGAAAACTCAAAAAGAAGATTGCGGAAATCACGATGAAGGCAGAGGAGTATGCGACGCACCTGGCCAGGCAGGGATGGCAGCAGTTCAGCAGCTCACTGAACGGCACGCTCAGCACAGCCAAGACGTGGCGCATACTCAAGGCCCTCATGGACCCAACCAAGACAAAAGCAGAAAGTGGCAAGGCAATTCAGAAATTGGCCTACCAGTACGAAGGATCGGACGAAGAACTGCTAGAAGCAGTCCGCATCAAATGCTACGGCAAGGACAACCCCCAGGGCTACAACGGGGAGTACCAAGGAGCAGAAAATCCCGCAATGGACAGGCCGATCACAAGAAAGGAAGTCCAGGCGGCGATAAGCGCGACAACAAGAAATACAGCAGCCGGCGCAGACAAGATCAAGAACGCCTTGATCCGCAACCTCAGCGACGAGGCGATCGACCAGCTCACGGCGCACCTCAACATGCTGTGGGCAGAGGGAGTGGTGCCGAAGGAATGGAAGCACGCTGTCGTGGTTATGATACCCAAACCCGGCAAGAAGCTTCAGATTGAGAACCTGAGACCCATTTCCCTCACATCGTGCCTTGGCAAATTGTACGAAAGAATCGTCACCAGGCGAATTCAACAATACCTGGAGGACGAAGAACAGTACCCGCACAGCATGTTCGGCTTCCGGGTGAACCTGTCGACTCAAGACGTCCTGCTGCAGATCAAGGAAGAGATCATAGACACGGCACCTAGAACTGGCGAAAACATTATCATGGCCCTGGACATCAAAGGGGCCTTCGACAATGTTAGCCACGAGGCCATTATGGAAGGCCTAAACAACGCCAACTGCGGAAGAAGAACCCACGACTACGTAAGATCCTTCCTGTCAGAACGCACAGCGACTGTGGGATTGGGAGACCTGCGAAGCGACACCTTTACCACCCCACGTAAGGGCACGCCGCAAGGATCCGTAATCTCACCAGTGCTTTTCAACCTTGCAATGATTGGACTGGCCAGAAGACTCAGCAAGATCGATGGCATCCAGCACGCGATGTACGCCGACGACATTACGGTCTGGGTGAATCGAGGCTCGCTAGGACAAAAGGAAGAGAGACTGCAAGAAGCAGCAACGTGTGTAGAAGAGTACGTGAGGGAAAGGGGCCTAGTATGCTCCACGGAAAAGTCGGAACTTCTTAGGGTAGGGTCCAACCCTACCAAGGAGGAACTGACAGTAAAGTTAGAAGGCCAAAATATACCAGAAAGGGATATGATACGCATCCTGGGCATGTGGATCCAAGGAAGCAGGAGATTTACCTACACAATTAGCCTACTCAAGAAGTCAACAGAACAAATAAGCCGCATGATAAAGAGGGTATCACAGAACAGAAGCGGGATGAAAGAAAGCGACACGATCAAGCTCGTCAGAAGCCTGATAGTCAGCAGAGTCACGTACTCGCTGCCATACCACCACATGACCAAGAAAGACAAAGAAAAGACGGAGGCGCTGCTAAGAATGGCGTACAAGACGGCACTCCACCTGCCAAGAAACACATCAAATGAAAAGCTGCTACAAATGGGCCTAAACAACACATTCGAAGAACTAACGGAAGCCCAGCTAAGTGCGCAAATAGCCAGGCTCCAGCAGACAGCCACCGGCCGCAAGCTCCTAAAGAGATTAGGATACAATGTAGAAGGGATCGTAGATAGAACAGCTAGCATTCCAGACGAGGTCCGCCAGACACTGGACATCAGCCCTCTGCCGAGAAACATGGATCCCAACCTCCATGCCGCTAGAAGGCAGGCCAGGGCAGACTATGTGAAGCGGAACCTAGCCACAATGGAAAACACAGTATACACAGACGCGGCACTCTATCCATGGGACCACAGGACCAGAAAGTTCCGAGTCGCGGCAGCAGTGGTAGATTACATGGGGGAACCAATTAGCAGCGCCACATTAAGAAACTGTACGGTAACGGAGGGGGAGGAAGCTGCCGTAGCTCTAGCGGCGGCCGAAGGTTACCGTAGGAACAAGTCTTTGATAATCCTGACAGACTCCAAAACAGCATGCAGGAACTACATACAGGGCATACATACTACATACATACATACCACTGCGTCCCTTTCAAGCTTGGAAGTGGCAGTCTACGGATTGAGGGTCCGTGCTGCCACGGCTTCCTTGGATGGGTTGCATAGGCCTACGGGGTATCGGGGCGCCGTCGACGGGACCTGGCTATGGTTTTTCTGCTGCAGCTGCCCAATTCATGGAGGCGGCTAACAGGAGTTCATGAGCGTCTCGCGTGTCCATCTCCGTTCCTCACCTCCTGGCTTTCCACCACCACCTCCCTGGACGCAACGCAAGGGACGCATCGCAAGTCACCAACCCGCGTCTGTGCTGCCTACAAGGCATTTCCGCTCCACCTGGTACGCTTTGTATCCGGTGAACTCTCTTCTTTTTATCTGCAGTGTTTTACGCGTGGTTAGTGTGTGTTTTCCTTGGTGTTTTCGTTTCTTTTATTAGCTCCTTTCGTTTAAAGTATAAGCACGGCTTCATTTTGTGTTGTTTGATTCGTTTGTTTTCTTCTTCGAACCTGCACGCGAAAGCGTTCCCCTCCAGCCGTCGGAGAGGAGGAGGAGGAAAACTTTTATTCCTATTTACAGTGAGAGGTCGATGGGGTGAGCCGGAAGGGCCCGCCCCTTACAAACACTAGGAAGGATCCTTAGTCTGGGATCCCTATAGCTTCCGCAGCGGCCCGGGCTCTAGCTACCAATGCCTGTTGGGCATGGAGTTCGGAGCAGCCGCGCAGGGCAGCTTCCCAGTCCTCTCGAGTGGGGTGGAGGTGGGGTGGGTAGGCAGGATTGGAAGGGCATGCCCACACCATGTGGTAGGTGTCCGAAAACTCCTCCTCACAGTGTGGGCACGCGCCCGAGAAAGAAGAATTGAAGTGCTTAAGTACTGCCGGCCACAGTACAGTATTCGTATAGAGGCGGAGAAGCCAGCGCTCCTCCACCCTGCTGAGGCCTTTACAGGGAGGCGGATAGAGACCATGAAAGTTTTGATAAAGAGAGGTGATCTCTTTAATGGTGATGGTCGGATTTAAATTGAATTCCGGATCAGGCTGCGGATAAGGCGACGCCCGTTGAGTAAGCGCGCGGGCGGCAGCGTCGGCTGCCTCGTTCCCCTCAAGACCGGCATGAGCCGGAGCCCACACGATGGTGCGATGGGTCGGAAACCCTGCGTATTCGCATGCGTGGAGAATTTTGAAAGCACGGTCTGGAACATACCCTTGCTCAATATTGCGGCAGGCGCCCCTGGAGTCCGTAATAATGACTCGGGACACTGGATCTGCGGCGGCCAGTGCAATGGCGATCTCTTCCGCAAATGTAATGTTTGGGGCACGGAAAGTAAGGCCCTGAACTGTAGTGTTTTGGTGGATGACGGCCACCGTGTACCAACCCACCCCCCCCCCCCCCCCCCCATGGTGTGGGCTGGCCGCATCCACATAGAAGACACCTGGCTTATGGCCATATTGTTGAGAGATAGCCTCCGCCCGCGCGAGACGGCGACCATCATGGGTGTCTGCAGTCATGTTCTTCGGAAGGGGTCGCACCTGGAGTGCAAAGCGCCAGGCTTCAGGGATGCGGACCCGTTCTTCTGTCTGTTGCGTAGGATATGTGTAAGCGGGTCAGAAGGCGGCTCCCCGCAGGTGTTTTGCTCAGGCGCAAGTATTGATTGTTAAGATGAACTTCTCGTAACTCCCCAAAGGTGTCGGTCATCCCCAGACCGAGGAGACGCTTGTTGGACGTCGTTATGGGGAGGTCGAGCGCTCTCTTATAAATCTTGGGGAGAACTACTTCTAAGGCATTCTCATTGCATTTGCGTAGGTGGAGGTAGGGAGCCGAATATAAAATCCGGCTGGTTACGAATGCATTGGCCTGCCGCAGGGCATCTTTGCATCGTAGTCCCCCCCTTTTATTGGATACCCGGCGGAGCATCCAACCCACCTGGTCCCCCACCTTACGTAGCTTGTTTAGGTTAGTGTCTATCTTGCGCCTATGATGAATAGAAAGGCCCAGTACCCGGATCTCCTCGTGTTCCGGTATCGGTCTACTAAGTAGGGAAAGGGCAATTTTGGTTGTGCACTTTGAGTTGGGACGTATGTGCACAAATTCCGATATGCTCGGGGAGCATTCAAGACCACAGCGACGAGCGTATTCGCCCACAATAGCTGCCGCTTGTTGCAGGTTGGTCTCGATGTCTCCAACCGATTGTTGTGTTGCCCAGAGGGTGATGTCGTCCGCATACAGAGCGTGCTGCACATCGGCGACCTCTGCCAACTGGGTAGGGGGCTTCATCATGGCCAGATTAAATTGTAATGGCGAGAGGACAGCTCCCTGTGGGGTCCCTCGTGTGCCAAGTTGATATGGGCCATATTCTGTGTCTTGCAGCCGGATATAGGATTGGCGATCTCTAAGGAATTTTTTTATATAATTGAAAGTATTGCGCCCACAGTCTGTTTGCGACAAGTGGGATATGATGATCTCGTGGGACACATTGTCGAAAGCCCCCCGCAGGTCAAGTGCAACGACTACTTTATCATTGCTGGGGTGCTCGACGGGGTCGAGAATCTCCTTGTGAAGTTGCAACAGGACATCTTGTGAGGACCGGTGTGGGCGGAAACCGTACATGGTGTCTGCGAAAATGTTTTGCTGTTCCAGAAAAGCCGACAATCTGTCGCGGACCATAGTCTCAATCAGCTTCCCCACACACGAAGTGAGGGAGATGGGCCGGAGGTTGTCGGTGTTAATGGCTTTACCTGGCTTGGGAATAAAAGTTACTAGTGCCGTTTTCCAATCTATGGGGAGTGGTGTGCCTCCAATCCAGATAGTGTTGAAGTAATCGAGGAGAGTTTCGTAGGCGGGATCTGGGAGGTTGGCAATAAGCTTTACCGTCACCTTGTCCCGGCCCGGTGCTGTACCTCGCTTCATTTTAGCCAGGGCCGCTTTTAGTTCATGGAGCTGGAACGGTTGATCCAAATCCGCGTTCTCGGAACCTGCATACGAGTACGCCTGACCACGGGGATCCCGGTGTATGCTCAAATATTTGTCGCGGAGCGCATCGGCCAGTTTGGCCCGATTCTCGACACACTGGCGCTCCAGCCGGAATCTCTCTTGGTCCTTCCCACACCATTTACACGACGTTAAGGCGGCTTTAGCTAAAATGCGGCGAGGTACGGCCCCGGGTCGGGATCGCATAACAGTTAATCTGTTGGCGAAGCTCCCCGCTTCGGCCTACCTCCACCTACTAGTGTACATTAACCTGATTTGGGACTGCCGTCCACTCCCTCCCGACTAGAAGACCTCACTGGTCACTTTAATCCCTAAGCCAGGCAAGACAGTGAATACCGACAACCTGAGGCCCATATCGCTAACCTCTTGTGTGGGCAAGCTTATGGAGGTGATGGTTAGGGATCGCGCTCTCTCCACACACACATAGAGACCAAAGGCCTCTTTGCAAACACTATGTTCGGGTTCCGACCGCATATGTCTGCGCAGGACGTCCTCCTCCAGCTACAGCGCTACATAATACGACCCACTGCCATGCGCCACAACTACAAGGTCATCCTTGCCCTCGATCTTAAGGGGGTCTTTGACAACGTTTGTCATGGCAGCATCTTGGCTAACTTGAGTACCACCGATTGTGGGCACAAGGCATTCACGTATGTACGAGACATTCTCTCGAAGCGTCAGGCCTTCCTCAAGATTGAGGACGACGAATACGGACCACACACAATGGGTACACGGGGTACACCACAAGGGGCAGTCTTGACACCGCTTCTTTTCAAAATTGCCATGATGCAGCTTCCACACCAACAGGCCCAGGTGGAAGGCGTCCATCACGCACTCTACGCGGATGACATAACAATTTGGACTACCGAAGGAAGCCTTGGGGAAAGGAGGACCGCCTTCTGTGGGCCGCCACCATTATCAATAGCTACGCTAACGGCTGTGGTCTTCAATGTGCTCCCGCAAAATCGGATCTTCTGCACATCAGATCCAATCCTAAAGACAACACGAGTTTGCAAATCTCTCTGACGGAAGGTCCTATCAGAGAGGTCGAGGAGCTCCGCATACTAGGCCTGTTCATCCATAACAGGCTCAACCCGGAATCCACTATTGCCAAACTCAAGCACGTAGGCAATCAGGTCGGACGCATGATCCATCGCGTTTCTAACAAGAGCGGCGGGTTGCGAGGCAGGGACGCGCTTCGGCTCGCCCATACCTTCGTGACCAGTAGGATCCTCTACTCCGTTCTCTATCTTCGCACTACGAAACAACAAGAAATAAGAATCGACACCATCTTTAGAAAGGCTACAAAGCGAGCACTGGGCCTGCCAGTGGCCACTTCCAATGCTAAGTTGTCGGCGTTAGAAGTGATCAACTCCTACCAGGAGTTACGGGAGGCCCACCTCGTGAACCAATATACGCAACTCTCGCAGACGGCCTCCGAGCGCCGCCTGCTAGACCGCTTGCACAGCCAACACAAGTGCACTGCAGGGGAGACGTGTCGGATTCCGGAGTTATGGCGTCACAACCTCTGGGTCCCTCCACTCCCGCGCAACATGGACACACATACACACGAAAGCAGACTAGAGGCGCATGCTCGGGCCCTCGAACAGCAACACGGATTCAAAAAGGGTGATTGATTCATTGATTGATTGATTGATTGATTGATTGATTGATTGATTGATAACAACTTTTATTTCCACCGATGTAGGAGGCCCCCTAATCCCCGTCCCTGGCACGCAGGCCTAGGGGACGGGGGACGGGACCTCCGCGACTAAAGACTGGCGAAGATACATTGTCTCTTCGCGGCTTCAGCCGCCAGGCGGACAGCTCGTTTCTTGTCGGCGGGGACCACGCTTCGCGGAAGGGCCTCCCAGGCTTCTCTACTCTTAATATTGTCCTCAGCACCCCGGGATCCAGGGCGTTGCCAAATTATATGATCGAGGGTTCCCCTCGCTCCGCAGGTCTTACATTCGTCACCTTTTTTATCGTCTGACTTGGTTTGAAATAACCAGACAGGGTTAACGAAATTTCCGGCCTGTAGTCGTCGCTAGGCCATGGCCTCTGTATTGGTTAAGTTTGGATCTGGTGGTGGCATTAGACGCCTGCCTAACCTGTAGTGCACGGCGATTTCCGCGTACGTTTGCAAACGTTCGTCCATCCCCTGGGGGTCGGGTGGCTCTACAGTTACCCGGAAGTAGAGATCTCGGGCTAACATGTGGGCCGCCTCGTTACCGGGGACGGATGTGTGTGTATACTACGTTGACGTGGCAGCGCCGTCGTCCACTGGATTCTACACGGCCGCAGTAGTTCACCAGGACGAATGCGTTAACGGCCTCTCCTTTCGAGCTCTAAATTCAGCGCAGGCCGAGGAAGTTGTCATTGCGCTTGCCACCTCGGACTTGAATTCGAAGGTAATCGTGACAGATTCGAGTCGAGCCTGTCAACACTACCTGGCTGGCGAGGTTTCACCTTTAGCCTACTGTATATTAAAGCGCGCAGTGAGGGAATCGGACCCTTCGCCCAAACACATAGTTTGGACTCTGGGCCATCAGGGCCTTGGAGGTAATTAGGCTGCGGACGCGGCTGCCCGAGCGCTTACCTACCGGGCACCTCATCCAGGCGCTTCCGGCTCAGAGATCGTGCAACCGCTTCTGCGGTTCAGGGAAATTCTGGACGACTTTTGCGAACGCCATCGGCTTTTCCCGGTCCCTGCTAAGGGCCTGAGTAAAGCCAATGAGCGACCTCTGAGGCGCCTGCAGACCAGCACACTATTGTGTATTTAATTTTCTCGACAGGCGTTTTTCCGGCAAAAATGAAAGTAGCAAAAGTTCTTCCATTATACAAGTCAAAAGAAAAAGATAACATCCAGAATTACAGGCCGATATCAATATTACCGTTTTTCAGCAAGGTCGCTGAAAAACTGTTAGCAGCAAGACTTAACAGCTACCTAGAAAAACACACTATTCTGTCACCCTACCAATTTGGGTTCAGAAAAGGATATTCCACAACTGCAGTTTCAACCTTTGTTGACAAAGTTAGGAAGTTTATTGATTCGGGTTCCCTAGCAGCAGGCATATTTATCGACTTCGCCAAAGCCTTTGATTCCCTAATCCACAGTATTCTTAAAGAAAAGTTATTGGTTACGGCGTCAACGACACACCCCTCACACATATTGAAAATTACCTAAAGGACCGTCATCAAGTTGTTTTCTTCGGAAATTCACAGTCGAGTGCAAAGGTGATTAATGTCAGAGTTCCCCAAGGCTCCGTGTTGGGGCCTTTGTTTTTTTTTGCTTTATATCAATGACTTGCCTTCCCAATTAACTTATGCCCAAACTGTATTATATGCCGATGATACGACTTTAGTATTAGCAGATCGCGATTAAAGTGCCCTGATTAGAAAAGTAAATAAAGAATTACAAAATGTACATAAATGGTGCATGGCGAATGCAATCAACCTTAATCCTATTAAAACCGTTTTTATCCTTTTTCACTCTAGCAGAAGAATTGTTTCTCAGCATACAGATGTAATTTACAATAACCGGCCTATTCAGCATGCTACCAACACAAAATGTTTGGGTGTTGTGATAGATAATTATCTCAAGTTTGATTTACACGTCCGTTCAGTGATTAAAAAAAGCCTCATACGGCCTGCATGCACCTTCCAAATGGCGAGATTTTTTCCCCGTTGATGTGCTTGTTAACCTTTATTACGCCTTTATCCATTCACATAATAATTACTGTATATCTGTTTGGGGATGCACATATTCATCTCACATCGCCCCATTATATGCTTTTCAAAAAAAGAGTTCCTCGAATTGTCGCGCAAAACATTCAGCATACTCATCCGGATGAATTATTTGCCGTTCTTGGTATCCTAAATGTACACGACCTAGTAACTTATAATACCGCTTCTTTAATTTATCGGATAATTCACAACATGCTCAATTTAACTACAGTATGTCTTCATCACTCACTATGCACCAACACGTCTACTACAAGATATCGGCTCATGCTTCCTGCAATACACACAAATTATGGTTGACAAACGTTGCAATTTACGGGTCCTTATTTGTGGAATAGTCTTGCTTATAATGTTCAACTTTCACCTACACTTCATGCCTTTCACAAACAGTTAAAACATTTTCTACTAAATTCAACCTAGTCTACATTCTTTAGTGCTTTGGTTTGTGTTTTGTTTCTAATTATAACATGTTTATTTGACGTTTTCACTAGTATCCAGTGCCTACTGCTGTAACATGCTTATTGCTATATAATTGCGTTATTTGTTGCTGTCTTCTACATATGTAATAGCTTATAGTGGTCGGGACCCTTAAACAAATTTTGTTGGGTCCCTGAAGTTGTGTGCTTGTATAAGGGAGTAATTACTCATTGGCATCCACCCAAGCGCAGCCATACGGTTACAAAGGAAAGCTTCCCCTAAACTTTTGACCTACACTGTTCCCACTTCGAGTTATTGATCAGTTCGCTCTCGGCCTTCCATAAGCTTGCCGTCCCGGTTAGCTCAGTTTGTAGAGCGACTGCTCCGGTGAAGCGGTGGTCTCCGGTTCGAACCCCAGACCAGGACGAATTTTTCTTTGACTATGAAGTTTCTGAGAAAGCTGTTTAGGTTTCCTTTGTAGCCGTATGGCTGCGCTTGGGTGGATGCCAATGAGTGATTACTCCCTTATTACAAATTTACTCCACCTTGGGGGATTCCCCTAAACATTTGACCAACACTGTTGTGTCCTGCAATAGCGAAACATGTCGACCCCAAAATTGATGGGCGCTGCCCTCACTGTGGGGAAGTATCCGATAATTCCACATGGTTTGGGACAATCAGAAGAATCCTTCCCTTCCCCCCAATCCTTCCCCTTCCCGAGAATCATCGGAGGCAGCCCTTCTCAACTGCTCGGGGCTGGAGTCTCAAAGGGCTCTAGTACAACGGCCGCGAGTAGCGGCCTCGTCCAGCGGGGTCCCGGACTAAGGACTCCACCTATGTAAAGGACCATTTTTGGCCGACAAACTCTCCTTTAGTTTATTAAAAAGCTGTCACCACCAGCACATCGGTCCTTCCGAGGAGACGACTTGGAGTTGTCTCTCTTTTCCGTGTCTTTGTTTGCGCTATAAGAACTTCTACATCAAGATGAACTACCAACTCGCCCAGCAGGAAGGTTTAATGAAGTTTATCACCTCAAACAAATCCCACTCTATTACTTCAACCTTTATCACCTCAAACAGATCCCACTCTACTACTTTAACCTGTTCCCACCATCTAGCCTCAGGCGCCCCCATCTACTCCCCAGCAACCCAAAGATACATCCTCCAGTCCTCCCTCTAAGCGGAAAGCTACCTCCCGCTCAGAACGCTACGTTAATTTTGCCGACCTCGAGGAATTTGAGGCTCGCCCAGAGGAAAAATTAGAGGCGAAAAATTGGTGCTAAGCTCGAGGCGAAATTTGTTGAGTTCTCCTGACAAATCCAACAGCAAATTCTCCAGTTCCAGCAACAAATGCAGCAGAAAAGCAAAAAACTTAACACCCTCGTGCAACAAATTCAATCATGCTTGGTTTGGATTGGTTTGGTTTGGTTTATCTGGGGTTAACGTCCCAAAGCAACTCAGGCTATGAGAGACGCCGTAGTGAAGGGCTCCGGAAATTTCGACCATCTGGGGTTCTTTAACGTGCACTGACATCGCACAGTACACGGGCCTCTAGAATTTCGCCGTCATCGAAATTCAGCGGCCGCAGCCGGGATCGAACCCGCGTCTTTCTGGTCAGCAGCCGAGCGCCGTTACCACTGAGCCACCGCGGTGGGAAATCCAAACATGCGTCACACGCCTTGAAGCTAGGGGGGACGCAACGGCCGCCCTCCACACAACGCGAGTTAAACCATACGATCGACCCGCCGCGGCGGCTCAGTGGTAAGGCACTCATCTACCGAGCCGGAGTACCCGGGTTCCAACCCGACCGCGGTGGCCGCGTTTCGATGGAGGCGAAACGCAAGAGGCGCCCGTGTGCTGGGCGAAGTCAATGCACGTTAAAGATCCCCAGGTGGTCAAAATTATTCCGGAGACCTACGGCACCTCTTTTTCTCTTTCTTCTTTCACTCCTACCTTCCTCCTTTTCCTTACGGCGTGGTTCAGGTGTCCGCCGAGATATGTGAGACAGATACTGCTCCATTTGCTTTCCTCAAAAACCAATTTAGCACGCTCGCAAACCATTCAGGTCTCATCATTGTAGGAGATTTCAATGCCCACCACCCCACTTGTTGTTACCGCACCGCCAACCGAAAGGCTAAAAATCTGTGGTTACGAGCACAGGTACTGGGCTTCACCCTTGTTACTGACCCTCACACTCCCACCCGGGTAGGAAACAGCTCATCTGGTGACACTTTACGTGATCTAACATTCTTCAAAAACTTGCGGATCGATCGGTGGCTCAACAGTGGCGATACCCTCCGCAGCGACCACTATCTTCTCGCGACCACCCTAGCATGTGCCCGTTTCATCGGAAAGGTCGCCCGACCGTAATTACGGATTGGGACAAGTTTCGTTCGCTACGTGCTCAGAGCGCCCCTACCCGGATTAATAACCTGGACGAGTGAATTTCCAACCTCCAGGCAGATGTTTCTGCTACTACTAACGAATCACCCGCTACGGCTGATCAATCCAGTACAAACAGCCGTCTCCTCCACCTATGGCAGTCCCGCGAAAGAATACATAACCGCTGCAAAACACAGCGCCACAATAGAACGTTTAAGCGTCGAATAGCTCCGATAGATAAATAGATTGAGGTGCACTGTATCGCATTGACTACCCAGCAATGGGGTCCAGTTTTGGACAACATGCGCGGCCAGGTCAGGCTAACCCGTACCTGCACCTTTTCCGATACCTTTTAGACCCGAACGGTTGCACTTGTGCCGTCACTCATAATTAATGACTAATTACTAAGTAATGCCAAATTGCTAATTAATGACTAATTACTCATTACTGACTAAACACTAATTAACTGTTGTTGTTCAGACTGAGAGAAGGATGAAAAGGAAAGCGCATGGGCCTACCGACTGACTCGAGCCGAGCCACCACCGCTCCCACATGTACATAGGATGGATGGAAACAACTTTATTACACACAAAAAAAAATCTTCCAGGGTGGTCCCCTACTGGTCCAGGAGTCCACGGGCTAGTGCTTCACGTAAAGCCCGATCCACTAGCCATTTCTGGCCGGCGGGCTGAGCGGTCCGTAAAGCAGCCTCCCAGGAAGAATGAGTGGGATTGGGGATGGGGGATACTGCCTTTGGGGAAGGACATTCCCAAAGGTAATGGAAAAGTGTGGATTTGGGCACGCCACAGGTGTTACAATCAGGAGGAAAGGTGGGATGAAAGCATGAGAGGCGGTGGGGTGAAATAAAGCAGCCTGTCTGTAATTGCCGCCATGTGGCGCTGGATAAGGGCGACAAGGTACTGTGGGGTGGTGGCAGTGTCATGCGGCTGAATTTGTAAAATGTGGTAATTTGGTGATATGTAGAGAGGACCGAAGGGGCTTCTTGCGCAGGGTTGGGTGCCTGATCCTCCGGGGTCCGGGAGGAGAGTTCTCGGGCCAGCGCATGAACGCGCTCATTACCGGGGATCGAGGCATGCCCAGGAACCCACGACAGAGTAACCGTTCGGTCGAGAGAGGTGGCCGTGGTAAGAATACGGTGTGTTGCCGGAGTCGCCACGCCCTGTAGGTAGTGGCGGTACGCGGCCTGTGAATCTGTGCAAATTTCTGTTATGTTTTTGTCAATGATGGAGTGGGCCAGAGCAAGTGCGATGGCGGCTCCTTCAGCCTCTGCAGGCGAATTAGTTCGAATAGTGGCAGCGGCCCCCACTGTGCCGTCTTCATAGGCTGCGACTGCCGTGAAATATCCTGGTTTAGCATTTTGTGCCGCGTCGACATAAAGGATATCGGAGCGGTTGCTGTATGTTTTCGTGTAATAGCTCGCTCGTGCCTGCCGCCTACCGTGATGGAGACTAGCACTCATATTGCGCGGTAGGGGCTTCTGATATATGCGATCCTGCGTGCGCAGAGAAATCATGTAAGGTGTAGGACTTGTTGGGGTGGGAATTGGTGGATTGAGACGTAGCTGTCGCAGTAGGCATTGTACTGTTTCCGTGCGACTCAGGCGGACTAATTGGTTGGTGCGCTGAGCCTCTATTAATTCCATCACTGTATTGTGGGTACCAGTGGCCAGGAGACGTTTCGTGCTAACCGTCCGTGGAAGACGTAAGGCAGAGGTGACAGCCGTGCGTATTAGGATGTCTGCCTGTTGTCTTTGCCGCTGAGTATGTGGTATGGAAGGTGATATGTAATGCGGCTAATGATTAGTGCATTTGTCATATTGAGGGTCTCGCGTTCAGACAGCCCATGATTGCGTGCTGCCACCCGCCTGATAAGTGCAGCGATCTGTTTGGTCTGTCTGTGCAAGAGCTGAAGGGTGGCGGTTGCATCGAGTGTGTTGTTAATTAGAAGGCCGAGAATCTTCACCTGAGGCACAATGGGCACTGGATTCCCGTACATGTGCAGTTCAATCGGGGGGTCACTGGGGAGGGGTTTCAGCTGCAGGAGTTCCGATTTATTTGGAGAGCAACGGAGGCCTGTGTTTGCTAAATGAGTGGTGGTGATGTCTATGGCAGATTGCAGGATATCCTGGGCTGTTCCAAGGGATCCTCCCGTTGTCCAGAGGGTTATATCATCTGCGTATATGGCTGTGTGGAGCCCTGGGACAGCAGCAAGGGCCTTTGCCAGTGGCGCTAGGGCAATGTTAAAGAGTAAAGGTGATAGAACCGCCCCTTGTGGGGTTCCCCGGTTAGGCAGGGGGAAAGGCTGGGAGGCAATATCCCCAAGGTGGAGGTCTGCCGTGCGCCCTTGAAGGAAGGCCCGAATATATTGCCATATGCGGGTACCACACCCCGTGGTGGCTAATGTCGCGAGGATATGGTCATGGCTTATTGTGTCGAAAGCCTTATGGATATCCAGGGCCAGTATGGCTCGCGTAGAGGCTGTACGACGCTTAGTGCAAAAGAGGGACTCTTTAAGCGCGAGAAGTACGTCTTGCGCCGAGATGTTTGGGCGGAAGCCGAATTGAACGTTTGAGAGAAAGCCTGTTGTTTCTAGGAATGGTTGCAGGCGATTGAGAATGACGTGCTCGAAGAGCTTGCCGACAGCTCGTTAAGGAGATGGGGCGCAAATTTTGAAGAGTGAGGGCTTTGCCCGGTTTGGGTATAAATCGGATGCTGGCATGGGTCCAGGCTGATGGGAGCGTCCCAGCTTGCCAGTGGTTATTAAAGAGCTCCGTGAGTTCCTGGAGGGATACATCGTCCAGATTGAGTAGTGCCTTGTACGTTATGCCATCCGGCCCCGGCGCCGTAGAGCAGCGAATACTAAAGAGTGCTCGGCGGACTTCGTTTAAGGTGATGTCGGCATCAAGTTCTGGGTTAGGTGGAGGTAGATTGGGTGGATCTGCCGACTGAAGAGATGTGGGTATATAAGTGTCCCGTAGTTGGCCAATTACGTCGGTGCCCTTTTGGAGCTCTAGTTGTATTAGACGTCGTGTGTTTACTGGTGCCTGAGATTTAGTGGTTGTTGGATCCGAGAGAGCGCGTAGGAGAGACCACGTGCGTTTAGTGCTTAATGTACCCTTCAGGTCGTTACAAATGGTTGCCCAGTTTGCGCGGGCTAGCGTGTTCGCGTATTCTTCTGCCTCGCGAGTGAGAGCGGCTATGCGGAGTCTCAATTTACGATTGTGTCGCTGGTGACGCCAGCGCTTGAGAAGTCCCTGTCGGGCCTCCCATAGATGAGCCAGATGCGGATCAACCTGCGGTGCCTTAGGGGTATTTTTAATGCTTTTGCTGTTCGCCTGGATGGCCTTCACCAGACGGTCTGTCCAGTCAGTGACAGTATGGGGTTCTGTCGAATCAGTTGCCAAATACGAGCGCAATTTATCCCAGTCAGTGAGAAGCTGCGAACGAGGGTTGAAAATCTTGGATTCATAAGATATAATAGTGGAGACTGGAAAATGGTCACTTCCAAGGCTATCCTGGAGCACCGTGTGAGATTTAACGATTATGTTCTGTGTGGCCCATGTGAGATCGGGTGTGGTGTCGCGGGTGACGCTTGTGCCAATGCGAGTGGGTACGGTGGGGTTTGTGATCAGGCTAAGGTTGTAATCAGCCATTGCGGTAGAAATCAGGTTACCTTTGGGGGTATCCGAGTTGTATCCCCAGTGCGTGTGACGTGCATTAAAATCACCCACCACAAGAAGGTTTGAGGAACGGAAGGAGCCCAGGATACCCGGAATAACTCTGCCTTTATCTTTAGGATTGCTGTATATGTTAATAATAGTGAGGCCATATGTGTGTCCTGGTGAGCTTAGCTCTATCGCGGTATATTGAGTGCCCTTGCTGTCGGGCGTGTTTGTCGGTGTGCGGTCTAGTACCTGCATGGATACGAGTGTTAAGATTGCCGTACGTGGTGTAAGGGCTGCCGTGTGATAACCGCGGATATGAATGCGATTTGTTTCCGTCTCTTGCAGAGCGATGACATGGGGGGGATTAGGGGAGTTTGCTATATATGCGGCTAGTTGTGCTTGTTTTCGGCGTATGCTGCGACAGTTCCATTGCCATATAATTGTTTCTGCTGGTGTGTTGGACTGGTGTCGCCGCCGACGTTTTCGCGTGTTATTGTTCTGCGCCATGTTGCTGGTCTGGATTGAGTGGATGAGGACAGGCAGCGGGTTCAACTGCGCGCTGCTTGCGAGGCAATTCCTGATGCGGTACAAGTTCGA
Source organism: Amblyomma mixtum (assembly GCF_055824585.1). Taxonomy (NCBI): domain Eukaryota; kingdom Metazoa; phylum Arthropoda; class Arachnida; order Ixodida; family Ixodidae; genus Amblyomma; species Amblyomma mixtum. The sequence goes on along the minus strand of NC_143017.1, from coordinate 33,950,706 downwards.
AAAGCTTGTTGATGCCGGCTTCATGTTTTTCCAAGCGTGTGTTAATCGTAGCTTCTATCCTGTCAGCCATGGACTGTATCAACTGTGCCTGGGCTAGTATATGAGCTGTTGCTGCATCGCTCCGAGTTGTTCAGCAACTATGGTATTTATTATGGTAGTGATTTCTGAGCGAAATTCAGCGGAACGTATGTGCTGTTTAACCGCCTCTTGAGGTGTTATAGGGGAGGCAGGGTTTCGAAAAGAGGTGGGAGTGGAGGCTGCTTGGACGGACAACTCACCGCTTTTAGCAGAGCCGGCTTCTTTCTCGGGTGTAGCGTTCCGGAGTGACTGCGTCTCCTGGGTCTCCTGGATGTGGGATGCGCAATCACTGGCTTTCGAGGTACAGGCCCGTGGCTCGGTGGCGTCTGTCTCGGTACCACTGGGCACCCGAAGGGGTTGAAGTTGTGCGAAATCGCGTTGTGAAGTTTTATATCCAGCGTTCACGGTGTCCACACTGCGCTTTTCCGTGTGGTCTTTGCTATCTTGGTTGTCCGACGGTTCTGAGGTCTCGGTCTCCATGGTCTGCTCCAAAGGTGTCTGGACACCCGTGGTGGCCACTGGGTTTTCCTTCCTCAGTGGTGGGAGGGATGGCCATTGTTCTCTGCTCTTGTTCCAAGCTTTCTTTGGATGGATGGCGAGTGCCTTGCTTGGACCGTTTTTCTGATTCCCTTTCGTGGGAAGTGTTGTGCTGTTGTTATATCCTTAAAGTTCTCCCGGCCGGTCGGCTTGGGTTTGGTTAAATTTGGGCCGATGCTCAGTCTCGTGCTCCTGTTCAGTCTTGTTCTTCTGCGCATTCTTTTGCTTCTGCTCAGGCTTTTGGTTATTCTGCATTTGGCTCTGTGCAGCAATGTCTTTATAATGATGACGTCGGATTACGCCTTCATCAGCTTTGCTTGTCTTTTTCCCTCTTGTGGTGTAGTTCTTCTGTCTTGCCGGGCAGTTCGTGTCAATGGTGGAGTGGTCCGATGTGTCGCAGACGATGCAGTACTTTTTGCAATCGACATGTCCTGGTGGAGGATTGCGTACTCCGGAATTGTAGCATCTTTTCTCCTGCGGAGTGGGACAAATGTCAGCACGGTGCCCTATTTTCAGGCAGCATCCGCAAACCTGCATCACTGGTCGGAATGGTTTGCACCTGTATTCGATGCCGCTGAGGTAGACAAACCGTGGCACTGCTTTGCCTTCAAAGGTATATAGACATGCCCCCTTGGTGCCGAAAGGCCTCGCTTGAATGATGTTGATTTGTTGGGGATATGTTTCCGTGCAGTTTAGTAATTCCTCTTCTGAAGGTATCGGTAAGGCGCCGGTAATGATGCCTTTACATGAGTTATCTGGTGAGGCTGCATAAGCGCTCATTGAATATTCCTTTCCTCCTAGATTGATTGCTTGGATGTTGCATATCTGTTCCGTGAGGTCCGGATCTGGGGTGCTCAGAATAGCGATGTTTTGCTCTGGATTGATCCTGACTCTGGCCTCGTGGGTCAATTGGCGGCTGAGCTTGAATTGCAAAGCAGCAAGAAGTGACCTACCAGAGTTGTTATGCAGCGTCACCCCTCCACGTAGACGTATTACCACCTTGTAGTCATCATGCGGCAGCCTCGGTAATTTGATGGGGCGTGCGGGTCGTGATCTTTCGGCAGGTGTGTGTGCTTCTGCCTCCGTTACAAGTTTGAATCGTTTTTGCGTGCGTCGATCATCCTGAACCATGGCGTCGCCTTCGGGTAGGCTTCAGTCCTGTCTCGTTGCGTCCCGTGCGGTAGGCCCCCTCCGTTGTGTCGGTGGTAGAAATTCCAGGCATGGCGTCCTGGGTATCCATGTCGTCAAGTTCGTGGACTCCCTCCGCTGCCGTGGACAGCGAGCACGACCCGCTGTGGCTGGATGGGAAGGCAGCGGCGTCGGCCATATGAAGCGCTGACGTGGAACGCCGCTCCGCCGTGCGCCGCCTAGGCGGCGTTGACGTGGAACGCCGCTCCGCCGTGGGCCGCCGAGAGGGGTTAGGCTTAGTGCGGCGACTCCGCTTCGGAGATCTTCGTAAAGTGCTTGTGCAAAATACAGCGTACTCACGGACAAAGGAGTCCTCGTAAAGGTCCCTTGGGGGTTCACGAAAGCCTGAGGTAGGAATTTAGGGCGCTATGATGGGTAAGTGGGAAAATAAAGGCGAAAGTTCACAGCCCCCATGTGAAGCGCGTCCGCTCCGCTCGGCTCCCCCTGGTCACATGTAGATAGAGGAGAGTTAAAAGATAAGAGGAAAAAATTACGAGGAACTTTAGCGGCTAAAGTGGTGAAAGGCGAAAGCCTGAGTGCTGCATTCTGCTACGCGATTGTTCACTTCACATTTTGTTCGTGCATTAATTAACTGCCAATTAATGACGCTTAAGCTTCGCCTTCAGTAGTGGAACGCGACAACGTGTTGTAGCGCTGCAAGGCAGTCCACGGAACGCCACCACCCGTTCGGCGCGATGCCTAGCCCTTTGAACACAACGCTTTTTGAGGAAAGGAAATGGCGCTGTAATTCTCTGTAGTCTCGGTGGACACCTGAGCCGCACTGTACAGGAAGGGAGGAAGTGTGAGTGAAAGAAGAAAGAGGGCCGTAGTGAAGAAATTGAAAATTGCATTTCAGGAAAGGAAATTACGCATTAACTGTCTCACATATCTCAGTAGACACTAGTCGAAAATTGTATTTGAGGAAAGGAAGTTGCGCAGTAACTGTCTCACATATTTTGGTGGACAGCCGTCAAAATTCGCGCGTGGTGACGTCACGACAATTTTGACCAATCTGAAACGCGGACAAATACGCCTTGCTCATTGGTAGATTGGTTTTTGAGGAAAGGAAATGTATCTGTCTCTCATATCACGGTGGACTCCTAAACCTTGCCGTAACGGGAAGGGAGGAAGATGGGAGTGAACGAAGACACCGTATCGCACCTTTGTTCATTCCAAACCATCGAGCTGACATGGCGGAGAGGTAGCGTGCTCGACTCGCACTCCGGAGACCGGGGTTCGATTCCGAAGCTCGGCCAATTTCTTACTCGGTTTTATTTATATATCTGGTCTGACTAGAAAGGTTAATTGGACTAATTGGTCAAGTAAGCATTAACTAAACTCAGTCAAACTTACTTGGAGCATCACTATACGATCCCTTCAATTGGTTGCATGGTTAGTAGCCAAAGTACAATTGGCCCCGTTTGAAATTCGCGCACTGTGACGTCACGACCGTTTCGACCAACTGAAAAGCGTGATATTTCTATTGACAGCTCCTGCTTACAATGAGGCATTAAAGGCTTCCGCCTTAAAAGTGAAAAAAGAGACGCGCCTAACAACAACCGCGCCCGCCGAAGCGAAGACGCTGGCTTAAACAGATACCCCCTAATCAACTGCTAATTAATGACTCTTAAGCTTCGCATTTAGGAGTGGAACGCGAGAGCATGTTTCAGCGCTGCCAGGGAGTCCACAGAACCCCATCACCCGTTCGGCGCGTTGCCTTGCCCTTTGAACACAACGCTTTTTGAGGAAAGGAAATGGAGCGGTATTTTTCTGTCATCTCGGTGGACACCTGATTCGCAGCGTACAAGAAGGGAGGAAGTGGGAGTGAACGAAGAAAAAGAGGCGCCGTGATGAAGAAAATGAAAATTGTATTTGAGGAAAGGAAATTAGGAAGCAACTGTCTCACACATCTCGGTGGACACCCGTCAAAAGCGTGACACCATTGCTGATAAATTTCTGTCGACAACGACGAGGCATTAGAGGCTGTCGCCTTAATATATACGTGGTACACCGCTGTACTAAGCACAAGGGCGCCCCCGATGCTTAAACGGACTGCAGGAAACCTGGTCACAGTTAACACTTATGCCCTCTCCGAAAGGCTGGACAATGTCCGTGGTGTGGCGTGAAGCACAGCACTCAAGAGGTCCCTTGCACGCCGAAATGCATTGTGTGGGGTGAGAACCAGCTTACCAGTACACGCTCGTGCAAAGCCAGGATACCTCAGCCTTGAAGACAGACCATGCCGAAATTCAAGCAAGCAGTGCCCTAGCCAGAGACTTTCCACCGCTAGTGATCAAGATCGCCAGCGAGCCTGAACCAAAGCCACCAGTACACCCCAAACCTCACAGCGGGAGGAAGAGAGAGCTCTCCTGCGGGAAGAGGTAAGGCATCTCATTGCAGCCGTTGATTCTATTTTTTCTACCTTTCCTCCACCCTCTCCTTCCAAAATATCCCAAACCTCTTCACCAACACCCCTACCCTTAACAGACCCTCCAGAAAAGATATGCAGACCAGTTTACATTCCACATAGATTCCAAATCCAAAAACTTTGCCCAACATCTGGAAGCCAATATGCTGGATTCCGCCCCGTTTCCCGAGCGCACCACATCCTCTTCGGCTGCCGTGCCGATTCTCCCCTGCAGGAACAGCCCGCCATCAGAACATGGGAAGCCCTCCTTGCGTCGCAGACCCCGGACACCTTGTCGCCCTTATCCAGTGACACATGGCGACAGTTACAGAGAGGCTGCTTTATTTCACCCTACTGTCTCTCATGCTTTCACCGAACCTTTCCTTCTGAGTGTAACACCTGTGGCGTTCCCAGATACACACTTTTACACTACCTTTGGGATTGTCCTCCCCCAAAGGCAGTGCCCACCCGTCCCAATCCCACTCATTCTTCCTGGGAGGCTGCTTTATGGACCGCTCAACCCGCCTTCCAGAAATGTCTGGTGGATCGGGCTCTACGTGAAGCACAAGCCCGTTGACTCCTGGACCAGTAGGGGAGCAGCCTGGAAGATTTTTTTGTCTAATAACGTTGTTTCCATCCATCCATCCCACTTCTCTGTGTGAACTCGGGTGTCAGTGTCATGGCTCTATGTGGCCTGGACACATGCACTGAATGTGAGGGCTGTGCGGTAGCCCTGAGGCCTTGAAGGGCTCAAACATGCTTGGAAAATAAAGTTTTGCCAGCCATCCCTCCGAAACGCTCGCGGCTCGTGCACGCGTAATTTTACTGATTAGTCGCAGGCGTCTTTGAAAGAACTAGCATGTACACGCCACTGGCCGACCTCAATGCACCGCCTATTTTCCCGACTACCTTGTACCAAAATTGTGACGGAACACTTGGACTGCAGCGTTCCAGGTGATTGGATTTTTCTTAGCATATTGCACACATATGCTAGTCAAGTTGGAAGCTAGCTTGCGAAAAGCATTCGAAACGACGACATATGCACATTCAACTGTATGCCTTCCCAGACTCTCTATCTCTTTCCTAAGGGCGCTGTTGAGGTGCCCATCGACTTGTGACACATTTACTGCGGCATTACCTTTCGTTATACAGCGTTCCTGGTGGCGTCATATGCGTGTGTGATTTGGTGGGTGTCACTTCACCCAGGGACGGTAATGTTTTCGCATTCCCTCTCGTAAGCTGTCATACATTCTCTGCCGAATTTTAAGGCGGAAGCCTTTAATGGTTCACCGTTGTAAGCAGGAGTTGGCAGAAATGTCAGGCGAGACGAGCACGCTACCACTCCACCATGCCAGCTTTTTTATGCGAAGCATATTACTACAGCTACACTACAGCCCGTCGAGCGCGGCGGTGGAGCTACCATTGACCTTTAGCGTGACCACGTGACAACATGACGTCACAGCCGAGGAGAGATGGGCTGCCGGCTCGCGCGGTCGGCCGCGGCGGTGGAGGCTCCACATCAGAGGCGCGGCGGCTGACCACGTGACAACATGACGTCACAGCAGAGGAGATGGGCTGCCGGCTCGCGCGGTCGGCCGCGGCGGTGGAGGCTCCACATCAGAGGCGCTGCAGCTGACCACGTGTCGCCCCAGCAGCGGTATAAAGCTGAGCTTGCCTCGCTCTCCGGGCAAACGGGCAAGCTTGTGCCCATGGGTATCTGATATCGCTTCGGCGAGCGCGGCTTCGGCCGCTTATCTGATTTTTTCAGCAGCGTCCGCTCCGGCGGACGCAGTTGTTGCTGCGACGCGCGTCTTTTCTTGCCTTTTTCTCTTTCCTCTGATCTCTTACCTCTCCTCTATCTGCACGTGGCAGCGGTGGTGGCTTGTCTAGAGCCAGTAGCAGGCCCGTGCAATTTCCTTTTCATCCTTCTCTCAGTCACAACAACAACAACTCTCCGGGCACTTACGAGGCGGCCAGGTGTTGGGATGCCGCCTAGAAGCAGGGCTGATTTGAACGAGAAGCGAAAGCTTCAGCGTGCCACAGAGACCGATGAAGAGCGGGATGAACGTCTGGCTAAGCGGCGTGCTCAATATGCGGCTCGGCGACAACGTTCTACAACAACTGAAGAACAAAGCGACGAATTTTACCAAGCCTAGCCATTAATATGCTTCGCATCTGACTAGGCTTAGCCTTAGCTAAGCCTCAGCCATTTTTTTGTCTTTATTGCTTGTTTTGACAGACCGTGCCAGCTCGATGGTTTGCAATGAACAAAGGCGGTGTCCTCTTTCACTCCCATCTTCCTCCCTTCTCGTTACGGCGAGGTTTAGGTGTCCACCGAGATATGAGAGACAGATACATTTCCTTTCCTCAAAAACCAATTTACCGACGAGCAAGGCGTACAACCGAACGGGCGATGGCGTTCTATGGACTTCCTGGCAGCGTTGCAAGATGCTGTCGCGTTCCGTTTAACATCTTAACCACACATCAGTGACACAAGCTGCAACCTCACGCTCAAGGCTTTCGCCTCACAGCACTTCAGGTCAACAAAGTGCCCCCTTGAATTTTTTAGAACGCATCTTTTTGGCGCCCGTTTCTGCGTTTCGCGGCGTCGACGTGGTGGTGGTGAAAAGCTTTTATTCGCATTCGCCAATGGTTTCCCGGGCCTGGGTGAGCTACCCTCCTAATTACTCTATATTAATGAAGTTTATTCTCTCTCTCTCTCTTCGATCGCCCGATGGGCCGTGTCAGCAGGTACCAAGATGATTTGGATGGTGCCAGAGGAGATGGTGTCTGAACGTAAGATGCCTATAGCCGAGGGTGCAACCCGTCCAACGGCGTAGTTGTAGACCCGAGGCTTGGAGTCAGAAAATGTACTCCGCGGAGGTCTGCGGGGTGGCAAGGGCAATAGCTGCCTCTTCGGTGTCTGCAGAGGTCGAAGTGTAGACTGAGGCAGTAAGAGTGGGTTGGAAAGAGTTGTCACTGACTGCAAGGATGTGGGATGGGTAGCGGCTGTACGAGGTGGCATCTACATAAGCCAAGGCAGGTTTCCGTCCGCACTCACGCCAGAGCACGGAGGCTCTCGCTGCTCTGCGGGAGGTGTGGTGTTTAGGATGCATATTCTTCGGGAGGGGATAAACGGTTAGGAGGGAAGAGACGTGGGAAGGGATGGTAAGTGTGGTAGGAAGGGGGGTAAGAGAGGAGAGCCTAAGGGTGGAGAGAAGTGCGCCGCCTGGACGGGTGCAGGAGAGACGGAGGAGCTGCGCCGTATGATGGGCCTCCTTCAGCTCAGTAAGGAAGTTGTGGACGCCCATGGACAATAGCCGAGCCGTCATGGCAGATGTGGGAAGGAATAGAGCCGACATATACGCCTGGCAAATGAGGCTGTTAACTTTGTTCGCCTCGGTACGGGAAAGGAAGAGATAGGGAAGTGAATAGCGGCTTGGAGCAAAGGCCTGCACCAAGCGGCAGAGGTCGTGTTCGCGCATGCCGTGGTAGCGGTTAGCAATGCGGCGCATGAGGCGGATGGTCTGGTGTACACTGTGAGTCGAGTGATGAGGGTGTTGTGCTTGCCATTAGACTGAAGAAATAGTCCTAGGATACAGAAAGTAGGGTAGCGTCGCTGTCGCCATTGCCGTCGCCGCTCTCCGTTGTAACCAGCAGTGGACACCTTAGTCGCGCTTTAAGCAGCAAAATGAAAGGAGCGGGAGCTTGTTTCTGAAGATGCCCCCAAACCGCAGGAAAAAGCACTAGTGTAAAATGAAGTTTTCTCTTCCTGCCTTATTTACTTGGAAAGCACAGGGAAAGCGGATAACTGCCTCTCGGAACAGTGGGGACCTCAATCGTGCTTTAAGCTACCGGCGGTAATGACAGATGTGTGCTCTATGCTTTCGCATTGGGAACGTAAAATTGGTTGATTGGTGAATTGGTTTTTGAGAAAAGGAAAGGGAGCAGTATCTGCCTCACATATCTCGGCGTACACCTGAACCGCGCCGTAAGGGAAGAGATGAAGGTGGGAATGAAAGAAGAAAGCGAGAAAGAGGTGCCGTTGTTGAGGTCTCCGGAATAATTTCGACCACCTGGAGATCTTTAACGTGCACTTACATCGCACAGCACACGGGTGCCTCTTGCGTTTCGCCTCCATCGAAACGCGGCCGCCGCGGTCGAGTTGAAACCCGGGTACTCCGTTGTGCCAGAAACGCGGCGCTGAAGCCATAGGCCGCCCGCGTTCATTGACGTTTACAACGTTTTGCACTCCGATCATTTTAAGGAAAGGAAGTGCGCATAACTGGCTCCCTGGGTCAGTGGACGCCTGAATTGCTCTTATAGGTACCTGGGGTGATGAAAGAGAGATGTGGTCTGCGTGCGTTGGCGCTGACAACGGTGAGTCAGCTCTCGCGATCAACCATTAGAGAGTTTTAGTATAGCGTTAGCGTGATAGCGGACCTAAGGGAAATTACGTTCGCGTGCCGCAAGCAACTTACCCCCTCAGAGAGTTTTAGTATAGCGCTTTGAAAACGCTAAACGCCATCTGCTTGACATGGATGCCAACGGTCCTTCTAAAATGGTTGACATTGCCGCTAACTTGCCAAAGTAAAATATTTCCAAGTTTTTTAAATGAATTATTAGTGCAGCGTTCATTTTCGTCTGCAAAGCGACCCCGAAATTGAAATAAAATTAAATGAAAATGTAAAATAGTGGCGCCATCTAGTAAAGGCAATGTTAACTGCAAGCCGTTGGAGCAAGAAAATTTGACATCACATGACGTCTAATGTTCAAAAACTTGATGAAAATTTAATATAAACTCTATTTACATAATTCAACACCGCGAAAAACCTCCAAATCTATTTTTGTCTCGTTCCATACGTTTTTGCTAGGTTTCTGCTGCGCTTCGGGCAGACGGTAGCAGTGCAGCTTGAGGCTCCATTAGGCTTGCGCGCTCCAGAATCGAGAGCGTATCTCAAAACCTGGGCTGAATTGCAGCTTAAACTTTATCGTCGAAGCAAGGTAAGTCATAGCGGAAAGCAAAAACACCAGTAGTTGCCGGTAAACATGCCGACCGGAATCGCAAGAGCTGCTGAATCGGCTGAAGCGGGCGGCTGTCGCTTGAAAGGACGCCGCCATGTTTCCACGCTAAGGGCGCAAAAGCCGCAACTGCCGCAACGCTAAATTCTGAAAATTGCGTGCGTACGCTAACGCTATTTCCCCGTTAGCGTTCTGCGCATGCGCAGTCTGATAACGCTATTCCGCTATGCACGCAATTACGCAAAGCCCGCAATACTAAAACTCTCTATTAACTGCCACCTACCAGCAAATGGTGAATGGGGATTTTAATGTACAGCCGGCCAAATCTTTAGCTGGCGCGCGCGACGGCCGCTTTTTCTGCGCTCCTGCATTTTGCGACGAAGAAAACTTGCTCAAACCTCAATATTAAGCACGGGCTTAGTGAGCCTGTGCTTAGATTTGAAATTTTCGCAAGTTTGCTCCGTCATAAGCTGCAGGAGCACGGGAAACGCGGCCGCCACGCACACCAGCTAAAGATTTGGCCGGCTCTACATACACATAAAGGCAAACAGGAAGTTCTTACAACTTATGCGGGAGAACAACCTGTTCCTCTCGCTCCTAACGCATTACCACGGCTGCGACAGCCACGCAAATTACTTGCACAGAACTCGTCATTGAGAACCAGGCATTGGTGCAGCAAGTCGAGCATATATCCATCTATTTTTCCGGCCACAAAGCTTCCTTTATGACAATTAATATTAGTGGAGTCTTTCTTGAAGAAGGAAAATGTGTGAAAAATAAGAAGTCTGTACTTGTACAAGCATGCCTTGCTCGAGTTCTTTGCTAAAATCATTCAAATAACTGAAAAAGGTGATCAGCTGCGCTGAAATTTCACATTAGGAAGTAATGTAATCGTCGGCACTTTTTTTTTCTCTCTCATTCCCCCTGCAACAGCACGCTGCCAATCTAAATAACCCTCGCCTGCAAACATGGCTAACGGAGAGTATAAGTGTTGCATTGGGCGTCAGAGTCTGCTCGTCGAATGACGTCATAGGTAAAAAATTGCCGACGATTACGTCATTTTGCGATGTGAAATTTGAGCGCAGCTCTTCAGTTTTCCGCTTTTCGATAGATCGAGGCAAATAATGCGCGCAAGACATGTATGTACAATTACAGACAGCTTTTTATTTTTCAGACATATTCCTTCTTCAAGAAACACTCCACTGACAGTAAAGTTACACTTGAGAGAGCTTACAATACAAAAGAATTATTGCACTAGAAGTGCACTACCACAAGAGAGAAAGGCAAACAAACAAAACACAATTTGTTCACTGAAGCTTAAACGGCGGCTCGGGCGGTCAACGCCCTTCTTATATAGGCTCGCTCCACGCCTTTTTTTCGCGCCAAGGCAGGCGTGCACATAGACAGTGTCGGCTGTGCAGTCTCCTTCCCGCTCTGGGCGCGCGTCCTCATTGGTCAAAGACCGGGAGTGGCTTCGAGGAGCATCTGGAATTTTCTGTCGTGGCGCCGCCACCATCGTGCGAGTGAAGAGGTGGTGGGCATCTGTTAGCGCGCGCATGGCTGCGCCCTATCCGTCAACATCGCGTAGAAACGACTTGGAGAGTCTAGAACAATCGACGGCAATCCCCCGGCGCGCCGCGTCGGCGAGCAGTGGGAAAGGGGGCAGGCACACACACAAGGCTAGTCGCTCTTTAGGGGTTCCTTCTCGCTCGTTTTACGACGGGCTGTGGCTAGAGTTCCGTCCAGACGGAACTACAATTTGCGCTAGAGTTCCGTCCAGACGGAACTACAATTTGCGCTACAGTTCCGTCCAGACGGAACTGCATGTAGCGATGGGGTTCCGTCCAGACGGAACTGTATCTGACACCATACAGTTCCGTCCAGCATTATCTGCCGCAAGAGTTATGTCAAGACGGAATTAAAGCTGGCGTTAGGGATTTGGAAACCAGTTTGCTTGCTGACTTTTGCATGTCCATTTAAAAAAGTGGCAATCCTGTTGCGCCTAATGTGTGACACGATATTCTGCTGCATCATTTTATTTTCCAAGCAGACAGTGAGAAATGGCAATAGATCGAGTTTTGGCTTGGGTTTGTTGGCGCGTTTGCATAATGCTTGTTGACCGTTTGTGTACGTGCGTCTTTTTCTCGCTACGTCACCTTGCAGCACAAATAGCGGCAGGGCTTCACATCACTTCGCGAAGAGTTTCTGTACTCTGCTTCTAACAGTGTCATTTTCCCGATCCTGCATGCATGCACGGAAGTTGTACCTTCGAGGATGTAACTAAACGCCGTACGCGGACCCATATTTTGGTGCCGTATACATGCGTAGAGAGAACATCTGGACACAGCTTTGTCAACTGGTTATTCCAGAGGCAAAGAAATACTTTATGCGCGTAGAAATCACCTATTTTGTATAGTATGGACCGTAAGGACATTAGACTGTTTTAGTTTTACGTACGTAGAACCTTCACGCACGTAAACGTGAGCAGTCTACGTAGCGTACGCTCATGTCGCTTCGTACAGTTTTAGCTACACGTACGGGACGCAAACTGTGTAGATCTGCAATAGAACCTAAAAAATGCGCTAGCATGTTGTGCCGTGCCATCTAGTACAGATAAAGAAAACTAATTTTGCTTAGTCGAGCTGCTTGGAGCGGAGTCAGGCCAAGCCACAGTGCGGGCGGTAAATTTTCCCCCTTTCTTCTGACAAACGTTGAGCGATTTCATTCCACCAAACTGTATGTGGCATGTTATCTTCAAAGGGATTGCATTCCTTCACGTCCCGCATCATATTTAAATCGTCGCTTTTCCAGAAGCGAAGGCGCGCTGGTGTCCCACTCATTTTGACGACGTCTGCGTATGGAGTCAAAACGTGCACCGTTTTGCTTTTCCCGCCGACTGTGCCGAGGGTCTCGCGATACCCCGCGAGGTTTTGAGCTTCGCGTGGTCTCGCGAGACCGTCGGCACACTCGTTGCTATGACGACCACAAACGCTTCTTTGTCAGGCTTAGAAGCTGCTGAAACGGGTTTCTATCTGGAAAACAAAAGCTAGTTCTCACCTAAAACTTCATGCGAGAGCAAGAATGGACCAACTGAAGGCAAATACAGCAGTTTACAGCACTATACCACGTCGAGGGATTAGCGACGAAGCTGTTATCGTTGTGAAGCGGGCGGGCAGGGCGCCGCCATCTTGCCAACCCCACGTACGCAAGCAAGCAACGTGAAGGCCGCAACGCAAAGATCCGAATCTCACGTAAGTCCGTGCGACCCATGCAGACACTTTACGTTCTGTGCATGTGCACTGGTGACCCGTAAGCGCTCTACTTACGTGAAGCTTCTACGTACGTGAAACTAAAACTGTCTATTGTATGGACGGAACTCTAGCTGCAGTAAATATTCCGTCTGGACGGAACTGCAGCAGCAGCAAATGTTCCGTCTGGACGGAACGCTAGACACTCCGTTTACGACGCGCGCCGGCGAGAGTCGTCCGCGCGGCGCTGTTTTTTTTTTTTTTGTTTTTTGCTAAGGAGGGGAGGAGGTTGCGCTTTTATCCTTTTCTGGTTACAACTGACAACGGCTACGGCAACGCCGCGAAACGCAGAAGCGGGTGCCTAACCACTGCGCTCTAAAAATAAAACATTTTATGGCAGAGTGCCGTATGGATCCAACTAAAACTCTTTCGTGGTTTTCTTATGGAGACAATCCCAAAGGAAAACTACCTGCGAGCATAATAAATGAAAAAAAAACTCTATAGTTTGAGGTTGCTTACAAATTAGGGGTTTAACGTCCCAAAGCGACTCAGGCTATGAAGGATGCCGCAGTGAAGGGTTCCCGAAATTTCTACCCGCTGGTGTTCTTTAACGTGCACTAACATCGTACAGTACACGGTTATCTAGAATTTCGCCTCCGTCGAAATTCAATCGCCGCGGCCGGGATCGAACCTGCGTCTGGTTTCCAATGGCAAGTAAAACCACGTTACTCTAAGAAACCGTGGACTGACAGCGATCCAATGTGTGCCTTGCAGATAAAAACTTCATGTCACTAGGAACTTGCATTCTCATGCACGTAGGAAACCTGCTTCTGAACCGGATCAAAATACTCCCTTATGTCACCTTTGCATTTAAAACTGCGATCGAAGGAACAACGTGCTTCAGACTGCTTCGTTTGTGCATGACATCGAAGCCGCAGCCATGTTGGACGCTATGCTGCTTGCTTACCGCACTTACTCCTCTGCTGCGGGTGCTGACCAATTCGTTAGTCATGCCGAGGTCGTCCGCCAACTCGCTGAACGGCTGATTTGCCGCCAGCAAGCAAACGACGCACGGGGCTCTAAGCTCCGCAACAAAAATGTGAGTTACCAGCCCGGCGTAGAATTCCGGATGTTCAGCCCAATCCGCATGCGAGGGCGCTTTGAAAAGCTTCTTCGCAGATGCTTTGGCCCATATGAGGTGCTCCGCTAACTCAGCGAGGTCAGCTACACAGTGATTCCTCAATACAGTGTTTGCTTCTATCGACGGCCGATGAAGGATGAAGCTATACCACGGCCGCAGGAGCGGACGCGCTTCACATGCGATCTTTAAAGTTTACCCATGACGACATGATTAACTCAAACCAGCCGTCTGAAACTAGTATCACCAGTCTCTGCTTCTAGTCAGGAACCTGCCGATAAAAACCTTTCCCGGTTTGGTCTACCACATCAAGACGCAAGTCCTTATTCTTCTCAGCACGCTGCTTTAAAAGGCTAAGCCTCGCGGGGCAGCATTCACCGATACCGAACGCCGCTAAAGACGCAGCTTCGTGCTCGGACCACCGGCGCTTCGGCGCCTCGACGGCTGCATGGAACCCATTGTAGTAGAGGGAGAAATATCACCCTGGGAACTTATCTCTACCAACGGCTGGCAATCAGCGCACGACAAGCGAAGCTGAACTCGCAACTTCCCTCCTACCATAACTACGAATCTGCCACAAGCGCCGCCAGGCGCCTGCCCCGGCTGCCCCAACTGCCTTCCCTACGCCACCCCAAGCTACCCATCTACGACCATAAGATCACCTTATTGGTGCAGCGGCCGGTGGGTACTTCGGCAGGTGGTCTCGCGGGGAGTGGAGGTGGTGGTGGCCGGGTTCCGATCAAGGAGCGGGACCACTCCTTGTGCTTAGTGTGAGATGGCTGTTTCGGTGCGGCAGGCTGCAGCACTGGAAATGATGCGGCCTCAAAATTCTGACCGTGAATGGCGCTGTGCTGCGCGATGCCATTCTGCAAGCGACCCGCCTCGGACCTCAATCGGCCAAACCCGACGCAGTCATCATCAATACCCTCCCACATCTTATCAACATCAATACTCCCCACCCACAGCGCCGACTGCGCTACTTCGCCATCAAGTTCTTACGACATAAACTCCTACCAAGCGGCCCTGGAAAACAGCGCCCGCGACGTGGTTCACGCGGTCCCTCTCGGCCGCCTATACGAAGACATCAAGGACCGTCTCAGTCCCGAGCGGAACCCACCCATCCTCGAATTTTTACCCATGGGTTGGACAGAGTCCATCATCATTCTCTTCGAACAAGACTGGGGCCCAAGCACATCTACTCCTCTGTGCTATGTGTGTGCTACCTCTTCAAAATGAAGATCGAGCACTGCCGTAACTGGGGCGCACTCGGTCACAGCGCGGATGTGTGCCCGGCTCTCACGCAACGCCGCTGCCCCCGCTGCGATCAAGTCGAACCCCCCGAGAACCACTCCTGCACGCCGCAATGCAAGATCTACGACAGAGCTTGCCTGAAGAAGGACAAAGCGTGCAAGGCGTGCTTCAGCACCCCTACCTAGTCGAAAAGAGGTTTTGGGTTGCCAAGCGAGCCGCCGAGGCATACTCCTGCCAGGATCCCACCGCTAGGGCTCCACACCAAAACCACAGCCACATCACGACCCGCAAGCCTGAGGCTCCACGGCTCACCTCGGAATCCTTTCTAGTGCTGCAGCCTGCCGCACCGAAACAGCCGTCTCACACTAAGCCCAAGGAGTGGCCCCGCTCCTGGATCGGAACCAGGCCACCACCACCTCCACTCCCCACGAGACCACGTGCCGAAGCACCCACCGGCTGCTGCACCAATAAGGTGAGCTGGGCAGGCCTAGTCTACCAGAACTATGCCAACCCCCTGTTTGACGAGCTGTGGCGTGTCCGCGCGCAGCTCGCCTGCCTCCAAACAACCAACCTCCCCGTCCAGGCCCAGCTGCGTGTTCACCAGCGTGCCCGAACCCCTGCCGTGGCGCCAGCGGCCCCGCCCGCTCCTTCCTCCACTCCTTCATCGCGACCTCTCCATACTCTTCCACCGCCACCTGTCCCTACTCGCGAACTACCAGTCAAGAAGCCAGCTGCAACTCCCACTGCTTCTCTGACCATACCAATCCATGCCGAGAGAACGCCAGTCTTACCTGCCAAATTTGGACAACTCATGGAGGCCAGAATTCAGGCCGAGGTGGAGACGGCCATCCAGGCCTTCACCACTAAATTCTCCCAATCACTACCCGTCTAGACAAATTAGCTCGCCAAATTGACGAGCGATTTAAGGTGCAGGAGCTCGCCACGTGACAGCTTGTGCTACCCCACGGCCTAAAACGAAGGCCGAGCTCTGCGCCCGCTCTAACTCCTGCACCGAAAACGGCACCTTCGGTGATGGCGAGACCACGTACTAGCCTCATCATCTGGCAGTGGAACTGTCGAGGCTTCGGTTCCAAGCTCGCACTGGTTCACCAGTGACTAGTTCGAGCAGACGGCCCCGACGTGCTCCCACTGCAAGAGCCCTCCAATCCACTCAGGCTAACCAGCTGCGTACCCATCGTCCCCACTTCTCCTACAGCCCTCCTACACGCCGCGCTCACTACCATCTCCCACGCTTTTGACGTGCCCAAAATAGATCATCTCCTCACCAAAGATAATAAATAGTCTCTTCATCCTCAACTGATACAGCCACCCGAAGTACCTGTGACACGACACTGACCGACTATTCTCGCTTTCCAAGCGGACCGCACACAAATGCCCCCTCCTAATTGTAGGGAACTTCAACAGCCCACACAAGGCCTGGGGCTACACAGCTGACACCGCCAAAGGGCGCAGGGTACATATTGCAGCTCAACAGGCCGAATTCCTTCTTTTCACAGACCCCAGCACCGCTACTCGCATCGGGAACAGCGTTTCGGCGGGCACTACTCACCTTCACCTCTCCTTGACCTCACCTTCACCCACCGCCTCCCTCACGCTGCTTAGTATAACACCTTGGAGAATATAGGTATTGATCACTACATTATCGAGATTCTCCTACAGCAAGCCAAACACGCAGATCCTGCGTGGTGCTACCATCACGAAGTGGGACTCGTTGCGCCCCTCCCGAGCAACCCGCACTCTAGACGCCATATAAGACATAGCTACTTGGACCGACCAACTTCAACGTGACGTCCGCGCCGCGACTCGCTTCGTTCCAGACGACTGCCCTGCAGACACGATGGATTCCCATCTCCTGAATCTGTGGCAGGCCAAGATGGGCGTCGAGCGGAAGTGGTGGCGTCAGCGCTGGAATAGAACACTCAGACACCGGCTGGCCAGGCTCAACAAGCAGACTGAGACGTATGCTGCGACTCTAACTAGCCAATATTTGGAATGCCTTCATAACAAGCTGGACGGCAACATGAGCCTGCCCCAGACCTGAAACCTATTCCGCCATCTCATTGATTCGACCGAGTCCAAGACATTCCAGAAACACAACCTCATAAAGCTCATAGGCACATAGCTCATAAAGCTCATAGGCACCTCATAAAGCTCATCCGAAGCCCCCCCCCCCTCCCCAGGAACTGCTCGAGGAGCTTTCTAATCTCTACTTGCAGGCTGCGGCGTATCCCTCCGCAGACCACCCTGACTACACAGGCTCCCCAACGACCACCTCGAACGACCGATCACCGAGGTGGAAGTCAGGAAAGAACTTAGAGCCTCAGCACGTCCTCAGCTCCTGGCTCCGATGGAGTGCACAACAAGGCACTCAGCAAGCTCGATTCCCGTTCCGTCAAAGCCCTAACCGACTACTTTAACGAATGCTGAATGCGCGGTACACTCCCAACTGAGTGGAAAGACGCCAAAGTAGTCTTTATTCTGAAATCCTGCAAACCCCTTTTCCCTGCTGACCTTCGTCCCATCTCCCTTACGCCATGTGTGGGCAAGATCATGGACCACGTTCTCCACACCCAGCTCGGCTGGTATCTGGAGAACAACAACCAAATGCCTTCGTGCAAGTTTGACGGCCGCCCGGGCTCATCCACACAGGACGTCTTTCTACAAATAAACCCCACTTCCTTGACTCCCTTGCGGTCGACACCAAGGCTATCCTCGGCGTTGACCTATCAAAAGCTTTCGGCAACGTTACCTACGCAGCCGTCCTAGAAGGCAACCACGCCCTAGTCGTAGGCATGTGGATGTACATTTATGTCCGTGACTTCCTCTCCGAACGCGTAGCCACACTAACATTGGGCAACTGCCAGCTCCCCATTGCCTCACTGGGAGCACAGGTACGCCTCAGGGTGCTATGCTGTCTCCGAACCTCTTCAACATAGCTCTTCTCCAACTCCCCCACCAAATCGACCATGTTCCCGACGCACATTTTAGCTTCTATGCTGACGACATCACTGTCTGGACCAATCGAAGCAGTGGTACAGACAAGGAGCATGGTCTACAGTCGGCCCTCAACGTTATCGACTCGTGCACTCGTTCGTGTGGCCTAGCCGGCTCCCCTTCCAAATCAGAACTCTTCCACTACCACACCAGGCTGCACGACCCCTCCAATCCTCCCATATCACTCACTGTACGGAACCACCCCATTTCCCTAGTCTCAAATATTCGCATCCTGGGCCTAGTCGTTCACTCTCACAGAGCGAGCGGCGGCACCATCCTAGCTCTCTAGACCGAAACCAAGCAAGTCACCCATATAATCCAGCGCGTGGCGAACCGGCGCGCAGATCTGCGAGAGCACTCTCTACGCCTCACCCATGCCTACATAACGAGCCAAACGGCGCACTCATTCCTCTACCTCCTCCTAAAGCAGAATTACCGGGACCGCGTCAACGCGCTCCTCAGGAGCTTCACGAAGGTAGCCTTCCGCCTAGCCCCCAGCGCCTATACTGCCCGGCTCCTCAACCTCGGTACCCACAAAACATTTCAGGAGCTGGCAGAAACCACTCTAACAGCAAAGCTGACTCGCCTGTCGGGTACCGCGGCAGGCCGCACTCTGCTCTGTCAGCTAGGCATCGCCCCGATCATCCATCCTACCGAGGAGGCCCCCCTACCTCCAGACCTACGCTCCCATCTCATCATCCATCCCATTCCTAAGAACATGCACCCGGAGCACGACGGAGAACGCAGGTTAGCCCGCGCCAAAGCGGGCTAACCTGCGTTTAAAGCAGCCTTTTAAAGCAGCGTGCTGAGAAGAATAAGGACTTGCGTCTTGATGTGGTAGACCAAACCGGGAAAGGTTTTTATCGGCAGGTTCCTGACTAGAAGCAGAGACTGGTGATACTAGTTTCAGACGGCTGGTTTGAGTTAATCATGTCGTCATGGGTAAACTTTAAAGATCGCATGTGAAGCGCGTCCGCTCCTGCGGCCGTGGTATAGCTTCATCCTTCATCGGCCGTCGATAGAAGCAAACACTGTATTGAGGAATCACTGTGTAGCTGACCTCGCTGAGTTAGCGGAGCACCTCATATGGGCCAAAGCATCTGCGAAGAAGCTTTTCAAAGCGCCCTCGCATGCGGATTGGGCTGAACATCCGGAATTCTACGCCGGGCTGGTAACTCACATTTTTGTTGCGGAGCTTAGAGCCCCGTGCGTCGTTTGCTTGCTGGCGGCAAATCAGCCGTTCAGCGAGTTGGCGGACGACCTCGGCATGACTAACGAATTGGTCAGCACCCGCAGCAGAGGAGTAAGTGCGGTAAGCAAGCAGCATAGCGTCCAACATGGCTGCGGCTTCGATGTCATGCACAAACGAAGCAGTCTGAAGCACGTTGTTCCTTCGATCGCAGTTTTAAATGCAAAGGTGACATAAGGGAGTATTTTGATCCGGTTCAGAAGCAGGTTTCCTACGTGCATGAGAATGCAAGTTCCTAGTGACATGAAGTTTTTATCTGCAAGGCACACATTGGATCGCTGTCAGTCCACGGTTTCTTAGAGTAACGTGGTTTTACTTGCCATTGGAAACCAGACGCAGGTTCGATCCCGGCCGCGGCGATTGAATTTCGACGGAGGCGAAATTCTAGATAACCGTGTACTGTACGATGTTAGTGCACGTTAAAGAACACCAGCGGGTAGAAATTTCGGGAACCCTTCACTGCGGCATCCTTCATAGCCTGAGTCGCTTTGGGACGTTAAACCCCTAATTTGTAAGCAACCTCAAACTATAGAGTTTTTTTTTCATTTATTATGCTCGCAGGTAGTTTTCCTTTGGGATTGTCTCCATAAGAAAACCACGAAAGAGTTTTAGTTGGATCCATACGGCACTCTGCCATAAAATGTTTTATTTTTAGAGCGCAGTGGTTAGGCACCCGCTTCTGCGTTTCGCGGCGTTGCCGTAGCCGTTGTCAGTTGTAACCAGAAAAGGATAAAAGCGCAACCTCCTCCCCTCCTTAGCAAAAAACAAAAAAAAAACAGCGCCGCGCGGACGACTCTCGCCGGCGCGCGTCGTAAACGGAGTGTCTAGCGTTCCGTCCAGACGGAACATTTGCTGCTGCTGCAGTTCCGTCCAGACGGAATATTTACTGCAGCTAGAGTTCCGTCCATACAATAGACAGTTTTAGTTTCACGTACGTAGAAGCTTCACGTAAGTAGAGCGCTTACGGGTCACCAGTGCACATGCACAGAACGTAAAGTGTCTGCATGGGTCGCACGGACTTACGTGAGATTCGGATCTTTGCGTTGCGGCCTTCACGTTGCTTGCTTGCGTACGTGGGGTTGGCAAGATGGCGGCGCCCTGCCCGCCCGCTTCACAACGATAACAGCTTCGTCGCTAATCCCTCGACGTGGTATAGTGCTGTAAACTGCTGTATTTGCCTTCAGTTGGTCCATTCTTGCTCTCGCATGAAGTTTTAGGTGAGAACTAGCTTTTGTTTTCCAGATAGAAACCCGTTTCAGCAGCTTCTAAGCCTGACAAAGAAGCGTTTGTGGTCGTCATAGCAACGAGTGTGCCGACGGTCTCGCGAGACCACGCGAAGCTCAAAACCTCGCGGGGTATCGCGAGACCCTCGGCACAGTCGGCGGGAAAAGCAAAACGGTGCACGTTTTGACTCCATACGCAGACGTCGTCAAAATGAGTGGGACACCAGCGCGCCTTCGCTTCTGGAAAAGCGACGATTTAAATATGATGCGGGACGTGAAGGAATGCAATCCCTTTGAAGATAACATGCCACATACAGTTTGGTGGAATGAAATCGCTCAACGTTTGTCAGAAGAAAGGGGGAAAATTTACCGCCCGCACTGTGGCTTGGCCTGACTCCGCTCCAAGCAGCTCGACTAAGCAAAATTAGTTTTCTTTATCTGTACTAGATGGCACGGCACAACATGCTAGCGCATTTTTTAGGTTCTATTGCAGATCTACACAGTTTGCGTCCCGTACGTGTAGCTAAAACTGTACGAAGCGACATGAGCGTACGCTACGTAGACTGCTCACGTTTACGTGCGTGAAGGTTCTACGTACGTAAAACTAAAACAGTCTAATGTCCTTACGGTCCATACTATACAAAATAGGTGATTTCTACGCGCATAAAGTATTTCTTTGCCTCTGGAATAACCAGTTGACAAAGCTGTGTCCAGATGTTCTCTCTACGCATGTATACGGCACCAAAATATGGGTCCGCGTACGGCGTTTAGTTACATCCTCGAAGGTACAACTTCCGTGCATGCATGCAGGATCGGGAAAATGACACTGTTAGAAGCAGAGTACAGAAACTCTTCGCGAAGTGATGTGAAGCCCTGCCGCTATTTGTGCTGCAAGGTGACGTAGCGAGAAAAAGACGCACGTACACAAACGGTCAACAAGCATTATGCAAACGCGCCAACAAACCCAAGCCAAAACTCGATCTATTGCCATTTCTCACTGTCTGCTTGGAAAATAAAATGATGCAGCAGAATATCGTGTCACACATTAGGCGCAACAGGATTGCCACTTTTTTAAATGGACATGCAAAAGTCAGCAAGCAAACTGGTTTCCAAATCCCTAACGCCAGCTTTAATTCCGTCTTGACATAACTCTTGCGGCAGATAATGCTGGACGGAACTGTATGGTGTCAGATACAGTTCCGTCTGGACGGAACCCCATCGCTACATGCAGTTCCGTCTGGACGGAACTGTAGCGCAAATTGTAGTTCCGTCTGGACGGAACTCTAGCGCAAATTGTAGTTCCGTCTGGACGGAACTCTAGCCACAGCCCGTCGTAAAACGAGCGAGAAGGAACCCCTAAAGAGCGACTAGCCTTGTGTGTGTGCCTGCCCCCTTTCCCACTGCTCGCCGACGCGGCGCGCCGGGGGATTGCCGTCGATTGTTCTAGACTCTCCAAGTCGTTTCTACGCGATGTTGACGGATAGGGCGCAGCCATGCGCGCGCTAACAGATGCCCACCACCTCTTCACTCGCACGATGGTGGCGGCGCCACGACAGAAAATTCCAGATGCTCCTCGAAGCCACTCCCGGTCTTTGACCAATGAGGACGCGCGCCCAGAGCGGGAAGGAGACTGCACAGCCGACACTGTCTATGTGCACGCCTGCCTTGGCGCGAAAAAAAGGCGTGGAGCGAGCCTATATAAGAAGGGCGTTGACCGCCCGAGCCGCCGTTTAAGCTTCAGTGAACAAATTGTGTTTTGTTTGTTTGCCTTTCTCTCTTGTGGTAGTGCACTTCTAGTGCAATAATTCTTTTGTATTGTAAGCTCTCTCAAGTGTAACTTTACTGTCAGTGGAGTGTTTCTTGAAGAAGGAATATGTCTGAAAAATAAAAAGCTGTCTGTAATTGTACATACATGTCTTGCGCGCATTATTTGCCTCGATCTATCGAAAAGCGGAAAACTGAAGAGCTGCGCTCAAATTTCACATCGCAAAATGACGTAATCGTCGGCAATTTTTTACCTATGACGTCATTCGACGAGCAGACTCTGACGCCCAATGCAACACTTATACTCTCCGTTAGCCATGTTTGCAGGCGAGGGTTATTTAGATTGGCAGCGTGCTGTTGCAGGGGGAATGAGAGAGAAAAAAAAAGTGCCGACGATTACATTACTTCCTAATGTGAAATTTCAGCGCAGCTGATCACCTTTTTCAGTTATTTGAATGATTTTAGCAAAGAACTCGAGCAAGGCATGCTTGTACAAGTACAGACTTCTTATTTTTCACACATTTTCCTTCTTCAAGAAAGACTCCACTAATATTAATTGTCATAAAGGAAGCTTTGTGGCCGGAAAAATAGATGGATATATGCTCGACTTGCTGCACCAATGCCTGGTTCTCAATGACGAGTTCTGTGCAAGTAATTTGCGTGGCTGTCGCAGCCGTGGTAATGCGTTAGGAGCGAGAGGAACAGGTTGTTCTCCCGCATAAGTTGTAAGAACTTCCTGTTTGCCTTTATGTGTATGTAGAGCCGGCCAAATCTTTAGCTGGTGTGCGTGGCGGCCGCGTTTCCCGTGCTCCTGCAGCTTATGACGGAGCAAACTTGCGAAAATTTCAAATCTAAGCACAGGCTCACTAAGCCCGTGCTTAATATTGAGGTTTGAGCAAGTTTTCTTCGTCGCAAAATGCAGGAGCGCAGAAAAAGCGGCCGTCGCGCGCGCCAGCTAAAGATTTGGCCGGCTGTACATTAAAATCCCCATTCACCATTTGCTGGTAGGTGGCAGTTAATAGAGAGTTTTAGTATTGCGGGCTTTGCGTAATTGCGTGCATAGCGGAATAGCGTTATCAGACTGCGCATGCGCAGAACGCTAACGGGGAAATAGCGTTAGCGTACGCACGCAATTTTCAGAATTTAGCGTTGCGGCAGTTGCGGCTTTTGCGCCCTTAGCGTGGAAACATGGCGGCGTCCTTTCAAGCGACAGCCGCCCGCTTCAGCCGATTCAGCAGCTCTTGCGATTCCGGTCGGCATGTTTACCGGCAACTACTGGTGTTTTTGCTTTCCGCTATGACTTACCTTGCTTCGACGATAAAGTTTAAGCTGCAATTCAGCCCAGGTTTTGAGATACGCTCTCGATTCTGGAGCGCGCAAGCCTAATGGAGCCTCAAGCTGCACTGCTACCGTCTGCCCGAAGCGCAGCAGAAACCTAGCAAAAACGTATGGAACGAGACAAAAATAGATTTGGAGGTTTTTCGCGGTGTTGAATTATGTAAATAGAGTTTATATTAAATTTTCATCAAGTTTTTGAACATTAGACGTCATGTGATGTCAAATTTTCTTGCTCCAACGGCTTGCAGTTAACATTGCCTTTACTAGATGGCGCCACTATTTTACATTTTCATTTAATTTTATTTCAATTTCGGGGTCGCTTTGCAGACGAAAATGAACGCTGCACTAATAATTCATTTAAAAAACTTGGAAATATTTTACTTTGGCAAGTTAGCGGCAATGTCAACCATTTTAGAAGGACCGTTGGCATCCATGTCAAGCAGATGGCGTTTAGCGTTTTCAAAGCGCTATACTAAAACTCTCTGAGGGGGTAAGTTGCTTGCGGCACGCGAACGTAATTTCCCTTAGGTCCGCTATCACGCTAACGCTATACTAAAACTCTCTAATGGTTGATCGCGAGAGCTGACTCACCGTTGTCAGCGCCAACGCACGCAGACCACATCTCTCTTTCATCACCCCAGGTACCTATAAGAGCAATTCAGGCGTCCACTGACCCAGGGAGCCAGTTATGCGCACTTCCTTTCCTTAAAATGATCGGAGTGCAAAACGTTGTAAACGTCAATGAACGCGGGCGGCCTATGGCTTCAGCGCCGCGTTTCTGGCACAACGGAGTACCCGGGTTTCAACTCGACCGCGGCGGCCGCGTTTCGATGGAGGCGAAACGCAAGAGGCACCCGTGTGCTGTGCGATGTAAGTGCACGTTAAAGATCTCCAGGTGGTCGAAATTATTCCGGAGACCTCAACAACGGCACCTCTTTCTCGCTTTCTTCTTTCATTCCCACCTTCATCTCTTCCCTTACGGCGCGGTTCAGGTGTACGCCGAGATATGTGAGGCAGATACTGCTCCCTTTCCTTTTCTCAAAAACCAATTCACCAATCAACCAATTTTACGTTCCCAATGCGAAAGCATAGAGCACACATCTGTCATTACCGCCGGTAGCTTAAAGCACGATTGAGGTCCCCACTGTTCCGAGAGGCAGTTATCCGCTTTCCCTGTGCTTTCCAAGTAAATAAGGCAGGAAGAGAAAACTTCATTTTACACTAGTGCTTTTTCCTGCGGTTTGGGGGCATCTTCAGAAACAAGCTCCCGCTCCTTTCATTTTGCTGCTTAAAGCGCGACTAAGGTGTCCACTGCTGGTTACAACGGAGAGCGGCGACGGCAATGGCGACAGCGACGCTACCCTACTTTCTGTATCCTAGGACTATTTCTTCAGTCTAATGGCAAGCACAACACCCTCATCACTCGACTCACAGTGTACACCAGACCATCCGCCTCATGCGCCGCATTGCTAACCGCTACCACGGCATGCGCGAACACGACCTCTGCCGCTTGGTGCAGGCCTTTGCTCCAAGCCGCTATTCACTTCCCTATCTCTTCCTTTCCCGTACCGAGGCGAACAAAGTTAACAGCCTCATTTGCCAGGCGTATATGTCGGCTCTATTCCTTCCCACATCTGCCATGACGGCTCGGCTATTGTCCATGGGCGTCCACAACTTCCTTACTGAGCTGAAGGAGGCCCATCATACGGCGCAGCTCCTCCGTCTCTCCTGCACCCGTCCAGGCGGCGCACTTCTCTCCACCCTTAGGCTCTCCTCTCTTACCCCCCTTCCTACCACACTTACCATCCCTTCCCACGTCTCTTCCCTCCTAACCGTTTATCCCCTCCCGAAGAATATGCATCCTAAACACCACACCTCCCGCAGAGCAGCGAGAGCCTCCGTGCTCTGGCGTGAGTGCGGACGGAAACCTGCCTTGGCTTATGTAGATGCCACCTCGTACAGCCGCTACCCATCCCACATCCTTGCAGTCAGTGACAACTCTTTCCAACCCACTCTTACTGCCTCAGTCTACACTTCGACCTCTGCAGACACCGAAGAGGCAGCTATTGCCCTTGCCACCCCGCAGACCTCCGCGGAGTACATTTTCTGACTCCAAGCCTCGGGTCTACAACTACGCCGTTGGACGGGTTGCACCCTCGGCTATAGGCATCTTACGTTCAGACACCATCTCCTCTGGCACCATCCAAATCATCTTGGTACCTGCTGACACGGCCCATCGGGCGATCGAAGAGAGAGAGAGAGAATAAACTTCATTAATATAGAGTAATTAGGAGGGTAGCTCACCCAGGCCCGGGAAACCATTGGCGAATGCGAATAAAAGCTTTTCACCACCACCACGTCGACGCCGCGAAACGCAGAAACGGGCGCCAAAAAGATGCGTTCTAAAAAATTCAAGGGGGCACTTTGTTGACCTGAAGTGCTGTGAGGCGAAAGCCTTGAGCGTGAGGTTGCAGCTTGTGTCACTGATGTGTGGTTAAGATGTTAAACGGAACGCGACAGCATCTTGCAACGCTGCCAGGAAGTCCATAGAACGCCATCGCCCGTTCGGTTGTACGCCTTGCTCGTCGGTAAATTGGTTTTTGAGGAAAGGAAATGTATCTGTCTCTCATATCTCGGTGGACACCTAAACCTCGCCGTAACGAGAAGGGAGGAAGATGGGAGTGAAAGAGGACACCGCCTTTGTTCATTGCAAACCATCGAGCTGGCACGGTCTGTCAAAACAAGCAATAAAGACAAAAAAATGGCTGAGGCTTAGCTAAGGCTAAGCCTAGTCAGATGCGAAGCATATTAATGGCTAGGCTTGGTAAAATTCGTCGCTTTGTTCTTCAGTTGTTGTAGAACGTTGTCGCCGAGCCGCATATTGAGCACGCCGCTTAGCCAGACGTTCATCCCGCTCTTCATCGGTCTCTGTGGCACGCTGAAGCTTTCGCTTCTCGTTCAAATCAGCCCTGCTTCTAGGCGGCATCCCAACACCTGGCCGCCTCGTAAGTGCCCGGAGAGTTGTTGTTGTTGTGACTGAGAGAAGGATGAAAAGGAAATTGCACGGGCCTGCTACTGGCTCTAGACAAGCCACCA
This sequence comes from Amblyomma mixtum, assembly GCF_055824585.1. Taxonomy (NCBI): domain Eukaryota; kingdom Metazoa; phylum Arthropoda; class Arachnida; order Ixodida; family Ixodidae; genus Amblyomma; species Amblyomma mixtum. Next base: position 33,924,152 of record NC_143017.1, on the reverse strand, counting down.
CCGCTGCCACGTGCAGATAGAGGAGAGGTAAGAGATCAGAGGAAAGAGAAAAAGGCAAGAAAAGACGCGCGTCGCAGCAACAACTGCGTCCGCCGGAGCGGACGCTGCTGAAAAAATCAGATAAGCGGCCGAAGCCGCGCTCGCCGAAGCGATATCAGATACCCATGGGCACAAGCTTGCCCGTTTGCCCGGAGAGCGAGGCAAGCTCAGCTTTATACCGCTGCTGGGGCGACACGTGGTCAGCTGCAGCGCCTCTGATGTGGAGCCTCCACCGCCGCGGCCGACCGCGCGAGCCGGCAGCCCATCTCCTCTGCTGTGACGTCATGTTGTCACGTGGTCAGCCGCCGCGCCTCTGATGTGGAGCCTCCACCGCCGCGGCCGACCGCGCGAGCCGGCAGCCCATCTCTCCTCGGCTGTGACGTCATGTTGTCACGTGGTCACGCTAAAGGTCAATGGTAGCTCCACCGCCGCGCTCGACGGGCTGTAGTGTAGCTGTAGTAATATGCTTCGCATAAAAAAGCTGGCATGGTGGAGTGGTAGCGTGCTCGTCTCGCCTGACATTTCTGCCAACTCCTGCTTACAACGGTGAACCATTAAAGGCTTCCGCCTTAAAATTCGGCAGAGAATGTATGACAGCTTACGAGAGGGAATGCGAAAACATTACCGTCCCTGGGTGAAGTGACACCCACCAAATCACACACGCATATGACGCCACCAGGAACGCTGTATAACGAAAGGTAATGCCGCAGTAAATGTGTCACAAGTCGATGGGCACCTCAACAGCGCCCTTAGGAAAGAGATAGAGAGTCTGGGAAGGCATACAGTTGAATGTGCATATGTCGTCGTTTCGAATGCTTTTCGCAAGCTAGCTTCCAACTTGACTAGCATATGTGTGCAATATGCTAAGAAAAATCCAATCACCTGGAACGCTGCAGTCCAAGTGTTCCGTCACAATTTTGGTACAAGGTAGTCGGGAAAATAGGCGGTGCATTGAGGTCGGCCAGTGGCGTGTACATGCTAGTTCTTTCAAAGACGCCTGCGACTAATCAGTAAAATTACGCGTGCACGAGCCGCGAGCGTTTCGGAGGGATGGCTGGCAAAACTTTATTTTCCAAGCATGTTTGAGCCCTTCAAGGCCTCAGGGCTACCGCACAGCCCTCACATTCAGTGCATGTGTCCAGGCCACATAGAGCCATGACACTGACACCCGAGTTCACACAGAGAAGTGGGATGGATGGATGGAAACAACGTTATTAGACAAAAAAATCTTCCAGGCTGCTCCCCTACTGGTCCAGGAGTCAACGGGCTTGTGCTTCACGTAGAGCCCGATCCACCAGACATTTCTGGAAGGCGGGTTGAGCGGTCCATAAAGCAGCCTCCCAGGAAGAATGAGTGGGATTGGGACGGGTGGGCACTGCCTTTGGGGGAGGACAATCCCAAAGGTAGTGTAAAAGTGTGTATCTGGGAACGCCACAGGTGTTACACTCAGAAGGAAAGGTTCGGTGAAAGCATGAGAGACAGTAGGGTGAAATAAAGCAGCCTCTCTGTAACTGTCGCCATGTGTCACTGGATAAGGGCGACAAGGTGTCCGGGGTCTGCGACGCAAGGAGGGCTTCCCATGTTCTGATGGCGGGCTGTTCCTGCAGGGGAGAATCGGCACGGCAGCCGAAGAGGATGTGGTGCGCTCGGGAAACGGGGCGGAATCCAGCATATTGGCTTCCAGATGTTGGGCAAAGTTTTTGGATTTGGAATCTATGTGGAATGTAAACTGGTCTGCATATCTTTTCTGGAGGGTCTGTTAAGGGTAGGGGTGTTGGTGAAGAGGTTTGGGATATTTTGGAAGGAGAGGGTGGAGGAAAGGTAGAAAAAATAGAATCAACGGCTGCAATGAGATGCCTTACCTCTTCCCGCAGGAGAGCTCTCTCTTCCTCCCGCTGTGAGGTTTGGGGTGTACTGGTGGCTTTGGTTCAGGCTCGCTGGCGATCTTGATCACTAGCGGTGGAAAGTCTCTGGCTAGGGCACTGCTTGCTTGAATTTCGGCATGGTCTGTCTTCAAGGCTGAGGTATCCTGGCTTTGCACGAGCGTGTACTGGTAAGCTGGTTCTCACCCCACACAATGCATTTCGGCGTGCAAGGGACCTCTTGAGTGCTGTGCTTCACGCCACACCACGGACATTGTCCAGCCTTTCGGAGAGGGCATAAGTGTTAACTGTGACCAGGTTTCCTGCAGTCCGTTTAAGCATCGGGGGCGCCCTTGTGCTTAGTACAGCGGTGTACCACGTATATATTAAGGCGACAGCCTCTAATGCCTCGTCGTTGTCGACAGAAATTTATCAGCAATGGTGTCACGCTTTTGACGGGTGTCCACCGAGATGTGTGAGACAGTTGCTTCCTAATTTCCTTTCCTCAAATACAATTTTCATTTTCTTCATCACGGCGCCTCTTTTTCTTCGTTCACTCCCACTTCCTCCCTTCTTGTACGCTGCGAATCAGGTGTCCACCGAGATGACAGAAAAATACCGCTCCATTTCCTTTCCTCAAAAAGCGTTGTGTTCAAAGGGCAAGGCAACGCGCCGAACGGGTGATGGGGTTCTGTGGACTCCCTGGCAGCGCTGAAACATGCTCTCGCGTTCCACTCCTAAATGCGAAGCTTAAGAGTCATTAATTAGCAGTTGATTAGGGGGTATCTGTTTAAGCCAGCGTCTTCGCTTCGGCGGGCGCGGTTGTTGTTAGGCGCGTCTCTTTTTTCACTTTTAAGGCGGAAGCCTTTAATGCCTCATTGTAAGCAGGAGCTGTCAATAGAAATATCACGCTTTTCAGTTGGTCGAAACGGTCGTGACGTCACAGTGCGCGAATTTCAAACGGGGCAAATTGTACTTTGGCTACTAACCATGCAACCAATTGAAGGGATCGTATAGTGATGCTCCAAGTAAGTTTGACTGAGTTTAGTTAATGCTTACTTGACCAATTAGTCCAATTAACCTTTCTAGTCAGACCAGATATATAAATAAAACCGAGTAAGAAATTGGCCGAGCTTCGGAATCGAACCCCGGTCTCCGGAGTGCGAGTCGAGCACGCTACCTCTCCGCCATGTCAGCTCGATGGTTTGGAATGAACAAAGGTGCGATACGGTGTCTTCGTTCACTCCCATCTTCCTCCCTTCCCGTTACGGCAAGGTTTAGGAGTCCACCGTGATATGAGAGACAGATACATTTCCTTTCCTCAAAAACCAATCTACCAATGAGCAAGGCGTATTTGTCCGCGTTTCAGATTGGTCAAAATTGTCGTGACGTCACCACGCGCGAATTTTGACGGCTGTCCACCAAAATATGTGAGACAGTTACTGCGCAACTTCCTTTCCTCAAATACAATTTTCGACTAGTGTCTACTGAGATATGTGAGACAGTTAATGCGTAATTTCCTTTCCTGAAATGCAATTTTCAATTTCTTCACTACGGCCCTCTTTCTTCTTTCACTCACACTTCCTCCCTTCCTGTACAGTGCGGCTCAGGTGTCCACCGAGACTACAGAGAATTACAGCGCCATTTCCTTTCCTCAAAAAGCGTTGTGTTCAAAGGGCTAGGCATCGCGCCGAACGGGTGGTGGCGTTCCGTGGACTGCCTTGCAGCGCTACAACACGTTGTCGCGTTCCACTACTGAAGGCGAAGCTTAAGCGTCATTAATTGGCAGTTAATTAATGCACGAACAAAATGTGAAGTGAACAATCGCGTAGCAGAATGCAGCACTCAGGCTTTCGCCTTTCACCACTTTAGCCGCTAAAGTTCCTCGTAATTTTTTCCTCTTATCTTTTAACTCTCCTCTATCTACATGTGACCAGGGGGAGCCGAGCGGAGCGGACGCGCTTCACATGGGGGCTGTGAACTTTCGCCTTTATTTTCCCACTTACCCATCATAGCGCCCTAAATTCCTACCTCAGGCTTTCGTGAACCCCCAAGGGACCTTTACGAGGACTCCTTTGTCCGTGAGTACGCTGTATTTTGCACAAGCACTTTACGAAGATCTCCGAAGCGGAGTCGCCGCACTAAGCCTAACCCCTCTCGGCGGCCCACGGCGGAGCGGCGTTCCACGTCAACGCCGCCTAGGCGGCGCACGGCGGAGCGGCGTTCCACGTCAGCGCTTCATATGGCCGACGCCGCTGCCTTCCCATCCAGCCACAGCGGGTCGTGCTCGCTGTCCACGGCAGCGGAGGGAGTCCACGAACTTGACGACATGGATACCCAGGACGCCATGCCTGGAATTTCTACCACCGACACAACGGAGGGGGCCTACCGCACGGGACGCAACGAGACAGGACTGAAGCCTACCCGAAGGCGACGCCATGGTTCAGGATGATCGACGCACGCAAAAACGATTCAAACTTGTAACGGAGGCAGAAGCACACACACCTGCCGAAAGATCACGACCCGCACGCCCCATCAAATTACCGAGGCTGCCGCATGATGACTACAAGGTGGTAATACGTCTACGTGGAGGGGTGACGCTGCATAACAACTCTGGTAGGTCACTTCTTGCTGCTTTGCAATTCAAGCTCAGCCGCCAATTGACCCACGAGGCCAGAGTCAGGATCAATCCAGAGCAAAACATCGCTATTCTGAGCACCCCAGATCCGGACCTCACGGAACAGATATGCAACATCCAAGCAATCAATCTAGGAGGAAAGGAATATTCAATGAGCGCTTATGCAGCCTCACCAGATAACTCATGTAAAGGCATCATTACCGGCGCCTTACCGATACCTTCAGAAGAGGAATTACTAAACTGCACGGAAACATATCCCCAACAAATCAACATCATTCAAGCGAGGCCTTTCGGCACCAAGGGGGCATGTCTATATACCTTTGAAGGCAAAGCAGTGCCACGGTTTGTCTACCTCAGCGGCATCGAATACAGGTGCAAACCATTCCGACCAGTGATGCAGGTTTGCGGATGCTGCCTGAAAATAGGGCACCGTGCTGACATTTGTCCCACTCCGCAGGAGAAAAGATGCTACAATTCCGGAGTACGCAATCCTCCACCAGGACATGTCGATTGCAAAAAGTACTGCATCGTCTGCGACACATCGGACCACTCCACCATTGACACGAACTGCCCGGCAAGACAGAAGAACTACACCACAAGAGGGAAAAAGACAAGCAAAGCTGATGAAGGCGTAATCCGACGTCATCATTATAAAGACATTGCTGCACAGAGCCAAATGCAGAATAACCAAAAGCCTGAGCAGAAGCAAAAGAATGCGCAGAAGAACAAGACTGAACAGGAGCACGAGACTGAGCATCGGCCCAAATTTAACCAAACCCAAGCCGACCGGCCGGGAGAACTTTAAGGATATAACAACAGCACAACACTTCCCACGAAAGGGAATCAGAAAAACGGTCCAAGCAAGGCACTCGCCATCCATCCAAAGAAAGCTTGGAACAAGAGCAGAGAACAATGGCCATCCCTCCCACCACTGAGGAAGGAAAACCCAGTGGCCACCACGGGTGTCCAGACACCTTTGGAGCAGACCATGGAGACCGAGACCTCAGAACCGTCGGACAACCAAGATAGCAAAGACCACACGGAAAAGCGCAGTGTGGACACCGTGAACGCTGGATATAAAACTTCACAACGCGATTTCGCACAACTTCAACCCCTTCGGGTGCCCAGTGGTACCGAGACAGACGCCACCGAGCCACGGGCCTGTACCTCGAAAGCCAGTGATTGCGCATCCCACATCCAGGAGACCCAGGAGACGCAGTCACTCCGGAACGCTACACCCGAGAAAGAAGCCGGCTCTGCTAAAAGCGGTGAGTTGTCCGTCCAAGCAGCCTCCACTCCCACCTCTTTTCGAAACCCTGCCTCCCCTATAACACCTCAAGAGGCGGTTAAACAGCACATACGTTCCGCTGAATTTCGCTCAGAAATCACTACCATAATAAATACCATAGTTGCTGAACAACTCGGAGCGATGCAGCAACAGCTCATATACTAGCCCAGGCACAGTTGATACAGTCCATGGCTGACAGGATAGAAGCTACGATTAACACACGCTTGGAAAAACATGAAGCCGGCATCAACAAGCTTTTCGAACTTGTACCGCATCAGGAATTGCCTCGCAAGCAGCGCGCAGTTGAACCCGCTGCCTGTCCTCATCCACTCAATCCAGACCAGCAACATGGCGCAGAACAATAACACGCGAAAACGTCGGCGGCGACACCAGTCCAACACACCAGCAGAAACAATTATATGGCAATGGAACTGTCGCAGCATACGCCGAAAACAAGCACAACTAGCCGCATATATAGCAAACTCCCCTAATCCCCCCCATGTCATCGCTCTGCAAGAGACGGAAACAAATCGCATTCATATCCGCGGTTATCACACGGCAGCCCTTACACCACGTACGGCAATCTTAACACTCGTATCCATGCAGGTACTAGACCGCACACCGACAAACACGCCCGACAGCAAGGGCACTCAATATACCGCGATAGAGCTAAGCTCACCAGGACACACATATGGCCTCACTATTATTAACATATACAGCAATCCTAAAGATAAAGGCAGAGTTATTCCGGGTATCCTGGGCTCCTTCCGTTCCTCAAACCTTCTTGTGGTGGGTGATTTTAATGCACGTCACACGCACTGGGGATACAACTCGGATACCCCCAAAGGTAACCTGATTTCTACCGCAATGGCTGATTACAACCTTAGCCTGATCACAAACCCCACCGTACCCACTCGCATTGGCACAAGCGTCACCCGCGACACCACACCCGATCTCACATGGGCCACACAGAACATAATCGTTAAATCTCACACGGTGCTCCAGGATAGCCTTGGAAGTGACCATTTTCCAGTCTCCACTATTATATCTTATGAATCCAAGATTTTCAACCCTCGTTCGCAGCTTCTCACTGACTGGGATAAATTGCGCTCGTATTTGGCAACTGATTCGACAGAACCCCATACTGTCACTGACTGGACAGACCGTCTGGTGAAGGCCATCCAGGCGAACAGCAAAAGCATTAAAAATACCCCTAAGGCACCGCAGGTTGATCCGCATCTGGCTCATCTATGGGAGGCCCGACAGGGACTTCTCAAGCGCTGGCGTCACCAGCGACACAATCGTAAATTGAGACTCCGCATAGCCGCTCTCACTCGCGAGGCAGAAGAATACGCGAACACGCTAGCCCGCGCAAACTGGGCAACCATTTGTAACGACCTGAAGGGTACATTAAGCACTAAACGCACGTGGTCTCTCCTACGCGCTCTCTCGGATCCAACAACCACTAAATCTCAGGCACCAGTAAACACACGACGTCTAATACAACTAGAGCTCCAAAAGGGCACCGACGTAATTGGCCAACTACGGGACACTTATATACCCACATCTCTTCAGTCGGCAGATCCACCCAATCTACCTCCACCTAACCCAGAACTTGATGCCGACATCACCTTAAACGAAGTCCGCCGAGCACTCTTTAGTATTCGCTGCTCTACGGCGCCGGGGCCGGATGGCATAACGTACAAGGCACTACTCAATCTGGACGATGTATCCCTCCAGGAACTCACGGAGCTCTTTAATAACCACTGGCAAGCTGGGACGCTCCCATCAGCCTGGACCCATGCCAGCATCCGATTTATACCCAAACCGGGCAAAGCCCTCACTCTTCAAAATTTGCGCCCCATCTCCTTAACGAGCTGTCGGCAAGCTCTTCGAGCACGTCATTCTCAATCGCCTGCAACCATTCCTAGAAACAACAGGCTTTCTCTCAAACGTTCAATTCGGCTTCCGCCCAAACATCTCGGCGCAAGACGTACTTCTCGCGCTTAAAGAGTCCCTCTTTTGCACTAAGCGTCGTACAGCCTCTACGCGAGCCATACTGGCCCTGGATATCCATAAGGCTTTCGACACAATAAGCCATGACCATATCCTCGCGACATTAGCCACCACGGGGTGTGGTACCCGCATATGGCAATATATTCGGGCCTTCCTTCAAGGGCGCACGGCAGACCTCCACCTTGGGGATATTGCCTCCCAGCCTTTCCCCCTGCCTAACCGGGGAACCCCACAAGGGGCGGTTCTATCACCTTTACTCTTTAACATTGCCCTAGCGCCACTGGCAAAGGCCCTTGCTGCTGTCCCAGGGCTCCACACAGCCATATACGCAGATGATATAACCCTCTGGACAACGGGAGGATCCCTTGGAACAGCCCAGGATATCCTGCAATCTGCCATAGACATCACCACCACTCATTTAGCAAACACAGGCCTCCGTTGCTCTCCAAATAAATCGGAACTCCTGCAGCTGAAACCCCTCCCCAGTGACCCCCCGATTGAACTGCACATGTACGGGAATCCAGTGCCCATTGTGCCTCAGGTGAAGATTCTCGGCCTTCTAATTAACAACACACTCGATGCAACCGCCACCCTTCAGCTCTTGCACAGACAGACCAAACAGATCGCTGCACTTATCAGGCGGGTGGCAGCACGCAATCATGGGCTGTCTGAACGCGAGACCCTCAATATGACAAATGCACTAATCATTAGCCGCATTACATATCACCTTCCATACCACATACTCAGCGGCAAAGACAACAGGCAGACATCCTAATACGCACGGCTGTCACCTCTGCCTTACGTCTTCCACGGACGGTTAGCACGAAACGTCTCCTGGCCACTGGTACCCACAATACAGTGATGGAATTAATAGAGGCTCAGCGCACCAACCAATTAGTCCGCCTGAGTCGCACGGAAACAGTACAATGCCTACTGCGACAGCTACGTCTCAATCCACCAATTCCCACCCCAACAAGTCCTACACCTTACATGATTTCTCTGCGCACGCAGGATCGCATATATCAGAAGCCCCTACCGCGCAATATGAGTGCTAGTCTCCATCACGGTAGGCGGCAGGCACGAGCGAGCTATTACACGAAAACATACAGCAACCGCTCCGATATCCTTTATGTCGACGCGGCACAAAATGCTAAACCAGGATATTTCACGGCAGTCGCAGCCTATGAAGACGGCACAGTGGGGGCCGCTGCCACTATTCGAACTAATTCGCCTGCAGAGGCTGAAGGAGCCGCCATCGCACTTGCTCTGGCCCACTCCATCATTGACAAAAACATAACAGAAATTTGCACAGATTCACAGGCCGCGTACCGCCACTACCTACAGGGCGTGGCGACTCCGGCAACACACCGTATTCTTACCACGGCCACCTCTCTCGACCGAACGGTTACTCTGTCGTGGGTTCCTGGGCATGCCTCGATCCCCGGTAATGAGCGCGTTCATGCGCTGGCCCGAGAACTCTCCTCCCGGACCCCGGAGGATCAGGCACCCAACCCTGCGCAAGAAGCCCCTTCGGTCCTCTCTACATATCACCAAATTACCACATTTTACAAATTCAGCCGCATGACACTGCCACCACCCCACAGTACCTTGTCGCCCTTATCCAGCGCCACATGGCGGCAATTACAGACAGGCTGCTTTATTTCACCCCACCGCCTCTCATGCTTTCATCCCACCTTTCCTCCTGATTGTAACACCTGTGGCGTGCCCAAATCCACACTTTTCCATTACCTTTGGGAATGTCCTTCCCCAAAGGCAGTATCCCCCATCCCCAATCCCACTCATTCTTCCTGGGAGGCTGCTTTACGGACCGCTCAGCCCGCCGGCCAGAAATGGCTAGTGGATCGGGCTTTACGTGAAGCACTAGCCCGTGGACTCCTGGACCAGTAGGGGACCACCCTGGAAGATTTTTTTTTGTGTGTAATAAAGTTGTTTCCATCCATCCTATGTACATGTGGGAGCGGTGGTGGCTCGGCTCGAGTCAGTCGGTAGGCCCATGCGCTTTCCTTTTCATCCTTCTCTCAGTCTGAACAACAACAGTTAATTAGTGTTTAGTCAGTAATGAGTAATTAGTCATTAATTAGCAATTTGGCATTACTTAGTAATTAGTCATTAATTATGAGTGACGGCACAAGTGCAACCGTTCGGGTCTAAAAGGTATCGGAAAAGGTGCAGGTACGGGTTAGCCTGACCTGGCCGCGCATGTTGTCCAAAACTGGACCCCATTGCTGGGTAGTCAATGCGATACAGTGCACCTCAATCTATTTATCTATCGGAGCTATTCGACGCTTAAACGTTCTATTGTGGCGCTGTGTTTTGCAGCGGTTATGTATTCTTTCGCGGGACTGCCATAGGTGGAGGAGACGGCTGTTTGTACTGGATTGATCAGCCGTAGCGGGTGATTCGTTAGTAGTAGCAGAAACATCTGCCTGGAGGTTGGAAATTCACTCGTCCAGGTTATTAATCCGGGTAGGGGCGCTCTGAGCACGTAGCGAACGAAACTTGTCCCAATCCGTAATTACGGTCGGGCGACCTTTCCGATGAAACGGGCACATGCTAGGGTGGTCGCGAGAAGATAGTGGTCGCTGCGGAGGGTATCGCCACTGTTGAGCCACCGATCGATCCGCAAGTTTTTGAAGAATGTTAGATCACGTAAAGTGTCACCAGATGAGCTGTTTCCTACCCGGGTGGGAGTGTGAGGGTCAGTAACAAGGGTGAAGCCCAGTACCTGTGCTCGTAACCACAGATTTTTAGCCTTTCGGTTGGCGGTGCGGTAACAACAAGTGGGGTGGTGGGCATTGAAATCTCCTACAATGATGAGACCTGAATGGTTTGCGAGCGTGCTAAATTGGTTTTTGAGGAAAGCAAATGGAGCAGTATCTGTCTCACATATCTCGGCGGACACCTGAACCACGCCGTAAGGAAAAGGAGGAAGGTAGGAGTGAAAGAAGAAAGAGAAAAAGAGGTGCCGTAGGTCTCCGGAATAATTTTGACCACCTGGGGATCTTTAACGTGCATTGACTTCGCCCAGCACACGGGCGCCTCTTGCGTTTCGCCTCCATCGAAACGCGGCCACCGCGGTCGGGTTGGAACCCGGGTACTCCGGCTCGGTAGATGAGTGCCTTACCACTGAGCCGCCGCGGCGGGTCGATCGTATGGTTTAACTCGCGTTGTGTGGAGGGCGGCCGTTGCGTCCCCCCTAGCTTCAAGGCGTGTGACGCATGTTTGGATTTCCCACCGCGGTGGCTCAGTGGTAACGGCGCTCGGCTGCTGACCAGAAAGACGCGGGTTCGATCCCGGCTGCGGCCGCTGAATTTCGATGACGGCGAAATTCTAGAGGCCCGTGTACTGTGCGATGTCAGTGCACGTTAAAGAACCCCAGATGGTCGAAATTTCCGGAGCCCTTCACTACGGCGTCTCTCATAGCCTGAGTTGCTTTGGGACGTTAACCCCAGATAAACCAAACCAAACCAATCCAAACCAAGCATGATTGAATTTGTTGCACGAGGGTGTTAAGTTTTTTGCTTTTCTGCTGCATTTGTTGCTGGAACTGGAGAATTTGCTGTTGGATTTGTCAGGAGAACTCAACAAATTTCGCCTCGAGCTTAGCACCAATTTTTCGCCTCTAATTTTTCCTCTGGGCGAGCCTCAAATTCCTCGAGGTCGGCAAAATTAACGTAGCGTTCTGAGCGGGAGGTAGCTTTCCGCTTAGAGGGAGGACTGGAGGATGTATCTTTGGGTTGCTGGGGAGTAGATGGGGGCGCCTGAGGCTAGATGGTGGGAACAGGTTAAAGTAGTAGAGTGGGATCTGTTTGAGGTGATAAAGGTTGAAGTAATAGAGTGGGATTTGTTTGAGGTGATAAACTTCATTAAACCTTCCTGCTGGGCGAGTTGGTAGTTCATCTTGATGTAGAAGTTCTTATAGCGCAAACAAAGACACGGAAAAGAGAGACAACTCCAAGTCGTCTCCTCGGAAGGACCGATGTGCTGGTGGTGACAGCTTTTTAATAAACTAAAGGAGAGTTTGTCGGCCAAAAATGGTCCTTTACATAGGTGGAGTCCTTAGTCCGGGACCCCGCTGGACGAGGCCGCTACTCGCGGCCGTTGTACTAGAGCCCTTTGAGACTCCAGCCCCGAGCAGTTGAGAAGGGCTGCCTCCGATGATTCTCGGGAAGGGGAAGGATTGGGGGGAAGGGAAGGATTCTTCTGATTGTCCCAAACCATGTGGAATTATCGGATACTTCCCCACAGTGAGGGCAGCGCCCATCAATTTTGGGGTCGACATGTTTCGCTATTGCAGGACACAACAGTGTTGGTCAAATGTTTAGGGGAATCCCCCAAGGTGGAGTAAATTTGTAATAAGGGAGTAATCACTCATTGGCATCCACCCAAGCGCAGCCATACGGCTACAAAGGAAACCTAAACAGCTTTCTCAGAAACTTCATAGTCAAAGAAAAATTCGTCCTGGTCTGGGGTTCGAACCGGAGACCACCGCTTCACCGGAGCAGTCGCTCTACAAACTGAGCTAACCGGGACGGCAAGCTTATGGAAGGCCGAGAGCGAACTGATCAATAACTCGAAGTGGGAACAGTGTAGGTCAAAAGTTTAGGGGAAGCTTTCCTTTGTAACCGTATGGCTGCGCTTGGGTGGATGCCAATGAGTAATTACTCCCTTATACAAGCACACAACTTCAGGGACCCAACAAAATTTGTTTAAGGGTCCCGACCACTATAAGCTATTACATATGTAGAAGACAGCAACAAATAACGCAATTATATAGCAATAAGCATGTTACAGCAGTAGGCACTGGATACTAGTGAAAACGTCAAATAAACATGTTATAATTAGAAACAAAACACAAACCAAAGCACTAAAGAATGTAGACTAGGTTGAATTTAGTAGAAAATGTTTTAACTGTTTGTGAAAGGCATGAAGTGTAGGTGAAAGTTGAACATTATAAGCAAGACTATTCCACAAATAAGGACCCGTAAATTGCAACGTTTGTCAACCATAATTTGTGTGTATTGCAGGAAGCATGAGCCGATATCTTGTAGTAGACGTGTTGGTGCATAGTGAGTGATGAAGACATACTGTAGTTAAATTGAGCATGTTGTGAATTATCCGATAAATTAAAGAAGCGGTATTATAAGTTACTAGGTCGTGTACATTTAGGATACCAAGAACGGCAAATAATTCATCCGGATGAGTATGCTGAATGTTTTGCGCGACAATTCGAGGAACTCTTTTTTTGAAAAGCATATAATGGGGCGATGTGAGATGAATATGTGCATCCCCAAACAGATATACAGTAATTATTATGTGAATGGATAAAGGCGTAATAAAGGTTAACAAGCACATCAACGGGGAAAAAATCTCGCCATTTGGAAGGTGCATGCAGGCCGTATGAGGCTTTTTTTAATCACTGAACGGACGTGTAAATCAAACTTGAGATAATTATCTATCACAACACCCAAACATTTTGTGTTGGTAGCATGCTGAATAGGCCGGTTATTGTAAATTACATCTGTATGCTGAGAAACAATTCTTCTGCTAGAGTGAAAAAGGATAAAAACGGTTTTAATAGGATTAAGGTTGATTGCATTCGCCATGCACCATTTATGTACATTTTGTAATTCTTTATTTACTTTTCTAATCAGGGCACTTTAATCGCGATCTGCTAATACTAAAGTCGTATCATCGGCATATAATACAGTTTGGGCATAAGTTAATTGGGAAGGCAAGTCATTGATATAAAGCAAAAAAAAACAAAGGCCCCAACACGGAGCCTTGGGGAACTCTGACATTAATCACCTTTGCACTCGACTGTGAATTTCCGAAGAAAACAACTTGATGACGGTCCTTTAGGTAATTTTCAATATGTGTGAGGGGTGTGTCGTTGACGCCGTAACCAATAACTTTTCTTTAAGAATACTGTGGATTAGGGAATCAAAGGCTTTGGCGAAGTCGATAAATATGCCTGCTGCTAGGGAACCCGAATCAATAAACTTCCTAACTTTGTCAACAAAGGTTGAAACTGCAGTTGTGGAATATCCTTTTCTGAACCCAAATTGGTAGGGTGACAGAATAGTGTGTTTTTCTAGGTAGCTGTTAAGTCTTGCTGCTAACAGTTTTTCAGCGACCTTGCTGAAAAACGGTAATATTGATATCGGCCTGTAATTCTGGATGTTATCTTTTTCTTTTGACTTGTATAATGGAAGAACTTTTGCTACTTTCATTTTTGCCGGAAAAACGCCTGTCGAGAAAATTAAATACACAATAGTGTGCTGGTCTGCAGGCGCCTCAGAGGTCGCTCATTGGCTTTACTCAGGCCCTTAGCAGGGACCGGGAAAAGCCGATGGCGTTCGCAAAAGTCGTCCAGAATTTCCCTGAACCGCAGAAGCGGTTGCACGATCTCTGAGCCGGAAGCGCCTGGATGAGGTGCCCGGTAGGTAAGCGCTCGGGCAGCCGCGTCCGCAGCCTAATTACCTCCAAGGCCCTGATGGCCCAGAGTCCAAACTATGTGTTTGGGCGAAGGGTCCGATTCCCTCACTGCGCGCTTTAATATACAGTAGGCTAAAGGTGAAACCTCGCCAGCCAGGTAGTGTTGACAGGCTCGACTCGAATCTGTCACGATTACCTTCGAATTCAAGTCCGAGGTGGCAAGCGCAATGACAACTTCCTCGGCCTGCGCTGAATTTAGAGCTCGAAAGGAGAGGCCGTTAACGCATTCGTCCTGGTGAACTACTGCGGCCGTGTAGAATCCAGTGGACGACGGCGCTGCCACGTCAACGTAGTATACACACACATCCGTCCCCGGTAACGAGGCGGCCCACATGTTAGCCCGAGATCTCTACTTCCGGGTAACTGTAGAGCCACCCGACCCCCAGGGGATGGACGAACGTTTGCAAACGTACGCGGAAATCGCCGTGCACTACAGGTTAGGCAGGCGTCTAATGCCACCACCAGATCCAAACTTAACCAATACAGAGGCCATGGCCTAGCGACGACTACAGGCCGGAAATTTCGTTAACCCTGTCTGGTTATTTCAAACCAAGTCAGACGATAAAAAAGGTGACGAATGTAAGACCTGCGGAGCGAGGGGAACCCTCGATCATATAATTTGGCAACGCCCTGGATCCCGGGGTGCTGAGGACAATATTAAGAGTAGAGAAGCCTGGGAGGCCCTTCCGCGAAGCGTGGTCCCCGCCGACAAGAAACGAGCTGTCCGCCTGGCGGCTGAAGCCGCGAAGAGACAATGTATCTTCGCCAGTCTTTAGTCGCGGAGGTCCCGTCCCCCGTCCCCTAGGCCTGCGTGCCAGGGACGGGGATTAGGGGGCCTCCTACATCGGTGGAAATAAAAGTTGTTATCAATCAATCAATCAATCAATCAATCAATCAATCAATCAATGAATCAATCACCCTTTTTGAATCCGTGTTGCTGTTCGAGGGCCCGAGCATGCGCCTCTAGTCTGCTTTCGTGTGTATGTGTGTCCATGTTGCGCGGGAGTGGAGGGACCCAGAGGTTGTGACGCCATAACTCCGGAATCCGACACGTCTCCCCTGCAGTGCACTTGTGTTGGCTGTGCAAGCGGTCTAGCAGGCGGCGCTCGGAGGCCGTCTGCGAGAGTTGCGTATATTGGTTCACGAGGTGGGCCTCCCGTAACTCCTGGTAGGAGTTGATCACTTCTAACGCCGACAACTTAGCATTGGAAGTGGCCACTGGCAGGCCCAGTGCTCGCTTTGTAGCCTTTCTAAAGATGGTGTCGATTCTTATTTCTTGTTGTTTCGTAGTGCGAAGATAGAGAACGGAGTAGAGGATCCTACTGGTCACGAAGGTATGGGCGAGCCGAAGCGCGTCCCTGCCTCGCAACCCGCCGCTCTTGTTAGAAACGCGATGGATCATGCGTCCGACCTGATTGCCTACGTGCTTGAGTTTGGCAATAGTGGATTCCGGGTTGAGCCTGTTATGGATGAACAGGCCTAGTATGCGGAGCTCCTCGACCTCTCTGATAGGACCTTCCGTCAGAGAGATTTGCAAACTCGTGTTGTCTTTAGGATTGGATCTGATGTGCAGAAGATCCGATTTTGCGGGAGCACATTGAAGACCACAGCCGTTAGCGTAGCTATTGATAATGGTGGCGGCCCACAGAAGGCGGTCCTCCTTTCCCCAAGGCTTCCTTCGGTAGTCCAAATTGTTATGTCATCCGCGTAGAGTGCGTGATGGACGCCTTCCACCTGGGCCTGTTGGTGTGGAAGCTGCATCATGGCAATTTTGAAAAGAAGCGGTGTCAAGACTGCCCCTTGTGGTGTACCCCGTGTACCCATTGTGTGTGGTCCGTATTCGTCGTCCTCAATCTTGAGGAAGGCCTGACGCTTCGAGAGAATGTCTCGTACATACGTGAATGCCTTGTGCCCACAATCGGTGGTACTCAAGTTAGCCAAGATGCTGCCATGACAAACGTTGTCAAAGACCCCCTTAAGATCGAGGGCAAGGATGACCTTGTAGTTGTGGCGCATGGCAGTGGGTCGTATTATGTAGCGCTGTAGCTGGAGGAGGACGTCCTGCGCAGACATATGCGGTCGGAACCCGAACATAGTGTTTGCAAAGAGGCCTTTGGTCTCTATGTGTGTGTGGAGAGAGCGCGATCCCTAACCATCACCTCCATAAGCTTGCCCACACAAGAGGTTAGCGATATGGGCCTCAGGTTGTCGGTATTCACTGTCTTGCCTGGCTTAGGGATTAAAGTGACCAGTGAGGTCTTCTAGTCGGGAGGGAGTGGACGGCAGTCCCAAATCAGGTTAATGTACACTAGTAGGTGGAGGTAGGCCGAAGCGGGGAGCTTCGCCAACAGATTAACTGTTATGCGATCCCGACCCGGGGCCGTACCTCGCCGCATTTTAGCTAAAGCCGCCTTAACGTCGTGTAAATGGTGTGGGAAGGACCAAGAGAGATTCCGGCTGGAGCGCCAGTGTGTCGAGAATCGGGCCAAACTGGCCGATGCGCTCCGCGACAAATATTTGAGCATACACCGGGATCCCCGTGGTCAGGCGTACTCGTATGCAGGTTCCGAGAACGCGGATTTGGATCAACCGTTCCAGCTCCATGAACTAAAAGCGGCCCTGGCTAAAATGAAGCGAGGTACAGCACCGGGCCGGGACAAGGTGACGGTAAAGCTTATTGCCAACCTCCCAGATCCCGCCTACGAAACTCTCCTCGATTACTTCAACACTATCTGGATTGGAGGCACACCACTCCCCATAGATTGGAAAACGGCACTAGTAACTTTTATTCCCAAGCCAGGTAAAGCCATTAACACCGACAACCTCCGGCCCATCTCCCTCACTTCGTGTGTGGGGAAGCTGATTGAGACTATGGTCCGCGACAGATTGTCGGCTTTTCTGGAACAGCAAAACATTTTCGCAGACACCATGTACGGTTTCCGCCCACACCGGTCCTCACAAGATGTCCTGTTGCAACTTCACAAGGAGATTCTCGACCCCGTCGAGCACCCCAGCAATGATAAAGTAGTCGTTGCACTTGACCTGCGGGGGGCTTTCGACAATGTGTCCCACGAGATCATCATATCCCACTTGTCGCAAACAGACTGTGGGCGCAATACTTTCAATTATATAAAAAAATTCCTTAGAGATCGCCAATCCTATATCCGGCTGCAAGACACAGAATATGGCCCATATCAACTTGGCACACGAGGGACCCCACAGGGAGCTGTCCTCTCGCCATTACAATTTAATCTGGCCATGATGAAGCCCCCTACCCAGTTGGCAGAGGTCGCCGATGTGCAGCACGCTCTGTATGCGGACGACATCACCCTCTGGGCAACACAACAATCGGTTGGAGACATCGAGACCAACCTGCAACAAGCGGCAGCTATTGTGGGCGAATACGCTCGTCGCTGTGGTCTTGAATGCTCCCCGAGCATATCGGAATTTGTGCACATACGTCCCAACTCAAAGTGCACAACCAAAATTGCCCTTTCCCTACTTAGTAGACCGATACCGGAACACGAGGAGATCCGGGTACTGGGCCTTTCTATTCATCATAGGCGCAAGATAGACACTAACCTAAACAAGCTACGTAAGGTGGGGGACCAGGTGGGTTGGATGCTCCGCCGGGTATCCAATAAAAGGGGGGGACTACGATGCAAAGATGCCCTGCGGCAGGCCAATGCATTCGTAACCAGCCGGATTTTATATTCGGCTCCCTACCTCCACCTACGCAAATGCAATGAGAATGCCTTAGAAGTAGTTCTCCCCAAGATTTATAAGAGAGCGCTCGACCTCCCCATAACGACGTCCAACAAGCGTCTCCTCGGTCTGGGGATGACCGACACCTTTGGGGAGTTACGAGAAGTTCATCTTAACAATCAATACTTGCGCCTGAGCAAAACACCTGCGGGGAGCCGCCTTCTGACCCGCTTACACATATCCTACGCAACAGACAGAAGAACGGGTCCGCATCCCTGAAGCCTGGCGCTTTGCACTCCAGGTGCGACCCCTTCCGAAGAACATGACTGCAGACACCCATGATGGTCGCCGTCTCGCGCGGGCGGAGGCTATCTCTCAACAATATGGCCATAAGCCAGGTGTCTTCTATGTGGATGCGGCCAGCCCACACCATGGGGGGGGGGGGGGGGGGGTGGGTTGGTACACGGTGGCCGTCATCCACCAAAACACTACAGTTCAGGGCCTTACTTTCCGTGCCCCAAACATTACATTTGCGGAAGAGATCGCCATTGCACTGGCCGCCGCAGATCCAGTGTCCCGAGTCATTATTACGGACTCCAGGGGCGCCTGCCGCAATATTGAGCAAGGGTATGTTCCAGACCGTGCTTTCAAAATTCTCCACGCATGCGAATACGCAGGGTTTCCGACCCATCGCACCATCGTGTGGGCTCCGGCTCATGCCGGTCTTGAGGGGAACGAGGCAGCCGACGCTGCCGCCCGCGCGCTTACTCAACGGGCGTCGCCTTATCCGCAGCCTGATCCGGAATTCAATTTAAATCCGACCATCACCATTAAAGAGATCACCTCTCTTTATCAAAACTTTCATGGTCTCTATCCGCCTCCCTGTAAAGGCCTCAGCAGGGTGGAGGAGCGCTGGCTTCTCCGCCTCTATACGAATACTGTACTGTGGCCGGCAGTACTTAAGCACTTCAATTCTTCTTTCTCGGGCGCGTGCCCACACTGTGAGGAGGAGTTTTCGGACACCTACCACATGGTGTGGGCATGCCCTTCCAATCCTGCCTACCCACCCCACCTCCACCCCACTCGAGAGGACTGGGAAGCTGCCCTGCGCGGCTGCTCCGAACTCCATGCCCAACAGGCATTGGTAGCTAGAGCCCGGGCCGCTGCGGAAGCTATAGGGATCCCAGACTAAGGATCCTTCCTAGTGTTTGTAAGGGGCGGGCCCTTCCGGCTCACCCCATCGACCTCTCACTGTAAATAGGAATAAAAGTTTTCCTCCTCCTCCTCTCCGACGGCTGGAGGGGAACGCTTTCGCGTGCAGGTTCGAAGAAGAAAACAAACGAATCAAACAACACAAAATGAAGCCGTGCTTATACTTTAAACGAAAGGAGCTAATAAAAGAAACGAAAACACCAAGGAAAACACACACTAACCACGCGTAAAACACTGCAGATAAAAAGAAGAGAGTTCACCGGATACAAAGCGTACCAGGTGGAGCGGAAATGCCTTGTAGGCAGCACAGACGCGGGTTGGTGACTTGCGATGCGTCCCTTGCGTTGCGTCCAGGGAGGTGGTGGTGGAAAGCCAGGAGGTGAGGAACGGAGATGGACACGCGAGACGCTCATGAACTCCTGTTAGCCGCCTCCATGAATTGGGCAGCTGCAGCAGAAAAACCATAGCCAGGTCCCGTCGACGGCGCCCCGATACCCCGTAGGCCTATGCAACCCATCCAAGGAAGCCGTGGCAGCACGGACCCTCAATCCGTAGACTGCCACTTCCAAGCTTGAAAGGGACGCAGTGGTATGTATGTATGTAGTATGTATGCCCTGTATGTAGTTCCTGCATGCTGTTTTGGAGTCTGTCAGGATTATCAAAGACTTGTTCCTACGGTAACCTTCGGCCGCCGCTAGAGCTACGGCAGCTTCCTCCCCCTCCGTTACCGTACAGTTTCTTAATGTGGCGCTGCTAATTGGTTCCCCCATGTAATCTACCACTGCTGCCGCGACTCGGAACTTTCTGGTCCTGTGGTCCCATGGATAGAGTGCCGCGTCTGTGTATACTGTGTTTTCCATTGTGGCTAGGTTCCGCTTCACATAGTCTGCCCTGGCCTGCCTTCTAGCGGCATGGAGGTTGGGATCCATGTTTCTCGGCAGAGGGCTGATGTCCAGTGTCTGGCGGACCTCGTCTGGAATGCTAGCTGTTCTATCTACGATCCCTTCTACATTGTATCCTAATCTCTTTAGGAGCTTGCGGCCGGTGGCTGTCTGCTGGAGCCTGGCTATTTGCGCACTTAGCTGGGCTTCCGTTAGTTCTTCGAATGTGTTGTTTAGGCCCATTTGTAGCAGCTTTTCATTTGATGTGTTTCTTGGCAGGTGGAGTGCCGTCTTGTACGCCATTCTTAGCAGCGCCTCCGTCTTTTCTTTGTCTTTCTTGGTCATGTGGTGGTATGGCAGCGAGTACGTGACTCTGCTGACTATCAGGCTTCTGACGAGCTTGATCGTGTCGCTTTCTTTCATCCCGCTTCTGTTCTGTGATACCCTCTTTATCATGCGGCTTATTTGTTCTGTTGACTTCTTGAGTAGGCTAATTGTGTAGGTAAATCTCCTGCTTCCTTGGATCCACATGCCCAGGATGCGTATCATATCCCTTTCTGGTATATTTTGGCCTTCTAACTTTACTGTCAGTTCCTCCTTGGTAGGGTTGGACCCTACCCTAAGAAGTTCCGACTTTTCCGTGGAGCATACTAGGCCCCTTTCCCTCACGTACTCTTCTACACACGTTGCTGCTTCTTGCAGTCTCTCTTCCTTTTGTCCTAGCGAGCCTCGATTCACCCAGACCGTAATGTCGTCGGCGTACATCGCGTGCTGGATGCCATCGATCTTGCTGAGTCTTCTGGCCAGTCCAATCATTGCAAGGTTGAAAAGCACTGGTGAGATTACGGATCCTTGCGGCGTGCCCTTACGTGGGGTGGTAAAGGTGTCGCTTCGCAGGTCTCCCAATCCCACAGTCGCTGTGCGTTCTGACAGGAAGGATCTTACGTAGTCGTGGGTTCTTCTTCCGCAGTTGGCGTTGTTTAGGCCTTCCATAATGGCCTCGTGGCTAACATTGTCGAAGGCCCCTTTGATGTCCAGGGCCATGATAATGTTTTCGCCAGTTCTAGGTGCCGTGTCTATGATCTCTTCCTTGATCTGCAGCAGGACGTCTTGAGTCGACAGGTTCACCCGGAAGCCGAACATGCTGTGCGGGTACTGTTCTTCGTCCTCCAGGTATTGTTGAATTCGCCTGGTGACGATTCTTTCGTACAATTTGCCAAGGCACGATGTGAGGGAAATGGGTCTCAGGTTCTCAATCTGAAGCTTCTTGCCGGGTTTGGGTATCATAACCACGACAGCGTGCTTCCATTCCTTCGGCACCACTCCCTCTGCCCACAGCATGTTGAGGTGCGCCGTGAGCTGGTCGATCGCCTCGTCGCTGAGGTTGCGGATCAAGGCGTTCTTGATCTTGTCTGCGCCGGCTGCTGTATTTCTTGTTGTCGCGCTTATCGCCGCCTGGACTTCCTTTCTTGTGATCGGCCTGTCCATTGCGGGATTTTCTGCTCCTTGGTACTCCCCGTTGTAGCCCTGGGGGTTGTCCTTGCCGTAGCATTTGATGCGGACTGCTTCTAGCAGTTCTTCGTCCGATCCTTCGTACTGGTAGGCCAATTTCTGAATTGCCTTGCCACTTTCTGCTTTTGTCTTGGTTGGGTCCATGAGGGCCTTGAGTATGCGCCACGTCTTGGCTGTGCTGAGCGTGCCGTTCAGTGAGCTGCTGAACTGCTGCCATCCCTGCCTGGCCAGGTGCGTCGCATACTCCTCTGCCTTCATCGTGATTTCCGCAATCTTCTTTTTGAGTTTTCTGTTTAGCTTTTGTTTTTTCCAGCGTTTGGTGAGCCCGCGTCTTGCCTCCCATAGCCCGAGTAGCCGCCTGTCCACCTCCGGTGCTTGTTCTGTTCTATCTATTTCCTTTGTATAGAGTTCTTGTATTTGTTTCAGATGTTGGCTCCACTCCTCTATGGAAGTGATTTCCCCTTTTAGCCGTTCGCTGTGCTTGCGGAAGGCGTCCCAGTTGGTAAGGTGGGCCGTTCCGATCTTCTTCTTTACGTTGTCTGCTTCGATTGTCGTTTGAACGACCAGACTTGTGCTGCGGTGTCTTCCTCTGCACCTCGGTTTGCTGACAGGTCAGCTCTCCGCTCCTCGTGCCTTCCTCGCGCACACCACTCGCACGCGCACACGCGCAACACGGGGCTGGCTCGCACGGCGCTCCGCTGTCCGACGCACCACTGCCGACACGCCGCGTTCCAAAAAATCCCTCGACAGTTTGGTGTGCACATCACACAGCAAGAGGAAGAGGAACGTCTGGAATTCGTTTTGGACGAGGTGTTCTCAGCCCCTTGGCGACGGGTCCGTGACCGAGAACGATTGGAGACGGAGGGACTGTCTGAGTTCGCAGCTTTTAAGGCGAAAGCCTTTAATGCCTCATACTGTCGTTAGCAGACGCGTCGGCAGCCGTTTCGACAGACGCGTCGGCAGGAGTGTCGAAAGACGCGTCGGCAGAAGTGTCGACAGACGCGTCGGCAGGAGTGTCGACAGACGCGTCGGCAGCCGTGTCGACTGACGCGTCGGAAGATTCGTCCGCCTTTCGGCGTCACTGCTTAAAAGGCTCAAGGTTCCAGCATGAATAAAGGCGTATCTAGTGAATGCATGGGCTTCATAAATAAAATATAAGGAGTAAAGTCAAGAAAAATAAAATCAAAAATAAAAATAAGAAAATAAACAAAAATAAAAACGAAATAAATATAAGATGTTGAAATAAAATAAACAATACAATTAAGAAAAGGAGCAAAAAATAAATAAAAGAACAAAATATGCAAAAATAAGAAAGTAAATAAAAACAAACGGTGGCCAGGAAACGCCTTTGCCTTGCAGCACTTTAGAGAGCCAAAGTACCCCCTGAATTTTTAGCTGGCGCTTCAGTACAGGAGGCAATTCATAGCGGCGTTTACACTTGGAGGAAGAAGTCTGGTGTGGGCCAGAACAAACTACACAAGTGGGGGTGCATTCGTGGGCCTCGTCAGGGTAGCGAGCTCCGCAGTGGGGACACTTGGAGAGCTTGGGAGACGGCCAAACGTCCTCTCGGTGTCCCGTTTTGTGACAGTTAAGGCAGGCTTCTACCTTGTTCTTGAAGATGTAGCACCGCACAGCACTGCCGGCGTAGGGGACTTGGCGGGAGACCTTTGTCTCTGCGAAGGTGACGACAATACATTGGGTGTTGCCTAAACGGCAGGCATAGAGAATGTAGTGTTCTGGGTTCTGGGGTATCAAGTACTCAATGATTTCCTCCTGGGTCTCATCCACGTATTGGCGGTGAATGATACCTCGGACGTATGCGCCTGGTGGGAGGAGGAGAAAAGCATTTATTTGGTAATGTACAGAGAGGTGCTCGGGGAGAGGCCCCTAGTGGGTCTCACCCCTTACAATACTAGTCGGAGTCCCTCATTCCGGGATCCCGTTGGTCGAGACCGCTACACAAGTCCGCCGAACCAGGGCCTGCTGGGCCGATAGTTCCTGGCAGCTGAGTAGGGCTGCCTCCCAGTCCTCTCGGGTAGGGGAAGGGGTGATTGGGGGGAGAGAAGGATTTTTTCTGCATGCCCAAACCATGTGGAAGGTGTCGGCCACCTCCCCACAGAATGAGCAGCGGCCGTCAAAAGAAGGATTAAAGTGCTTGAGAACCGCCGGGCACAGCAGGGTGTTTGTAAAGAGCCTGAGGAGAATTCGTTCGCCAGCTTTACCCAGTCCTTTCATAGGAACTGGGTATCGCCGGTGTTCGGCACGATAGTGCTCAGTAATTTCTTTAAAAGAAAAGAGAGGGCTGTGATCTGGGTTAAGCTCCTCCCAAGGGACGCCTGGTGCCCGGTGAGTGCGTGCGCGGGCTGCCTCATGGGCGG
The DNA here is from genome assembly GCF_055824585.1 of Amblyomma mixtum. Lineage (NCBI taxonomy): Eukaryota > Metazoa > Arthropoda > Arachnida > Ixodida > Ixodidae > Amblyomma > Amblyomma mixtum. The sequence continues at coordinate 33,900,102 of NC_143017.1, read as the reverse complement.
CTTGGTTACCTGGCATGCCTTGGTGGCCGGGGACCCATATGATTGAGCGATGAGTTGGATCGCCGTCGCGAGTACTGCGGTGCAAAATTTGGTGAGCGAGTGGAGTGATCCAACCGAACTCAAAGTTACGACAGGCTCCTCGAGAGTCTGTGAGGATGAATTTAGAGTCGGGATGGGAGGCTGCGAGGGCGATCGCCACCTCCTCCGCATGCGTTGAGTTGGGCGCTCTGAACGAGAGGCCGTCCACCTGTTTTCCCTCGTGTATGACTGCAGCCGTGTACCATTCCCCCCTGGAGCGGTAGGGGCCTGCAATGTCGACGTAGAAGACGTGTTTCTTTGAGCCATAGTGGCGGTGCAGGGCATTCGCCCGCGCCTGGCGCCGGCCATTATGGTGCCAATTAGGTGGCAACTGGGTAGCTGGTCGAACCCAGGATGATTGCCTGGAGCTTCCTATAAGTGATGGCGTGGTCCCGGTTCCGGGTGCTAAAGGTGAGGGTATTGTTAACGAAATTCACCAGAAACCGGTCCTCTGCGGTATCGGAGTAGGTCAAACGAAGGCTCGAGGTGACTGCTCTGCGAAGAGCGCTCTCGCCCCAGGCACGCAGATTCAGGCCCCTGCGTGGGAAAATGATGACTTTAAAGTCTTCAAGAGGGAGACGTGGCAGCGGCGCCGCTCGAAGACCGGCCGCTTGCCGCAGGGCTCAGAGCGTCGTCGATCATATCGCTACACTCCGTGATGCACGCACCTCGCTGCAATCTCAGCCGCGGCCGTGCTGCAGCGCTCTCGGGTGCTCGCCACTTCGCTGCTCCAGCGCGGGAGAAGAAAACAAGTTCACGTTGTAAGTGCAACACTGACTGGGCGTATTCGATTTTCCTGACCTGGACTACTTGATGACAGGTCTCGGCTTCCGCTCTGACAGCAAACACCGTCATGATCACATGACCTTCTTGCCAAGGGCTCCTTGCTGAATCGCCGCTGGACCCGGCTCCCCCTCTTTTATCGTACCAGGCCACCGTCGTCTGTGAGCCGACGAGGCAAGCCATGGCCATCACGACGCCGGAGCGAACGCTCAGTTCGTTCACAGCGACGCCGCGCGTATGCTTATCTCCTGACGTCCATGTGATATTTAATATTAGCAGCAGAGACGCGAAGCATTCTCGCCTTCTCGCGAACTAAGCGTGGCATGCCTTATGCCGAGCGTATCGACGACACGGGGCGCACCACCCGCCGCCAACACAGTCGAACAGACGGCTGCGTGGTCACAGCCAACGGAGCCGTTGCCACAGCACACGAGCAAATAGCTCTGGAATAGGGTCATTGGCAGTAACGGTTGTTCACCACTACGCTCACGCGAACAGCTTACCTGCCCCGAAAAGACAATCTTTGTGCGCGGCACAGCGCGCATGTAATAGAGCGAACCGTATGAAAAACGTCACGCTTAAGGTTGTTGAACGATTGTTTGATTCGAATCCACGAGTTTAAAGAGGGTATGATAGGCTGCATCTGAACGGTTCGCCAGAAGTTTGACGGTCACCTTGTCCCGGCCCAGTGCAGTACCGTGTTTCTTTTTGGCTAAGGCCTCCTTTAAATCTTGGAGCTGGAAGGGGCCCCGGGAAAGGCCTTGGCCCAAACACCTCCTTTTGTACATAGGCAATAAATGTTTACAAGAAGGCGGATGAGCGGCTTCTTGTCCGCCTTCTCACGAATACATTGCTGAGCCCGGCATGACTAAAACATTTTGATCCCTCCTTTAACGGCAGCTGCAAGGATTTGGTCTTCCCTGAATTCACATGTCTGTCGTAAAACAATATGTCTAGCAAGAAAATCTACAGTGCTTCATACATTACGCCACATTGCAATGAAATGTTGACTCAAACATTTCTTAAAATCTATACTTTACTTTTTCCTTTGATACATATGAAAGCAAGTTTCAGGAGAACCGCAACTTTATTCACTTTTTTTTTGTTTCTGGGAAGGTTCCGACGTGTGTCAGTGTCTTGCTGTCCGCGGCGAATGATTCGCATAGGGAGGCATGGACGTGGGCATCCAACAGCCAGCAAAACATGCGGTCTGCACAATGAAGATCGACCACAAAACGCCCCTATTGCCTGTCCTGGAAGACACTAATGGGAAGATCAAATGAGAGGAAAAGCCAAGAGTTATAAGACTGCTCAAGATAGAAAAAGCGACATCAGTCGTTCCTCCATAGCAATCAAGAGGAAAAGAAATAAACACAGCCCACTCCGCCATATGTCCTATGAAAAGTAAAAAGGTTCCTTCTTGTTTATGTCTCTTTACGTGACCTTGGAGTATGTGCAATTGCGTAAGAACCTTGGCTTCTGCACTCGATCACTGTTCATGCTCTAGGGCTACTTTTTGAATGAGTGCAAAGTATGCTCCTCCGATGAAGTTAGGATTGTGCTAATAATGGACGAGAACGTTGATGAGCGCGGATCAGTTGCTGTAAATAACCTTATGGTTATAATAACATTATTTGTTATTTGCGCGTAGACGGCGAAGAGTACTTTCGTTTCTCTTTCTTTTATAGCTCTAAATTTGTGATCGAAAGCGCAATCCTGGTATTTTAAGTGTGAGAATTAAGCACCTGTATAAAATCTCACCTCGTGACGAAATGTACTTGTGGTGACAAACCTGCTCACTGGACGTGCTCTCGAGGTAGCTGAATTTTAGGCCTCAGCCTAACGAAGCGTAAGAGTCTGAAAGCACCATCTTTAGGGCTGTGTCAAACTGCTGATCTCTTCTGTGGAATTTTACCTCATATTGACACGAGGATTGGACGTAGAAGAGGAAAAAGATCGCAGCCGCAAGAAGTAGACGACGCTGAAGTGGAGGTCCGGTTTCTCTGGTGCCCTCGTTCAGCCGCTGCAGTTACTTTTCTGTGTAGCAACTGTTACACATCTGGTGGAGGTGCTGGGTACGCTTCCCGACCTGCGTACGCCTACGAGATAAAGACGGAACTCACACCGGTCCATCAGCGCCCAAGCCGCCGCCTCCGCGGTGAGTCGCCTGAGTTCGGGCCTCTTGCCAACCCGACGAGGATGACGCAGCCTCGACCGGCGGTCCCACCGGAAATGGCCACAGACAGTAGGTCCCCGGCGCCCATCCTCTACCACACGCCGCGAACACCGCCATCTTTTCACGGTGACGTGTACGAAGATGCGGAAGACTGGCTAGACACCTTCGAGCGGGTCGCCCGCTACAACGGCTGGAGCGACGACCGTAAGCTGCATAACGTGTATTTTGCGCTCGAGGACTCCGCTAGGACATGGTACGAGAACCACGAGAGCAACCTGTCCACCTGGGAGGCATTTCGCCAAAATCTCCTAGCTACATTCCCCAACGCAGACCGCCGGGAGAAAGCTGAAGCTGCGCTTCGCTCCCGTAACCAGCGGACTAACGAAAGCGTCCGCATGTATGTGGAGGACATGACGCGCCTCTTCAAGCGTGCTGACCCATCCATGGCGGAGGAGACGAAGCTTCGCCACCTCATGCGCGGGGTCAAGGAGGAGCTTTTCGCCGGTCTTGTGCGCAGTCCACCGCGTACTGTTGCCGAATTCCTCACGGAAGCGACTACCATGGAGACGACGCTCCTGCAACGAGCCCGGCAGTACAATCGGGATGTAAGCACGCTTGGGCCCGCTGTTTCTTCGATGCCGCTAGGGAGTGATGCGGCCGTTTTACGGGACCTAATCAAGTCGATCGTCAGGGAGGAATTACAAGCCCTCCAGCTGCCTCCCAGCGCGCCGTCTGTTACATCGCTGTCTGAAGTCGTCCGGGACGAGGTGCGCCTAGCAGCACAGCAGCAACAACTGCCTGAGATCCCAAGGCAGACTGAGGTCCGACCTACCTATGCGTCTGTCCTCTGCCGGGCCCCAACGTCAGGCTACGACGTGAATACCGCGACTCACGCAGCGCAGCCGTCTGGTCTTTCCTGTGTGCCTGATCGACCAGCTTACCAGCGGCCACGGAAGTGTGATGTGTGGCGTGCACCGGACCGGCGGCCCCTTTGCTACCACTGTGGTGAGGCGGGACATCTTTACAGGGCCTGCCCGTACCGCCGAGTGGGTCTGCGTGGTTTTGCGCCCGACGACCTTTGCCCCCGGAATGGCGAACGACCATTCGAAATTGAAGCTCATCTGTCGGCCCGTCAGAGGCCTGGGACATACGGTCGCTACGATCCTAGGTCGTCATCTCCGCTGCGTTACCGTTCCCCAAGCCCTCGCCGAGACGCCGGCTACCCTGAGCGGCGTTCTCCCAGTCCACATCGGGAAAACTAATTCCAGCGGTCTCCGGAGGCAAGGCCGCTGCTGTGGGGAAAACTGAAGATCCTCCGCCGCCGATATACCGATACGCTGATTCCTCACCGGGGCAGGGTAGCGACAGCATCCGACGCGCTACTTCTGATTTGTGTGTGACGATTGACGGAACTGACACCATCGCTTTACTTGATACTGGTGCTGACTATTCAGTGATGAGCCACACCCTCGCCCAGGAATTGAGCAAAGTTTTGACACCATGGTTGGGCCCTAGCATTCGCACAGCTGGAGGTCACCTCATTAGCCCGGCCGGAAGGTGCACAGCCCGAGTCTGCATCCGCGGTTTCGTCTATGTGGGTGAATTCGTCGTCTTGAGCGAGTGTTCGAGAGATTTGATTCTGGGCCTCGACTTTCTACAGGCAAACGGTGCTGTGATCGATCTACACGAGGCGCGAGTCAGATTTTCGACGAAGCAAGCCGTGGCGCAGAGTGACACAGAAGGCCCAGGAGACAACGCTCTGCGTATAGTCGAAGACGACGTAATGCTGCCACCACGGTCCAGTGTACTGGTGTTAGTGAGGAACGACTCGTTTCACGACTACGAAGGTATTGCGGACAGTCACCCTTCGCTGTTGCTCGGGAAGGGTGTGGCTATCGCGCGCGGTCTTGTCGAACTGAATGACGGCTGTGCGACAGTTTTTCTGACGAATTTCACGAATGAAATTCAGCACCTCGCCAAGGGAACGGCCGTCGCCTTCCTCGACGACGTGGATAGGTTGCCGAATCTGTGCCCCGTACAGGTGAATCTTCACGACGATGCCGCACCAAGTAACGCCCTTCAGAAGGTTAAAATCAACCCGGAGTTGTCACCTCATCAGAAGAACCTTCTGTCGTCGCTGCTACTTGATTTTAAAGATTGCTTCGCGGCGAGCTCCAAGGTCGGACGTACGCCGGTAGCCAAGCATCGCATTGTCACCGATTCGACCACGCCACCAGTTTGTCAGCGTCCATACCGCGTTTCGCCTAAAGAGCGCGAAGCTATTAGAACGCAAGTCGATGAAATGCTTGCAGACGATGTTATACAGCCGTCAACAAGTCCGTGGGCGTCGCCGGTGGTCCTGGTGAAAAAGAAAGACAACACCTTGCGATTCTGTGTTGATTACAGGAAACTGAATAATGTTACCAAAAAGGACGTATACCCACTCCCGAGGATCGATGATGCCCTCGACCGACTCCGGGACGCCAGGTTCTTCTCTTCCTTAGATCTGAAAAGCGGATATTGGCAGATCGAGGTGGACGAGCGAGACCGCGAGAAAACGGCTTTCGTTACACCCGACGGTCTGTACGAATTTAAGGTGCTCCCATTTGGACTTTGCTCCGCTCCGGCCACATTTCAACGCATGATGGACACTGTTTTAGCTGGTTTGAAGTGGCAGTCGTGCCTTGTGTACCTGGACGACGTGGTCATCTTTTCGTCTAGCTTCGAACAACACTTGCAGCGATTGCGCATTGTCCTTCAAGCCCTCCAGTCTGCACAACTAACTATCAAGCCAGAGAAATGCCATTTCGCCTTCGAGGAGCTCCGTTTCTTAGGACATGTTGTCAGCGCACAAGGTGTTCTTCCAGACCCCGACAAGACTTCCGCCGTCTCCCGTTTCCCACGCCCAACCGACAAGAAGGCCCTCCGACGTTTTTTGGGCCTCTGCTCGTATTACCGCCGCTTTGTTAAAGATTTTTCTCGCCTAGCTGAGCCATTGACTGCCTTGACTCGAGATGACACACCCTTCGTATGGGGAAGTGCCCAAGACGCAGCCTTCGAGGAACTCCGCTGCCGCCTTCAAAGTCCACCAATAATAGCTCATTTCGACGAGAATGCAGAGACTGATGTCCACACTGACGCCAGCAATGTCGGCCTCGGAGCGATCCTCGTACAGTGGCAGGACGGCGCAGAGCGAGTAATCGCTTATGCGAGCCGCACACTTTCTCGATCGGAACGGAACTATTCGACGACAGAAAAGGAGTGCCTTGCCGTCATCTGGGCTCTGAGTAAGTTTCGACCTTACATCTACGGCCGACCGTTTCGTGTTGTCAGCGATCATCACTCGCTATGCTGGCTAGCCAGCATTCAAGACCCTTCCGGCCGGTTGGCTAGATGGAGGCTCCGTTTACAGGAGTACGACGTTACGGTCGTCTATAAATCGGGTCGGCAGCACCAAGACGCGGACTGTTTATCACGAGCGCCCGTGGAACCGGCTACGCAAGACATCACCGAAGATTGCCCTACTCTTTGTGCCATTAGCATCTCCCGTATGGCGCAGCTTCAACGAGCAGATTCTGAGTTGGCGCCACTCGTTAAGTATCTGGAGGGTTTGAATGCTCATGTCCCTCGTGTGCTTCGCCGTGGACTACAGTCCTTCATTCTGCGGCGTGGAGTCCTCTACAAGCGCAACTTTGACAGCAACAAGGAGACGTTTCTGCTTGTCGTGCCATCCCAGTTACGCTCCGAAATCTTAAGCGCTTGTCATGATGAACCATCCGCCGGCCACTTGGGGGTCAGTCGCACACTGGCAAAGATTCGGCTTAAGTATTACTGGCCCAATTTACTACAATCCGTGCGTAGATACGTAACAACATGCCGGGATTGCCAACGGCGCAAATCTCCTCCTCTAAAGCCAGCAGGCTTTCTGCAGCCCATAGCACCACCAAAGACCCCTTTTCAGCAAATTGGCATAGACTTCCTCGGCCCTTTTCCGAAGTCGTCCAGAGGAAAACGGTGGATTGCGGTCGCGACAGATTATTTGACCCGATACGCTGAGACCGCGTCACTTGCAAACGGTACTGCTGCTGAAGTCGCCGACTTCGTCCACAACATCGTCCTGCGTCATGGCGCTCCTGCAGCTATCATTACTGACCGTGGAGCTGCATTTACGGCCCGCTTCACTCAGGCTGTACTCAAGCTCACGCACACCAGCCATAGACGTACAACGGCCTACCACCCGCAGACAAACGGCTTGGTGGAACGCCTCAACAGGACCTTGACCGACATGCTTTCCATGTATATTGATATCGAGCACAAGACATGGGACGAAATTCTTCCATACGCAACATTCGCGTATAATACCGCGCAGCAAGAGACGACGCAGTTCACTCCGTTCGAATTAGTCTTCGGTCGACAGGTTACCACCCCCCTGGATGCTATGCTACCCGTGGACCCCCCTGACAGTGAGAGTGCACTTGATGTCGACGTCGCCACCTATGTTCAGCGTGCGGAAGAAGCGCGGCAACTGGCCAGACACCGCATTCATCGTCAGCAGCAGATCGATGCTGACCGCTACAACCTTGGACGCCGCCACGTCACCTACAACCCAGGCGACTATGTGTGGGTTTGGACGCCCGTTCGTCGCCGCGGGCTGTCCGAAAAGTTACTGCGCCGCTACTTCGGCCCTTACCTTGTTGTCCGCCGCCTCAGCGACGTAACGTACGAAGTTTCACCAGCCTCGCCAGCTCGTTCATCGCACAACGGCAAGCGCAGCGACGTTGTGCATGTGGTGCGAATGAAGCCGTACTACGAGCGACCCCCCGAGTGACTTTCCGGCTGCATGTGGTCATATCCCCTGATGTCAGACTCGTGGTGCAACTCTTGAACACTTTTTCTTCAGTCTGACGGTACCACCGCATCGGGGCGATGCTCCTGAAGAGGGGGCAGTGACACGAGGATTGGACGTAGAAGAGGAAAAAGATCGCAGCCGCAAGAAGTAGACGACGCTGAAGTGGAGGTCCGTTTTCTCTGGTGCCCTCGTTCAGCCGCTGCAGTTACTTTTCTGTGTAGCAACTGTTACAATATGATTGCTACTAAGAGTCTGCATGCTCATTGCCACGTTTGATGCGAGTTTTAATCTGGAAGTGTAACGGTTCTTTCCTGACATCCTTTTGCCTTTCTATAAATGTGAGTACGCGTAAAAATAAAAGACATGATGAGCAGCCTAGTAAGAAACAGAGACAAGAAAAAAAGATAAACGTTCCAATGTTCTACAAAGTAAGAAGGATTACTACGTAGAATAGAAACAGATAATGAAACATTACTTATTCTTAAATAATGCGCAAAGCTTTCATTAATATTCGGTACCAAAATTAAATCCTCAACATATCTACGGTATCAAATAAAAGCGATTAAGGATACCAATACCAAATCCGAAACAACTTTAAACATCTCTAAAATGACTGGAACCTGCAGGAAATGCAAAAAAGTGATGTGCTGGCCGCTACCCCTAGGAGAGCTCCAAAAATGACAGTAAAAAGTCTTCCTGTTGTTGCACCTTAAAGTGAAGCTGCGTAAATTCCAGTAAGCTAGCAGCAATACCAGGGAAAAAACACCCTCATGAACAGAGATATTTCTGTGGTCCCGTGATTCAGAGCATTGCAGCAAAAAAAAGTCGCATTAGTTTTTACATAGGCGTATTTAAGTAGAATTTAGCCGCCTCGGTGGCTCAGCGGTTATGGTGCTCGGCTGCTGACTCAAAAGACGCGGGTTCGATCCCGGCCGCGGCGGCTAGAATTTCTTTGGAGGAGAAATTCTAGAGGCCCGTGTACTGTGCGATGTCAGTGCACGTTAAAGAACCCCAGGTGGTCGAAATTTCCGGAGCCCTCTACTACGGCGTCTCTCATAGCCTTAGTCGCTTTGGGACGTTAAACCCCGTTAACCAAGCCTAAGTAGAATTTAGCGTTGCTCAGGTGAGTTTAGTTGTCATCAAACTATGTTATAGAAAGGATCAAGGTGTAACAAACAGTACAAAAATGCCGCCATTTTCGCTTAGTTCTAACCGCACTGCAGGTATGGTGGCAACAGCTGCGCTACAAGGACACCGAAGCTTTTCTTTGCGTGCAATCTTTCTAACTCTCTCTTTGACCACTACATACATACAGCATGCCCAGACGTAATATTAACATCTTGTGTGATATTAATATTGGTTTTGCCAATTTTGGAGGTCTAATTTGCAACTTGTTGCTGAGCTACACTCACTCGCTTTTAAGCGACAATTTGGTTTGTTGGTGGATCGCGTGCCATCTCGCCAAAAGTAACCGAAAGGCCGCGGTTGTGCTGCTACCTTCGGCGCTGCCCGCTGCTCCCCGGCTGCCAGTGTAAAGTTGCTGACGTAAGCTTGCGCCCTCATTCAGTACGTCGGCACTCCAAAGGCGCAATATTTTTCGTCGCACATACCACCTCCTTACTTATCATTGAATAAAGGAGGGCGAGAGTGCGGGATTATGTCACCCAGTTTACACTCGCAGGCGGGGGGCAGCAGCCAGCGCCATCGACCGCAGCACCGACACTCGCTGAGTGCCCGCTCCCGTTGCCGTCGCGGCTCCTCGGTTACTTTTGGCAAAGACGCTACATGGCCTCATTTACGTGCCCCGTTATTAAGGCCGGAATACAGGACGCGTTTTTACCGCGGCGAGTCGTCGATTTTCGCCCGACGGACCAGATTTTACGCCCGGCGTCGAGAAAAACGCCCGCCGCCGCCGCCGATCAGGACCGGCTAGATTTTGACGCGCGGCGTCCGGGGAGACCGGAAGCGGCGGCTGAAGCGAGCCAATAGCATCGCAGAAAGCCCGCTTTTCCGGTCCTCTGCCTGCCGCCGACAACATGGCCGCCATGGCCGTCGAGCTACGCAGTGTTTTTGGCACGGTAATGTTATTGTCGTGAAAATAAACACTTCATCAGAGTCTAAATATCGCTTTTTTTAGGAGAACACGGCCGAATCTTGGATCGGAATGCCTGCGCTCACTCCTTGAAGCGAATGTGTCGAAGACAACCGCAGCCGATGGTGTCCGCGGCCGAGCGCGCGTCCAAAGGTACGCGACGGCATGCACTCGAGCACGTAAATCTTTACATATACTTAAGCGCGCGTGCTAAAGTTTGTACAGTGGTGTCGAAGTGAAACTTTCCTGATTTTAACAGAATGGTCAGCGTCGCTGTTTTCACAGACCTCCTTGCACAGCGGTGTTTGCCACTTGTTGATCACATCTGCTTTCGCGTCGAGGGATACGCGGCGGCGCGCCGTCGCTTCAACGCTCCATGTATCTCCTGCCGGGCGTCGCGCCGCCGCGCCGTTCTCTGCCGCGCGAATGTCGTCGAAACATTTATCCCGGCCTGTACGCGAACCGATAAACCAAGATCACTTAACTTCCTTTTATACAGCTCGTTTCGTTATTTCAGCTCCCTATGAAGCCATCATGTTTCCTTTTCGTTCGCCTTCAGTGGCTTCAATGGGAAATAATTTAGTGCTGGTTTCCTACTTGTTACGCTCTCCGGCTTTGCGGAAAGGAAAGCGAATTTGTCACGGCATTAGAAACGCCTAATATTTTACTGGAGTAATGCGAAGCGAGAATACTTACAAGTTTAGGAAAAGCGACAAGCACTCCTGATTCACATCTTGGAGGGGCATTGAGCTGCAAATAGAAAACTTCGTTGCGAACTATGTACGGCACTTAAATAAGCAAAAAATGTGTTCACATTTCTCCTGTGCGAAAACATCTAAATCAGCCTGTTTCGGAAGTTGTTGCTTCCTCGCGAGGACACCAGAATTATCCTGTTTCAAAGGTCGGGTTAGAGCATATCAAATAGCATTTACTGTATCTTACGCATTCGGGCAGTCAGAAATGTCTTATAAATAATTGTATGCCTAATAACCCAGTCATACAGAGAAAAGGAGAGTCTGCTGAAAAAAGGCACAAAGCTGAAGGGAACTTCTTGGCGTATTAGCCCTGACTATGCCAAAGAAATTGTAGAAGTGCGCCGAAAACTATGGGGCAGTGCGGCTGTAGACAGGGCTAAGAAGGCTAAGGTCTTTCTTGTCCATGATAAACTTCGCGTAAACAATGAAACTTATATCTCGGATCACAGCCGAAACGAACAATGTCTGCTGTCTACGGGCCGCGGAGATAAGGCTGATATTTCCAGACAGCCCCAGTCAGATGAACCAGGCAGCCCAGCTCACCTTGATACCTCAATCAAGAGTGCGGCGTCGGACGCATCATCACAGATATAGCTACGCCTTTTAAGTCTGAACGCGCGAAGCATTGTAAATAAGACTACAGAATTAGAATACTTGCTCCTTTCACAAAGTCCGCATGTTGTAATAATCACAGAAACCTGGTTGAATAACAATATATCTGCTGATTGCATTGTTCCTCCGGACTATATAATGTTTAGGAAAGACAGGGACACACGTGGCGGGGGCGTTTGTATCATCGTAAAAAACTATTCATCTGCAGTAATGATGGAATGCAATGTTGCTGAAACATTTTGGTGCAAGATAAAGTTTTATAACGTTACTTACATTATCGGAGCTGTGTACCGCGCACCCTCTGCTTCACCTTAGTTCCTAGATGAACTAAACACTTTTTTATGTGCGAATGTCAAAACGAACACGAGACTAATAATGACCGGCGATTTTCACCTACCACAGATAAATTGGCAACGCCTATGTTCTGTTGGTCCTGATTCGTCTAACGGAGAGAAACTATTAGAAATTTTGTTCGTGTATAACCTAAAACAAATTGCGCAAGAAGATACAAGAATAACGCCAAATTCGCGATCATTGTTGGACTTGGTGTTCCTGTCAAATAACATAAAAGAACACACTGTTAACGTTGAAGATGGTGTCTCTGACCACAAGATGATTGTTGTTGCCATACCACTTACAACTAATGAGTGCTCAAGGCCTTATATCCCTGTGCACGTTAAAGATTATGGGCGAGCGGACGACACATCCATTCTTGACTACCTGGAATCTGCCTTTGATGATTTTAAAACTGACTATGATTCCAAAACAGCAGAAGAGTTGTGGCAGCAATTTAGAAAAATTATACAACACTGCGTTGACAGATATATTCCAACTCGTGTTAAAAAGACGAAGCACCGAAGCCCCTGGATCACCAGGGACATAATTCATATGAAACGTAAAATAAAAAGACTAAGTAAAAAGAAAAATAAACGTATCCCAATTTTGCGACTTCGTGCTGAGCTGAAGCAAGCGCTGAAAGAAGCTAAAAAAAAGTTATTCGGTGAAACGCCGAGCCGCTTCCTCAAAACGTCGCCGCAAAAGTTCTGGCGATACTTTAGTGATAGGAAGGAGAGAATACAGGAGATTAGGCACGAAAATAAGGTGCTGAAAAAAAATGAGCATATAGTAGATTACTTTAATCACTTTTTCCAGTCGGTATTCACCACAACCCAAGATGACATAGACCTTTGTTCAGAACGCCTGCTGCCTAGCCAAATGAATGACGTCATAATTTACGCAGGATGGTGCATTTCAGCAGCTCCTCAATTTGGATGCTAAGAAGGCCAATGGACCAGACAACATACCAACCCAGTTTCTCCGAAGATATGCGGAGTGGGCATCGCGATACCTTAAACTTATTTTTCAAAAATCTTTGCACACCCATTGTGTACCACAAGACTGGCGCAATGCACTAGTAATTCTGGTGTTTAAAGGGGGAAACCGAGCGCTTGTAAATAACTACTGCCCAATATCTCTTACATCGATTTCTTGTAAACTTATGGAACATATAGCGAAGCAGATATTTCGTCACCTAGAAACAAGCAGTTTACTTTACACTCACCAACACGGATTCAGAGCAGGCCTTTCCACCACTACACAACTTGTAGAGACAATTCATGATTTTGCAATGACGATTGATGGGAAGCTGCAGATTGACGTAATCGCTGTAGACTTTGCCAAAGCTTTTGATAAAGAGCCGCACAATAAATTAGTTTTTAAACTGGAAAGAGCTGGAATTAATTTGTATATCGTGAAATGTATTAAAGCTTATTTAACAAATCGTAACCAAGCGGTCAAAGTGGATGGTCATGCGTCCGGCCCACTAGCAGTGCTTTCAGGAGTTCCGCAGGGAGCTGTTCTGGGACCATTGCTATTTTTGGTCTATATTAATGATATCTCTGCTGTTCTGGAACCAAATGTACGACTAAAGCTATTGGCAGATGACTGTTTAATTTATTCTACATTTAGAAACAAGGACGACCAGCTTAAAATTAACAACTTTTTACAGGCTTTAAGCGAATGGTGCAAAAAATGGAACATGGAAATAAATTATTCGAAATCAACATACACGCACATTACAACGAACACGTCTGTTCTTTTGTTCCCATATGCCATTGGTGACAAATGTTTGGTAAATGCAACTCAGTTTAAGTATCTAGGAATGACAATAACACAAAACTAAGATTGGGGCACACATATAGAAGAGGTTTGTTCTAAAGCATACCAGAGGCTATGTTTTTTGAGAAAAAATTGGAGCATGCTACATGGGATGTCAGAATAATTGCATATAAAGCTTTTGTGAGGCCAGTCCTTGAGTATGCGTCAGTAGTATGGAGTCCTAAACAGAATTATTTAAACAAACAATTAGAAAGTGTTCAGAAGTACGCAGTACGCTTTATTTGCTGCTGATATCGAAGGACAGACTCAGTTGCCGATATGCTCTCTTCCTGTAACCTGGATTTATTAGAAACACGACGACAAAAAGTCGGCTGACGCTATTATTCCAGATGCTCCAAGGACAGATAAATACTCAGAAGGAAACATACATACAAGCACCAGGCAAATGCAGTTCTAAAACAAATCATGGTCGGATGATTCAGCCTTACAAGCCCGTAGTGAAACTTTCAAACATTCCTTCTTCCCTCATGCAGTTCAAATGTGGAATGATTTGCTAATGAGACTTGTGGAACAGAGTGATGTGCATAAATTCGAACGATCTCGGGATCACCACCTGCTTGAAAGTGTCATTTGATGCTTGACTGAATGATGTACCGTTTCATGCTGATGTATTCAATGCTTGTGAATAGTGCTGTTTTTCTATGAAATTTTTATACCCTCTCTGTAAGAGGACCCTCGCACGAGGGTTGACAGTATTCTTAAATAAATAAATAAAATAAATAAGTAAATAACATGACATTCCCATCGAATGGCATTAGCATCTAATGCCTTTAATCGGCTGCTACATCGGAACATTTAATGTCGTTAAGTTTCACTGAGAGTCGCCATTTTATGCGTTTTGGCAACCGTTTTGCATTGGAACTCGAAGCGAATAGATAGATGCTCTTGACACCTGAAGCGAAGCAAAAACAAGCGACGCGAAAAAAATGTGCGTACCGTACAAAGTTTCAAATTCTATTCATATGGTTCAGCTACGAGAATGTTAATTTCGGTCACGAATATCGATTACTCTTAGCTTAGCAGTAGCCAACGGCATCGGCCGAGCGTGAAGCACCGCGGTAACCACCCCCGTCATGTTAGGTTGAATTTTTCTTGTTGGTTGGCGTTCCATGTACGTTTAGTTCGGAGTTACTATATGCTCTAACTGAGCGCTTCACCTTTTGAAAGTCATTTCCATGCTCCGAGCCATTCTGCGCTCCGGCGTGTAATTTTTTGTTTACGCTTATAGGATTTGTGGTGACTTCGTACTCGGCTTGGCTTTTCATGGTTAAAGTTGCGCAGAACAGCCGGAAATAATATTTGAAGCCTATGATATTTCACGGAAGTATTCGCATCTGCATTTCTATTATTAGTTTAAAATATTTTTTTATATGTTCTAATTTTACTGACTTTTTTCACTGATAGTAAACAACACATACAACACACACCTTTTAACATTCGCCCTCTTTAAAATCAAGCCCTCCGTATAATTACATTTAACCATTACCGTGCACATATTCTTAATTTGTAGTGCACTGTTAACATTCTTCTTTGTCATTCCAACTTCGTCTTAAGTTCGCGTGAGTTATCTTTACGGCACTTAATAATCATAATGTTCTTAGTAGTTTTCAGTACTCACAGTTCTTAAACAATAATAACACTAGATTGGCTCGACAACATAACCTGCTATTACTGAAGGCCAAGACTAACTAATGAAAACAAACTTCATACTTCTCGAACATCTCAATTTGGAATTCATTGCCATCAGAAATCAAATCGCACCATAATCTGAACTCATTTCACAAGTCATTAAAGGCACACTTATTTTCTATTATGTTTTGCTCCACCTACTAAACCGGAACCACTACCTCCCGCATGCCCTTCAGCTCCGACGAGACCAACGCCACTGCCTGACCGTGGCCCCGTCAACATGTCTGTCATCGCTGCGAACCCAATAGAACCACTCGCCTTTGGCGATTCAACCACATGGACGACTGCATCATCACCCGCAAAGGATTTAAGCTGTGGCATCTCCATTCTCAGATTTAGTGGGCACGGGAAGATTGCAAGAAGCATGGCTCCTGATTTCCGCTTTTCTCCGATGCAGGTGTGTAGGTTTTCCTTGTACGCTAAAAAGAGCGATGACATCTGCTCGCTGTTGTTCCCGTGCCCAGGGGTGCTGTGTGAAATTGTGTCTGATTGCTTTCTATGGCTTTCCTACTATTGTGTCTTGGCAACATAGAAACGAACATGATTGAGTCGATTGAATCGCTCCCTGAAGACCCGGCACAATAGATGACCTTTAGCTTTCAACTACTCAAAAATGTTCACGCCCGCTCATTACAAATTTCGAAGACACAAATTGAGCTGGCCGCAGATATTAAATCTATTAAGGCAGGGAAGCAAAGCATCGAAGCCAAAATAAATAAGGTTCAGAAATGTTTGAAAGAACTACAACAGAAAGGAAAAGCTCTTGACGCCTTCAACCGCGAGTTTGCAGTCATGCAAGAATCTATTGAAAACTCAACTTCGCACAATAACTTTTTTTACAAAAACGCCTAGATGAAATCGAGGACAGGTCACGCCGCCATAATTTGATTTTCATGGATTAACAGATTCATCGGAAATCTGGCAACGAACAGAAAACACGCTCACCAATCCATTAATGAAAGTTCTTGACTCGCTAAGAAACGACGATTTCAGAGTGTTCATCGTGTAGGCATCTTTTCCGCTTATAAATGTCGACCCATCATTGACAAGTTCACCCATTACAAAAAAAAATAATTAATCCTACTTGATCGCAAAAATTTTAAGGAACATAAAATTTCAATAAGCGAAGATTTTTCACCTGCCACTTGAATTGCGAGAAGGAAACTCCCTGAATTTGATATCAGTCACCCAGTATCATTCAAGTTTCGCCTTCGCTACAGTAACCTATTCATACGCGGCAAATGTTTCATGAACAATCCATTCAACGACACAATCTATGAAATTGAGCTGCCTTCCGAACACGCGCCGCAAGAATCAGACGCTTCACCACATGTTGTGTTCTAGGGGCGCAAAATGTCTGTCGCAACATGTCGCAACAATTCTGAACATTAACATAAATCTTGAATAAGAAAACCTCTCTTTCATCGGCGATCGACACCTCCTCTGAGCATATCATCGCACTTACTGAAACTCGGCTATTAACTCAAATTCACAATAACGAAATCTTTCGCAACGCGCACCACTTCGCAATAAATAGCAATGACTCAACTAATCAGCGAGGCGGTGTTATCCTTGCTCTTTCGAAAATATCCCGTCATCATGCATCTACACTAATAGCGTTTTGGAAACTGTCTGGACATTAGTTACTCTAGACCACCAGAAAATAATATTGGGCTTATGCTATCGCCCGCCTCCTTCTGTACGCTCGTTTAATAACGACCTTCATGACGAACTTAACATAATAAACACCAGATTTTTATCGGCTTCCTTGTTTTCTTCCTTCTTTTTACATAGTTATTTTAACTTCTGATACCCTGCCTCCCAGCCTATCACCATTTTCATCTGATGGCAGTGCATTCCTTGATTTGTGCTCCCTTTTTTCTCCTACGCTGCTAGAATATCTGTCGACAAAGCGAACACTTTAGATTTCATACTAACCGATCGAGCCGACTTTGCTTCCGCTATCACCTATTTACCTAACATAAGTGATCACTCTTTGCTCGTTTTCAACAGTAACACTGCCTGTCCTAAATCTGAAAAAAGAAAAGGCCATACGTGATTGTACTGAGCAGACGTCGATGCCACTAACAACGAAATATCAGTGTTTACTGAAAACTTCTTCACAAACTTTGACGCTGGCCCTGTGCAAACTAAATTTTGACGTTCGCGGCCAAAGTTCACGCACTAAGTCATAAATATATTACAATACGGACCATAACCTCCAATCTACAAGCCTTGTGGTACTCCGCACATATAAGACGCCTATCTAACAGAAAAAAGTGTCGCTATAGTAGAGTTAGGCTATCACTATGTAACGCAAACTAGGACGCATACAAGGCTGCCGCGATGCCTATATAACTGCGCTTAAACAAGAAAAAGACAACTTCCTTTTTAACACGTTACTATCCATGCTAAATTTTGACGCATCATCAACCCACGCATCAAAGAATCTATTAAATGACGCGTCAGGGCACACTTTTTCAGCTCATTTATGCGCATCAGCACTTAACAAAAGCTTTGTTCAGAATCTCTCGCGCACATAAAACACCAGACGTTCCGTTCCACTCCAGTATCATTACCTGACTATGCCTCAAATTTTCATCGATTCTTCTGGTGTTGCCAATCTTATTGATGACCCAAAATTTCATTCATCGCCCGGGTTTGAATCAATTAATACTAAGTTTGGAAAAAACACAATTGCCTGCAACTCCTCAATACTAACCAAAATTTTTCAGCAGACTCTAGATAGTTCCAATCTGGCAACAGAATAAAAAATCGGGAAAGTGGTTCCATTATTAAACTAAGAAAATTGAACATCTCTTTCAACGTATCGCCTCATCTCGCTCAGTAGTACTTGCTGCAAACTATTCAAACATGTCACATTCACTAACCTTGTGAACTTTCTCGAGTCTAATTCGTTTTTTACACCCGCACAGCATGGCTTTCGGAAGTCATTTTCTTGCAAAACCCAACTTGCCCGCTTCACAAGCAAACATCCACATATTTCAGATCGCCCGTCACAAGCCGACCTCATTTTCGTTGATTACTCTAAATCACTCGACATGGTATGTCACCGGTTTTTTTAAAACTAGCCCAACTCAATATCGACTACAATGTCCTAAAATGGATTGAATACTTCTTAACCGATCACAGTGTGTTTCCGCCAACAATTTTAACTCACCTTTCAGCGAAGTTCAATCAGGCGTTCCACAAGGGCCAGTACTTGGACCCCTTTTATTTCTTAGTTACATCAATGATCTCCCTTCCAGGGTGGTCGAAATTGAAGTAAACGTACAAAGAATCCGGGTGAACCCCTAACCTCTCTCTTACCTGGTATGCATTTTTCACCTTTGTTAAAACATACGGTCAGACAAGAAATTGTTATTTTCCTGATTATTGTTTTTTTCTGGGGTCAAACAAGCGCTGAAGACACCACCGCGCAATCAATAATGAGCTAAATGTGCATTGAGAAACCGCTCCCACACTAAGAGGGCATATATCGATTGAAGGTGTGATAAAAGTGCTGTAAAGAAATTCAGTTTTGAGCGCACTAAAAAAAAACGCATGTGCTGCTAATATAGGTTAACGTGCTTTTCCGCTGGGGTTTTAGCAGTGACAGGTATATACTGAGTTATTAAGGTTAGAGGATGGAGTTTAAAAATTGTACCCAAGGACATGCTTTCGGCTTGGTTGAGCTTAATGATTTTCATTTTTCTGATATACACAACGTCGACAGTACTGACAATGAGGTACACTTGCAAGAAGAATCCTTCGTTTAGGGGAGATAAAAAATTCTCTTTCTTGCTCATTTTTTCAAGGAATACATATATCACCCACGGTGCGAAAATTCGTCGGGCTATCAGCAATGGGTTTATGTTGTGGACCGGAATAAATTTCCTCTCAACCATGCAGCAGAATTTCTTTCAATTTGAATAGGATATATTTCACTATACTCATGACGTGACGAAAGATTATGCTTACTCTGATCACAAAACCAAAGTCAAAACAACGCACACACAGAGCAGCTTCGACTTCATCTCGAGAACTCGTAAGTCTTGTGGGAGCACAGAGAACCTGTATTGTGCAAAAAGGTCTGCTACCCGTGGTGGTGGTGGTGGTAAAACTTTATTTCCCATATTAGGGGTCCTGAAGGACACTCGGCTAGGCGCCGGGTGTAGAGGGCAGCTCCCACGTAGGCACAGAGAGCCCGAAGCTCTCCGCCGCCGCGCGGGCCTCCTGGACAGCCCGAAGCTGGTCGTGAAGTGAAGCACTTTTTAGTACTTTGTCCCAATGTTCCTTGTTCTGGGCGTAGGCGTCACTTGATGCACAACCACGCAGCATATGGGTGAAGTCTACACGTTCACTGCACTGGTCACACACATGTTGTCCGTCGTAGTCTGGGTCGATGTGCTTCATGCGTCAGGGGTTGGGGTATGAGTTCGTTTGGAGTAAGCGTAACGTGACCGACTGGCTGCGGGTTAATTTCTTATCCGGGAGGGGAAACGCTCGTCTGCCTAGATAAAAGTGCTTAGTGAGCTCGTTGTAGGTGAATAATTGATCCCTGTACTCGACAGCGGGGGGAACCGGAGGGACGCGGCCGATGAGCCCTCGCGCCGCCTCGTGTGCGATCTCGTTGAGATTCCGCACGCCACCCCCTAAGCTGCCCATGTGTGCCGGGAACCATACGATGGAGTGATCGGTGATGTTACTTCCGCCTAAAATTCGTAGCGTCGTCTTGTCTATTCCGCCCTTGGCGAAAGCTCGAGTGGCTGCTCTAGAGTCGCTGTACACAGTTGTGAAGCTCGAGTCTTTGAGAGCTAGTGCTATCGCTGCTTGTTCAGCTACCTCTGGTTTCTTCGTGAAAAGTGTGAGTGAGTTACGCGTTCGCCCGTGTCCGTCGACTACTGCTACCGAGTAGGCATGCTTTCCCGGTATGTACGCTGCATCCACGAAAGCTGTCTGGTCTGGTAACCTTGCCGCGTCCGCAGCGAGGGCTTTGGCGCGGGCGAGTCTTCTTCCTTGATTGTGGATCGGGTGTACGTTTCTTGGGAAGGGGAACACTTTAATTGCTTCTCGCACGACTTTAGGTAACTGCAGGACGTTGTCCCTTTCCGCTATGGTGTTCAGGCCGAGCTTGACGAGAATCTCTCTGCCCGCTTTAGTGCTTGATAGGCGTACGATCTGTGCCGTGTGCTGTGCCTCGATGATTTCGGCAAGGGTATTGTGCACTCCTAGCTGTAAGAGAAGATCAGTGGAGGCATTATCGGGAAGCCCCAACGCTGTCTTGAAAGCTCGACGTACGTGTACTTCGAGCCTTTTCCGATGTACTTTTTTCCAGTTGAGCATCGCAGCCACGTATGTGATGTGACAGAGTACAAAAGCGTGGACCATTCTAATGGCGTTGTCCTCGCTCAATCCCCTGTGCTTATTCATGATGCGCCGAAACATCCGGATTGCGTTTGCAATCTTGATCGTGATGCTGTCCAACATTGCCGAGTTGGACCCGTTGCTTTCGATGATTAGTCCTAGAATTCGTATTTTGTCAACCGCCGGTATGCGATTTCCATCTCTGTCGTGTAACTCTACGCATGGAGTGGAGTGTCTGCGCCAGTCGTTGGACGGGCGCCCTGGTCTTGGGGGGTGGTATATGAGCAGCTCCTATTTTCTGGAAGAGCAGCGAAGTCCCATTAGGGCGAGATGGGCCTCGGTAACCGTGATGGCTTCTTGCATGCGAGCTTCCAATTCCGCATCGCTGCCACCGGTACTCCAGATGGTGACATCGTCTGCGTATATGGTGTGCTCCACACCAGCAATTTCACCCAGTGCGCGTGAAAGCTTTGTCATGGCCAAGTTAAATAAGAATGGTGAAAGTACTGAGCCTTGTGGTGTTCCGTAGGCGCAGCTCTAATAGCTCACCCGATAAATGCATGACCTTTGAATTTATGGTTCTATTCTTCTTACAGACCTGTGTAAAGAAACGCTTCACAATTGACACGTCGATACCACATTTTACTAAGATTTCGGAATACTTGTAATATTTGTCATGACAGCTTATATGCTCTCAGCACCAAGGGCTTGGTGAATAATAAGGATTTGAAATAATACGTATTCTTTTTGTGATATTTAGACTCGCTTCTATCGAAAAGTCTAAGAATGCCTCACCATGCTTAGAGATTTTGATTATAATTACACGTGTGTTCCAAGCAACCATTTACATTTCCTGCTTGTAAATTGGCAGCCGGTGGTAAAGACGATCAGTGGGGCGTTTCCGTTGTGCGCTCCTCTTATTCCCCAATACATTTCCGTTCATCTGTATTTCACAAACTGCTATGAGTTCACGGTTGAGTACATTAAGCAAATGCTACATATACAAAGCCACAAATTTTTATTTTATGTACACAAAAGATGAGCTCTTTATTGATCACAAAAACTAATGGAGAGGCTGCTTCATGAAAAATGGGTAACACTGCTTCAGGAGCTGTCTTTCTCAACTATATTTCTGTTATCAGCTCCTGAAAATATTTTGGCTTCCGTAATCCAATACATACATTTGAATGTTTCGTAATTTGTGGTTGGGAAAGCAGTATTACTCGAAAACTCCTAAAATTATTGTTAATACGCGATTCCAGCTATCTTTAATATTTCAACAGCTCAAAATGGTTTCATTGCTGGCTTCTTTTATTGGTAGACTTATTAAGGTGAAGGAAAGTGCTAGTGGTAAATGTTTTTGCACCGTGCATTGCGGGTGGGAAATTTTTCAGGATAAACGTCTCTATGAAGGTCGAAGTCTTAGTGACAAGAACCGAAAGCGTAGGTTCTTCTCCGAGCGCAGCAAAGATCATAAGACTAAGCTGGCCTAAAATAAAGATGGCTCAGGCTTCTATAGGCGTGCACCGTACACAAGTTCACTTGCCAAAAAGATGAAAGAAAGAGGGAAGCAGCACAAGAAGAAAGCCAGCGAACAGATTAAACTGGGCGTAGAGTGCATTTATTAGCGCTCACGTGTACATTGCTGAAGCATAGCATGCATCGCATGTGTGGCCGCATAGGCAAAATATTAGTTGTACCCGTCATCGCTTCACTGCTGCATCGTATTGGTGAACTGATTCGGCGGACAGGATCACGTCCCAGTCCTGGGAATCCGCGCAGCCAAGAATGTGCACGAGTATTGGCCAGGCTGAGGGGAGAACACACATCATTGAAAGCAATATATGCGACGCTGATAAATGTACCTGCGGCCTTATAAAGTGGATTAACGAACGACACACTAAATTCTCAAGCGGGAATTAGCCCCTTACTTCAGAGTAAGACATCACAGAATAAACAAGTTGAAAACATATGAAATTCTGAGAGTAAAAGTAAATTGTACTCCCTCCCGACTCTAAAAATTTAATAACTTTCCATTTCTTAGCTCGAAGCAAGCACTGCACGAAAGGAATGTTTAGTTGGTTTGTTTCTTTTTTGTTTGTTTGTTTGTTTGTTTGTTTGTTTGTTTGTTTGTTTGTTTGTTTGCTTACCAAAACTCGATCCAGCTGTTTTTCTATTCATTTGTCCCGACAGGAATTGGCTCTGAAAGACAAGTAGGTGCGTGTGCCTCCTCCACTATGACGAACGCTGTTAAATGTTTCCCCAAACTAGTAGCTGCACTTTTGTCCAGTGTCGTTAATTATGAGCCTTCATACCTTGCATAGCAATATATATTTATATACGTGTTATAAATGCAACGACACTGCTGTTCTTCCATCAAGGATTTAATTCCCTCGGCTTCCTTCGCAAAGCAAAAAATCCTTTTTTTCTACTGGTTTGTTTTTGTGGAACATCGACATAAGTAGTGAATTTGCTACACAATAAAATGAACAGGGACAGACAGAAAAGGCAAAATATCTTTGCGTGTTCTGTCCGTCCCTGCTCATTTTTTTTTGTGGTAGGGTCGAACAACATCAGCAAACAACGGACTGTTGACTTGTAGCGTCAAACATAAGGAGGAAGGAAGAAAATCAATCATATAAAGGTAAGGGTGGTTATTTGGACGATATCCGGTTTGCCAGTACACACTCCGTCAATGGGGACAAATAATTCGGAGGACACTTAAGCTTCGTCTTAAAAGTATGAAGTCATAGCGTTGACGTGTACCTTCAGTGGCCTGGTGTCCTCTTTTCATGTCACTTCGAAGACATCGACAGTGTTCTTTATTTTATATTATTTTTAATATTTCTCATTTAATTTGAATTTTCTTTCATTTCTTTTTATTAATTTACCACCAGACATGAACCATATTGAACGAACGTTCCTCAGTGGCCGAGGGGTAGCGCGCCCGGCTCATGACCCAAGGGACAGCGGTTCGACTCTCTCCTGGACCGTTCCTCTTTTCAACGCAATTGCGTTTGATTCTTGAGCGACACTGCTTAATGGCGGCAGAACGACGGCACGACCCTTTAGATCAATTAGGCATTGTGTAGTGACGCCTTCATTGTTGGCCTATGTGATGGTTGCGGGGTGCTTGAGTTTCCCTAGATATGTCAACGTGTGAGGTCACAACCCTCTGGATGAATCCCGTTCTGCTCGAAATGCCAACGCCAACCACGGCGGTTTTCCCGCTAGACGGGCCCCTTAACTCTAACACGTTATAAAGAACAGAAACGTGCGGTGGCTCTGAGTGCAAAGTATCAAACTAGACAGAGGGTGCATAGGAAGTCTGTGCTCAGTCCCTGAGATCTCGCCGAGCAAAAAGCCTAGCGGGCATCGCGTGATTGCGACAAAGCTTTGACCATAAGAGCTCACAGCACAATGCCGCGCAGGAGGTTGCGCAACCCAGTGCATAAACGAGGAGGTACACGTGGAAGGGCTGTGGTGCGGCAACGTGGTCCCTGTTTTTTGGAGCCGCCGGCTTGCGATGGCGGGCAGCCAGACCGGATTCCGCAACGGCCCTCAGCGTGCGACGATGCTGGTACCTGCGACGAACATTGCAGGTAGGTTAACTGATCGCTCAATAAGACAGAAATGACGACTCGCAGAGAGGAACACCATCGGGTGTACCTGTCGAGCGCTTCTGGCGTGCGTTCGTTTTTAATTGCGTTATGCTTGAGCACGTATGTGGCCGCGAACTCTCAGTGCCTGTTCAAAGCAGTGTGTTTCGCAGTTTTTGTGATCAGGACATTTCAGAATTGCAACCTTACCTGCAGTCCTATATCCGCAAAGCCCAGGAGAAACTTAGGAGTTGCTGCGCGTTCAGCTTCTGGTTACATTGACTGTGCGGGCTCCCCACGCATTTTCGCGCATGCATTTTCCCCAAAGAACGCTCTGCTCGTCGTGAGCAGTGGAGTATCAGGCGTACGATGCCATAGACAGGAGGATGACCGGTCAGAGGAGTTTTCCCAATGAGGGAAATGTATGGCGTGGCTACGTCGGTCCGCTCAAAGCGACCGTAAGGGTTACGGCTATGAACGACGACCGCGCTCTACGGTTGCCTAAAGAGCTTGGCAGGAAGAGACAACGTGACGGGCACAAAAATATGTGTAACACTCTTCGGTGGTCAAACTTCTCGCTCACATTCCTGAACAGAAATATAGAGGTGGGCTGCCTAAAGGTGTTAACACACAGGAGGCATTTACTTGCGTAAGTACCTTGTGACCATTAATTTTCGCTAAGAAACGCGTCATAACAGATTGTGCGCCTATGAGCGCTCCATATAAATCTGTCTGCTACTGCACACACATAACAACAGTAGGAGCAGTCGTGCGATCTATGGTGCCAGACGTGGAAGTTCGGAGGGCGGCTTCGGAACAGACCCCTCTTTATCATATCGCAGCTGTGTATAGCGGCAGTATACTTATATATACCAGCCGTATCTTAATGCTACTCATCAAGGTAACTCGTGGAGGCTAATGAAAAGGGTTCAGCATGAAAGAGGACAACGCAGAGCTACATGAAAAAGAAACTAATGGGTGTAGTGTTCAGCAACAGGAAGTCGGAAGAGTGGGTCATACAACAAACGCGGGTAAATGATGTCCCAGCCGAAATCACGAAGAAGAAATGGGCTTGGGCAGGGCATGTAATGCGAAGGCAAGATGACCGCCGGTTCTTAAGGGTGACGGAGTGGATTCCAAGAGAAGGCAAGCGTAGCAAGGGGTGGCAAAAAATTAGACGAGCGGATGAGATGCAGAAGTTTTAGGGGGTGAAGTGGCCGCAGCTGGCCAAGGACAGGGTTGATTGCAGAGGTATGGGAGAGGCCTTTGTCTTGCAGTGCACATAGTCAGGTTGATGGTGATGATTTCACATAATACCCGCAAAAAAGCGGAGGGCACGCCATGTTCCAAAAGACCATGCTGTGACCTCCGTGAACTCCGGCACTGCTCTAAAAGAACAGCTTAAGGGAAAGCCATCCCCAGAAATATGCACGGTCTAGCATACGAAATTTTGGGACGGCTGGTGTAAGTTCTTGACCGCGCCACACTCTCGTCTTAAGCCAGTCCTTTCGTTAGAAGACCTTCACAGCCATCGAACAGATTCCACCAGTGGCGTTACGAAGTCGAACTGCTTCATTCATTACACCGCAAAATGAGAATTTACTCAGCCATTTTCTTTGCTGATGGACTTATTGGTAAAGATTGGTAAGGACTGGTAACGTATTGGAATGAGTACTGCTATGCAAATACCAATTTGCCGTTTTAGGAAGCAACCACGTGTTTTGCCGTTGCATAGTGATTACCCTTACCTGAGAGGATTTGTTTCGTACATGCCAAGGGCTTGGTGCACCATAAAGATGCGCTCTCCAGGCACGAGATCCCACCACGAAGCTTCGGCGATGTTCTCCTCGCTGCACGTGGAGAAAACAACGTGAGAGCCTTTCTCGCCGAAACGAAAGCAGTAGTCCATCGTTCGATTTTTTTGCTTGCAATCCGTTCCGCACTCTTCTAATGCTTTCGTGATGGCTTTTACGTCCGGTGACATTTCTCCCCAAACTTTGTGCAGACTCCACGCTTCTCTCCAATCGCTTGTCGCACAGGGAAGCACCGAGCCCTTTTCGATTAGAAGTTTCAACTCAGCTACATTTCCAATGCCTCTTGAAATGCTCGGAATGCTCTGGATCGCCGTGACTGTGGTCTGAATATAGTTGCCCAGAAAGAACGCACCAAATGACCAGGCGACAAGTGCAAGACTGCGCTCAGCCGGCATGTGTGAGGGACTCTGACCCAACAAGCGAGAAATCAGATAGAGGCAAACGTCGGACAGGGAAAATGAGCCTGGCCTCGCAGAAAGCTTCATGCTTACCCACAGGCTAAAGGAAACAAGTGCTCCCAGAGATGTTAACACGGTAAATAGCCAGATGAATGAAATCCATGAGTCGATGAACGCTGTGTGGAGGATAATTCCATGCCGACTGAAAAAGCACATCTCTCTGGGGGGATACTGGGCATCTTTAAAGACATTTGGAACTTCAAGGTTGCTACTGTGAATGGGGAGGAGCGTGTAGTCCACATTTCCAGTAATAATATCTTTGTAACTCCAGGTTGTTCTCAGGTGCAGGCTGTTATTGAGAGCCCTGTAAGCGTCAACGAGGGCGACAGCTTCTGGCACCTTTAAGGCGTCCTCCACAGATGTACCTAAGAAGTCCGTCCCTATGGAGAGTTCGTTGCGCTTGGGAAATGAATTATCCGGCTCGTCGCGACGGACGAAAAGCTCAGGGGCTTCGACAATCTGCCGAACTTGACATCTCTTGAACAAGTCTGCCGGGGCACTGATATCCACAGCAGTGACGCTCGTGACCTGACAGTGTCCAACAGGAACTTGCATGATAGCCTGTTCGTGGGATTCGGTCCCAATAAACCAACGCACATAGTCTATCCCTTCAATTAAATGTAGGGAGAGGTTCTGCACTTGAAGGCTATGGCTAAAGTACCAAGGAGCAAATACAAGCCTCCTCTCAAGAATGAATGGTAGTGCAATATTCGGCTGCATGTCGCATCTTTCGGAGTGTGCGTACTTTGACACCAAAGGCACAAATTCGCACACTACCTCTTGGTACGAGGCCTTTAGGAATTTCAAAGGAATTGGCAGGTCTTTCATGTGCCGCCCGATTTCTTCCAAATGTTCTGGTGAGTATAGGAGGACAGCTCGCGCAGGAGACGCCTTCGATGCTTCTAAAACACTCAGCATTTTTGGAACCAAACCAGCTAATGCAACGCAAGGAAGAAAGACGACCATAAGATGCCAAAGCAGCACCAAAGTTAGAAATACCGACTTCTCACGATACATAATGTAAATCGGAGATATGGCGTTTTTTACTCGGGACTCTGTGGCTGTTTTCAGGGACCTTGTATCTGCAACGTTATCCGCTGTGCGCCTCTGAATCTTCAAGCTTAAACGTACGGCATTTTAGCTGTATTTCGCGCACATTGTTTCAAGCCAGAATTTTCAGGAAAGTGTCATTCGGGTGCGAGTCACAGCCACAGTGTTCGGGTCACAACGCAGGTATCAAATTATAAGAGCCAATCACGGACCCAACAATATGAACTAAGAATCCTCAGCTATGGTGCTTTTACGCAAGGTCGGTGCAGTAGTCAACTGAGTTCCAGAGAGTAGTGCTAGACGCAGCCTGCCAGCGACCGGCTCAAATTTGAAAGAAGTGGACAAAAACGTTGCCGTTTCTTGTCTACCTCTTTTCGTAGTTTTTGAATTCGAAAGATACGAACGGAGTTCGTCTTCTTTCCAGGAAGTCTTTTTCTTTTTTTTATGCGCTCAAGAAGTAACGGATTATTGATTAAGAACACAGTTAAAAAGAAAAACATATCGATCGGTGCCGAGCAGTAAGAACGCACTTCGTTCCAATCCTTCTTCCGGATTGAAAAAATGATTGGTGTGCGTTCTATATATTTCTTCAAGGGAAACATTTGGTGGCTACAGCAGTCACTGCAATACGAACTGACCGTACGCATGCATACTGTTTTCAAGGGCACATTGATTCACGCTGTGGTCCCACGACACTAGAGTCCGCCAGAGCAGGCCAATAAGGACACACCTACATGCAAGTTCTCGCCGAGATTGAAAAGGCTATTGCTGAGCGCAGCATTTTTTTTGTTCAATTTAAGGACTACAGGGACCACTACATCTTGGAAGTAAACGCGCACATCAAGGTTTAATCAAGGTAGATTAAAAGGCCGTGACTTTGCAGTGTGTTTGTGTGCCAAGTGCATACTAAGCCTTAACTGTGCACGGTCCTACACTCTTGATTGAGGAAGCTGGAAAGGAGCGTCTTCAGACCACTAGTCTATCGCCAGTAGAACGAAAACGAAAGCCAATCGAGTGTAAAAGTAAATGGGCCTAGTTCCTGAAAGATTAGATGCAAAGCATAAAATTGGTTGGAGGGGCAAGTTCTGGTTTGTTGACCTTTACTTTTAATTCTGAGCCAAAGGAGGAGTATTGTAAACTACTGCTATGAATATGTCGATGGCAATGATCTGAATCCTCAGTGAATTTATCTTGCTTTCTGAACACGGCTTGCCCTCGCACCGAGTACTTACGACACCTATAGAAAATCAATGTCGTGAGTGTTTTACAATACCTGCGCGTCAACTGTGGAATGCTGGAAGATATTGCTATGAACATTGCGTTAGGCAGGGTCTGTTACTTCGAAGCGTAGCAGAATCTCACTTTTAAATTTGCCCTGAGCTCCGTACGAGTATTTCAAACGGCCTTGAAAAACCAATGGGCTGCGTTTTTCACAAGCAACAGCAGGAAACTGCAAGCGTACCGAGGAGGGATCTGTAGATATAATGATCGTTATGGTGGCGACTTCAAATACAAAAGAAATGTGGAGTTCTTAAACACTTTCTGTTGAAAAAATGCTTGGCTTGGTTTTTGAGTAAAGGAAAAGTGGCGCAGTAACTGTCTAACATCTCGGTGGACACACAAACCGCGCCGTAAGGGGAGGGAGTGGGATAAGAACAAAGAGGGGTCGTAGTGGAGGGCTCTGGAATAATTTCGACCACCATCTTTAACCTGCACTTACATCTCTTAGCTTACGAGCGCCTTTTGCGACTCTCTCCATCGAAATGCGACCGCCGAAGCTGGATTCGAATCCTGGAACTTCTGCTCAGTAGCCCAGCGCCGTAACTACTGAGCCACCTCGACGGATAAAAAAAAAAGTGCTGGATCAGATTTTCTGGGTATGAGGATTTCAAGAACAAAGATAAAGAACACTACATCACCAGCGATCCCCGAGCCAAGGGAGCGGGCCCAATCTCTGGGGCTGTTATAAAAAAAAAATACTTTTCTTGTGCTGTCTACTTCTTCATACTGCTCTGCTCGATTTCTTTGAAGGCTGAAGTCTATCCTTTGTGCAAAAAATAGAATAACTCTTCTTCTTGATAATCGGATTGTCTTGGTAACCGAGTTGAACGTAAAATGATAATATATGATCTGTTTCTTCGAAGGAAAAGGTAATAAACAGCAACGCTACTTGTGTGTTAGCTGGAACCAACTCGTCGGATCGTTTGAAGCACCTGAATCGCTGCGAAGAAGCGACAACGCAGCGCCGGGCCCACTTTTCATAGGAACTCTGGTCGAAAGCTGAAAAACGCACAGCATTTAGTTCCACTTGGGTATTCCTTAAGAGTGGCGGTTGCGTCTAGGTAACATTCTTGGTACCAGTTGGTGGCTGACTCTATTGCAGTAGTTGTATTCCTCTGCATTTAAAAAAGGGTGAATGGCAGCTAGCCAGCCGTACAAGTCTGTACTTTCAATGGTTATGAAACTTCGCCGTCACGCTGTGTGTGAACTCAATGCGTTGTCAGTGGAGGCCGCATTGATAGGCGCCGGCATCGGGCATCGAGGAGACTCCAGAGCAGGCGGCCGTCATTTTCATTTCCTGCTTTCGTGGTTAAGTGGTGCGGTATTTTCGATGCAACAACGTTAAAAGCCCCGGCGAGGAAAAACAGTCGTGTCGGCGTTCGTACGATGGATTAAAAGAACTGAAAACCTTTACAGCTTTACAGACCTTTTTCAGTTTTAGCCCCGCTCCCAGCGCGCCGAACACTGCCATGTTGCTTTCCTCCTCTCTGGCTGGTTCGGAAAGGCGGTGTCCGTGCGTCCCGTGCGTTCTGTGCGGTTCTCCGTGTTTACTGTATGCGGTTGCTAAGCTGTAGTAGCCAGATTTGGGTGTATGTGCGATGAAAGCTGCAACGAGGTCTTCGGGAAACCACTGCGCAGTCGTCTGCTGTTCAAACAACTACAGGAAGCGAAGGCGCCTTGAAGCGCAGCAGTGTGAAGACCACAGAGAGCCACGGCGGCATTGCGGTTGCGGGCTGTTTCAGCTACACATGCCTAACACGCGATCACGTACTGCTGATGTCGCTAAGATATGTGTAGTCTGTGACCCTTGCAAAATCAAAACATAAATAATAATTTGGATAAATGATGCAGCAGCACTGTGGGTTACGTGAAACGTTTCTGTTATAACTGCCGACACTGGCGACTGATTATTAACGACAAAGACACTGTAAACATAGCTGTTTGACAGTACTTGAAAGCCATGATGCATTGCACAAATGCAACACCTGTTTGCTTGCAGTAAATATCCGATAAACCAGCAGAACTTAAAAAAACTGAAGGCCGCAGCTTTGACGTGTCCTCCTTGCATCGTGACACCTCATGCTTCGACCAAATACTATTTTCAGCTCACGCCATAATGCAAAGTCCCGATTGTTTTTAAAAAAATGTGCCTATTAAGGACATGCAATCAGCAGGCACGCAGTGCCTACCCGACCACTCGCACGCGCTTTCTCGCTCTTTTGGCATTAAGCAGCGGCCGCACCCGAGACGGACCAAGCAGATACGCCCCTCAGGAACTGTCAAAGCAGGCGCACTAGTTTCAAGTGTATAAATTACATCGCGCTCGAAGGCCAGATGTCTCTCTACTACATCTTTTTCCGAGTTTAGCGAAATGTCAGACGACGCGAAGCTCCAAATCCAGTTTCCTCTGTCCATGCGACACTTTGCTTCGACCTGCTGCGTCGACGGATGCACTGGCGCTCCGAAGAGCGCGGCCACACACTCGCACGTTCACGCTAAGAATGGACCACCTTACATTTGCACGTTTCACCAATTGTTTTACCGTTAGTACGAAGTAATCAAGAAATTTATTGGTGCCAAAAGCCGCAACAGAATTCTGTGCGCTTATGCGCTCCAGCGGTGCCTTCTTCATGTAGCGCTGCAGGAAGTACCGTTTTTTAGGACAGGGCAGGGGGAAAATGTAGTGAAAGGCGCAGTCGGACGCAGTTTAAATCTGTTCGTGTCACCGGCGTAACGCAGAGCAGAACGCTTGAGCGCTTGACAGCAACACTGCTGTTAGCTCGGAACTGAGCGGTTTTTCTTTTATAATTATAACTACAACATAGAAGCGCTCAGCAAGTTTCGTGCTCGCAAATGTCTCCATTATAGATACCAGGAAGCCGTTAAATGAATTGTGCGCACTTGCATAGAAGCGCACCTCCAATGTCGATTTTCGGCACAACTTGCAGGGAAACATCCGCGTCGCCGCTCGCCGAAGCACGGGCCATTTTGTTCACAGTTGCTCAGTGCATACAGTGCATCACTTTGCAGGTCAAAATCATGCAAAAATAAACACTCGGATAAGGCTGTACAGCACGGCTAATACTCGCCGCTAGTATTGCAGCGGCGGCCACCCAAGCCAACATGGCGGTGAAATCGGCCAGACGCAAGACGGCGCTGCTGTCCAAAGATGGCCGCGCGCACCTGAAAAAGGTCTATAGCCCCTAGCAGGATTGCAACATGCATACTCGGCCAATTCTTTAACAGTACCGCGCGAGCGTAGAACAAACTGCTTGCCAGCGCCTTATCGCAGCGTGGAGCGTTGTAGCCAGCGAAAATATCCGCGTGCTCACAAGTTTTCCTACACAGCGATGGTCGTCTGCTGGCTCGTCCCACTATCGCTACACAACCGCAGTTATCTGACGTAACCGCAGTCGCCTTGAACTGAACTCTGACGCTGCTACAAGCTCTCTGACCCAGCGGCGAAGACTATCACACGGTTTTGACGTAAACGCCCCTTTTACAACAATTTTAACGACTTATCACTCATAAAAAATAACATTTGCGGCTGGAAAATAATATTTTTTTAACAATTATATTAATTTTATTTAGAGTGCATCAACATAGTGCGTTTTTTAGCTTTAGCGAAAATTGGAGTCAGCCTTTCAACAGTGTCTACGTAGCCATGTTTGCAGCCACAATTAGCCGGAGTTTGTTTATTGATTGTTCGCAGGCGGGTGGTACGAGTAGAGCGGTATATTTTGAAACTATAGGTAACTAGATATGTTCGCTGTCTTTGAGACGACTACTCGTTTGGAGGGCTGAGGAGCGCACGACGACAAATTCTGGGCATTGTTCGCTGTCCACCAAGCAGCTCTCCATCCGTGTCGTATTCAGCAGCTGCGTATTCTCGCAGACATCAATGCTGCAGAAGAGGGCCGTCGACGCGCTGAGAGAATGTGTCGCCGGATCGTACCGGATCGTGCCATAATCGCGAGAGTCGATTATGGGCATATCCGCGACGGCAGTCGTGGTACGAGACAACAGTGCCACACCTGCCGGACAGGAAATTTAGGGCGCACTTCTGAGTGACCCGCAGCACCTTCAGGTATACCCTGAGTGTGTGCAAATGTATGCAGCTGCAAGATACGGTCATGCGGGCGGCAGTTCCCCTCATTAAGCGTGCGGCAGTAGGCTTGTATCGCCTGGAGTCGTCTGCCGAAGAACAATCACCAACGCTTTGGCCTAGGCCGGTCGACAGTGAAACTATATTTTGGGAATTTTGGGCTGTCGTTATGCGTCAGCTGGAACCAAAGTTCATCAGATGCCCCAGGCAAAATGAGTTGACGGAGCACAATCGCCAATTTACTGCCGTGTCTGGATTTCCGCAGGCGTGGGAACTCTCGACAGCAGTTATATTGAGGTGTGTCCGCCAGAAGAGCATGCCGCGGTACTAAACTATAAAGGGTGGTACAGTACTATTCTTTTGGCTATCGCAGACCACCGCTACAGGTTTTTGTACGAAAAAGGTCGGGTATCCGGGACGAAATCCCGACTCCGGCGTATTTAGAAGCTCAATTCTGCCAAGTACACGGGCCAGTCCTCTTTTCCAAGCTTAAGCAAAAGTTATGACAGGAGGAGTGACAGTGGAAGCCGTTCTGCTTGTTGATCAAGCATTTGCGCTGCAGAGTCACGTCATCGAGCCATTTACAAATGCAGGACCTCCAGGCTCACCAACTGTAGTGTTCAATTACCGTCTGTGCAGGGCTAGACGCATTGTTGAAAATGCATTTGGGTGACTAAAGATACGTTTTCGAATTTTGCCAAAGAACTCGTGTGCGACATATCCAATGTCAGCTGTGTAATTCATGCGTGTTGTGTGGTACACAATATCTGCGAGGAGATGTCAGACTGCTGCGATGCAAGCTGGTTTGATGAGGTATGAGCTCGAGACCAGGTGCGGCGTCAGCCTTCCTGCGCAAGCAACCGGGCTGAGCCATCAGTTGTTGCGGTTCGAAATGCCCTGGCAAGTTACCTTGCCTCAAGCTGAACTTTGCTTGAATCCCACCGCCATACCTGGCATTTTAACTCTTATGTAAAAAATATGGTGGCGGTGCCTTTTATTGCCGGTACAGAAAGTAAACAGTGGCACTGTTTCCTGTCCTTGTGAAATGCTTTGTAGCTTGACCTTTTGTTATTTTTGTACTGTCTTACAAAGTTGCGATTTATTAAGTGTGCAGAATAATAGAATAATACAAATTTTCCTACCGGATGCAGAATGGCAGGCATATATTGCAGTCATGTACTCGCCTTTTGGGAAGGATGAAGGTCTGAACTCGTTTGCGTTGCCTATGATGTAAAATTGTATTTCAGCATTAGCATAGCTTTATTTTGCATGACAGGTAGTGACGGCAGACACTGCAGCATGCGGGGAGCATCAGGGTTACCTCGGTTGCCAGTATGTTTTCAGAGCCCAGCATCAGACATTCACAGTGCATTGTTGGTACAGCTAGCTGAATGGCAGTTAACTTGGGTTCGAAAGGTGAGAAGTGTCTCGTGCCTTCTTGTTTAGACGCGTGTTTTGCAATAACTTGCAACTGAACTAAATCCAATTTTTATGTGGGCTAGTTGGTTGGAGGGCCCTGCATAATGCTCACGTTGTCTTCATTTTGTTACATTTTGAGCCGTAGCTAACTGTTACATTTCCTGTACGCAGAGGAAGAGACATAATAATACATAGACGCTTTAGGCAAAATAACTTCTCAATGCTCAGCAGTGACACTGAAAGAGGTTCCGAGATCGTCAGTTTGAAGGCCGCAGCGGCTGGGGCTTCATTTACCCCAAAAGCTTGTCACACATACAGAATTTATTTATCGTTTTGTTTGGATTCAAAACATGCCTGCATAATTTTCAGACAACTTTTCAGTGTCTCATTTGAATCCTTCTGCAGCTGCACAAGCTACTTCCTAAATTCAAGGCTGTCACGACAGTATTGGCCGCACGCTCCTCAGCTTGTTAAAGCATCGTCATTAGGTCACTAAACGCTGAATTGGGGGAACGCTTCCTGCTGGTTCTCTCAACGCTGTTGCTTGTACTTGGGCTGCTGGAAGGGTTGGCCACTGCTGCTGCAGTTTCTTCCCCAGTGG
Organism: Amblyomma mixtum; assembly: GCF_055824585.1. Classification (NCBI taxonomy): domain Eukaryota; kingdom Metazoa; phylum Arthropoda; class Arachnida; order Ixodida; family Ixodidae; genus Amblyomma; species Amblyomma mixtum. The sequence continues at coordinate 33,865,196 of NC_143017.1, read as the reverse complement.
ATACTGGGCTCTACATTTGTGAACCATCGCTTGGAGCCGCGAAGTCCATATCGGTTGGATATGTGGCCACAACTTCACTTTCCTCTGGTGGGAAATCAACTACTGACAGCTGTGCGTAACGAGAAAAAAAGGCAGCTAATATCAAACGAGATAACCCAAGAGAATTGGATGCAAAATGCAACATCAACATGCGAAACAAAAACTCTCGACCTCAATGTTTGTCACATAAACCTAGCACGCAAGCAGCGTCTTTGTTTGGACCTTCACCTCTCACAGCACTGTGTACACAGTATGATCATTTTTAAATGAAACAAACATATGCCAGTCAAGCTAAGTATAAGTGAATATAACCAATTTTTAGCCTGTCTTGCCATCTTGCTGGCCGTGATGGGCTGCACAATATAAATCACAAAAGGAGAAAGAGAAGGTGTTTTTGAGGCCACAGTAGTGTTTAAACAGTCTTCAGCGCAGTGCTCTAGCGACATTACAATAGATCTGATAAGCGTGCATGCTTATCATGCACAAAAAGCCAGCCCATATCAAAACTGCGCCATGAACAGTTCTAGTGTAGTGGTTGTAGTGTAGGTCTCTGTCATTGTATGGCAGTGACCCGAGGATAGAATGAAGCTGCCCGTAGAGCGGCCATTCAATTCATTTAGCACCTGTTGTTGTGCGACAACGCCTCAGTTACCTGTAAATAAAGTTTTTTTGAATGCAAGAAATTCTGCAGCATGAAATAACGAATATGTTCCGTGTTGCTACCTTTATGGGTGGCAAAAACATATAAAAACAGGCTACCAGTTGCACACTGTTGAGCAACCACTCGCCATTTAAGTCAGGAAGAGAACGAGTTCAGGAAATGGAAGAACAGCGCAGCAATAAAGGAACCATTCCACAATTCAACGTGGAAATAATAACACATTAGGCACTCTGAAATAGACAGGATCTTTATCTTTTATTATAGAATTTCTTATGTGTTAAGGAGTAGGTAAATTTTCGAAAGGAAGGAAATGGCTCAATTTCTAAAAGAACTCGGCACACGAAATACACACAATGTTTGCCTGGTGCACTGTTGTAGTAACTTGAACAGGAGGCGCCCGCACGGCTTTTAACTTTAGTGAGCTAAATGAAGGCTGCCGATAAAGCAGTGAAGCAGACCCAGAGTAAATGCCGACATATGATTGCGCAAGGACAAGAACAATGTCACCCTATAAAAACGCATATCAGGAACTTTGCGTATCTTCCGACGTTTACAACACGCCGGTGCGCTGTAGCGACTCCGGACAAGGCCTAACTGCACCGGAGCTAACAGCACGGCGTCCCTCTCTTGAGCGCCATTGCTGTAACATCACTCAAACTTCCGACAAAATTCATTGTTTCATTACTAGGAGAGAATTCCATTCCCCGGTAGTGCTTGTTAAGATTTTCAAGTTTTTGTCGAACTTGCTTTCCAGTGTACGGGACTCCCCCCGGCTGCCGCTTTCACCATAACACGATATATGCGGCGCGCGTTGCGCGTGTTTGAGCGCAGCGCCGTCAAATGATCCTCCCAGATGCGTATCAACGCCTCTGTCATCGCCACAGACGAGATGACACGCTTTTGGGAAGATGTTTTGCTTGGAGCCGAGCTGCAGGCGTTGGACATGGTGGCGTCGATATTGCCAGTTACTGGGCTTGACTGAGGTGGTCAACCTCAGTTTGCCGCAACCATGGTCAGCAAAATAACTGCGATTAGGTTTATCGTGTGAATGTGCGTAACTGCGGTTAGCCTTAACTGCCGTAAAACTGAACCACGTTTAGGCTGCCCATGTAACAAGGATATAAGGCTATGAGGGACGCCGTAGTCGAGGGCTCCGAATAATTTCGGCCACCTGGGGTTCTTCACCGTGCACTGACATCGCTCAGAACACAGGCCACTAGCATTTCGCGCCCATTTCGCACCCGTGTCCTTTGGGTCCCCAGCAGAGCACCAAACCACTGAGCCACCGCGGCGGCACCTTATAGTTGTAATTGCAGAGAAAATCAACGGTTTGTACCAAAAAGTAGAAATTTTCTTGGTAATTTCTGAATTTCAGCGCCATGCAGACGCGGAATCTACGAGTATTTGCTTTGGTTTTCTGTTCTTGAGACAAATTTTTCGTCCCATGCGCCACACTATTATAACAAGAGAAAGAACTACGAAATAAACCCAGCGTTAGGAAATAATTTTACAAATATCTCTTTCGGTAACAGACGAATTAGTTCCACCCATATTGCCCACATAAGATTTAATGCGAAAACATGACGCATGGTTATGAAATGAACGTTGCAGCAGGGAAGTTTGCAGCGGTAGAAGAGCGATTTAACTGTTAATGAGTTAGGGGCTGTTGTGAACCGGAGATAATTGCTGAGGTCATACTTTCTGAGGTTTCGCAGATACGCACTGTTCGGTTTTGTAAATGCGACTCTGTTTAGTGATCTGAAGTGCATATTTTCGTGTAGACGGAAACGACGCTACAATACACCGATGGATATCGTTCCATATGTCGGGGCTGATGGAAAATTCATTTCTGCGCAGTAAGCAATGCTGTAAATGTGAACCGACTTTAGAAAAGCCTGAGAGGGCGGTCTCGCAGCACGCAGTTCCTTCTCCTTAGTTTTGTACATTACGAGTTCTCAGCAGCCAGAACCTAAAGCAGTGTTGTATTACCTGTCCGTAATCATACTTGACAAAACATTCTGCTAACTGCGATTCTATAACCGATGCCAAAACAACGCAAAAGCAGCGTAATTCTCATTTCATCACAAGAGGTCGAAATTGGCAGCAACAAAGCAGTGGCGCCGAGGTGGAAGCGCCCTCGTATTCAGACATAATACACTCAAGCCCTATGAAGTCGTGTTCCATTTTCATTGCTTCTTTTTTCTGGCGCTCGGAAGTTTCTCACGCAGCGAAAACTTTTAACGTGCACATCGAATATTCGCTGTGACAGTGCAAATACTTTGACCGCAAAATATGATCGATGGTAAGCAGTTTTTTTATGCTATGAAGCTCCCTGCATTATAATTATTCATGTAGTTTTCCTTTTGCTCCATAGTAAGAAAGAAAGAAAAAAGTATATGTAAACCCAGTGCACTATGGTATTTGGTCTTCTTTGTTGAACTAGGACCTTTATCAGAACAGCAGCATTGCTGTCTTCTCAATATTCTCGCACTGCTAATAATTTGTCTCTGTGAAGTTTCCATATGCATAATGTTCATATAGAAACGTCCAGGATCTGAGGTGTACTGCGTTTTTTTAGGTACTTTTATTTCTTTCACATCATCCCTTATATATTCTGTACCATACATTTAAGCGTGCATTCGGTACCATTCTATACCATGCACTTGCACTTGCCACACGCAGGTGTTGATGCATGGCGGCAAAAGACCATACTTCGAAAGGAACGCCTTAAACATATCAACAACATTTCACAAACAACCACATGCACCGCAGCGGGGATCTAGTGGTCTGAACATCCGCCTCGCAGCCGGGAGGTGTGCGGTTCGATCCCCAGTGCGGCCGGTACCCACTGGGGATTCTTCATCATCATCATCAGCAGCACCACAAACAACCACAGGTTCCCTTTACGTGCTAAAAAACAACTTTGTGTAAAACAGCCCAGTATACGCAGCTGAACCTTCAGCCAGACCTTCACCGAGCACCAAAATCATCTAAAGAGACAACGAAATTTAAGTTACATCCACCATACCTTCATTTAAGTAAAATAAAAGAGCTGTTGGAAACAACTGGCGAGTGCAATTTAAAATAATTATATAAGCACTTCACTTGTTAATTATATCTTGAAGATCTACAGACCCCAATTCACGAATAATAAAAATACCAAGAGCATTACACAGGCAGGCTATGCAAATTTCCTCAACATGATCATCAGCCAGACTACGCCCACTGCAGGGCAAATGCCTCTCCCATGTATCTCCCATTAACCCTGTCCTTTGCCAGTTGCGGACTCCGTATCCATGCAAACTTAATCTCATTCGCCCACGTAACTTTCTGCCGCCCCGTGCTACGCTTTTCTCTTGAAATCCACTCCGTTACCTTTAAAGCGGCACTGCGATGTTTTCCTCGATACCGATTGGTATCATTAAATAGATTTATCGTGCGTTCTTGAGACCAGTGAAACAGATTTATTGAAATCGGAGCATGCAAACGCAAATTATTGCACTTTGAAAATTCGAAACGGAAAGATGAGATGAAAACGCGTTTCGTTCGCCCGTTTCACTCACCCGGTACTTAGATTGGGTGCCACCAATCAGAACCACGCCTAGCGAACACGCAGACGAAGCTTGCATGCAATTTTTGCTTTGTCGGGGTAGCCCACGGCCGCGCATTTTGACGGCGCCACCCCCCCCCCCCCCCCCCCCCCCATGTACGCGGCGCCGCAGACAGGGTAGGGGCTAGGGAAGCTCCCCGATGTTTATTTGTTGGTAGGACTGCAAGGCTGTCGGCTGTCCCCCCCCCCCCCTCCCAACCAAACTTGCCTCCCGTCTGCTGTCCGGCCTTTCTCTTCACATTTTTGGGCAAGGTGTGTCGACTGGCTTTTTTTTTCGCTGCCTCCTTGGCGTGGTTTGACCAGCGCTCGTCCCCACAAAGGTCATTGCTTCTTTCTAGTTTTTGTGGCATGCAAAAAGATTCGAATACTCAGCGACGTAATATTTTGGATCCATATCGTGAGTATAAAGGAACAATATGAAAAGTGGACGCACAACCAATCAGAGAGGCGGAGCCCAATCTGGATGCCACCTCATTTCCGCTGCTGAAAATGACCGCTGCGTTGCGACACCATCGGCTCGAAACGAACATATCTGGAGAAGATTAAAATATTAAATATTTGGATCTCGGCGATCTCTTTTGGCGGTCAAGAGCCACAATGCCCATTACTCTGCATATATTGAATAAATACCTCATTCTTTATCTTCGTCACAGGGCCCTTTTAAGAACCAGCGGTTAGCTTGCCTTCGCATTGCATGCCCCGCCCAAGCTCATTCCTTCATTTCATTTCGACTAGGATGTCATTAACCCGCGTTTGTTCGCTCACACTCCACCCGCTTCATATCTCTTAACCTTACACCTATCCTTTTTCTTTCCATAGCTCACTGCGTTGTCCTTAACTTAAGCTGAACCCTCTTTGTTAGCCTCCCCGTTTCTGTCCCATAGGTGAGTACCGGTAAGATACAGCTGTTGTATACTTTTGTCTTGAGGGATATTGGCAAACTGCCACGCATGATATGAGAGAACCGGCCACATGCGCTCCACCGCATTAACTTTGTGGTCATTTTCCTCTCATAATCCGGATCAGCGGTCACTACCTGCCCTAAGTAGACATATTCCCTTACTTGTTCCAGCCCCTCGCTATAGATTGCAATCTACTGTTCCCTTGCTAGAGTGTTGAACATTACTCTGGTTTTCTGCTTGTTAATTTTTACACCCACCGTTCTGCTCTGCCTGTCTAACTAATTGATCATGCTTTGCAGTTCATGTCCTGAGTGGCTTAGTAAGAAGAGGTGATCAGTGAATCGCAGATTACTAAGGGCTTCTCTATTAACTCTTATGCCCAACTGTTCCCACTTCAGGCCTCGGAATACCTCCTGTAAACAAGCGGTGAATAGCATCGGCGAGATCGTGTCTCCCTGCCTGACACCCTTCCTTATTCGAATTTTATTGCTGACTTTATATAGGACTATGGTAGCTGTGCAGTTGCTACAGATATCTTCCAATATTTGCACATAACACTCTTCTACACCCCGATTCCGCAATGCCTGCATGACAGCTGATGTTTCCACTGAGTCAAATGCCTTCTCGTAATCAATGAAGGCTATGTATAGGGGTCGCTTTTGTCTGCGCATTTCTCTATCACCTGATTTGTAGTGTGAATAGGGTGGATAGGCGAGTATCCTTTACAAAAGCCTGCCTGATCATTTAGTTTCCTACAGTGATTAAAAAAAATTGCTCAAACCATTCATCCCAGTTGGAGCCATGCAAGAATAATTCTTAATGAATGGTTCACCTTATTTTTGTGAGCGGAATGATGCGGTGTGGAAGCGGTTTGAAAATTAGGAAGTAAATATCGTGCTAGCAGGGCTAAAACTAAACAAAGTTCCTGAGCTCATAGCGGGACCCACATCATGACCTGTGGCCTCAATTCATGGCGGCTATATGTCACCGGAGAATTTTCTGCAGTACGCAGTGCTCGCAGGGCAATTTTTATTTACAGTTTTTTAGGCTGCGCAACACTTAATAAATGTATTTAAGCGAGTCTCTTCAATAGTGGAGCGTTTGAGGTGTGATCGTTAGGATAGGGAGCATTATTTGACAATTTAGCGGACTTAATATAACGCGTAATGAAAGGACCCAGTCGTTTCTTACGTCAAAGGAAAGATCATAAAAATGTGTTACAGACGGACAGTTGCTAGACATTTAACGATATAAGTTCTGCTCTCGTGTGAAAACTAAAATGTGAGCCAGTTATCCTTGTTAGTTAGCCCGTTGTGCCCATTAAAAATGGCGTCCTGGTTCAAGAACTGCCTATAACCGTGATCTAGGTAAAATTTCTTAGGGCTTGCATTGTTTATTGTAAAAGTCGATTTCACTTATCCCAAACAACCTTTAAAACCTCTACGACCTGTTCCTGGAATATGCTTAAACTAATGTGCTCATATGAATCTCTAATGTAACATATTAGTGTGCTACTTATATAATAAAAACATGATGATACATTATACAACATGCAACTGTTGAATGTAGACCGCGAGGTTTAATAAAAGTGTAAAAATGCATCACATTGGTCCATCGCATGCAGCTTTATCTGTAAAAGTGCAATTCTTCCTCCAATAAAGCAGTGGTAGCCTTTGCCGCATTACCGCCGAATATCTGGCGTAGAGAATGTGACACGGCGCGCAGTTAACCATCACCAGTCAGAAGCAGTCAGGCGGCTAACTCCCATCGGTGAAAAGCGCCACGGAGTCCTTGCAATCACGATTCTAGCTGCTGCAGGAGTAGCATGTAGGAGACGCAAGGCGTCACGCAACCCTTGGAGGAATGGTTTCAGCGGCAGAATGGAGCAGTGCGAGCTAGAACCGGCCACACGGATGACGCACATGAAGGAAATCATGGCTGAAAATAAGTTAAATTGGAGTTATATGAGGGAGGCATTTTCCCTGCAGCGGGCGTAGTCAGGCTGATGATGATAATCGATGACAGGCACGCACCGCGTTCCAAACGAACCGGCCTTCCATACGGTCTATACGGCATGCCGCCATGCTCTTACACCGAGGAACTCAGTCGTACACCAAATAAGTCGAGTCGCGAGATAAGTGCGACACCACAGATGGCCTAGGTACTATCCCTCGCTGGTTTGTCGGGTAATGATGATGATGTCCTCAGGCTAAATGTCGGGTAATTAGCCAGCCCACAGTAGCCTCGTATACATGGAGCCCGACGTTGCGGGTCGGGTCGGGGTGCGCCAGATGTCGGGCTGACCAGCCCGACCCTACCGCGTATACATGAACCGGTTTTCTGTCGGGCAGAGACCGTCGCTACCCCTAGCGTCGAGCACGCAAACTACACGCATGCTAGAGGAGGAAAGACGCCCAGACGAAAAGTTCCCTTTCCCGCTGCTGCTCTTTCCGGCCGGTTGGTTCGCCCGTTCACGTGCGCGCTGTCTTCGAGGCCGGCAGCGGCTCGCTTTGATTTCTAATGGGTGTCTCCGCTGCCGGAAAAAAAAATCTCCCAGCACGGCCGGTCTCGACGCGCGCGCTTTCTCGCTCTCTTCTTACGGCCTGAGCAGGTGCCGAGAAAACAAATCATGGTGAAAACCACTATCCAAAGCCGGGGTTTCTAGTGATTCCGGCGTTTTTTTTTTTTTTTGAAAAGGCGGTCAAGTATCTCCCACAATCGAAATTCTCGAAGTCTTGTAACTAATCATTGAACCACATCTAGAAGATTCACCCGTCCTATGCTGCCCGGAATGGGTTGACATAAGCCACGCCAAATGCTTAACACACCTCATTTCTGAGAAGTTTCTCCGAATTTTTCTCGTCAACTACACAAAGAAATTGACAAACCAAAATGACAAGCCGTCTGGTTTCATCCACAAGCCAACGCGAAAGCATTTAAGGCTGTAACTGACATCCCTTGAACTGCGAGCCGCACAACAATGTTGTATAGGTCATTACAAGCAGCGCCTGTTATTGTTTTCAGTCCTTCTAAGTATGTGAAACGATATCGGAGTTCCAAAGAGCAAAGGATCTTTCTGATCTGGTGTGTTTCACGCAGTGAGAACAGATAGCACAGATACTTCGAATGTTTTCAAACGGCAAGTGCTATTATTTTATTCATACATTTCCAAGTATCAACAGAGATTGTGCCAGCCCTGAAGATGAAAATAAATGTTTTCCTAACCGTGGCTTCGCCCTGTAATATCTTGCCTCACTTTTATTCCTGGTAGACGCAAATGATACAGCCCTATTCGCTAATACTATGCGCCATCATTGCATGCCGACTTCAATGTTTTGAGATCCATCTACTAGTTCCCTGCTTTGCGTGCCGATAGCAGTGGCTGCATAAGATTGTCGTCAAGTTCTTCTTCAGTACTCGGAGCAGCCGTTCAGCAATATGTGCGAAGTAACCGAACCAGGCCCCGGAGAGTTGCGGCGGTAGATAGCAACTGCCCCTCATGCACAGGCCGTTAAGAAAGAGCGCGCGCGCCGAGTGCTCCGAGTTCCTGCACAGCGCCAGCCAGACCGGAGAGGAGGCAGGAGAGTAGGCGCTAAGCCGATGCGGCAGCGTATACATGCTCCTTCCAGCCGGGTCGGGCAGAGCCAACCCACCCCCTGCAGTCGGGCTGGCCCAGCTCGACTCGACGGTCCCTTTGCTCGACCCCCTAGCGTATACATGAGCCCGACAACCGGTTCTCGGCCCTAGAGCCTGCTTAACCCGACTTTTGTCGGGCTCATGTAAACGCCCAGAGTGAAGCACGCGCATTTTTTTCTTCCCCGCTTTATGAGAGGGATTTCCCGCAAAACTCCAACGGCACCCTTGGTCCCTCTGACGGCGCCACGCAGACCGATCCTGGCGGAGTAATAAAGAATACAAAGCAGGACCGGCGCAGCAGCCTCCTTCCTGTATGCCGTAGCGTAGCGGCTAATTGTTCCGCCATGCCACCCGGCCTGGACCTCAGATAGCAAACGGCGATTCCAAGCCCTCTTACAAATACCGCCCTGGCGCCAACTCTTCGCGCTAATATGCTTCAAGATGAACCGAACGGCCGACGCTGCACAAATGCCACGTATACCACGGGTTGAGAACTAGATACCAGCCTTCCGATCAATGGCTGACACCGGATGATGTTTCTGTAATGCCTCGTATTATATCCTGGTAGCAACACTGTCTCTTTCTTTCACAGTTCACATTGTCTGCTGTGTCGCTCATGTGTTGTTAAACGTTTTATAATAGTTTTTAATTGGGATAATATTTTTGATTAGCTTTTTCGAATTTCTTTTCGCGCTGATTGGAGTGCAAATAAGCGTGTACTGATAGCTCTTGGCAAGTTTCTACCTTTCATTTTCTGCCCTATTCATTTGGTAATTTTTGAGCAGTTTATCGCGGAGGTTTTTAGTTGAAATTTTTTTTCTGCTCCTTGTCACTAAATTGCTCGTCACGCCCTTATTTTTTAATGGACTCTGGGAGCAGCTTTGGAGATAAGGGCTGCCATCAGAACATATATGTCATACCGAAAGCGCCTCAACATTCGAAGAAAGAGAATAATTTTATTGAAGGATCACACTCACCCCGTCAGACTAACGTCATTTTGGCACCAAATTAAAAGCAAAGAAGTGATTCTACAAACGCCACGTAGGCTCAGCAGGCGTGCTGCAGCTGTAGCACGTCGTGCATGCGGATATGATGCGGATATGCATTGTGCTTGAGTCTTTGTTCCGTTCGAACCCGTCTTACAGTTGTGGTGGTGGGGTAAAAAATTTGTTTATATTATTTACAAAATAGGTATTGCTTGGACCGGATGTGTAGGGAGCGGCCCTCACAATCACTAGAAGGGATCCCTAGTCCGGGACCCCAGTTGCCTCCGCGGCGGCCCGGGCTCTTGTCACCAGGCCTCGTTGGTCCTGGAGAGTTGAGCAGCCGAGCAGGGCAGCCTCCCAGTCATCTCGGGTCGGGTGGGGGTGGGGAGGGAAAGCAGCATTGGCAGGGCATGCCCACGCCATGTGATACGCGTCCGCAAACACTTCCCCACAGTGTGGACACTTGGCCGAAAAGGCCAAATTGAAATGTTCAAGCACTGCCAGGGCCAGTACCATGTTTGTGTAGTGGCGAAGAAGCCAGCGCTCCTTTGCCTTCTTAAGGCCTTTACAGGGGGCGGGTATCGGCTGTGGGCGGTTTATACAGGAGAGAGATCTCTCGTAAAGTAATAGCCGGATTGAAATCAGGAGCCGGATAAGGCAGCGGGAGAGGCGATGCCCGGTGGTTAAGAGCGCGGGCGGCAGTGTCCTCATGTGCTGGGACCCAGATGATGGTGAGCCTGGTTGGGAAACCCAAGTACTCTTATCTGTGCAAAATTTGGAAGGCATGATCTGGAATGTGTCCCTGTACAAAACTGCGGCAAGCTCCCCTTGAGTCGCTGATAATAACACGGGACGCTGGATCCGCGGCTGCAAGTGCGATAGAAACTTCCTCCGCGAATATAATGTAGGGGGCACCGAAGGTGAGGCTCTGAACTGGGTTGTTTTGGTGGACGACGGCAGCAGTGTACCAACCCCCATGGTGTGGACCGGCAGTGTCCGTGTTAAATACCTTTGGCATTGCACCGTACTGCTCGGAAATGGCCTTCGTTCACGCGAGGCGGCGGCCATCATGTGCATCCTTTGTCAGGTTATTGGGGAGGGGGCGAACCTGCAGGGCGAAGCGCCAGGCCTCGGGCAGGGACACAGGCTTCTGCTGTTGGGTTGTGTAATTGATGTGGAGCCGGGTCAGAACGCGGCTACCCGCACAAGTTGTCCTTAACCGCAAGTATTTATTGTTGAGATCAGCCTCGCACAGCTCCCCAGATGTATTCGTCATCCCCAGGCCGAGCAGACGTTGGTTGGATGTAGCAATGAGGAGGTCGAGAGCTTATAGAATTTGCAGAGAATCACTTCGAGAGCGTTCTCGTTGCATTTGCGCAGGTGCATGTACGGTGCCGAATACAGGATTCGGCTGGTTACGGATGCATTTGCCAGCCACAGGGCGTCCTTGCATCTCAACCCCCCCCCCTCACCCGTTTGTTTGAAACCTTGTGGACCATACGGCCCACCTGATCCACCACCTTGCGGATCTTCAGCGTGGTCTCAATCGTGCGGTTCCTGTGTATGAAGAGTCTCAATATTCTGATTTCCTCTTGTTCAGGTATCGGGCCACTAAGCAGGGAGAGGGCGATTCTGGTTGTGTACATTGGATTCGGACGTAAGTACACGAATTCCGATTTGCTCGGGGAGCGCTCAAGGCCGCAGCGGCGTGCATAATCGTCCACAATAGCCGCCGCTTGATGCAGGTTGGCCTCGATTTCTCCAACCGATCCGTGTGTTGCTCAGAGGGTGACGTCATCCGCGTACAGGGCATGCTGCACAACGGGGACCTCACCTCAGGGTAGGGACCTTTATCATGGCCAGACTGTAAAGAAGAGGCGAGCGGACAGCTCCCTGTGCAGTCCCTCGCGTACCAAGTTGGTAATGGTCATGTTCACTGTCTTGGAGTCGGATATATGATTGCTGATCAGTGAAGAATTGCTTAATGTATTGGAATGTGTTGTACCAACAGTCCACGTGGGACAGGTGGGAGAGGATGATATCATGCGTCACATTGTGAAAAGCACCCCGCAAGTTCAATGCGAGAACCACCTTGTCGTCGCTAGGGTGCTCGACAGGATCCAGAATCTTTTGCAGAATGCGAAAGCACTGACGCCTCCTCGGCACTCGTCGCCTCTCTTTGCATGTCTTTATCATTTTTTTCATTTTAATTAATGTAACCACTGAATGAACGTAATTATCGTGTGCTTTCATTAAGGATAAATTTATTTACTCTGTTTATACCTTCTTTTATCTCAATCAACCATTTTGGGTTTTGACACTTGCCGCCATGGTTGCTTTACCGTAAACCTAATATATCCCTCTCCAGCCTATTCAACCATCCAATGGATTTGCTCATAATTAATTAGCAATAAATGCATGTCAATAAAACTTTTTGTTCGATTAATTATTCCTTGTGACACGGCGCGCAGTCGTTTCAGTTCATTTCAAACTTTATTTTCATTCGTTTACCTATTTTTTCACTATTTTTCCGTCCACGGCTGTTTTTCCGTCCACTCACTATATCAACGTCTACACTAGTTCGAGGTTTTTTACACAGATTTGGCTCTAATTAATCAACTAATGATCTTATAGACAAAACTGTTTTTGCGTAACATCCTCATATCATCATCTTCCGATTACAGCCACTCGTTTGATGCTACCTCTTCTGAGAACGTCGCAACTGCTTCAAACACGTTTTGGTGGCACGTTTTCCAGACACGACGCCACCGACATAGAATGTTTTCGCATTAGTAACAATGCGATTTTAAGAAAGTATCGCCGCTCTCTCATGCAAATCTCCCTTCATACCCCACTCACCATAATTACAGCTGTCATAAAAGTAGTGGGCGGAAAAGTAAAGTGGTCATCACGGTGAAGGAGGAGTAAGATGGTTTCCGTGGAAACAGGCGGGTATGGTAACAGTGAAGGAGCCCTGAACCGGAGGGTGGTTACTACCCTAACCACCTGGAGGCTTATTACTATGAAGAAGGAGCCACCGATCGAAAAAAAAATTGCCTACGATTACGTTACTTCCTAATGCGAAGTTTAAGCGCAGCTCATCAGCTGTTTCAGCTTTTCAATAGATTGCGGCAAAGAATTCGGACAAGACATGTACTATCCAGGACTAAAGTGGTATACTCCAGGCGGCGGGAGCCGGAGCAACGGAAAACTGCGGCATTTTGGCAAGCTAAAGCACGAAACATTGAAACGAGTCAAGCGAAATCCCTGCTGATAATAAAGGTCACGCATTGGCTGTTTCGATCCCAGATGCCGCCTCTAGATGGCGTTGCAACGCAGTTTTCCGTTGCTCCGGCTCCCGCCGCGTGGAGTATAACACTTGTGTCCCCGATGGTGCGTATGTATATTTAGAGACAACTTGTCATTTTTCACACATTTTTCATCTTTAAGAAACACTCCACTAACAGTTCTTGATTGTCATGAAGGAAGCTTTGTGGTCGTAGAAATAGATGGATATATGCTCGACTTGCTGCACCAACGCCTGGTCCTCAAAGACGAGGTATACTCGAGTATTTCGCGAGGTTGTCACAGGCGTGGAAGGCATTACGAGCGAGAGGAAGCGGATGTTCTCTCGCATAAGCCGCGGTGGCTCAGTGGTTATAGGGCTCGGTTGCTGGCCCGAAAGACGCGGGTTCGATCCCAGCCGCGGTGGCTAAATTTCGATGGTGGCGAAATTCTAGAGGTCCGTGTACTGTGCGATGTCACTGCACGTTAAAGAACCCCAGGTGGTCGAAATTTCCGGAGCCCTTCTGTTGTATCGTATGAGTTTTGGTTTCACTTTCACTTTGTCCGTACCGTGGCGCCAGTGTCTTGTGTATAAAATGCTTTTGCGAATGGAGGGAGAGGTGGTGACGAATCGCGGCTACGGCCGCTTATCTGTTTTTTCAGCCAGCGTCCGCTCCGGCGGACGCGGTTGTTGCTGCGACGCGCGTCTTTTCTTTCTTTCGCTCTTTCCTCTTATCTTTTAACTCTCCTCTATCTGCACGTGGCAGCGGTGGTGGCTCGGCTGGAGCCAGTTGGAGATGGGCCTTGTGCTAAGAGATATTTTAAGTAGGGTGGATAGAATGATTGTCAAGGACTTGCATGGACTGGGGAAAAAATCTTTTGCTATGTTGATGATTTTCTGGTCTTTTGCAAAGGTTCTGATAATTTGGGACGTGAACATATTCTCAAGCTGTTTAAGGAGCAAGGCCTTTGTCTTAGGTTTACCTTGGAGCAAATGTCGCCACAAAAAGAGCTGCGGTTTCTGGACCTTACCTTGATGATCTGCACACACCATGTGTGCTGGTAATATTCACCCAGGAGTGTTAAGCTGCTACTTGGACACAGGTTGGCTATTACAAGCTAGTGAAAGATAGCATTGGACTGTCAAGCCTGGGCTCAGAATTGATGAAGTCATGCTTTCACAGCATGACGACTAGTTTCCAAGAGCACATTTTACGTTAATGAACGCAGGATTTCCTAACCATGTTATTCCAAGAGCATACAATAAATTGTTAAAGAAGCCGAAAGCTTTTCACGGCGACCGGCGCAATCAGGCCGGGGCCAGACAGCGAGATGCCAAAAGACCGGTTGTGTTACCGAACGTACATAAATTGTCGCACAAATAGAAAAATGCGGCCAGAAGGTATGATGGAAAAGCAATTTTCTTTGCAGCTAATAAGTTGTTTAAAATATGTAAAATTGTTAAGAATAGTTCTGTGAATGTGGTTAGAGAAAAGTACACATGTGGAGTGAAATGCATATATACCTTGTAAAATGAACATGGTATCAGACACTATATCTTGTGGTCGGGTCTATATAGGTCAAACTGGAAGGTGTATCAATGTAAGATTACAAGAGCACAAGAGGGTAGGGGTTCTAACTTTTCTGTATATTGCAAGGGATGTGAAGGCTGCTACCCTTTCCTTTTGGCAGCACACATTTTGGCAGTAAATTCAGAGAAAATTAAATGGTAGATTATTGAGGCTAGACACACCTTACGACTCGGTGACTAATGTGCAAGTGTGTTGTCTATCGCACTAACACGCAATGAGTTGGACTATCTCGATCAGGGGAATGTTCAGGGGCATTGACTCATGTTGTCATGTATGCTGATCTGTAATTGTGTGGTTTGTGGTGTTGCTTGGGTTCTTCATGTATTCCCTATTCACTTCTATAAACTTTGGCCGTGACTCAGCGACTGTCTTGTCTCTTGTCTCGTCTTTCACACTGGTAGATTCACCATGATGTCTCACCTCTGCAGAAATCCAACACGACATTTTCCTCTTCACACTTGAGGTTCAGTGCATAATAAGGCCAACGCCAGTCATCCGCAAGAAAAGTTCATGGCTCCATTAACACCGCCTCCTGCTTACAAGGCACAGTGCGGCATTCATTGTAGATTCTACCTGCAACACAGAACGCAAAGTTTTAGTTTGAGTGGACTAACTAGGAAAGTAGCACAAAATATCTACAGCCAAACGGCCAAGCTGAAAGAAATTGAGGGTAGTGTAATAGTGAATATACTGATATAGTTTTGTGTAACATCTTCTATTCATTTAAAATGTACACTTTTTTTTCTTATGCTGACGCCTGGGTACGCTATTTTGTGCACTTATTGCATGGGCCCGAACTAGCAGCTTGCTAAGGGCCCAGATGCTTTTATGACCCTGTTTGTATAACCTTCATCCAAAGTGAATAAACTGATACTGATATAGCATGCAAGATATATGCATGATATATTGTGATATTCAACACTGCTACCATTGGCTTAGCCAACTATTATGCATAACAAAAAATGCAGTATCACATAAATACTGATACAGTACTATTAGTGTTAATATTAGCAGTGCAGGTTCAATGAAAAAAAAAGGGGCCTAGTGCCAGCTGCCATTCCCACAGCAGGCTTGTGACCAATCGCCAGTTTAAAGGAAAAAGGAATGACTGAAAAGGGAGAGAGCCAGTAGGAAGGAAGACAGGCATAAAAGGACTTATGATACAATAGGCAGGCAAAGTTATTTAGCCAGCAACCACAAAAGAAACATTAACACCCAAGTAAAGATGTACAAGACCAACCATACCATTGTGCAGAGTGGATAACTTGTTAACCTCATTTAGCCCAAAATATATTTTCATATATACTTGTGCTATAAAGTGATTACATTCATTAATAGCATAACTGACCGACTGAAACCAAAACAGGGATGAAGGGCGGTGAATGAGCCCTAGGCGTGATGCTTTTGCCTTCCTAGTGGTACACAGAAGGATCATTCAGTTGAACATCGGGTCTTTGAGATTAATATGTAGTTTAATATTAGCGGAAAAATAGAAGTAGTAACAACAAAGCAAGCAATGTAGCTGAACATTGTTCTATGCACATGAGAAAAAAAGCATTATGAATAACCAAGTATGCAATATTTGTAGCTGCACATTTCTTCACACACGTGTCTAAAACATATGCGCATGATTTGCCACAAGAGAGTGTCTCATTTAGATAGGGTACCTGCTATGGCAGTAGTGCACAATCAGGCTGGAATGAAATGCAAACAACGCCTATGAACAAGGCAAAATATTTCACCTGTGTGATTTCAGCTTGAGTATGCAGCTAGCCTGATTCCTGCTTCTGGTTAAGAGATCTACCTAATACACATATATGAACCCTTTCTAAATGTATACCTCGCTGCAAATTAGAAAAGTACTGCACATGTATGTTCGCATTTCGTTCCGTCCTAACTGTAAATGCATAATGTGTGTCTAATGCATATCATTATCAGTCGAGGCTGTCACTTCCAACACCAAGCAGATATGTGAAACGTGTAAGAACTCCTTGAAGGCAAGAGTCTGGAGACAAGCTTCTAGACCCACTTTGAAGGATGTAGATTTGGTGTTTAGTGCGGCTTATAATTACTTCTGCATTAATAGCGAGCATGTAAGGCCAATACAGGGTGCTTCTGAATTTGGTCGCCTAAACTTTGCTTGGGAGAACGCAAAATAATGCTAAAGAGCAATCTATAGACACAATATTGCATGCTGAATAAACAACAAGAAAAAAAGAAGGCAATGCTCTGAAAGCACCTTCAATCATTCAAGACAAAAATGATGAGGCATGCTGATGCTGCTACTTGAACAATAGAAAAAAGCGACTACTGCTTACTTACAATGCTTTCTCTGAGCAAGCAATGAAACAGAGCTGTAACTCATGAAACCTCACGTCATTCTTTTTACAAAAAAGGAATTTAAAAGGTTGCAATGCAAGAATCCCTGCCATAATAGTATTCTCCTCACACTTGGGTTACACAAGCCAAGGCTTTTAACAGTATGTGTTTTTGCATGTGTTCATTCTGAAGCATTACCCGGTTGAAGCGACACAAAATATTTACGTCCCCATGAACCTGTGCGTTTAGCATAATAACAGAAAATATTTTTTACACTGGACAGAAATACAACAGCATAGTGGCGTGACTGACACACAACAGGCTTCAGGGACAGTGCAAGACAATGATCTGAAATCCTACACAACAGACCTGCGACATCACAATGGCTAAATCCTTGATAGTAGTATTTAACAGCCATCTAAATACTCGTGCGCAACAGGTGGGAGCACTTTACTGCGACGCAACAGTAAACCTTTGCCACTAGTCTGAACAAAAGTGCGCCTCATTGCGACTTCCACTAAACTTTTTTGCTCCCAGTGCAACAAAGCAAGTACACAGGGGGCTCGAATGGCAACGATACTATGTGTTAGGCTATCATGACGTCATCTTAACATAAACAATGCATGTGGTCCCTGTTCCGGACTGCCAATCAGCTTCGAGAAGACAAAGATGCTTATAAAAAAAGAACACAGCAACAAGCTCTCAAACCTCACAGTGAACATAGAAGTAGCAGAACCATGTAACCTAGTCAATAGTTCGAAGCTAAGCAGCAGAAGAAAATATGTTAAGGCCAGGACTGAGCAAAGAGAAAATCATGGAGGAAACTCACATGCTCTGGGACTGCAACAAAAACCTTCACGGTGCTAATTCCGGAACCCTCCCGCCGCGGTTGGCCGCTGCCTTGCGCAGCCCCAGCCTCGGGGACCAACTCTGGGCCGTCCAGCAGGCCCGCGAGGCGACGGCGAGGCAGCGCCTCGACGTCCCCACGTGGGAGACCTAAGGCCCCGTCGGCGAAAGCTCTGCAGGACTATGAATAAAGTTGTTACCAACCAACCTAAAAGCAGCAACAAGCAATGAGAGTGGAGTTGCCTTGATGTTCATTGTCAATACCTACCGCTCAAAGTAAAGCAAACCAGGGTATAAGAAATACAGCATTTCATACTATGCTTTGAGAAAATGCAGTGAGAATGAAACAGGGTAGAGACTTGTCTTATAAAATTTTCACTCTTTACTTTGCACCAGAGGAAAACAGAATTGTGTGCAGTTCACCTACTGCTTGGCACTGTCCTAGAAGGAATGAATCCAGGTTTTGAAAAGTCTACAGAGAGAATACTGATGCTGCATGTGTATTTCTCTCTAGACTCCCTCGTTTATTCCTTCAGTTAGGTTCAGGAATCCACCGAGAGAAGTGAGACAGTTACTGCCCTATTTCCTTTCCTCAAAAACCAATTTTAATTTCATTTCTCTCAACTGTCCTGAAATGTGTATAAGTTACCAATTTTTTTAGTGCCTAATTACATACTGTAATTTTTGCAAGGAATATGAGGTTGATGAACAGAAAAAAAAAAGTCTGGAATGGTACCTTTGGTAACTTGGCACCTGGACAAACAGTTGACCCACTGGGCGTCCCCAAGGGCTCTGCTGCGAGGCGTCCCTAGCAACAGTAGCCGGTTGTCCAGATCCAAAGGAACCACGCGAATGATTACTGAAAAGTTTAAGGACAGCAGATGCATGAACACAAAACAGCTTTTCAGCACTGTTGCAGTGGAATGAACGGTTCCAAATCTCTAGACCATACCTGGTAATAAATAAATTATCAGAAGACCATATCGAGCGCAGAATGATCTCAAAGCACATTCGACACGCACTACCAATATGGACAGCCTGTGCTTAATTGAATCCAAAAGTTTACGCTGATCGACCAATGTTACTTCAAATAGAGACAGAAAGCGCATGCACGTTGTGCTGATGTTAACGTGAACATAACATGCGACGAGACACAGGGTTACAATAGAAACAAAAAACCGCTTTCAAAATCTGAGAACAAAATTAATTGCTCACCTTCTCACAAGTTCACCAAACCGGAGACGATGCCGTGTGGCTGCCGCCAGTCACTCGCGATGCACAGAAACAATAAAAATGAATGCCGCTGACTTTCCTTGAGCAATTTTCAGTCGATTAAACTTCAAACTGTTCGCACCGACCACCGTTCACCTCACCAAGCATGTGTGCACGGAGGAAGTAAAATTCATGCGGGCAAGTTAGCCGCGCAAAAAGCCGAGCACGATGCCATTTGCAGAGCTACGGTGGTGGCTAGCAGAGATGCACGGGAAATTCATAGCATCATTCGCGTATTCGCATCCATGCTTACGTCGCTGACACCGCAAAAGCGCACCACCTTGAAAACATATCAGACGTATTTAATTTTACCGTAGCTTTTTTAGCTGACAACTTGAATGGTTTTACATATTAAAATTTTCTTTTCGTTTCATGAGCGTTGTTACCACAAGAGCGCAGTGCATGCAGCTTGGCCGTGACGAGTCGAAGCGCTAGCCAAGCCCGCAGTCGGAACCATGCGCGGAGTATGTGTGGTGTTGAGTTGGTTGAGTGAACAGGTGCTTTAGAACGGTTTTTGTTCTTCCGTGTTCACTGCGTGCGTCCTGCGCGCTGTATTATCGTTACGGTGTGTGTATGTGTGCGGCCCGTACGCCGCAGTGGAGTGTACAACCGCTTGCTGTCCCATGCGGCATCGATGCATAGTAAAACGACCGTGCAGAATGTGCGTTACAATGCCAGTGGCCCTGCACGAAAGAGGAGACTTGAAGCCGGCGGAAAAGCTGCTCACCCTCGTGGGACTGTAAGAATCTGGCGAGGAACAGTCGACACGCGTTTCGGTGGATGATTGCGTTTATCAAGCTAAAAAATTCAGGACTGGTCAATAGCACTGATGAGCTGCTGCTGCTGCGTCATGATAAACACCTGTCTAATGTTTATTACAAGCTTGTTGGATGTGGACGTGGCCACGAGTGGTATTCGTCGAGCAGCGGCCCTCAGGAGGTGGAACCAGTCGATACCTGAAGACGATTACTGTTTGCCCACGCCCTGGCGCCTCGCTTCCAACCGCATGCGTTAGCGTTATTTATATCTGAATTTCACACGTAGTTAAACTTTCGCAAATATTACATCCGCATCTTTCAAACGTGCCGTGTGAAGAGGACCCTTTTTCATGTTTTTTTGTGGGAGGGGGTGGGGGAATGAGCGGCTGCTCAAATGTCATTCTTTATTATTTTGAGCTTATTTTCATTATATGTGCCAGGTTGGCCCATTCTTACCTCTTGGTTGCATGTAAGCAATGCATTTATTGGGCTTTAATTTTTTTGCTGTTGTATTGGCACAGGGTTAATGATTCTCATTGTATTGTGGTGGCACATCATTGTATACACTCCTTGCAGAATGTCTAAGGGGGTAATAAATTACTGAGCAGAGAGTATGCCTTGTGATAAATGCGAGGAACATTACTGATTTACTTCGCACTTGGCATGTTCCGTTGTCGTTAGTGGTTACGTATGCCTTGCCTGCTGCTTTCCAGTGTAGGGGCGAGAGGCATGTCAAGCTCCACTTAGCAGCTTTTTCCTGTCCACTCTTTGCTGGTCAACATGGTAAAATAAACTGAACATAATGCATGCTTGCTGAGACTTAGCTAAGACTACAATTCATTTATTTACTGTCAGGGCCTATCGGCGCCGGAGAGAGGAGTGGGTGGCTAACAAAAATACATGTGTAATAGGCAGATTAGTTAAGGTGATTATACACAGCATACTTGAAGGCGTCGGATGCAGTGATGGACATGACAAAGGCAGAGAAGATGTGACAGTTGGAAACGTAGAAAAGTAGAGATCTGCGTGAGCTTGCACATGACTTAAGGTGAACACTAGCAAAAAATTAAGAAGGTGCAGAGGACTGAGGCCAGAGTTAAAGCTAGTTTAACAAAGAAAAGAACCTCCCAGCAATCCAAAATGAGTACATGCAAGCAGTTACGTAAACATGGAACATAAAACTTTTTGGATGGAAGAAAAGCCAAGGCACATTGCTCATTGTGACGTTGCTTATAAAGTGGGTGTCCAGTTGTTCACCTTCATATCCGGTCCTTCCACACCTAGCGAATGAAATGCCATCAAGGAGGAGCATCTCCAATCCCTCTAATTAATTGCATGGGAGGTACACATCTTGAGATGTCGGAGGCTTGGTGTCTCATTTTAGACTAGATAGTTTGGTAAATATAAACATTACCACATGTAAGAGGCATGTGGTAGCCTTGCAGGGGGTGTATTTTGTAAGTCTTACAGCATGTTGTGCAATGCTGGCATGTTTCATTATTTACATTGCAGCAATATTTTAACACAGGCGAGAAAGTTTGTAACTGAGCAGAAAAAAACAATATTCATGCCATGTCTTAGCCGCATTCTTTGTACCATATAAAACATAGTGCGTATAAGGAGCTCCTCATTTTTTTCAAATTTTTCTTTCTGAGCACTGGTTTTTTGCAAGTTAGCAGGGTTCTACAGTCTTCTGTAGCTGTCGACTGGCCCGCATGTTTGTCAAAGCTGCAGAGTTCATGATGGGTCGTGTCAGTGCAAGCTAAATAAAGGTGGATAGGAAATTCACGCTTCCAGAGTACATTCCAGAAAAAAACAGCTATTATTTCCTACTCAGGATGAGAGAGCAGCACCGACGGTGCACATCCTCCTTGTCACTAGAGCAATTATGGCTGCTCACTGCTTTTTTGCAGCGTTTCATTTATCCGCAGGAAGACCAGGCATGAATGGCCGGCTATAGGTACCTAATAAATTGAACATTGCAATGAGCAATATTTTGTTGTGCCTGTGCTTTTTTTATCCGTGAAGGAGTTAGCGTTTTTGATTGATGGTTGTGTAGCAAACATGTGACTGCTACATTGCACTGCATTCACAAATCGGTTTGCCCATGCTTTTGGCTTTCTCATTGGTTCGTTTCCTTATCAAACGGCAGACGGAAATTCGGCTTTCACCTTGTGCACTTTCATCATGTTTGTAATGTATTTTCAGCTGGTATTCAGTTTCAATTTAGAGAAGTTGTCTAACCATTGTCTGTGTCTAAATGTTTTTTTAACTCTTGACCTCATTACGCTGCATTTCTACATGATTTATTAAGTGCATTTATTAATTGTTACCCTGTCATGTGGTTAACAACAGTGAAAGCATTTTTTTATGAAGTCAACGTTCTTCTTTTAAAGTTATAGCAAAGTAAGTCCTTTGTTATTTAATGTTGCTTACAATTTGTAGCAATCCCTCAACGTTGAAGCAACATTATGCGTCTCTTGGGTCTAATTTGATTATCACCCCCCCTCGGATCTTAACCTTTGCACATGGGGTTAATCTCATTTTCGCCATGCTGGTTTGCGGACATTGTCGAACAAGAGTAAACCACACAGATCGGAAATGGGACGTCATGTGGTGCCTAGTCCGGGGGCCAACAGTTACGGCGAGTCATACGTTTCAGAAAATGCATAATACAGCCAGCCACCTTCACGAATGTGTTACGGATGGACCCTCCATTTTAGATTCAACAGAGCAAGCGTTTGTTCTGTTATGGAGAGTTTGTACGTAACATTCACAGAATTTTTTTGCAGTGTACTTACTTAACAGGTTATAAGAGTGCATATCTTCCACTTTTAGAATGCAATGTTTGAGAAAAAGGGGTCCTGTGTGTTCTAAAAATGATATATTTTCAATAACGCGGGTGACCCTTTTTGTATTAAAGCAAGTTTATTGATGTTTGACTTGGTGGTATTTCCCCAAAGCAGTCTGCAGTAGCGGAGTTGTGGATAGAAAAGGGCATTATATAAGAGCTTTCTTGTAGCTAGTGGGAGGGTGTGACGGTGTTTGTTTATTGTACCTACAATCTTACTTAGCTTTGTCGACAGATGTTGAACATGCTCGTTCCAGGACATGTGATCGCGAGAAGACCGCATTCATCACTCCAGATGGCCTCTTCGAGTTCAAGGTGATGCCGTTTGGTCTCTGTTCCCCACCAGCGACATTTCAACGAGTAATGGATACAGTGCCGGCAGCCTTGAAGCATGAACAAATAAACATAACAAACAAACGCTACAAAGATTTGCGGCAATATATATATATATATATATATATATATTGTAAGAAGAAGAAGAGGACGTCTCCGCGGTGCCGCACTTCGTCGTCATCGCTGGTGGTTCCGGCGCGAGGCTCGTGCTGGAGCTGCTTCCTTCGGCTGGTTCTGCCGTCTTGCTACGACCTGACCGCTGCGTTCGTTGGTCGCCGTGACCCACTAATAAATCCACTGTTCACTTGGTGGAGGGTGCAACGATCCCAACCCCCGACGTCGCCCTGGCACTCCACAGTCGCACGGTGTCCGTTCCCATGGAGGACCCAAGCCAGCAGCCCCCGACCCTGCTTCCTGCGACCTGCTTCCACCTATCACCTGTTCTGGACCCTCACGTCAACGCGACCCTGCTATATTTAGTGGCAGCTGCGACCAAGATGTGGAAGATTGGTTGTCAGCCTACGAACGGGTGAGCCGACACAACAAGTGGGACGACGCTCTGAAACTTAACAACGTCGTGTTCTATCTTACTGACGTCGCAAACCTCTGGTATCGGAACCACGAGTCGGACATCACCACCTGGTCCGTGTTCAAAACCACGTTTGCCGAAGTATTCGGCCGCCCTGCCGTTCGCAAACTTCGCGCTGAACAGCGTCTCCGTTCGCGAGCGCAGAGGACCGGTGAAAGCTTCACAAGTTACATCGAGGACATAGTCGATTTATGTAAACGAGTGAACCCATCTATGACAGAGGAAGATAAAATTCGCCACGTCATGAAGGGCATCGATGATGGAGCCTTCAACATGCTCGTGGCTAGGAGTCCGACCACCATCGCAAAGGTATACGAACTTTGCCAAAGTTTCGACGAGCTACGGAAGCAACGCGTTTTGGTTCGCCACCCTGCTGACGCGTCGCTCGCTGGACTGGCCGCGGACCCCGACTCCTCCTACCTCAGCGCCGAAATCAAGAAATTTGTCCGCGAGGAGGTTGCCCGCCAGCTATCTCTCCTACCATCTCTACCCGAACCATCATGTTCTCTGGCGCCGCAGCTCAGACATGAAATCCAGCGACAGGTCTCGGAAGCTCTTCCTTCCGGCCATCCTACAGCTCCTGTCGCTGCCCGGATGGCGCTTTCTGAGGCTGCCTTATCTCCACCTGCCCCGAGTGCTTCGCCGCTGAGTTATCCTGACGCTTTCGTGCCGCACCCCATTGTGGCGGCGCCTCGCACCTACGCCGAAGTTGTGGCTCGCCCAGCCCCTCCCCCGGCGTATGCGTATCCTTCGGCCATCATGCGCTCGCAACGCACTACTGGTAGAGTTGCGCCGCCCACCTCGCCATGGCGCACATCGGACAACCGTCCGATATGCTTTGCTTGCGGCATTCCCGGGCACGTCTCCCGCCATTGTCGACGCCGCATGACACTGTCGAGGCCTGACTATACGGGCATGTCCTATTCGGCGCCCTCCTTCCGAGTTCCGCCGGGGCCGCCACCTGAACCCTCTGACCACCAGGCTTCCTGGTCTCGTCGCTCACCGTCACCCCGCCGCCGCTCCATTTCGCCCATGCGCCGCCGACTTTCCTCAGCCGAGCAGGGAAACTAACCGTCGCAGTTCCCGAGGCACGAACTGCGTACTCCGCTGACCGTCAAAGTCCTCTTTTCCCTGCGAACGTTATTGACGTTATTGTGGAAGGTGTTTCGACGCTTGCTCTCATAGACACTGGTGCCGCCGTATCTGTTATCAGCCAAAAACTCTGCCGCTCTCTTCGCAAGGTGACGACGCCTCTTTCCGGTTTGTCGCTACGTACCGCCACCGCACAGCATCTCCAGCCCACAGCTCTCTGCACCGCCCGAGTAGTAATTGCGAACGAAGTGTATTTTATTGAATTCATCGTCCTCACCACTTGTTCTCATGATGTCATTCTCGGCTGGGATTTTCTGTCCCATCACCATGCCATGATTGACTGCGCCCGCCCTCACGTCGAACTTTCCGTGCCATGCGCTCTGCCATCCGCCGCTGCGTTTGATGACGTGGGTCCTCGTGCTGTTCCGAAACTCCATGTCGCTCAGGACACTACTATCCCACCCGTTAGCGCTGTCCTCGTTCCTCTCTGTGCTGCTTCTACCGCCGACGCCACCGTTGTCTTCTTACCTTCCGACGTTGCTTCCTGCCGCCACCGTATCTCACTGCCCTTCGCCGTGCTTGACTTGCGCAATGGTGCCAGCACACTTCTGGTCTTCAATACACTTTCTTACGCCGTTACTTTGCTTCGTGGAGAGTGCGTTGGCCGTTTTGAGCCTGTGGACGTACTATTTGACCTCGACGCTACCGACCGTTCATCTGCTTGCGAAATTGATGCGTTGACCCCTACTAATGTGGCTTCTGACCCGCTTCAGCGTGATCTCCTCGCCTGTTCTGTTGATACTTTCCTCGAGCCACGCCGCCGCGAGCAGCTTCTTGAGCTGTTGCACCATTTTTCGTCTTCGTTCGACACGCCGCAAGCCTCTTTGGGCCGGACGACGGCTGTCTCCCACCACATCGACACAGGCACTCACCCGCCTCTGCACCAGCGCCCATACCGTGTGTCACCTACAGAGCGTCGTGTCATAGCCGAACAAGTCGACGACATGCTCCACCGCGGTGTTGTTCAAGAATCAAGTAGTCCCTGGTCATCTCCCGTTGTCCTTGTCAAGAAAAAGGATGGGTCTATACGCTTCTGCGTGGATTATCGACGCCTCAACAAAATCACACGTCGGGATGTGTATCCACTCCCACGCATTGACGATGCATTGGACTGTTTGCAAGGCGCCGAATTCTTTTCTTCGCTTGACCTACGCTCCGGTTATTGGCAAGTTCCCATGGCTCCAGCTGATCGCCCAAAGACCGCTTTCATCACTCCAGATGGGCTTTACGAATTCAACGTAATGCCGTTCGGCCTTTGTAACGCCCCAGCAACATTTGAGCGAATGATGGACAACGTGCTGCGTGGCCTCAAATGGAAGACCTGTCTTTGTTATCTGGACGACATCGTGGTTTTCTGTCCTGATTTTTCCACCCATCTGCATCGTCTCCGCCAGGTGCTGACCTGCCTTGCTCGCGCCGGCCTTCAACTGAACCTTAAAAAATGTCACTTCGGCGCCCGCCAACTCACCATCCTCGGCCACGTCGTGTGTAAAGATGGGGTCCTCCCTGATCCTGAGAAGCTACGCGCCGTTGCTGACTTCCCGAAACCGGCCTCTCTCCAAGAGCTGCGCAGCTTCGTAGGCCTATGTTCCTACTTTCGTCGTTTTGTACGTAATTTTGCTACAATCATCGCCCCACTAACAAAGCTCATGAATGGACCCGCTAACTTGTCCTCTTGGACACCGGCCTGCGACGAGGCCTTCGCGAAGCTCCGAAAAGTTTTGACATCACCGCCCATACTTCGTCATTACGATCCCGATGCTCCAACGGAACTCCACACTGATGCCAGTGGTGTCGGCCTCGGTGCGGTACTCGCCCAGCGCAAGCATGGTTTTTCTGAATACGTCGTCGCTTATGCCAGCCGCGCCCTCACGACAGCAGAGTCAAACCACTCCGTTACCGAAAAAGAGTGTTTGGCGATCATCCGGGCGATCACCAAGTTCCGTCCTTACCTGTACGGACGCAGGTTCGACGTTGTAACAGACCACCACGCCCTCTGTTGGCTCGCTACGCTCAAAGATCCGTCGGGCCGTCTCGGACGCTGGGCCTTGCGCCTTCAGGAATATGATATCCGTGTTGTATACCGCTCGGGCCGCAAGCATTCTGACGCCGACGCTCTCTCTCGGTCGCCGGTGTCCCTGCCTGCCGTTCCCACACCAGACCCTCCCCTGACCGCTCTCACGGTCTCAGATATGCCTTCCGAGCAGCGCCGAGATCCTTGGATTTCTGCCCTGTTCAACGTCATCAATGCCCCTACCATGGCTGCATATCCGCGATCTCTCCGCCGCCAAGCTTCTCATTTCTCCGTCCGGGATGGTCTCCTTTATCGCCGAAACTACAACTCTGACGGCAGAAAATGGTTACTGGTTATCCCACGCCATCTCCGCTCCGACGTTTGTGCCCATCATCACACTGACCCGCAAAGTGCTCACGCTGGTGTCCTCAAAACATATCACCGACTTCGTCAGCGCTACTACTGGCGTGGAATGTACAATTTTGTCCGCCGCTACATTCGATCGTGAGATGCCTGTCAGCAACGAAAGGATTCACCTTGTCGCTCGGCCGGACCCCTGCAGCCTTTACCATGCCCTGCTCGCCCCTTTGACCGCATCGGCATCGACCTTTATGGCCCACTTCCCTGCACTCCGGAAGGTAACCGATGGATAATCGTCGCCGTCGATCACCTGACCCGTTATGCCGAGACAGCCGCCCTTCCCACGGCCACAGCTCGTGACGTCGCTTATTTTATTCTGCACCACTTCGTCCTCCGTCACGGCGCACCTCGGGAGCTGCTCAGTGACAGGGGCCGCGTATTTTTGTCCGAGGTAGTTCAAGAGCTCCTCTCAGCATGTCAAATCATACACCGTGCGACTACTGCCTACCATCCGCAAACAAACGGCCTCACGGAGCGTTTCAATCGCACTCTGGGCGACATGCTCGCAATGTACGTTTCGTCTGACCATTCCAACTGGGATCAGGTACTTCCGTTTGTGACTTTTGCCTATAATACCGCCCATCAAGCGACGACAGGTTTCTCCCCTTTCTTCCTCTTATACGGCCGTGAACCATCCTGTACCATCGACACCATTTTACCCTACCGACCAGATCCGTCTGAATACACAACTATCTCCGACCTTGCTGACAAGGCTGAAGAGTGCCGTCAGCTGGCCCGCACCTTTACTTCCGACACACAAGGATACCGCAAAGACGTGCACGACAATGCCAGGCCTGCTCCGACGTTCTCCACTGACTGTCTCGTTTGGCTTTGGGTTCATGCCGACACCAAGTTCTCCATCAAGTACCATGGCCCTTATCGCGTCATTCAACGCACGTCTCCTGTCAACTACCTCATTGAGCCAGTTACACCTTCCTCGGACCACCGCCGCCGTGGTCGCGAGGTCGTCCACGTTAGTCGCCTCAAACCATATTACAACCCGCCTGTCGTTTCTTCGCCGTAAGTCGCCAGGATGGCTATTCCTTCTCGCCGGGGCCATTGTAAGAAGAAGAAGAGGACGTCTCCGCGGTGCCGCACTTCGTCGTCATCGCTGGTGGTTCCGGCGCGAGGCTCGTGCTGGAGCTGCTTCCTTCGGCTGGTTCTGCCGTCTTGCTACGACCTGACCGCTGCGTTCGTTGGTCTCCGTGACCCACTAATAAATCCACTGTTCACTATATATATATATATATATATATATATATATATATATATATATATATATATATATTGCCACATTCCTGCACAACATTCTCGTGGCGCCGTCTCCTGGCCGAACTGCCTTAACCGCCATCCTGGCTAGCCTTAGCCATGGCGGCGGGCAGTGCTTCTTCGTCGTCTCTTCTTCGGGTTCCGCTCGGGAGTTCGCTGCTGTCTGGCGCTGCTCAGTAAAACGTGACCTGGCTGTCCCGACTGTATAGCCGTGACATATTTGGTGGAGGTGCTGGGTACGTCCCATGTACACTGACTCTGAAAACACCTTTGAAGGCAGCTCTCAGTGCGTGGACACAACCCCCGTCCACAAACCGAGCCGCCGCCTGCGAGGCCTACAGCCAGAGTTCAGCGGCCTGACAAAACCGGCAAGAGATATGACATCAATCACTGGTAGCCAGACCACTCAACGTTTTGGAGCTGACACTCCCTTGGTACTTCACGCGCCCAGGTCACAGCCGACGTTCCACGGTGACAGGTTCGAGGACGTTGAAGACTGGTTGGCCAGTTTCGACCGTGTGGCAGCCTTCAACCAGTGGGACGGTGAGCGCAAGTTGAGGAACGTTTACTTCGCACTAGAGGACTCGGCAAAGATCTGGTTCGAAACCCACGAGACCTCTTTTGCCACCTGCGAGGTTTTTCGTCGCGAGCTGCTGGCGACATTCGGCGCCAGTGAACGAAAAGAGAAGGCGGAAGTCGCTCTGCACTCGAGAGCGTCACCATGTTCGTTGAGGACATGATGCGCCTCTTCAGTCGAGCCGGCCCTGCTATGGCCGAGGCAAAGAAAGTGCGGCACCTGATGCGGGGCGTTAAGGAGCAGCTGTTTGCTGGACTTGTCCGCGACCCTCCAAGGACAGTGGCCGATTTTACGAAGGAGGCAGTGAGCATGGAACGCTCCTTGCAGGAACGCGGTGCGCAGTACGGCCGTCAGGCTAGTATGGCAGCCGCTAAAACCTGCTCTTATACGACGCTGCCTCCTGAAGATCTTCGAGACCTTGTAAGGAGCATCGTTCGCGAAGAACTCGCGAAACTCCGCTTCGAAGCTCCACAGGCCACAGAAGGGTTGAAATGCGGGCCAGTTGGTACATTGTAAACGGAGAAAAAACCAGTCACACAAGACGACGGACAAGAAGAGTGTACACACCACAACGACTGGACTAACAACTGAAGTTTATTGGAAAATACATGGTCCGAGGAAGGCCAGCAGAGCATGCGCAACAGCATCATCACTAATCACTGCGCAAAAAGAGACAAAGACAAGAAATCTAAACTATCGTGGACGACCTAAAAAAGCAAATTCTTTTTCAAGTAGGCGCACCGAAGTTGTGCTTCGCGCCAAAGATGCTAACAATCAGGCCTGATTACTAGCATCAGGCTCCGTCACCACAGACTCATCCTAAATTGCAGAGGAAGCACCCATTGCGCTCGCTCTCACCTCTACCTCTGCCACCAAAATTCACTCCGACTCAAACTCCACCCTATTCAATTTCGCCCAGGGCCTGATATCCCTCACCATGGGTCGCCTCCTATGCTTTTGGCACCCCACCCACCCCGTAACCCTTATCTGGACTCCCGCACGTGCAGGACTTCCGGGTAGCGTGGAGGTCCACTCCCTCGCACAAGGTCTCCCTTTCCGGGCGGAGTTACACCCCCTTCGTCATCCGAGGAGCATCTGCTTAGCTTCAGAGATATCCTTACCCACTATCGAGATACTCGGCGATTTTACGCACCGCCGACTCCCTCACTAACCTCCCACTGGCGCCGACTCCTGACCCGTGCTGCTCCCTACCATATTCGGTTCGTTTCCTCCAGTTCCTCTCATCAGTTCCTCTCTTTTTGTAGGCCCTACGGGAAACCGGGAGACTTTATTCACATCCTTATATCATGCCATAACTTCCCACACCTTCCATCTCCAACCACCGGGGAGTCATACTGCGAGACTCTCCCGGCCAGCTCCGCTGCTGCTGATCAGCGCCCTATAATTACCGACGCCTTGAAACCGATAACCCTCTAAGGTCTGTCCTTTGCCCTTTAACCCTTTCGGCCCTGGTGTCGTCAATTGACGACGACTGTTGCGCATGCTCTGTTAGCCTTACTGGGACTATGCATTTTCTGATAAACTTCAGTTGATAGTCCAGTCGTTGTAGCGCGTACACTCCTTCTCTTGTCCCTCGTCTTTTGTGACTGTTTTTTTTTCCATTTACAATGTACCAACTGGACCGCATTTCAACCCTTCTCCTCAATTGACGCCAAAAGTAAAACTTCGCCGCGGCCCTGTGAAAACGAAAGCAAAACCGCCCATTTTTTCCCGAGATGATCTTCAGGAATACACAGCCATCGACATCAGTGTGCACGTCGTGTTTTCACTCTGTCACAAAGGACCTCGTGCCGCAGGCATGTTACGAAGGTTATGCAGTCGTAGGTACGGTATGCGCAGGGATACGCTCCTAATGATTTACATATTTTATGTCAGGACAATTTTAGAATTTGGCTCTCTCTTGTTTTCAGGCTCGGCTTCATACAAACTTCGTCCTCTCATCCTTTTGCAGAGGGAGGTGCTTCGGATGTGCCTTGGCGTCCCCAAATTCGTGGCTACCAATGGGCTGTACCTTGAGGCCCGCATTCCCCCTGTCTTACCCCGATTTCACTTTCTAACTATGCAGACTTTCCTCAAAATCTTTGAATCCCATTTTCACCGTTCGCAAAGCATTTTCTGTTGCCAGCCGACCTCATTTTTTGTGTCCACTGGCCTCGCTTTCATACCCGACACGTTGTGTTCGTTCAAAGGCTACTTGAGCCTTTAAACGTGCAGATTTACAACATTCTTTCAGCACTAAGCAGTGGGTCCTCTGTCCACATTGTTTTCGACATTTTTGCTCAGAACGCGAAACATTTACCACCCCGTATTTTAAATGGGCTATTAGAAGATCATTCAAGGTCCCTACCTATAAAAATTGCAATAGCAACCGACGCCTCTCAGTGCAACGAAAAGGCAGGGGTGGGAATTTTCTGTCCGAGTTTTGACTGGTCCTTTTCGCGGCGCCTTCCGGATTTCACCCCTATTTTCCAAGCTGAGTTTCTGGCAGTAGTCCTTGCTCTGCGCAAGCTTTATCCTTCTATTTCTGCAGTGGCAGCCATTACCGATTCTTTATCTTTGTGTTCGTCCCTCGCATCGCATGTTGACTGTCCCACTTTAAGCACTATTTTATCGCTCCTTCCTCCACATTTGAGCCTTGTTCACTTGATATGGCTACCCGGCCACAGCAGCGTGACTAAATGAGATCGCGGATAACCTCGTAAAGGCTTCCCTAGGCGGCCCTGTGTTGCCCATCACCCCGGCTACAGCTTATATCACAGCCTCTAGGTTCCGGCGACGAGCGTTATTAAGCGCACAAGACACAGCACGTTTAACATCGGCGGAATATCAGCATCTGAAATATTCCTGGAGCAGAAAAATTTGTCAATCTCGGCAGCTAGAAGTATCTCTGACGAGGTTGCGCTGAAGTATCCCCTCTATAAATTTCTATCTGCACAGATCTGGTTTGGCCTTATCTCCCCTCTGTGCATATTGCCGTGAGCGTGAATCTATCGATCATTTTTGGCTCAATTGTCGTCGTTTCACCTCTTTGAGAAGAAGACTGCTGGAGTTGCCCTTACAGCATCTTGGCCTTAGTTTGAGCAGCCCACACTTGCTATCATTTGGCGCCACCTCGCTTGGCTTCAGCCAGAGGTCTGTTTGTGACGCTGCTCAAAATTTCTTGCTGGAATCTCATCGACTATACAGTCGACCTATACAGACTATACGGTCGAATCTATACAGTCTCTGACTTCGGGACCTCCTTCTGCATAATATGCTGTACTCTAAAAATGTATCTAGAAATAGACTGATTCTGATTCTGACTGCCTTGCTAAAGCTTTGTGTATTTTCTTTTTTATGCTTCATTATTTTTCGAATTAATCTCTCTTTTTTTTCTCTCTCTCTCTCCAATTTAAACAACTATTCGAAAAATTAATTCGATTAATTCGAGTAATAATGAATAATGAATATATATATATATTGTTACAGGTTCTATTTACACAATGCTATTTACAAGACAGGTCGACCAGAGCCTGGTGCGCCAGCGGCAGAAAACTGGGCTTCCTCTTTTTCTTCCAGCTGGCGCACGTGTTCTTCGTACCTCAGGTCCCATGCGTAGCACGTGACATTTCCCCGTTCGCAGACGAAGCCCTCTGGGCCAGTCAATCAATCGGGGTCGCGAGAGTAAAAGGGCTTTAGCCGTGTGACATGCACGACCAGAGTTGTCCGTGAGCGGCGTCCTTGCTTTGTTTGGGGAGAGATGACACAGTTGAGGTCATTGAGGCGAACAACAACGATGAACGGGCCTGTGTAGTGGGATAGCAGCTTTTCTGATAAACCACGCTTGCGTAGAGGCGTCCACAACCATACAACCTCACCGGGCAGGTAGGAGACATCCGTGCGCCGGCGGTCATAACGCTTCTTTGAGCGATCCTGCGATGCCAAAGTGCGTATCCGGGCAATCCGACGGGCTTCTTCAGCGCGACATAGTGTGCTGGCAATATAAGGCTCGGTGTCGAGACAGAAAGGTAAGATGATGTCGAGGGAGCTTCGAGGCGGACATGCATAAAGAAGGAAGAATGGGCTGTAACCAGTTATTTCATGCCTCGACGTGTTATAGGCGTATGTAAAGAAGGCAAGCACGTCGTCCCTGTTCTTATGGCGGGAATCGACATACATGGCGAGCATGGTCGTAAGTGTCCGATTGGTACGTTCAACCAGTCCATTCGTCTGGGGGTGGTACGGCGTCGAGTGGCGAAAATCGCATGAACTAAGACGCGGAAACTCTTCCACAACATCTGCCGTAAACTGGCGACCGCGGTCACTGATAACAACTCGAGGAGGTCCATGCCGGAGGATGACAGCACGAAGAAGAGCGATACCTCAGCAGCGATGGCGCAAGGTAGGGCGGCGGTCTCACAGTAACGGGTGAGGTGATCAACGCACACTATAACCCAGCGGTTACCGTTGGACGAGCGGGGAAACGGACCGAGCAGATCGAGACCAACTTGTTCATATGGTGTTCTTGGAGGTGGCACAGGATGCAGGCGTCCGGGCGAAGAAGTTGAGGGAAGCTTGAACTGCTAACATTGCACGCAGGTGGCCAGGTAGCGCTGAACCATGTGACGCATTTTTGGCCAGTAAAAACGTTCTTTGATGCGGTTAAGGGTTCTGGCAAACCCCAAGTGCCCAGCCGTGACGTCATCGTGCATTGCCTGCAGAACAGAGGAGTACAGAGTAGCCGGAACGACGAGGAGAAAGCGCGCACCTCCAGGCGAGTAATTCGTTCTATAGAGTAAACCGTCGCGAATGCAGAAAGGGCTTGCGGAGGCCGGGTCACGGGCTTCGGCAAAAAGCGGCGCTAAGTGCTGATCCTTGCGTTGTTCCGTCTGGAAAGTGCCAAGATCTGGAAACTCTTGGGAAACGGCAGCGAGATAGTCGTCGAAGTTTTCATCATCGGAAGTAGTAACCGTGAGCGGCAGCCGCGAGAGCCAATCCGCGTCGGCGTGTTGGCGGCCACTTTTGTAAGACACTTTAAAGTTAAACTCTTCGAGGCGTAACGCCCAGCGGGCCAACCGACCGCAGGGGTCGCGTAGATTGACCAGCCAGCACAGAGAATGGTGGTCTGTGACGACTGTAAAAGCACGTCCATAAAGGTACGAACGAAACCGTTGTACGCCGAAAACAACGGAGAGACACTCTTGCTCTGTTACAGTGCAATTGCGTTCCGACTTGCTGAGGGTGCGACTTGCATAAGCGACAACGTGTTGATTGCCCTCATGGCGTTGGATAAGCACAGCACCCACGCCGATGCCGCTGGCGTCAGTGTGGAGTTCAGTCGGCGCTGTCGGGCAGAAATGACGCAATATTGGCCGCGAAGTGAGGAGAAACTTGAGCTGCCGAAACGCGGAGTCGCATTCGGGAGTCCAGTGGAAAGGGGCGTCTTTCTGCAGGAGACTTGTAAGCGGGTAGGCTAAATCAGAGAACGTGGGAACGCAACGCCGAAAATATGAGCAAAGTCCTAGGAAACTCCTGTGCTCTTTCACTGATTTGGGTTCTTTGACACTGCTTACAGCTTCAACCTCCTGCGGGTCGGGCCTGACGCCATCCTTGTCAACGAGATGACCAAGCACAGTAATTTGGCGTTCACCGAAGCGACACTTCTTGGAGTTCAGCACGAGGCCCGCTCTCTCTATGCAGTCTAGGACAATGGCTAAGCGGCTGTTATGTTCGGCGAAGGTCCTACGAAAAATAACAACATCGTCCAGATAACACATGCAAACTTGCCACTTCAGGCCACGTAAAAGCGTATCCATAAATCGTTCAAAAGTGGCAGGAGCGTTGCAAAGGCCGAACGGCATAACATTAAATTCATACAACCCGTCAGGTGTCACGAATGCCGTCTTCTCTTTGTCTTGCGGGTGCATCGGGATCTGCCAGTACCCGGACCGTAGATCCACCGAGGAAAAGTAGGAGGCTGAGTGGAGGCAGTCAATGGCATCATCAACGCACGGGAGTGGGTAAACATCCTTCTTTGTGACAGTGTTAAGCCGGCGATAGTCGACACAAAATCGACAAGTGCCATCTTTCTTTTTGACAAGGATCACTGGAGCAGCTCACGGGCTTGCAGATTCCTGAATGATGCCGCGGTGTAACATGTCACGGACTTGTTCATCGATTATCTGACGTTCTGAAGGCGAGACGCGGTATGGCTTCTGCCGAATCGGTTGTGCAGATCCAGTATTGATCATGTGATGGGTACGGGAAGCTGGAATCGGCGGTGGTTGGTCGCGACCAAGTCAAACACGTCCGCATGCTTCATAAGAACGGCCAGTAGCACCTGGCGGTCGCTAGTGGGTAGAGATTTGTTGACCATGACTAGGAATTGAGAGTCGCTCAGATCGCGGCGTCTAATTGGACGAGACACATTGTCAGTGATCGCGGCCACTGGTACAGAAAAACGCTCTTCAAAGCCAGCAAGTTTTAAACCACATGGCAATACTGCAGGTTCGTTGGAATGATTAACAGTACAAAGAGTGGCATGACCCTTGGTCACATGGACGACGCTGCGGGGTACTAGCACACTTTTCTTTGCACAGTTAAGGGAACAAGGTTCCACCACAGCATCGAAGGCATCAGAAATCGTGCTCGAGGACACAACAGGAACGAATATGGCAGACATTGCTGGAACGACGGTATCTGCAGAGACAGAAAACACTTGGGCAACCACGGGCGAGTCTTCTATGAGAGCTGACCGAAGGCCAGGACTTAGTGATATGCCACCACTGCGGAAGTCGAGAGTAGCGCCGCACTGGTGCAAAAAGTCAATACCGAGAATGATGTCATGCGTACAACGAGGGAGCACCGTGAATTCAGTTCGGAACATGTGGCCAGCGATCACTGCATTCACAAAACAAATACCAATCGGAACCAATGATTCACCCCCTACACCCCCGAATATAACAGTATGATCCCAAGCGAACATTATTTTACGACCCAGACGGTTCTTGAAAGTTGAACTCATCACTGACACCGTTGCGCCAGTGTCCACTAAGGCCATGACGCAAATACCGTCCACTAAAACTCCAAGGCGGTTCCTTAACATGACAATGGGCAGAGGAATTGGCACTATCGATGATCTGGCGACCGCACCTCCATCGGCCGCACACGCTAGTTTCCCGGGGACGGTGGGGAACGACGTTGGGGAGAAGGTGAGAGGCGAGAGCGGTGCGGAGGTGGAGTCGGACTTCGGTCAGAGGCAGGGGAGTCGGTCCGTGGTGGCGCGTAACTGGATGGGCGCTGAGACGATGTGAAGACACGGTCATGAACAGGCGCATTGAAACTCGGGCGAGGGTACGACCATTGGCGCGGGTTGCGGGAAAACTGGCCCCGGCGACGGCAGAATCTAGAGATGTGACCGGTCATACCACAGCTGTAACAAAGCGGTGGGTCGCGGGGGCACTCGGGATAACACTCCTCGTAGCCAGTGTCGAAACGACCATCGTACTCCGGCTGCCGCAGGTGGCGTTGCGGACGATCTGGCGCCCTGGGGCCGGGGCGGGCGATCCGGGGAGCGTCGCTGTAATCAATGCGAGTAGCACTGGTAGGGGCCTGGCTGGACAAACTCCAAGGGGAGGAGCGGTAGGCGGGAGCCGCCTGCAGAGAACAGCTCTCATACGGGACTTCACTGCGGCGCCCAAGAGCTTGATGCCGGGAGAGTTCGTCCCGCACGATTTGACGAATGACGTCAGGGACAGTACCAGCATTCACAGGCTCGTGGAAATCCACGCTGGCGACGGTGGTGACGTTAGGCAGGCGGCCGAACTTGGGAGTAATTGGACTCAGTTTTAGAGCTTCAAAGGTGCGGCAGTGCTTGATGATATCTGTGGGCGAGTCCAAATTTTCTTTGCTGATAAGAAAGCTGTAGACGTCCTCTGCGATGCTCTTAAGGAGATGGCCAACGCGATCTTCGTCAGACATACTGGAATTAACGACTTTGCACAGCTTCAAGACCTCTTCTATGTAAGTCGTGCAGGTCTCTCCAGGCACCTGCGCTCTCTCAAGCAAAGACTGCTCAGCGCGTTTTCGTTTGGCAACGGTATCTCCGAAGCAGCTGCGGAGCTCTTCCATGAAGTGGTCCCAACTCGTTATCGACGCCTCGTGGTTTTCGAACCAAGTTAGCGCGGTGTCATCGAGAAAGAAAACGACATTGGCCAGCTGAAGAGTGGCATCCCAGCCGTTGTATTTGCTGACCCGCTGGTAATTGGTGAGCCAATCATCCACGTCTTCGTCAGCCTTCCCGGAAAACGTCCGCGGCTCACGGTAGTGCTGCCAAGCGGTCGTTGCTGCGCCGGTCGGACGTGCTTCGGCTTCCTTGGGCATGTCCACGGGCAACGGCGGCAATCCGGCAATTCTTCGGCTGCAGCGGGTTCGAGAGGGGTCCGCGGTGATCGACCCAGCACCTGCACCACACTGTTACAGGTTCTATTTACACAATGCTATTTACAAGACAGGTCGACCAGAGCCTGGTGCGCCAGCGGCAGAAAACTGGGCTTCCTCTTTTTCTTCCAGCCGGCACACGTCTTGTTCGTTCCTCAGGGCCCATGTGTAGCACGTGACAATATATATATATATATATATATATATATATATATATATATATATATATATATATATATATATATATATTGTCAAGGCCACACAGGCGGGACAGCCAGGTCACGTTTTACTGAGCAGCGCCAGACAGCAGCGAACTCCCGAGCGGAACCCGAAGAAGAGACGACGAAGAAGCACTGCCCGCCGCCATGGCTAAGGCTAGCCAGGATGGCGGTTAAGGCAGTTCGGCCACGAGACGGCGCCAGGAGAATGTCCAGGAATGTGGCATTGCTCCCCCCCCCCCCCCTCTGGAAAGCGCCGTCCTCGGCGCAGCAGGGCGTGTGGTCCGACAGCCGCTTCACCGGGCACGGGCTTTTGGGGCACGAACGTCCGCTGATCATGGAGTGCCCTTGCAGAGGCGCAGTAGTCCTGGTGCATATAGTAGTTATCGGCGACGGGCGCGGAATCCACTGTGTCGGCCATCGTGATCTCGTACACGAGGAGGGAGAGGCACTAAGACAGTCATCATAGATGCGGATAGCTGGAGCATATGGGCGGTCAGGATGGAAAATGCCATGACCTTTGCGCTCTTAGTCGTCTGGACATTGGCTACTTCCAGTGGGAGCAGCACGCGGTCGTTCAGCGTTCCCGACACTGAAGCGTGGGTACTCTGTCCGACGAAATATTCAAGCTGCAGCGTGTTGTGGTTGAACAGCACGGCAAGTGTGGGATGGACGTTGACGTTGCCGAATTCCATGAGGCGGTTCTGGCCGATCACTATCTCGACGGGTGCGCACGGTGAAGAGCCTAGTGGAGACAGAGAAGGTAGAGACGAGTGCGCTGCTAGCGGGCGTGGTAAGGCTTCATTCGGGCGACATGCACAACTTCGGACGTTGGTCGTCTAGAGGAACGAACAGTTCCTTGAGGCAGAACTTCATAGTTTACCTCGCCGAGTTGGCGCAACACTTTATAGGGGCCAAAGTACCGCCGAAGAAGCTTTTCAGAGCGCCCTCGTTGACGGACTGGGCTCCACACCAAAACATGTTCTCCGGGCTGGTAAGTGACATCCCTGTGGCGATGGTTGTAACGTCGAGCGTTTTTTTTCTTGTTGATGCCGGATATGCTGCCGAGCAAGTTGGCGGGCGGCCTCGGCTTCGTGAACAAAGCGGTCGGCCCCCACGACAGTGGAGTTTTCACTACCAGGAAGCAGCATTGCGTCGAGCATTGTCACGGCCTCGCGACCATGGACGAAGCGAAACGGTGTGAAGTGAGTAGTCTCTTGCAGCGCGGTGTTATATGCGAATGTAACGTAAGGGAGTACTGCATCCCAGTTGCGGTGGTCGTCGTCGACATACATGGAAATCATGTCGGCGATCGTCTTATTTAGGCGCTCAGTGAGTCCATTAGTTTGGGGGTGATAAGTTGTTGTTTGTCGGTAACTCGTGCCGCTGAGTCGCATAACTTCCTGTGTCAGCGCCGAGGTAAACGCCGTTCCTCTGTCAGTTATAACGACCGTGGGTGCGCCATGACGAAGCACGATGTTGTGCATGAAGAAGGTGGCAATTTCCGCAGCTGTTCCACGGGGAAGAGCTTTCGTCTCACAGTATCGACTGAGGTAGTCGGTGGCGACCACAATGTACCGGTTACCCAGCGAAGACTCCGGAAAGGGGCCGAGTAAATCCATGCCGACTTGGTAGAAAGGAACTTGTGGTGGATCAATAGGCTGCAATAGTCCGGCTGGCTTAGTCGACTACGTCTTGCGACGTTGACACTCGCGGCAAGTTCGGACGTATCGTTTCACAACCTCCGCGAGCTTGGGCCAGTAATACTTTTGCCGTATGCGTGCCAACGTTCGGGAGAAACCAAGGTGACCAGAGGAACGATCATCGTGGCACGCCTGCAAGACTTCATCGCGAAAGGCATTAGGGATAACGAGCAGATAGGCAGCCTCCGTCGACCTATAGTTCTTTTTGCACAGGATGCCCTCCCGTAAACAGAATTATGACAGGCCGCGTGAAAAGACACGGGGCGGAGTCTGAGCGCTTCCTTCGAGATAGGCAATCAGGGACCGTAATTCAATGTCGCCTCGTTGGCGGCGAGCCAGGGTGGACGCGGAGATGACCCAAGGAAAAGGGAATCGTCATCCAGGTCCACGGTGCTGGCTGGAAGTGGGGCACGGGACAAACAATCTGCATCACTGTGCTTTTGCCCTGATTTATACACGATGGTGACACCAAATTCTTGCAGTAGGAGGCTCCAGCGTGCGAGTCGCCCTGAGGGATCCTTGAGATTTGCCAACCAACACAGCGAGTGGTGGTCGCTCACCACTCGGAAAGGGCGGCCATACAAATAGGGTCGAAATTTCGTTACTGCCCACACAATAGCTAGACATTCTTTTTCGGTGGTGGAATAATTCACCTCAGACCATGATAATGTGCGGCTTGCGTAAGCAATTACGCGTTCGACACCATCCTGCCACTGTACAAGTACCGCACCAAGGCCAACGTTACTCGCGTTTGTGTGCAGTTCTGTGTCGGCTGCCTCATCGAAGTGCCCAAGTATGGGTGTACTTTGAAGACGCGTGCGTAGCTCTTCGAAGGCATGTTGTTGCTCCCGACCCCAGAAGAACGGTTCGTTATCTTTGGTGAGGCGAGTAAGGGGCTCAGCTATTCGCGAGAAGTTCTTCACAAAACGCCGATAGTAGGCGCAGAGACCCAGAAAACGGCGCACACTTCGCTTGTCAGCAGGAATGGGAAAAGAAGCGACGGCAGCAGTCTTGTCGGGGTCTGGGCTAACGCCCTTGGCGCTAACAATGTGGCCCAAAAACTTCTGCTCCTGGAAAGCGAAGTGACATTTTTCGGGCTTAAGGGAGAGACCAGGTGAACGGATAGCTTCGAAAACAGCGCGTAAGCGGCTGAGGTGTTCTTCGAAAGTGTTGGAGAAGATGACAACATCATCCAGGTACACGAGACACGACTGCCATTTGAGATCAGAAAGCAGTGTCCATCATCCGTTGGAAAGTTGCCGGAGCTGAGCATAGACCGAAGGGGAGCAGCCTGAATTCGTACAAACCGTCCGGGGTAATAAATGCGGTCTTCTCCCGGTCACGTTCGTCCACCTCTATTTGCCAGTAGCCGCTCCGTAAATCGAGTGATGAAAAGTATTTGGCGTGGCGCAGACGGTCTAGGGAGTCATCAATGCGCGGCAAAGGATAAACGTCTTTCTTAGTTACTTTGTTCAGACGTCGGTAATCAACACAAAACAGTAGGGTCCCATCTTTATTTGCAACTAGGACCACAGGCGACGCCCACGGGCTCTTCAATGGTTGGATCACGTCGTCCCGGAGCATTTCTTGAACTTGTCTTCGAATTACATCC
The DNA here is from genome assembly GCF_055824585.1 of Amblyomma mixtum. Classification (NCBI taxonomy): domain Eukaryota; kingdom Metazoa; phylum Arthropoda; class Arachnida; order Ixodida; family Ixodidae; genus Amblyomma; species Amblyomma mixtum. The sequence goes on along the minus strand of NC_143017.1, from coordinate 33,824,113 downwards.
CGTTCCTTTGAAGATATCCGGTACGGCGACTGGCGTAATGGTCTCTGGCTTTCATCAACTATAATTCGATGTTTTATTATCCGCGTTTGTCTAACTCTGGAGGTTGACGCAAAACAGTCCCCGAAAGAGTCAATGACAGTCTGCAGGTTGCGTTTTTGACTAGGCCGGAGATTCAGGTTCACGTCGAGTTTAACCGGAGCATTCGGTGATTCTATTGACTTCGTAGTCCCCGTCAACGCGTACTCTGCGGCGCATTCCCCGAGTTCTTCAAAGTAAGCAATCGTTGTGTTGGCCGCTAAACGTTGGGGTTCACAACCGAAATTTGTTATCAGTAGTTCGGCTCGCTTATTGTTCAGTTCTATAAGCCCGCGAGCTACACACACTTGCCGACCCAGGAGCAGTGACATGTTGGCTTCAGCGATGCCATGAGCGCCGGCGCTGTCATCGCACTCCACAGGTACTAACATGGTGGTTCTCGACGGAATTACCACGTCATCATCGCAGACCCGCAACTTAGTCCTGCGTTCCTGCGGTTCGTCGCCAACAGTACGGTGTGCGGCAAACGAGACGATCAGCTCCAATGACAGCCCCATATTCCTGTCGAAAATCCAGACCGAGAATCAGGTCTTTAGAGCACTCAGGAAGCACAGCAAAGCAGCCGGGGAAAGTGACGCCGCGGATCTGAATTCGTAAGGTGCAAACGCCGGTTGGCGTCACAACATGGCCGCCGGCTGTGCGGATCTGCGGCCCAGTCCAAGGTGTCAAAACCTTTCTGAGGGTCGCGGCTAGCCGGCTGCTTATCACAGCGAAATCAGCGCCGGTATCTTCCAGTGCGGTTACTTCACAGTTATCGACGGTTACTGGTATTTCCGTAGAAGCCAACTGCTGGCTCTTCGTCGGTGGGCTCGTCGGGTCAGGTGGTCGTTGGTCTCGTCGTCGCTGCAAATCGTCGAGTGGAGGCTCTTGTCTCTTTCTAGCTGCGGCGGCCCTACCCCCAGAGGACACCATCTTCAGTTTTCCCGCCGTGGGGGCCTGCCTCTGAATTCGCCAGAGGTCGACGGGTGGCTGGGAGAAGAGAATCTCCTTGGCGATGGGGATCGAGACTGGCGTCGCGGCACGGTCTGAGCCTGCAAGTTGGACGTCAGGTACTGTTCAATTTCTTGGGGTCGCTCGCCGTAGCGCGGTCGAGGAGCGTCTGAAGCAAAACCCCTTAATCCCATCCGACGGTAGGGGCAGTGGCGCATGATGTGGCCGGGCTCACCGCAGTGGTAGCAAAGTGGCCGGTTCCTCGGCGTTCGCCACATGGCCGCTTTACGGATGGCGGGCCGGAATTCCTGCGGCACGGTGGTGGGCACAGTTGGACGTGGGTACTGCACAGCCGGCACAGGTGAAAAAGCTTGTGCCACTGCCGTAGGCCGTCGAAGTGCCTTGCTGTAGGTCATGATGTAGGGTTGCGGCTCCGGAACAACTGGTGCTGGCTGCACCACTCGACGGATTTCATCCCGTACCACGTCCGACAGGGCGGCAACGCTGGCCTGTGGAAACGGAGAAAAAACCAGTCACACAAGACGACGGACAAGAAGAGTGTACACACCACAACGACTGGACTAACAACTGAAGTTTATTGGAAAATACATGGTCCGAGGAAGGCCAGCAGAGCATGCGCAACAGCATCATCACTAATCACTGCGCAAAAAGAGACAAAGACAAGAAATCTAAACTATCGTGGACGACCTAAAAAAGCAAATTCTTTTTCAAGTAGGCGCACCGAAGTTGTGCTTATACAATCAGAGCCTAACAAACCGATATGATATGCCTCCAGTATTTCCCGCTCCTGTTTTCCCTTGCCTCTACCAAGAATGGTGGTATTGCCGAACAAAGGATAACAGCCACATTCATTGCAATGGCGAGGCAAGTTTGCACCGCCACCGGACCCCAGGGAGGAGTGATGCTCACGAAGCCGGTCATTAATACACCGGCCAGTTTGGCCGATGTAAACTCTCTCGCATGTGAGGGGGAACTTGTACACCACCTGTGCGACACATGTCGTGAAGCGATTCTCATGCTGCGTTGTGCAAACGTGGTTCCTTTCCCTGCCTCTGATTGTATAAGCACAACTTCGGTGCGCCTACTTGAAAAAGAATTTGCTTTTTTAGGTCGTCCACGATAGTTTAGATTTCTTGTCTTTGTCTCTTTTTGCGCAGTGATTAGTGATGATGCTGTTGCGCATGCTCTGCTGGCCTTCCTCGGACCATGTATTTTCCAATAAACTTCAGTTGTTAGTCCAGTCGTTGTGGTGTGTACACTCTTCTTGTCCGTCGTCTTGTGTGACTGGTTTTTTCTCCGTTTACAATGTACCAACTGGCCCGCATTTCAACCCTTCTGTGGCCTGTGGAGCTTCGAAGCGGAGTTTCGCGAGTTCTTCGCGAACGATGCTCCTTACAAGGTCTCGAAGATCTTCAGGAGGCAGCGTCGTATAAGAGCAGGTTTTAGCGGCTGCCATACTAGCCTGACGGCCGTACTGCGCACCGCGTTCCTGCAAGGAGCGTTCCATGCTCACTGCCTCCTTCGTAAAATCGGCCACTGTCCTTGGAGGGTCGCGGACAAGTCCAGCAAACAGCTGCTCCTTAACGCCCCGCATCAGGTGCCGCACTTTCTTTGCCTCGGCCATAGCAGGGCCGGCTCGACTGAAGAGGCGCATCATGTCCTCAACGAACATGGTGACGCTCTCGAGTGCAGAGCGACTTCCGCCTTCTCTTTTCGTTCACTGGCGCCGAATGTCGCCAGCAGCTCGCGACGAAAAACCTCGCAGGTGGCAAAAGAGGTCTCGTGGGTTTCGAACCAGATCTTTGCCGAGTCCTCTAGTGCGAAGTAAACGTTCCTCAACTTGCGCTCACCGTCCCACTGGTTGAAGGCTGCCACACGGTCGAAACTGGCCAACCAGTCTTCAACGTCCTCGAACCTGTCACCGTGGAACGTCGGCTGTGACCTGGGCGCGTGAAGTACCAAGGGAGTGTCAGCTCCAAAACGTTGAGTGGTCTGGCTACCAGTGATTGATGTCATATCTCTTGCCGGTTTTGTCAGGCCGCTGAACTCTGGCTGTAGGCCTCGCAGGCGGCGGCTCGGTTTGTGGACGGGGGTTGTGTCCACGCACTGAGAGCTGCCTTCAAAGGTGTTTTCAGAGTCAGTGTACATGGGACGTACCCAGCACCTCCACCAAATATGTCACGGCTATACAGTCGGGACAGCCAGGTCACGTTTTACTGAGCAGCGCCAGACAGCAGCGAACTCCCGAGCGGAACCCGAAGAAGAGACGACGAAGAAGCACTGCCCGCCGCCATGGCTAAGGCTAGCCAGGATGGCGGTTAAGGCAGTTCGGCCAGGAGACGGCGCCACGAGAATGTTGTGCAGGAATGTGGCAATATATATATATATATATATATATATATATATATATATATATATATATATATATATAGTGAACAGTGGATTTATTAGTGGGTCACGGAGACCAACGAACGCAGCGGTCAGGTCGTAGCAAGACGGCAGAACCAGCCGAAGGAAGCAGCTCCAGCACGAGCCTCGCGCCGGAACCACCAGCGATGACGACGAAGTGCGGCACCGCGGAGACGTCCTCTTCTTCTTCTTACAATGGCCCCGGCGAGAAGGAATAGCCATCCTGGCGACTTACGGCGAAGAAACGACAGGCGGGTTGTAATATGGTTTGAGGCGACTAACGTGGACGACCTCGCGACCACGGCGGCGGTGGTCCGAGGAAGGTGTAACTGGCTCAATGAGGTAGTTGACAGGAGACGTGCGTTGAATGACGCGATAAGGGCCATGGTACTTGATGGAGAACTTGGTGTCGGCATGAACCCAAAGCCAAACGAGACAGTCAGTGGAGAACGTCGGAGCAGGCCTGGCATTGTCGTGCACGTCTTTGCGGTATCCTTGTGTGTCGGAAGTAAAGGTGCGGGCCAGCTGACGGCACTCTTCAGCCTTGTCAGCAAGGTCGGAGATAGTTGTGTATTCAGACGGATCTGGTCGGTAGGGTAAAATGGTGTCGATGGTACAGGATGGTTCACGGCCGTATAAGAGGAAGAAAGGGGAGAAACCTGTCGTCGCTTGATGGGCGGTATTATAGGCAAAAGTCACAAACGGAAGTACCTGATCCCAGTTGGAATGGTCAGACGAAACGTACATTGCGAGCATGTCGCCCAGAGTGCGATTGAAACGCTCCGTGAGGCCGTTTGTTTGCGGATGGTAGGCAGTAGTCGCACGGTGTATGATTTGACATGCTGAGAGGAGCTCTTGAACTACCTCGGACAAAAATACGCGGCCCCTGTCACTGAGCAGCTCCCGAGGTGCGCCGTGACGGAGGACGAAGTGGTGCAGAATAAAATAAGCGACGTCACGAGCTGTGGCCGTGGGAAGGGCGGCTGTCTCGGCATAACGGGTCAGGTGATCGACGGCGACGATTATCCATCGGTTACCTTCCGGAGTGCAGGGAAGTGGGCCATAAAGGTCGATGCCGATGCGGTCAAAGGGGCGAGCAGGGCATGGTAAAGGCTGCAGGGGTCCGGCCGAGCGACAAGGTGAATCCTTTCGTTGCTGACAGGCATCTCACGATCGAATGTAGCGGCGGACAAAATTGTACATTCCACGCCAGTAGTAGCGCTGACGAAGTCGGTGATATGTTTTGAGGACACCAGCGTGAGCACTTTGCGGGTCAGTGTGATGATGGGCACAAACGTCGGAGCGGAGATGGCGTGGGATAACCAGTAACCATTTTCTGCCGTCAGAGTTGTAGTTTCGGCGATAAAGGAGACCATCCCGGACGGAGAAATGAGAAGCTTGGCGGCGGAGAGATCGCGGATATGCAGCCATGGTAGGGGCATTGATGACGTTGAACAGGGCAGAAATCCAAGGATCTCGGCGCTGCTCGGAAGGCATATCTGAGACCGTGAGAGCGGTCAGGGGAGGGTCTGGTGTGGGAACGGCAGGCAGGGACACCGGCGACCGAGAGAGAGCGTCGGCGTCAGAATGCTTGCGGCCCGAGCGGTATACAACACGGATATCATATTCCTGAAGGCGCAAGGCCCAGCGTCCGAGACGGCCCGACGGATCTTTGAGCGTAGCGAGCCAACAGAGGGCGTGGTGGTCTGTTACAACGTCGAACCTGCGTCCGTACAGGTAAGGACGGAACTTGGTGATCGCCCGGATGATCGCCAAACACTCTTTTTCGGTAACGGAGTGGTTTGACTCTGCTGTCGTGAGGGCGCGGCTGGCATAAGCGACGACGTATTCAGAAAAACCATGCTTGCGCTGGGCGAGTACCGCACCGAGGCCGACACCACTGGCATCAGTGTGGAGTTCCGTTGGAGCATCGGGATCGTAATGACGAAGTATGGGCGGTGATGTCAAAACTTTTCGGAGCTTCGCGAAGGCCTCGTCGCAGGCCGGTGTCCAAGAGGACAAGTTAGCGGGTCCATTCATGAGCTTTGTTAGTGGGGCGATGATTGTAGCAAAATTACGTACAAAACGACGAAAGTAGGAACATAGGCCTACGAAGCTGCGCAGCTCTTGGAGAGAGGCCGGTTTCGGGAAGTCAGCAACGGCGCGTAGCTTCTCAGGATCAGGGAGGACCCCATCTTTACACACGACGTGGCCGAGGATGGTGAGTTGGCGGGCGCCGAAGTGACATTTTTTAAGGTTCAGTTGAAGGCCGGCGCGAGCAAGGCAGGTCAGCACCTGGCGGAGACGATGCAGATGGGTGGAAAAATCAGGACAGAAAACCACGATGTCGTCCAGATAACAAAGACAGGTCTTCCATTTGAGGCCACGCAGCACGTTGTCCATCATTCGCTCAAATGTTGCTGGGGCGTTACAAAGGCCGAACGGCATTACGTTGAATTCGTAAAGCCCATCTGGAGTGATGAAAGCGGTCTTTGGGCGATCAGCTGGAGCCATGGGAACTTGCCAATAACCGGAGCGTAGGTCAAGCGAAGAAAAGAATTCGGCGCCTTGCAAACAGTCCAATGCATCGTCAATGCGTGGGAGTGGATACACATCCCGACGTGTGATTTTGTTGAGGCGTCGATAATCCACGCAGAAGCGTATAGACCCATCCTTTTTCTTGACAAGGACAACGGGAGATGACCAGGGACTACTTGATTCTTGAACAACACCGCGGTGGAGCATGTCGTCGACTTGTTCGGCTATGACACGACGCTCTGTAGGTGACACACGGTATGGGCGCTGGTGCAGAGGCGGGTGAGTGCCTGTGTCGATGTGGTGGGAGACAGCCGTCGTCCGGCCCAAAGAGGCTTGCGGCGTGTCGAACGAAGACGAAAAATGGTGCAACAGCTCAAGAAGCTGCTCGCGGCGGCGTGGCTCGAGGAAAGTATCAACAGAACAGGCGAGGAGATCACGCTGAAGCGGGTCAGAAGCCACATTAGTAGGGGTCAACGCATCAATTTCGCAAGCAGATGAACGGTCGGTAGCGTCGAGGTCAAATAGTACGTCCACAGGCTCAAAACGGCCAACGCACTCTCCACGAAGCAAAGTAACGGCGTAAGAAAGTGTATTGAAGACCAGAAGTGTGCTGGCACCATTGCGCAAGTCAAGCACGGCGAAGGGCAGTGAGATACGGTGGCGGCAGGAAGCAACGTCGGAAGGTAAGAAGACAACGGTGGCGTCGGCGGTAGAAGCAGCACAGAGAGGAACGAGGACAGCGCTAACGGGTGGGATAGTAGTGTCCTGAGCGACATGGAGTTTCGGAACAGCACGAGGACCCACGTCATCAAACGCAGCGGCGGATGGCAGAGCGCATGGCACGGAAAGTTCGACGTGAGGGCGGGCGCAGTCAATCATGGCATGGTGATGGGACAGAAAATCCCAGCCGAGAATGACATCATGAGAACAAGTGGTGAGGACGATGAATTCAATAAAATACACTTCGTTCGCAATTACTACTCGGGCGGTGCAGAGAGCTGTGGGCTGGAGATGCTGTGCGGTGGCGGTACGTAGCGACAAACCGGAAAGAGGCGTCGTCACCTTGCGAAGAGAGCGGCAGAGTTTTTGGCTGATAACAGATACGGCGGCACCAGTGTCTATGAGAGCAAGCGTCGAAACACCTTCCACAATAACGTCAATAACGTTCGCAGGGAAAAGAGGACTTTGACGGTCAGCGGAGTACGCAGTTCGTGCCTCGGGAACTGCGACGGTTAGTTTCCCTGCTCGGCTGAGGAAAGTCGGCGGCGCATGGGCGAAATGGAGCGGCGGCGGGGTGACGGTGAGCGACGAGACCAGGAAGCCTGGTGGTCAGAGGGTTCAGGTGGCGGCCCCGGCGGAACTCGGAAGGAGGGCGCCGAATAGGACATGCCCGTATAGTCAGGCCTCGACAGTGTCATGCGGCGTCGACAATGGCGGGAGACGTGCCCGGGAATGCCGCAAGCAAAGCATATCGGACGGTTGTCCGATGTGCGCCATGGCGAGGTGGGCGGCGCAACTCTACCAGTAGTGCGTTGCGAGCGCATGATGGCCGAAGGATACGCATACGCCGGGGGAGGGGCTGGGCGAGCCACAACTTCGGCGTAGGTGCGAGGCGCCGCCACAATGGGGTGCGGCACGAAAGCGTCAGGATAACTCAGCGGCGAAGCACTCGGGGCAGGTGGAGATAAGGCAGCCTCAGAAAGCGCCATCCGGGCAGCGACAGGAGCTGTAGGATGGCCGGAAGGAAGAGCTTCCGAGACCTGTCGCTGGATTTCATGTCTGAGCTGCGGCGCCAGAGAACATGATGGTTCGGGTAGAGATGGTAGGAGAGATAGCTGGCGGGCAACCTCCTCGCGGACAAATTTCTTGATTTCGGCGCTGAGGTAGGAGGAGTCGGGGTCCGCGGCCAGTCCAGCGAGCGACGCGTCAGCAGGGTGGCGAACCAAAACGCGTTGCTTCCGTAGCTCGTCGAAACTTTGGCAAAGTTCGTATACCTTTGCGATGGTGGTCGGACTCCTAGCCACGAGCATGTTGAAGGCTCCATCATCGATGCCCTTCATGACGTGGCGAATTTTATCTTCCTCTGTCATAGATGGGTTCACTCGTTTACATAAATCGACTATGTCCTCGATGTAACTTGTGAAGCTTTCACCGGTCCTCTGCGCTCGCGAACGGAGACGCTGTTCAGCGCGAAGTTTGCGAACGGCAGGGCGGCCGAATACTTCGGCAAACGTGGTTTTGAACACGGACCAGGTGGTGATGTCCGACTCGTGGTTCCGATACCAGAGGTTTGCGACGTCAGTAAGATAGAACACGACGTTGTTAAGTTTCAGAGCGTCGTCCCACTTGTTGTGTCGGCTCACCCGTTCGTAGGCTGACAACCAATCTTCCACATCTTGGTCGCAGCTGCCACTAAATATAGCAGGGTCGCGTTGACGTGAGGGTCCAGAACAGGTGATAGGTGGAAGCAGGTCGCAGGAAGCAGGGTCGGGGGCTGCTGGCTTGGGTCCTCCATGGGAACGGACACCGTGCGACTGTGGAGTGCCAGGGCGACGTCGGGGGTTGGGATCGTTGCACCCTCCACCAAGTGAACAGTGGATTTATTAGTGGGTCACGGCGACCAACGAACGCAGCGGTCAGGTCGTAGCAAGACGGCAGAACCAGCCGAAGGAAGCAGCTCCAGCACGAGCCTCGCGCCGGAACCACCAGCGATGACGACGAAGTGCGGCACCGCGGAGACGTCCTCTTCTTCTTCTTACAATATATATATATATATATATATATATTGCCGCAAATCTTTGTAGCGTTTGTTTGTTATGTTTATTTGTTCATGCTTCAAGGCTGCCGGCACTGTATCCATTACTCGTTGAAATGTCGCTGGTGGGGAACAGAGACCAAACGGCATCACCTTGAACTCGAAGAGGCCATCTGGAGTGATGAATGCGGTCTTCTCGCGATCACATGTCCTGGAACGAGCATGTTCAACATCTGTCGACAAAGCTAAGTAAGATTGTAGGTACAATAAACAAACACCGTCACACCCTCCCACTAGCTACAAGAAAGCTCTTATATAATGCCCTTTTCTATCCACAACTCCGCTACTGCAGACTGCTTTGGGGAAATACCACCAAGTCAAACATCAATAAACTTGCTTTAATACAAAAAGGGTCACCCGCGTTATTGAAAATATATCATTTTTAGAACACACAGGACCCCTTTTTCTCAAACATTGCATTCTAAAAGTGGAAGATATGCACTCTTATAACCTGTTAAGTAAGTACACTGCAAAAAAATTCTGTGAATGTTACGTACAAACTCTCCATAACAGAACAAACGCTTGCTCTGTTGAATCTAAAATGGAGGGTCCATCCGTAACACATTCGTGAAGGTGGCTGGCTGTATTATGCATTTTCTGAAACGTATGACTCGCCGTAACTGTTGGCCCCCGGACTAGGCACCACATGACGTCCCATTTCCGATCTGTGTGGTTTACTCTTGTTCGACAATGTCCGCAAACCAGCATGGCGAAAATGAGATTAACCCCATGTGCAAAGGTTAAGATCCGAGGGGGGGTGATAATCAAATTAGACCCAAGAGACGCATAATGTTGCTTCAACGTTGAGGGATTGCTACAAATTGTAAGCAACATTAAATAACAAAGGACTTACTTTGCTATAACTTTAAAAGAAGAACGTTGACTTCATAAAAAAATGCTTTCACTGTTGTTAACCACATGACAGGGTAACAATTAATAAATGCACTTAATAAATCATGTAGAAATGCAGCGTAATGAGGTCAAGAGTTAAAAAAACATTTAGACACAGACAATGGTTAGACAACTTCTCTAAATTGAAACTGAATACCAGCTGAAAATACATTACAAACATGATGAAAGTGCACAAGGTGAAAGCCGAATTTCCGTCTGCCGTTTGATAAGGAAACGAACCAATGAGAAAGCCAAAAGCATGGGCAAACCGATTTGTGAATGCAGTGCAATGTAGCAGTCACATGTTTGCTACACAACCATCAATCAAAAACGCTAACTCCTTCACGGATAAAAAAAGCACAGGCACAACAAAATATTGCTCATTGCAATGTTCAATTTATTAGGTACCTATAGCCGGCCATTCATGCCTGGTCTTCCTGCGGATAAATGAAACGCTGCAAAAAAGCAGTGAGCAGCCATAATTGCTCTAGTGACAAGGAGGATGTGCACCGTCGGTGCTGCTCTCTCATCCTGAGTAGGAAATAATAGCTGTTTTTTTCTGGAATGTACTCTGGAAGCGTGAATTTCCTATCCACCTTTATTTAGCTTGCACTGACACGACCCATCATGAACTCTGCAGCTTTGACAAACATGCGGGCCAGTCGACAGCTACAGAAGACTGTAGAACCCTGCTAACTTGCAAAAAACCAGTGCTCAGAAAGAAAAATTTGAAAAAAATGAGGAGCTCCTTATACGCACTATGTTTTATATGGTACAAAGAATGCGGCTAAGACATGGCATGAATATTGTTTTTTTCTGCTCAGTTACAAACTTTCTCGCCTGTGTTAAAATATTGCTGCAATGTAAATAATGAAACATGCCAGCATTGCACAACATGCTGTAAGACTTACAAAATACACCCCCTGCAAGGCTACCACATGCCTCTTACATGTGGTAATGTTTATATTTACCAAACTATCTAGTCTAAAATGAGACACCAAGCCTCCGACATCTCAAGATGTGTACCTCCCATGCAATTAATTAGAGGGATTGGAGATGCTCCTCCTTGATGGCATTTCATTCGCTAGGTGTGGAAGGACCGGATATGAAGGTGAACAACTGGACACCCACTTTATAAGCAACGTCACAATGAGCAATGTGCCTTGGCTTTTCTTCCATCCAAAAAGTTTTATGTTCCATGTTTACGTAACTGCTTGCATGTACTCATTTTGGATTGCTGGGAGGTTCTTTTCTTTGTTAAACTAGCTTTAACTCTGGCCTCAGTCCTCTGCACCTTCTTAATTTTTTGCTAGTGTTCACCTTAAGTCATGTGCAAGCTCACGCAGATCTCTACTTTTCTACGTTTCCAACTGTCACATCTTCTCTGCCTTTGTCATGTCCATCACTGCATCCGACGCCTTCAAGTATGCTGTGTATAATCACCTTAACTAATCTGCCTATTACACATGTATTTTTGTTAGCCACCCACTCCTCTCTCCGGCGCCGATAGGCCCTGACAGTAAATAAATGAATTGTAGTCTTAGCTAAGTCTCAGCAAGCATGCATTATGTTCAGTTTATTTTACCATGTTGACCAGTAAAGAGTGGACAGGAAAAAGCTGCTAAGTGGAGCTTGACATGCCTCTCGCCCCTACACTGGAAAGCAGCAGGCAAGGCATACGTAACCACTAACGACAACGGAACATGCCAAGTGCGAAGTAAATCAGTAATGTTCCTCGCATTTATCACAAGGCATACTCTCTGCTCAGTAATTTATTACCCCCTTAGACATTCTGCAAGGAGTGTATACAATGATGTGCCACCACAATACAATGAGAATCATTAACCCTGTGCCAATACAACAGCAAAAAAATTAAAGCCCAATAAATGCATTGCTTACATGCAACCAAGAGGTAAGAATGGGCCAACCTGGCACATATAATGAAAATAAGCTCAAAATAATAAAGAATGACATTTGAGCAGCCGCTCATTCCCCCACCCCCTCCCACAAAAAAACATGAAAAAGGGTCCTCTTCACACGGCACGTTTGAAAGATGCGGATGTAATATTTGCGAAAGTTTAACTACGTGTGAAATTCAGATATAAATAACGCTAACGCATGCGGTTGGAAGCGAGGCGCCAGGGCGTGGGCAAACAGTAATCGTCTTCAGGTATCGACTGGTTCCACCTCCTGAGGGCCGCTGCTCGACGAATACCACTCATGGCCACGTCCACATCCAACAAGCTTGTAATAAACATTAGACAGGTGTTTATCATGACGCAGCAGCAGCAGCTCATCAGTGCTATTGACCAGTCCTGAATTTTTTAGCTTGATAAACGCAATCATCCACCGAAACGCGTGTCGACTGTTCCTCGCCAGATTCTTACAGTCCCACGAGGGTGAGCAGCTTTTCCGCCGGCTTCAAGTCTCCTCTTTCGTGCAGGGCCACTGGCATTGTAACGCACATTCTGCACGGTCGTTTTACTATGCATCGATGCCGCATGGGACAGCAAGCGGTTGTACACTCCACTGCGGCGTACGGGCCGCACACATACACACACCGTAACGATAATACAGCGCGCAGGACGCACGCAGTGAACACGGAAGAACAAAAACCGTTCTAAAGCACCTGTTCACTCAACCAACTCAACACCACACATACTCCGCGCATGGTTCCGACTGCGGGCTTGGCTAGCGCTTCGACTCGTCACGGCCAAGCTGCATGCACTGCGCTCTTGTGGTAACAACGCTCATGAAACGAAAAGAAAATTTTAATATGTAAAACCATTCAAGTTGTCAGCTAAAAAAGCTACGGTAAAATTAAATACGTCTGATATGTTTTCAAGGTGGTGCGCTTTTGCGGTGTCAGCGACGTAAGCATGGATGCGAATACGCGAATGATGCTATGAATTTCCCGTGCATCTCTGCTAGCCACCACCGTAGCTCTGCAAATGGCATCGTGCTCGGCTTTTTGCGCGGCTAACTTGCCCGCATGAGTTTTACTTCCTCCGTGCACACATGCTTGGTGAGGTGAACGGTGGTCGGTGCGAACAGTTTGAAGTTTAATCGACTGAAAATTGCTCAAGGAAAGTCAGCGGCATTCATTTTTATTGTTTCTGTGCATCGCGAGTGACTGGCGGCAGCCACACGGCATCGTCTCCGGTTTGGTGAACTTGTGAGAAGGTGAGCAATTAATTTTGTTCTCAGATTTTGAAAGCGGTTTTTTGTTTCTATTGTAACCCTGTGTCTCGTCGCATGTTATGTTCACGTTAACATCAGCACAACGTGCATGCGCTTTCTGTCTCTATTTGAAGTAACATTGGTCGATCAGCGTAAACTTTTGGATTCAATTAAGCACAGGCTGTCCATATTGGTAGTGCGTGTCGAATGTGCTTTGAGATCATTCTGCGCTCGATATGGTCTTCTGATAATTTATTTATTACCAGGTATGGTCTAGAGATTTGGAACCGTTCATTCCACTGCAACAGTGCTGAAAAGCTGTTTTGTGTTCATGCATCTGCTGTCCTTAAACTTTTCAGTAATCATTCGCGTGGTTCCTTTGGATCTGGACAACCGGCTACTGTTGCTAGGGACGCCTCGCAGCAGAGCCCTTGGGGACGCCCAGTGGGTCAACTGTTTGTCCAGGTGCCAAGTTACCAAAGGTACCATTCCAGACTTTTTTTTTTCTGTTCATCAACCTCATATTCCTTGCAAAAATTACAGTATGTAATTAGGCACTAAAAAAATTGGTAACTTATACACATTTCAGGACAGTTGAGAGAAATGAAATTAAAATTGGTTTTTGAGGAAAGGAAATAGGGCAGTAACTGTCTCACTTCTCTCGGTGGATTCCTGAACCTAACTGAAGGAATAAACGAGGGAGTCTAGAGAGAAATACACATGCAGCATCAGTATTCTCTCTGTAGACTTTTCAAAACCTGGATTCATTCCTTCTAGGACAGTGCCAAGCAGTAGGTGAACTGCACACAATTCTGTTTTCCTCTGGTGCAAAGTAAAGAGTGAAAATTTTATAAGACAAGTCTCTACCCTGTTTCATTCTCACTGCATTTTCTCAAAGCATAGTATGAAATGCTGTATTTCTTATACCCTGGTTTGCTTTACTTTGAGCGGTAGGTATTGACAATGAACATCAAGGCAACTCCACTCTCATTGCTTGTTGCTGCTTTTAGGTTGGTTGGTAACAACTTTATTCATAGTCCTGCAGAGCTTTCGCCGACGGGGCCTTAGGTCTCCCACGTGGGGACGTCGAGGCGCTGCCTCGCCGTCGCCTCGCGGGCCTGCTGGACGGCCCAGAGTTGGTCCCCGAGGCTGGGGCTGCGCAAGGCAGCGGCCAACCGCGGCGGGAGGGTTCCGGAATTAGCACCGTGAAGGTTTTTGTTGCAGTCCCAGAGCATGTGAGTTTCCTCCATGATTTTCTCTTTGCTCAGTCCTGGCCTTAACATATTTTCTTCTGCTGCTTAGCTTCGAACTATTGACTAGGTTACATGGTTCTGCTACTTCTATGTTCACTGTGAGGTTTGAGAGCTTGTTGCTGTGTTCTTTTTTTATAAGCATCTTTGTCTTCTCGAAGCTGATTGGCAGTCCGGAACAGGGACCACATGCATTGTTTATGTTAAGATGACGTCATGATAGCCTAACACATAGTATCGTTGCCATTCGAGCCCCCTGTGTACTTGCTTTGTTGCACTGGGAGCAAAAAAGTTTAGTGGAAGTCGCAATGAGGCGCACTTTTGTTCAGACTAGTGGCAAAGGTTTACTGTTGCGTCGCAGTAAAGTGCTCCCACCTGTTGCGCACGAGTATTTAGATGGCTGTTAAATACTACTATCAAGGATTTAGCCATTGTGATGTCGCAGGTCTGTTGTGTAGGATTTCAGATCATTGTCTTGCACTGTCCCTGAAGCCTGTTGTGTGTCAGTCACGCCACTATGCTGTTGTATTTCTGTCCAGTGTAAAAAATATTTTCTGTTATTATGCTAAACGCACAGGTTCATGGGGACGTAAATATTTTGTGTCGCTTCAACCGGGTAATGCTTCAGAATGAACACATGCAAAAACACATACTGTTAAAAGCCTTGGCTTGTGTAACCCAAGTGTGAGGAGAATACTATTATGGCAGGGATTCTTGCATTGCAACCTTTTAAATTCCTTTTTTGTAAAAAGAATGACGTGAGGTTTCATGAGTTACAGCTCTGTTTCATTGCTTGCTCAGAGAAAGCATTGTAAGTAAGCAGTAGTCGCTTTTTTCTATTGTTCAAGTAGCAGCATCAGCATGCCTCATCATTTTTGTCTTGAATGATTGAAGGTGCTTTCAGAGCATTGCCTTCTTTTTTTCTTGTTGTTTATTCAGCATGCAATATTGTGTCTATAGATTGCTCTTTAGCATTATTTTGCGTTCTCCCAAGCAAAGTTTAGGCGACCAAATTCAGAAGCACCCTGTATTGGCCTTACATGCTCGCTATTAATGCAGAAGTAATTATAAGCCGCACTAAACACCAAATCTACATCCTTCAAAGTGGGTCTAGAAGCTTGTCTCCAGACTCTTGCCTTCAAGGAGTTCTTACACGTTTCACATATCTGCTTGGTGTTGGAAGTGACAGCCTCGACTGATAATGATATGCATTAGACACACATTATGCATTTACAGTTAGGACGGAACGAAATGCGAACATACATGTGCAGTACTTTTCTAATTTGCAGCGAGGTATACATTTAGAAAGGGTTCATATATGTGTATTAGGTAGATCTCTTAACCAGAAGCAGGAATCAGGCTAGCTGCATACTCAAGCTGAAATCACACAGGTGAAATATTTTGCCTTGTTCATAGGCGTTGTTTGCATTTCATTCCAGCCTGATTGTGCACTACTGCCATAGCAGGTACCCTATCTAAATGAGACACTCTCTTGTGGCAAATCATGCGCATATGTTTTAGACACGTGTGTGAAGAAATGTGCAGCTACAAATATTGCATACTTGGTTATTCATAATGCTTTTTTTCTCATGTGCATAGAACAATGTTCAGCTACATTGCTTGCTTTGTTGTTACTACTTCTATTTTTCCGCTAATATTAAACTACATATTAATCTCAAAGACCCGATGTTCAACTGAATGATCCTTCTGTGTACCACTAGGAAGGCAAAAGCATCACGCCTAGGGCTCATTCACCGCCCTTCATCCCTGTTTTGGTTTCAGTCGGTCAGTTATGCTATTAATGAATGTAATCACTTTATAGCACAAGTATATATGAAAATATATTTTGGGCTAAATGAGGTTAACAAGTTATCCACTCTGCACAATGGTATGGTTGGTCTTGTACATCTTTACTTGGGTGTTAATGTTTCTTTTGTGGTTGCTGGCTAAATAACTTTGCCTGCCTATTGTATCATAAGTCCTTTTATGCCTGTCTTCCTTCCTACTGGCTCTCTCCCTTTTCAGTCATTCCTTTTTCCTTTAAACTGGCGATTGGTCACAAGCCTGCTGTGGGAATGGCAGCTGGCACTAGGCCCCTTTTTTTTTCATTGAACCTGCACTGCTAATATTAACACTAATAGTACTGTATCAGTATTTATGTGATACTGCATTTTTTGTTATGCATAATAGTTGGCTAAGCCAATGGTAGCAGTGTTGAATATCACAATATATCATGCATATATCTTGCATGCTATATCAGTATCAGTTTATTCACTTTGGATGAAGGTTATACAAACAGGGTCATAAAAGCATCTGGGCCCTTAGCAAGCTGCTAGTTCGGGCCCATGCAATAAGTGCACAAAATAGCGTACCCAGGCGTCAGCATAAGAAAAAAAAGTGTACATTTTAAATGAATAGAAGATGTTACACAAAACTATATCAGTATATTCACTATTACACTACCCTCAATTTCTTTCAGCTTGGCCGTTTGGCTGTAGATATTTTGTGCTACTTTCCTAGTTAGTCCACTCAAACTAAAACTTTGCGTTCTGTGTTGCAGGTAGAATCTACAATGAATGCCGCACTGTGCCTTGTAAGCAGGAGGCGGTGTTAATGGAGCCATGAACTTTTCTTGCGGATGACTGGCGTTGGCCTTATTATGCACTGAACCTCAAGTGTGAAGAGGAAAATGTCGTGTTGGATTTCTGCAGAGGTGAGACATCATGGTGAATCTACCAGTGTGAAAGACGAGACAAGAGACAAGACAGTCGCTGAGTCACGGCCAAAGTTTATAGAAGTGAATAGGGAATACATGAAGAACCCAAGCAACACCACAAACCACACAATTACAGATCAGCATACATGACAACATGAGTCAATGCCCCTGAACATTCCCCTGATCGAGATAGTCCAACTCATTGCGTGTTAGTGCGATAGACAACACACTTGCACATTAGTCACCGAGTCGTAAGGTGTGTCTAGCCTCAATAATCTACCATTTAATTTTCTCTGAATTTACTGCCAAAATGTGTGCTGCCAAAAGGAAAGGGTAGCAGCCTTCACATCCCTTGCAATATACAGAAAAGTTAGAACCCCTACCCTCTTGTGCTCTTGTAATCTTACATTGATACACCTTCCAGTTTGACCTATATAGACCCGACCACAAGATATAGTGTCTGATACCATGTTCATTTTACAAGGTATATATGCATTTCACTCCACATGTGTACTTTTCTCTAACCACATTCACAGAACTATTCTTAACAATTTTACATATTTTAAACAACTTATTAGCTGCAAAGAAAATTGCTTTTCCATCATACCTTCTGGCCGCATTTTTCTATTTGTGCGACAATTTATGTACGTTCGGTAACACAACCGGTCTTTTGGCATCTCGCTGTCTGGCCCCGGCCTGATTGCGCCGGTCGCCGTGAAAAGCTTTCGGCTTCTTTAACAATTTATTGTATGCTCTTGGAATAACATGGTTAGGAAATCCTGCGTTCATTAACGTAAAATGTGCTCTTGGAAACTAGTCGTCATGCTGTGAAAGCATGACTTCATCAATTCTGAGCCCAGGCTTGACAGTCCAATGCTATCTTTCACTAGCTTGTAATAGCCAACCTGTGTCCAAGTAGCAGCTTAACACTCCTGGGTGAATATTACCAGCACACATGGTGTGTGCAGATCATCAAGGTAAGGTCCAGAAACCGCAGCTCTTTTTGTGGCGACATTTGCTCCAAGGTAAACCTAAGACAAAGGCCTTGCTCCTTAAACAGCTTGAGAATATGTTCACGTCCCAAATTATCAGAACCTTTGCAAAAGACCAGAAAATCATCAACATAGCAAAAGATTTTTTCCCCAGTCCATGCAAGTCCTTGACAATCATTCTATCCACCCTACTTAAAATATCTCTTAGCACAAGGCCCATCTTCGAACCAGATTTTTGAACACATACCACACTACAATACTCTACAACCATGCTCTTAAAATAAATGCTATTCACTAGCATGCTCTTCAGATAAATTTCAGAAAAGGGTTCTTGCAAAATTTTGTCTGGTTATTTGCAAAAGCATCTGTCTACTTCGCAGCGTGGTTGAGTATCTGAAGAATGGCAATCCAGCGGATTGTCTGGCGGTTAGTGTCGATGTAGAACTATTTTATTCCATCCCGTATGAGGACCTTATGAAAAGCTTGTGAATGTGGATATCGGAGCACAATGATGAGCTTGTGTTTAGGAACAGGTGCGTAATAGTCTTTTTTTTTGGACTTACCTACTTTTATTTGAAGAGCATGTTTCTGGAGTATGGCTGTGCGGCATATGTTCAAAAGTCCAGTATATGTATCGATTGAATGCCTCTGTGCTAAGTAATATTCTCTTAAGCAGGGTGGATGGAGTGATTGCCAAGAACTTGCATGGGCTGGGGGAAAATCTTTCACTGCGTCTGATTTTCTGGTCTTTTACAAAAGGTTGCGATAGTGTGGGACCTGTGCATATTGTCAAGTTGTTTAAGGAGCAAGGCCTTTCTTTGTCTTAGGTTTTCCTTAGAGGAAATGTCCCATCAAAAAGAGCTGCGTTTTCTGGGCTTCACCTTGATGTTCTGCACATGCCATGTATGCTGCCGATATTCACCCAGGAGTGTCAAGCAGCTACTTGACTATTGGCCGAACCATTCTACGCTAGTGAAAGATAGCATTGTATCATCTAGGCTAGGCTCGGTAGATGAATTGATGCTTTCACAGCATGACAAGTGGTCTCCAAGAGCAGATTTTAAGGCTTACGAAAGCATTATTCCCCAACCATGCTATTGCAGGAGTGTGTGATAAATTGTTAAAGCTGAGCGTATAAGATTGACCAAGTTGGTCAGACATGCTAAAGGTAAGAATGGCGCAGCATCATGTAACGAGGACAGCAGGAGAGCACACACGCATTAGTGCCAACCTTGTAGCGGATACAAAATCCAAGAGCGTGTGATTGACATTCAGTGTTGGCAGTCAAGGATCGGGCTCATTCAATCTTGAATGTTCAAATCAGTGTTTTCTCATTTCCTTGACTGTCAGTGCTGATTGTCAAGCACGTGCTCTTGGATTCTGTATCCGCTCCAAGGTTGGCACTTGTGTGTGTGCTTGCTGTCCTGCTGTCCTTATTACTTGATGCTGCACCATTCTTCTCTTTAGCATGTTAAAGCTAAAACCCCTTCACAGGGATTGGCAGGATACGGCCGGGGCCAGCCTCGAGATGCCAAAAGATCGACTGTGTTACTGTACATACGTAGATTGTCGCACAATTTGAAAAATGTGGTCAGAAGTTATGACGCAGAAATGGTGCTCTTGGCCCCTAATAAGTTGTCTACAATCTGTAAAATTAAGAATAAATTTATGAATTTGGTCCGGGAAAAGCATATGTGCCTTGTAAAATGTATGTAGTGTATTGGATACTGTTATCTTGGGGTTGGGTTTATGTTGGTCAAACTCGAAGGTGTGTGAATGTAAGACTACGGGAGCACAAGAGATATTTGGATATTTGGATATTTGAATTTTGGAGCAGATTAACCGGAAAATTATCGAGGCTAGACACATCTTATGACTCGGTGACAAATCTGTGAGTGTGCTGTCCATCGTGTTAATATGCGACGAGTTGGACTATCTAGATGAGAGGAAAGTTAAGGGCGATCTTTTACTCATGTTGTGGTATAGCTTATCTGTAACTGTGTGGTTTGTGGTGTTGTTTGGCTTTTCTATGTACTCCCTGTTTACTTCAATAAACTTCAGTTGCGAGTCAGCGCCTGCTTTGTCTCCTTTCTTGTCATTGTCTCGTACTGGTAGGTTCACGTACTTGCAGAGTAGATTCACTGAATTGTATACTTGCAGAGGCTTGTGAAGAAAAACCAGAGGAATTTTCTTTCCTTTGTCTGGAATGGAAGTTAAAAATTTTTTTTCGCATAGCTAGATGTTTGCAGCATGAAATTCCATTCTGGAAGGGTAAACCCACTAAATTGTACATTTTGTGTGCAAGGGTACTGATGCTTGCATGAAACTGAAAACATTCGTCCAGGCTATCTGGCTAGCTTCCTTCTTCCTTGTGCCCAGATTTTTTTAAACAATACTTTGTCAGATTTATTTTGACCAGAATTTCTAACATGTTAATTACACCACATTTTGTGATCATATACAACAAAATTAAAAACATGATGGTCACTGGTGTATGGTTTAGTCTGGGGTAGAATGATGCGAAGTACCTAGTATATAGTAAAATTTAATATTACTAGTCTAACACAAACAAAATTGCTCTTTTTTTAGTGGAAAATTTTGCCACCAGAGTCGGAGCGGCATGGCATGATGAAGACTTGGACAGTATGCATTCCAAAGTACCTGTATTCATCTCGGCACGAGAACTTGCGCACAGTGCTTCAAACAGTTGGTGAGTACCTTGGTGCTGGGCTTCTGCTTAAATGGATAGGTAGATATTTTGTTTTAAATGTGCCTGAACAGCCAATTGGCCGAAACGAGTGCACACTAAATCAGTACAAATACCATGACGTGTACAGACATAATACAGAAATATGGTCACAAATACGATGATAATAATAGTAAAGAAAAACAAGCATTATGAAATAAACAATGAAAACAGCAATTTAGGCAAATGTTTCTGTGTCATAAAAAGTTGAATTGTATTATTTGCAAATAAGTCATTGGTGAAATGGCATGCATGTCAGGATAAAATCTATCATAGTATTTGGTGGTTTTTCCCTGAGGCACACGAAATCGCAGTGACATCAATAACTGCTCACAGTCAATAGAGACAAGCACAACTTTATGCAGAAAATGCATGTCACGCGTGAGTCACCTGTCATAAAGAGTAGACATACCAAGGTCTACTAGAAGAAAGTCGGTAGTCTTAGAAACGACAGCGCTCAATATATCTATCACAAAGGATGCATACAATCTTCCGCTGAACATTTTCGATTTCATTGCCAGAGGTAACAGAGGCACTATTCCAAGCTACTGATGCAAACTCAGGACCTGGAATCTCGAGAGCACAGCAGCCAAATTATGTTTTTAATCTGAATAAGAGTGTGTATCTGAAAGTTTGAGCAAAAATTGAGTAGCATTTAGATATTCTTGCACGAAATACCGCTGTTAAAATTGGTTATAAATGATTTGTCTCACATGTACGCTTATGTGCTGAATATAGTACGCATGGCTTGCGACCTGAGTGCCTCCAATATATGAAAACCCAGTGTAGCACATTCAGGCTTCATGGAGTGGAGAATGAAGGCAGTAATAAATTTAAGAACAGAAAACACAGGACCAGGAAGCTGACCGAATACACTGACACTCGGTGCATGAAGGGCATTATGGAGTTGCCTGTCATGTCGTGCAAGATGGAGGCTGCACAGAAAGATGTTAAACATGAGTCGATGCAGATACCTGCTGTCATTACGTAGTACTCACTGCAGAACTCAGCAAGCAAAAAGCAAAGGTAACAGCTGAGCATGGCCAGACTCTTGTGCTTTCCTCCGCAAGCAATCTGGAAGCGCAACTCTTCGAAGTCTTTTATGCTTTCGCTCGACATATACATCATCACTGCATGCGTCGAGGAAAAGTACATACCCTTGATGTCAAGTGACAGAGCACTCACAGGGCCCAGTAACAGCTCACTTAGGTGTTCTGATGCATCTACAGGGCACCTCATGAGAGATTCTTAGGCTTCAGAGCACTCAATCTACAGGGCGCCTCATGAGAAATTCTTAGGCTTCAGAACACTCAGCCCTTGCAGAAATTCTTTCAAAGTTTGTTGCCACATGGAACTCTTCGTAATAGTGACCCTAAATGCGAGCCTTCCTTTAGTGTCACAAAAAAAAGGCCTAGGACATGGGTCTTTTTTGCTCCTTCATTAGAACCAAAATGTTTGCGAGCGAGATCTTTCACAGATTTGGAATGATTTCGCGAAATGTCAAAGAGAAGACTGAAGCTGTGCGAAGCAATACCAGCAACAGCCCTGCCGCGGTGGCTCAGTGGTTACGGCGCTCGGCTGCTGACCCGAAAGACGCGGGTTCGATCCCGGCCGCGGCGGCCAAATTTCGATGGAGGAGAAATTCTAGAGGCCCGTGTGCTGTGTGATGTGAGTGCACGTTAAAAAACCCCAGGTGGTCGAAATTTCCGGAGCCCTTCAACACGGCATCCCTCATAGCCCGAGTTGCTTTGGGACGTTAAACCCTAATAACCAAACCAAACCAAGCAATACCAGTTACAAACACATCACAGCTGTTGAAGAAGCTGAAAGATTCATGCCTTCATCCTTTTTCTACATCAGACACATGACGACACTTTGTCTTCCTGGGCCATCATTTTAAAAAGGTTAACATAGCAGCAGCCTTCGGTTAAATTTATGCAAAGAGCCCTTTGTGGAAACTTAAGCATCTGTTCCTTGTGAGGCACACTGCAGAGATATTTGAATACCTTAGTGAGCTGCAACCAGCACCTGTGACTGCATTTTCACTGACATCAGAGATTAGTACATTTTCTTGCAGATACTGAGATAATGGAAACTATGACTTAAAGCATAAGGTTTCGGGGAAGTATGCTTCCTGATTGCTTGTGGGCAAGGGCTGGGTAACCACCAATCCAATGGGTACAAGCTTTCTCCTCACCTGGTGCTCGTATTCTTTAGGGTGAAATGCCTGCCAAATGGTTCATTGCCCCACCTTGAGATGAAGAAAATACCTTGTGCCATGGTGCTCTTTGTCCTCAGATTCCCTCGCGCCATCAAAAATCACAATCATCATCATGCTTGTGGGCAAGTGTCTGGCCTTTTTCAGGTGTTACCAATGTTCCTTGCTCGCTAAGTTGTGCATTAGTACTATGTAATGAAAAGCATCTGCATTGAATTGTATTTGGCACCCATCCTTAGCTACTTTCGATTTGCACAAAATTGTTGACAACCGTAAAGACTTTCATGCACA
The DNA here is from genome assembly GCF_055824585.1 of Amblyomma mixtum. Taxonomy (NCBI): domain Eukaryota; kingdom Metazoa; phylum Arthropoda; class Arachnida; order Ixodida; family Ixodidae; genus Amblyomma; species Amblyomma mixtum. Next base: position 33,801,020 of record NC_143017.1, on the reverse strand, counting down.
CAGTGGTGTCCGAGTAAGCGCATTTTGTCTGCTTCTTCCTGGCCCTGTGGTTTTGGCTGTTTACTGTTATGAGAAATGAATTTTAGGCAATGAATCACGTTGGTTTGGTTCTCAGTAAATGGCTTTTGCAAGCTTCTACGAAAGCCGATTGTTCAATAGCAAATGGTTCAAATGTATTTGTGAAATTTATAATAGGTGTTGTGTGGCTACTAAATGAGGATTTTTTTATCTTTTCAGCTGAATCCGACAGCAATGTTTAGAGGTACAATGTGTGCAATTTGTCATGAAAATAAAACGTATGTACTTGTACTCAACCAAACACTTGCCACTCTTTCATTCTAAGTTGCATTCTTTGTATGTGTGCAATACATAATACTTATTTCCTCGGCCTCTGGACTTCTATATCTGCAGTGAACATTCTGGGCAGAAGCTATACACAGATGCATGTGCATGTACTACTGAAAGTATTATCGAGAGCAAAAATAACAGACCCCTGCCAGCGCATGCTGATCTGTGCCAAACTGCATGCAAGCGCCGCTTGACGAAGCACTCCAGATGCCGAGACGAGCGCAGTGGCACGCAATGCATAGCGCTCCTCGAGATGGGCGCACGCCACTGTGCTGGTCTCGGCACTAGGAGCGCTTCGTCAGGCGGTGCTCGCATGCAGTTTGGCGCGGGTTGGCACGCGCTGGCAGGGGTCTGTTATTTTTGCTCTCGATAGTACATAATTACAATGCAGATTATTTCCGTTCTAGATCAGAAGACTTCCAAATGAACGGAGGAAGTATGCATACACATTACGGGACCTTTAATAAGAACACAACAGAAGCATTCATTGCAAAGAAACTATTTCATTCTCGTGAATAGCATAGCGTAACTTTCCGTTACCAAGAATGTGACAACCGTCGGACGGAGTCGCTGTATTCATGTTGCGGAAAACCCTCCGGCAACGCATTACCAGCGGGTTTCTCTGTACTGTGGAGCATTTTTTTTTACAGTGTACAAGAATGCAATACAAGGAAAATCTGAGACATTTCTGACCTTAGCTAGACTACAAAAAACAACAAATACTATTCATTTCGCTATCAGTCACCATGGCTCATTCCATTTTCCCGTACAATGTACGGAAAACAACGACTAAAACACGCCATACCGCATGCGCTCAATGAACTGGATGAAAAACAAATAGACATTCTGCAAATGTCGCACAAGAGAATTTTTAAAATTTTTGTTTAACCTGTAGCGCGTATTTCTTTTTTTTCTTTCTTTTTTTTAAATCTTGTTTCAAGTGTCTATTTTTTTAGTGTTCTGCACGTGACAATTGACAATTGACTGCTCTTTAAAGAGGGCTGTTTTATCAATTTTAGTAAAACTATGTGCTGTGCAAGTCCTTGCTGTCTGGGTGGCGGGGGCTTTGTCAAGCTGCAACTAAGCAGCTTTTTCTTTCGTCACCTTTTTTGCTCAAGAAGAATAAAGAAACTTCTTCTTCTTCTTCTTCTTCTCTTTCATCGACCTCAATTTGCCAGTAGCCGCTCTTGAGGTCCATCGATGAGAAATATCTGGCGTTGCAGAGCCGGTCCAGTGTGTCGTCGATGCGAGGGAGGGGGTAGACGTTCTTCTTTGTGATGTTGTTCAAGCGCCGGTAATCAACGCAGAATCGAAGTGCACCGTCCTTCTTTCTCACTAGAACAACAGGTGACGCCCAGGGGCTCTTTGAAGGCTGGATAACGTCGTCGCGCAGCATTTCTTCCACTTGGTCCCGGATGGCTTGTCGTTCTCGCGGCGACACTCGGTAGGGGCTCTGGCGGAGAGGTCGGGCGTGCTGGTCGGTTATAATGCGATGTTTGGCAATCGGCGCTTGTCGGATCTTCGGCGATGACGAGAAGCACTCGCTGTAGCTTCGAAGGAGATTGCGAATCTGGCCTTGTCTGTTCCGGGGCAGGGTTGGGTTTTTGTCGAAAACTGGCGAGTTCCTCTACAGATGGGTCAGGCGAATCTTCTACAGATGGGTCGTAGAGCGCGAAGACGTCTCGTACGTCGGATATTTCGTCGAGGAATGCAATCGTCGTTCCTTTGTTAACGTGCCGGTATTTTCCGGGGACGACAGCGCTAAGCTTCGGAACGTTTATTTTGCATTGGACGGCCCTGCCAGAACGTGGTTTGAAAACCACGAATCTTCCCTCACGACCTGGGCGACCTTCAAGAAGGATCTGCTGGCTACCTTCACTAACGTCGTACGTAGGGAAAAAGCGGAGATCCTGCTGCAGTCAAGAATTCAGCGCTCAAACGAGACCGTGGCTGCGTATGTGGAAGACATGAAACGCCTTTTCAGGCGCGCCAACCCCGATATGACTGAAGAAAAGAAGCTGTCCTTCCTGATGCGTGGCGTGGAGAAGCAACTATTCGCCGGCCTGATCCGCGATCCTCCACAAACCGTCGCCGAGTTTGAAGCTGAAGCTTCAACCATCGAAACGTCCCTGGAAGCCCGGACCCGTCACTACAACCGACCACTTGACGTGCTGTCGGCAAGCCTGCCGGAAGATACCCCTACAAGCGGGGATAATCTTCGAGATATATTACGCGAAATTGTTCGCGAAGAACTTCGCCGACTGCTGCCATCCCAAACAAAGCCGATGCAGGAGACACAGGTGGCGTCGCTCACGGACATGATCCGTGAAGAAGTACATCATGCACTTGGCTCCCCGTCACCAACGACACCAACGGCATCGGAAGCCATCCCCTATGCCGCCGCACTACGCAGTCCTGCGCCCCGACGAGACCTCCCAATTCCTTTTCGATGGCCACCAGCTCCGCAAGAACGACGTCCCCTAGCTCCCGCACGCCCACCTTATGAGCGAAGCAAGGGAACCAGGAAATGAGACCAGTGGAGGACTTCCAACAACCGCCCACTATGTTTCTATTGTGGCCACGCCGGACACATACTTCGCCACTGCCCTTACAGGCGCATCGGCCTGCGAGGTTTTGCCATCGACGCCCCACGACCGCTCCCCGGCCAGCGACCACGGAAAATCGACGACTACCTGCGTAGAGGGGAGTGCGCGTCGTCAAGGCGTCTTTCCCGCTCCCCTTCGCCGTCCACCGCACGATTTGCATCACCGGGCCGCAGCTACGCCGCGGCTGTCAGAGGAAGGTCCCCTAGCCCCCGTAGGGGAAACTAAACAAAGCAACCTGTGGAGGTCAGGTTGCTTGCCGAGGAAACTACGAAGATCCTCCAGCGACCACGCCGTATGAAGACGCCGCACCCACTACGCCGACGCCGCATACAAAGACAATCTCGACCACGTCGCGAACCCCTTCAAAACGACGCCGCCGTCAAGAAAAGCTTCGACCACACACACCCCGCTCAAGCGTCATCATCACCGTAGGCGCCACGGAAGCGAATAACAGTGAAGCCATTATCGAGGGGAACATGCAGTTGCTTCTCGACCGAGGAATCGGCACCGCAAGAGGCATCGCACATTCCCGCAAAGAACTGAATCACTCGGCGGCGGCGTAGCAACTAGCGTGCTCGGCGGTCGTCGAACAGAATGACCGCCGCTGTCGGCCGGGCTCTTTTTAAAGCTGATAGCGAATCTTCGAGATAAAGCTTTAGAAGTTACTAGAACATTCTGGCTCAATCTAGAAGCGGCTCCGTCCGATTTCGATCAATCGAGATCGAAATCGTCTTGTGCGCGTCTTGCCGTGCACATTATGTGAAAACCTGCCGAGATTGTCAGCGACGAAAGACCCCTCCAACCCGACCAGCAGGATTTCTGAACCCCATTGAACCCCCCTCAAGGCCCTTTCAGCAGATCGGCATGGACTTGCTTGGCCCGTTCCCGAAATCAACATCTGGAAATAAGTGCATCATTATAGCGACCGACTACGTGACCCGCTACGCCCAGGCAAAAGCCCTACCGAACGGAACAGCAGCAGAAGTCGCCAAATTTTTCGTGGAGAACATTCTTCTGCGACACGGCACCCCCGATGTGCTCATCACTGACAGAGGAACAGCATTCACGGCGGAACTGACGCAAGCCGTCCTCCATTGCAGCCAAACCAGCCACCGAACAACTGCATACCACCCGCAGACAAACGGACTGACCGAGCGCCTCAACAAAATCATCGCCGATATGCTCGCCATGTATGTCGATGCCGAACACAAGACCTGGGACGTCATCTTGCCTTACGTAGTCTTCGCCTACAACACTGCTGTGCAGGAGGCCACCCAGATGACGCCTATTAGGCTCGTCCATGGCAGAGAGGCCAAGACCACGCTGGACGCCATGCTGCCGAACGTTACCGAGGAAGATAACGTTGACGTCGCCGCCTACCTACAACGCGCAGAAGAAGCCCGAAGACTTGCCCGATTAAGAATCAAAGACCAGCAGCGGACCGACGCCACACGCTACAACCTACGAAGACGCAACGCGGAATACAAGACAGGAGACTGAGTCTGGGTTTGGACGCCCATTCGCCGCCGAGGATTGAGCGAAAAGCTTTTGCGACGCTATTTCGGCCCGTACAAGGTTCTTCGTCGGCTAGGTGAATTGGACTATGAAGTTGTTCCTGACCAAATGACTGCATCCCAGCGACGCCGCGTACGACCCTAAGTAGTCCATGTCGTACGCCTAAAGCCCTATCATGCACGGTAAAGGACGCCGTGTTTCCACATTCGGTGTTTATTTTTGCACAATCCGTTTTTGATTGTTGATAGCCGCATTATTTTCTAAAGCATCGAGTCGATGCTTCTTTGAGAGGGGAGTAATGCCGCGAATCTTTGTAGCGTTTGTTTGTTGTGTTTATTTGTTCATGCTTCAAGGCTGCCGGCACGCCGCTTTATCGCTTCGTTTGTGACCCAAGACGCGCCGAGAATTATCTCGATTGATCGCATCCGGACGGAGCCGCTTCTAGTTTGTGCCAGAATGTTCTAGTAACTACTAAAGCTTTATCTCGAAGGTTCGCTATCAGCTTTAAACAGAGCACGGCCGACAGCGGCGGCCATTCTGTTCGACGACCGCCGAGCACGCTAGTTGCTACGCCGCCGCCGAGTGGTTCAGTTCTTTGCGGGCGCAAATCAGCCCAAATAAAGTTTCGTTTCGAAGACATTCCCGCTCTGTTTCTGTTCGTCGGACTGTAGTCACCACTACGTGACAATATATATATATATATATATATATATATATATATATATATATATATATATATATATATATATATATATATATATATATATATATATATATATATATATATATATATATATATTTTCTACTCCTGTAAAGAAGGAGCTTTCCATATGGTCTTCATATGCAACCTCATCTGGTTTTGGGGGTCCGCGTGCCACCCGTGGAGATACTTAGCTCAACCGCAACCTGTGCGTTCTCGTGCTTTCTTCTGGAGTCGCGCGGGGCCACACAGAGGTGGCTAGAGGCGATACTTACGCACACAATTGGCAGGCACTTGCCTTCTTTTGTTAACCACCCCTACGCTTTTTTTTTTCCCTTAACTAGTCGCGTGCCCGCCCAGGCCCACCACCCTCTTTCACCTCTTTCACGGCGGCGCCTTTCATGGAGCACCTTGACGTTTGGGTTTCGTGTCTCGGCTGTCTTCCTCTTTCCCCTTTGATTTTTTCTCATTTTTCTTTTTCAAGCCCTGTGTGTGCTATGTTCACTGCTATAAGAAGACCCTTCTATGCACTGTATGATCATTCTTGAAAAAGACCAGTCCCTGGTCGAAACGTTGAATAAATCTGTTAAGTTTTTCAATGTGACTTCCCTAACTTATTATATTTTTAATCAGTTGCCTTGAAGATTTTGTTATCCCTTATATATATATATATATATATATATATATATATATTATTATTATCATTATTTTTTTCTCTCCCTGCCCTTCTTGAGGTACACTCCCCCGGTGTTGCTCTCCCGTGTGCTTTTCTTTTGCCTTTACTAAGTACAAGATGACAGAAGCCAACAGCCACAGAAACCAAGGGGCACAGGGGATTTTTTTTAATTAATTTATTTATTTTGAGGTGTTGATTAGTTTAGAATATTACTGAATATGTTATCGCTTAAAGCTAATTGATTAGAAAAGCAGAAGAAAAAACAACCACATGCCGCCGGTGGGATCCGAACCCACGACCTCCGAATTACGCGTCCGGTGCTCTACCTCTCAGCTACGGCGACGGCTGTCAATTCTTCCGCTTTCGGGGGTATTTATGTTTACAAATAACCTAACCTTGAGAGTGTTCATCAGCGCCACCCACGTTCGTAAGCGGCGGACGTAGAACGTCCTGAGTTACCGCTGGTGTGACGTAGAACGTCATCGAACGGCGAGGATGGAAGCTGAGTGAGAACCCTCTTATGCTTCCTATGGCATCAAGGCTGCCAGAACCGAGGCCCTCGCTAAGCAATTAAGCAAACAAGGTAAAGGGAATGAGGGGCTCGTTATAAATATGAGAGAAGCCAACAGCCACAGAAACCAAGGGGCACAGGGGATTTTTTTTAGTTAATTTATTTATTTTGAGGTGTTGATTAGTTTAGAATATTACTGAATATGTTATCGCTTAAAGCTAATTGATTAGAAAAGCAGAAGAAAAAACAACCACATGCCGCCGGTGGGATCCGAACCCACGACCTCCGAATTACGCGTCCGGTGCTCTACCTCTGAGCTACGGCGACGGCTGTCAATTCTTTAGCTTTCGGGGGTATTTATGTTTACAAATAACCTCACCTTGAGAGTGTTCATCAGCGCCACCCACGTTCGTAAGCGGCGGACGAAGAACGTCCTGAGTTACCGCTGGTGTGACGTAGAACGTCATCGAACGGCGAGGGTGGAAGCTGTGTGAGAACCCTCTTATGCTTCCTATGGCATCAAGGCTGCCAGAACCGAGGCCCTCGCTAAGCAATTAAGCAAACAAGGTAAAGGGAATGAGGGGCTCGTTATAAATATGAGAGAAGCCAACAGCCACAGAAACCAAGGGGCACAGGGGATTTTTTTTTATTAATTTATTTATTTTGAGGTGTTGATTAGTTCAGAATATTACTGAATATGTTATCGCTTAAAGCTAATTGATTAGAAAAAGCAGAAGAAAAAACAACCACATGCCGCCGGTGGGATCCGAACCCACGACCTCCGAATTACGCGTCCGGTGCTCTACCTCTGAGCTACGGCGACGGCTGTCAATTCTTCCGCTTTCGGGGGTATTTATGTTTACAAATAACCTAACCTTGAGAGTGTTCATCAGCGCCACCCACGTTCGTAAGCGGCGGACGTAGAACGTCCTGAGTTACCGCTGGTGTGACGTAGAACGTCATCGAACGGCGAGGGTGGAAGCTGTATGAGAACCCTCTTATGCTTCCTATGGCATCAAGGCTGCCAGAACCGAGGCCCTCGCTAAGCAATTAAGCAAACAAGGTAAAGGGAATGAGGGGCTCGTTATAAATATGAGAGAAGCCAACAGCCACAGAAACCAAGGGGCACAGGGGATTTTTTTTAATTAATTTATTTATTTTGAGGTGTTGATTAGTTTAGAATATTACTGAATATGTTATCGCTTAAAGCTAATTGATTAGAAAAGCAGAAGAAAAAACAACCACATGCCGCCGGTGGGATCCGAACCCACGACCTCCGAATTACGCGTCCGGTGCTCTACCTCTGAGCTACGGCGACGGCTGTCAATTCTTCCGCTTTCGGGGGTATTTATGTTTACAAATAACCTAACCTTGAGAGTGTTCATCAGCGCCACCCACGTTCGTAAGCGGCGGACGTAGAACGTCCTGAGTTACCGCTGGTGTGACGTAGAACGTCATCGAACGGCGAGGGTGGAAGCTGTGTGATATACATCTCATGCGGATATACAAAAACGGATTCTGTCCGTACGTCCAGCGGATGTACGGATATCCGAAATCGGATTGCGTTCGTACGTCCGACGGACGTCCGATCTCGGCAAAGGACATTCGAATCTGTCTCGTACATACGACGGATATCATTGGTTGCCTGGGACCTTTGCGCTTGTAAGCGGTGTCTCGATTCTCTTCCAGTTCCTAATCCTGGAACTTAAGAGCTGAGCGTTACCTGCCCCGGCCACCATGTCAGACAGTCTGAGCCAACCATCGCCGCCCATCGTTGCTACCGTTCTCTGTTCCAGGGTAAAACGCCAGCATGACCCTTCTCTATTGAGTGGTTCCAACGACCATGACGTTGCCGATTGGCTGGCCTCCTACGATTGCGTCAGCAGTTAGCAGTCGGTGGGACGACTCCGTTAAATTGAGCTACGTCCTCTTGTACCTCACGGATGTGGCCAACCTATGGTTTCTTAAAGGCGATGTTCCTACCTGGTTCACATTTAATACGAGCTCAGCTGATGTTTTCAATCGTCCCGCCGTGGAGAAACTCTGCCCCTCGGAATGCCTTCGTGCTTGAGCTCAGCTACCGGCCGAAAGCTTCACTAGCTATATTAGGATATCGTTGACAAATGCAAGCGTGTCAACACATCTACGCCTGAGGGTTACAAAGTTAACCATATTTTTTAAGGAACCACTGATGACGGTTTCCAGACGCTACTGGCGAAGAACCCCACCAACGTGGCTACCGCCAGCCGGTTGTGCAGAGTTACGACGAGTTAAGAATGCAAAGTGCTTCTACGCGGCAGTCTGGTGCGCTGCAGTGGATCCTGCTGGCTCGGCCCTTGGTGCATCGTCTTTTGAAAACTGTTCATGCACCACCTTAGACTTAATCCAAGAAAAAGTGGCCCACCAGCTTCCTCTTTTGTATCCCATTCAAGACTCCGTCTGTCCTACTCCCGACCTAGCGGCGTCCCTCGCGCCGACAATCCGCCGCGATATTCAGGACCAGGTGGCTGCAGTCCTGCCACCGAACACTCCGCTTTCTCCTGTAGCAGCACCGCTCACCTGTGTTGAAGCAGTCACCCGCACACGGCGCTCGCCCACCCCTGCCGCGAACCGTAGCAGTCCTCCCTTTTATTCTCCACCCCCGTCAGTGCCACCATCGCCAGCCTCGTTTCGGCGAACCTCGCGACACCGAACCCTTGACGTACCGACGACAATCGACCAATATGCTATGCTTGCGGGCTTCTAGGCCACGTCGCACGTCTTTTCCATGAGCGATCGCCTCATTATGCGGATGATGTACGCCTGTAAAGATACGACGCAGAGCCGCCCTTGCCTAAAGCTCCTTCTGGCTAGTCTGTGCTTTGCGAACAGTATCTTACTTGCCTCTCATCCTCACCTCGTCGATGTTTCATTTCTGCGAAGCTCCGGCGACCGGATCCCTTCCCAGAATAATGAATGGTGCAGTTCCGGAGACAAGAATTCTATGGTTCGCGAACTGTTTACCTCATCCGTTTCCTGCCGCTAGTGTGACTGAGGTATTTGTGGAAGGCATCCCCGTTCTCACACTCATAGATGGGCACTGCCGTGCCGAGATTTAGTGACGCCCTTTCCTGCAGATTTCTCAAGGTGACGATGCCACTGTGCGAATTTTCAAGGATGTCGACCACATGCTTCGGCGTGGCATTATACAGCCTTCTCACAGCCCTTGGACCTCTCGTGTTGTCCTGGTGACGAAACAAAATGGCTCCATAAGGTTCTGCGTGGACTACCGCCGTCTCAACAAGATCACCCGCAAGGATGTTTGTACTCCACGCCGAGTCGACTACGCAATATATTGATTGCAGTGAGCGGAGTATTTTTTATCCCTAGACTTACGCTCTTTACGCTACTTACGCAGGTCCCGACGGCTGCCACTGACTGGCTATAAACCGTCCTCGTCGTGCCAGGTTCCTTGTTTGTATTTAATGTGATGCCATTCGGCCCATACAATGCCCCATCCACTTTAGAGTGAATGATAAATAATATTCTCAACGGGCTCAAATGGCAAACGTGTATATGACCTGGATGACATTGCGTTTTTTCAAAAATTTAATTCCCATTTACAGTGCCTTCAGCGCGTTCCTACGTCCCTTACTGAAGCCGGGTTACAACTCAACTTGAAAAAAATCGAGTTTTAAGGACCCTCATCTCCCCTTAAAACTGTCAAAAATTGGTACATGGCCACAGCTATGGATCACGCGCTAAATAGAGCGGGGTGTATGGTGCATATTGGCACTGCATAAAAGCGCAGCTGGTCTGCACTAACACCGACTTCATCACCGTCTGAAGGATAACATGCGAAAAAGCAAACGCGGAAACAATGTTTCTGCCGCTATAATTTTCCGTAAAGAGACGCGAGTCTGAAATTTTTTAGATTTTGCATATCTTGCGCTCTAGAAATGCATTTCATTCTTTCCCGTGCAAGTGGATTTCTCTAAACCCAAGAAATAACAACTGGCCATAAACTGTCCTCGTCATGCCAGATTGCTTGGTTGTTTGCAATTAATTAATTAGCAATTAAGATAATTTTTCTAAATGCGTAAATTTTTACTTTAGACAGAAAATGTGAATAGCAAAGTTGGAGAGCACCTTCAGAAACCCCCATTCCATTTATTTGCGGTAAAGAAAACCTCACGTGTATCTTTTTTCCGAGCTCCAAAAAAATCCCGCGAAATACAAAAAAAAATCCCGTGACCAGCGCATTCGTGCGCCAGGATTCTGCTGCTCTCAACCGTGGCTTGAGTGAACGAAATCAGCTGCTGGCAGGGTGCGACGACCTCTATGCGCCGGCAGGCCGATATGTCAACGGTGGTTGCGGCACCCGCGCGATACAGTCTGCAAGCGTGACAGTGAGCTATAAAATGGCCGGGCATTGTGAGCTATAAAATGGCCAAAGGTGACAAACACAAATGCGACGAGTTTTATTCGCCACTGAGAGACAAATGAGGACAGGCAAGTATTTTACTTATGTTGTTTTGCTTCTCAGTGGCGAATAAAACTCCTCGAATTGGTGTTTGTCACATTTGGCCATGTCATAGCTCACAATGCGCGGCGCGTTCGCTGCAACTTGCACCGTCACGTTTGCAGACTTGCTTGCGCGGGGAGCCGCTACCACCGTTGACATATCGGCCTGCCGGCGCATAGAGGTCGTCGCGCCTTGCCAGCAGCTGATCTCGTTCACTCAAGCCACGGTTGAGAGAAGCACAATCGTGGCGCGCGAATGCGCTACTCACGTGATTTTTTTTTTGTATTTCGCGGGCTTTCTTTCGAGCTCGGAAATGAGATACACGTGAGGTTTTCTTTACCGCAAATAAATGGAATGGGGATTTCTGAAGGTGCTCTCCAACTTTGCTATTCAGATTTTGTCTAAAGTCAATATTTACGCATTTAGAACAATTATCATAATTGCTAATTAATTAATTGCACAACAAAAAAACGCCTATGATGCGCAAGCCGGTTGGTAAATGTATGTAAGTGGTTTCCCTGGCCTACCTAGAATATTTTATTTCTTAACCCTTGGCTAAAGTTAGCGTGGACACCCTGTATACGCTGAAGTTCCGCCCTTACCTGTACGGATTGTCAAGGTGCTCAGCGATCGCCATGCACTGTGCTGGCTTGCCAATTTGAAGGACCCTTCCGGCCGCCTAGCTCACCTCTAGGAATTTGACACCGCTTTAGTCTATAAATCTGCATGCCAGCACACCGATGCCGACTGCCTGTTTCGAGCCCCTGCCCAAAAACAGCCAAAATACGACGATGAGGACGCCTTTTTGGGGCCCATAAGCACTAGCGACTTCGCGCAACTCCAACGCCAGGACCCCTACCTACGGCATCTCGTCCATTATCAAGGTTGAAAGCTTCATCGCCCCACTGCAGCATTAAAGTGCGGCTTATCTATTTTGTGTCTGTTAAACAGCGTCCTCGTGAAAAAGAACTTCGCCACCAACAAGATCTCGTACCTCCTCGTCATTTTTAATAGCTTACGAGAAGGAATTCTGATGGTTTGCCACTATGAACCAACAGCTCACCATATTGGGTTTATTTTCTCGCATGCCCCGTCGCATTCAGAGCAAGTATAACTGGCCGCGAATACATGCTGAAGTCGCACGTTATGTGAAAACTTGCCGTAATTGTTAGCGACGGAAGAAAGAAGCCCCCCACCCGACCAACAGGATTCCTGAACCACATTGGAGTCCCGTTAAGACCCTTCCAGAAGATCGGCAGGAACATGCTTGGCCCTTTCCCGGAGTCAGCATCTAGAAAGAAATAGATCGTTGTAGCCATCGATTACATTCCCCGCTACGACGAGGCAAAAGCCCTACCAAACGGAATAGAAGCAGAAGTCTCCGAATTCTTCGTGGAGACCATACTTCTTCGACACGGCCTCCTCGAAGTGCTCATCACGGACATAGGAAAAGCGTTCACAGTGAAACTGACGCAAGCCATCCTGCGCTAAATCCAAACAAGCCCCCCGGGGACAACGGCATACCATCTGCAGACAAACTGTCTTGCTGAGCGCCTGAGCAAGACCACAGCACACAAGGCTGCCATGTAAGTCGATGATGAACGAAAGACTTGGCACGTCATCCTGCCTTACGTTGTATTCGCCTACAACACCAGCGTGCAGGAGACCACCCAGACGACGCCTTTTGGGCGCGTGTGGTAGCTCACTACCTTGCTCGACACCGTGCTGCCCAACGTTACCGAAAAAGATAACCTCGACGTCGCCGCCTACCAACAGCGTGTGGAAGATGAACGACGTCTTGCAGGACTGCGCATTAAAGATGAACAGTGCACCCTTGCCCGGCTTTACTATCTCCGCCGAAGACATGCAGATACAAGGCGGAGGACAGTGTATGAGTGCGGAAGCCTATTTGCCGCCGCGGGCTAAGATAAAAGCTTTTATGCCGCTGCCTCTTCCCATACAAAATTGTTCGACGACTTGGAGAGCTTGACTGCGATGTAGCCCCCGATGGTGTTATTGCACCTCAGCGGCGCCGTGCACTGCCAGAAGTACATTTTGTACGCCTAAAGCCTTCTTATGCGCGCTGGTGGACACTGTGCTTGCATTTTGAATGATTGGTATTCCGTTCTGAGTGTTTATTTTTGCCGACACTTGTTTTCGTCGTAAAGCATCAGCTCAATGCTTATTTAATAGGGCGTTTATGACGCAAAGCTCTTTGATGTTTGTTGATTCTTAACAGACGCTGGCAGGTGGCTTTATGGCTATGTTTGTGATGCAAGACGCAACCCGATTTATCTCGATTGACTTCACCCAGGCGCAGCCGATTCTACGTTATTCCAGACTGTTGTGGTCACTTTGCTCGCCGCATCTGTAAACCGACAGCGGTAGGCATTCACATCCTACGACCGCCGAGCATGCTTGTTGCTGCGCTGCCGCCGAGTCACTGAGTTCTTTGTGGGCGTAGGTCTGCCAATAATGAGTTTATTTCTGCAGCCATTTTTGCAGTCTTCCTACTCGGCGGACTGCCGTCACCACTACGTGACATGTTATTACCGCCAACCTTATTATTTCTATAATGGCGCATGCCTTGCCCTGATGTTGCATATTGACACCAGAAGATGAATGGTGAGTCGGCGCCGGCGACTCTCTTTATCGTTGTATCCATTTCTTGGCTACAAATTCAAGCTTAGCAAAAGCGATTATTGCAGAGTCAGTATTGAACATTTTAGCGAGTTCTCACTCCATCGCCAAAGAAAAGTGCGCGAAGATGAACGGGACAAGAAGAGGCGCAAAGACGCACACACAAAGCACAGAGCTTCCAACTGACTTTATTTTGTGAAAACAGGGCGCTTATAAAGCCTATAAACGTGACAATCAAGGTACATGCGAAAAAAACATTGAACGCAGGGCGAAGACAGTATCAGCAGTGCCACAGAGTGATAAGGACTGATGGAAAGCCCGGATGTGACTACCTAAGAATTCAATCTCTTTCCTTGATAGAGATGAGGAGCGCAAGCTGACACAGTTGTCACCCCTTTTGGAGATGAAGTAAGCGTCGGTAACCTCTCTTTCGGTTTTTGTTTTTGACTTAGCAAGAAATTTTGTCTTCTCCAGATAAGTTAAACCATTTCTCCTGTCGCAGCTCTTACAGCGTAGGGGTAGCTAGATTACTGCCCGTGCAGGTGCGTAGGGAGCGCGCCTATTAAAAACCGGGACAAAATGTCCTACGTAGGACCGCCGACACGAAAGAGGTATTAAGGCGAAAGCCTTTAATGTCTCATCGTTGTAAGCAGCAGTTGTCGACAGAAATGTCACGCTTTTCAATTGGTCGAAACGGCCGTGACGTCACAGTGCGCGAATTTCAAACGGGGCCAATTGTACTTTGGCTAGCCACCATGCAACCAATTGAAGGGATCGTATAGTGATGCTCCAAGTAAGCGGGACTGAGCTTAGTTAATTGCTTAATTAGCCAATTAGCGTAATTAACTTCTCTAGTCAGGCCATATAAATAAATAAAACAGAGTTAGGAAATTGGTCGAGCTCGGGAATCGAACCCCGGTCTTCGGCGTGCGAGACGAGCATGCTATCTACCCCGCCATGCCAGCTCGATGGTTTGGAATGAACAAAGGCGCGTCTAGTGAATACGGTGTCTTCGCTCACTCCCATCCTCCTCCCTTCCCTTCCGGCGAGGTTTAGGTGGCCACCGAAATATGAGAGACAGATATATTTCCTTTCCTCAAAAACCAATTTACCGACGAGTGAGGCGTAGAACCGAATGGGCAATGGCATACTATGGACTCCCTGGCAGCGTTGCAAGATGCTGTCGCGTTCCACTCTTAGAGGCGAAGCTTAACATCTTAACCACACATCAGTGACCACACTTTAGGTAAAAAAAGTGCCCCCCTGAATTTTGACGGGTGTTCACCGAGATATCTGAGACTGTTACTGCGTAATTTCCTTTCCTCAAATACAATTTTCATTTTCTTCATTAAGGGCCTTCTTTGTCTTCTTTCACTCCCACTTCCTCCCTTCCTCTACGGTGCGGTTGAGGTGTACACCGAGATGACAGAGAGTTACTGCGGCATTTCCTTTCCTCAAAAAGCGTTGCGTTCAACGGGCAGGGCATCGCGCCGAACGGGTGGTGGCGTTCCGTGGACTCCCTGGCAGCGCTACAACTCGCTGTCGCGTTCCACTCCTAAAGACGAAGCTTAAGCGTCATTAATTAGCAGTTGATTAGTATTCTGGCATTAATCAGTAATTAACAATTACTTAGTAATTTGTGATCACTTAGTAATTAGTACTCAATTATATGTGACGCCACCAGTGCCACAGAAGCAGCGAAAGTGGTTCGGAAAACGCTTTCGCCTCTACGCACTTTATACTTCGTCTCACAAGATGTTTGCAGCACTACGGAAGGTAGAGCTCTCTCGTCCAATCAGGGCTGCAGAAACGCAGAAAATAGTCGCTCGAATATTTGAGGAGTGTATGATTATTAATCAAAACAATAAGCATTGCAACTAAAAACATGATTTGGACAGGTATATTTAAATGGTAGGGAGTGTTTTAATCACTGGTGAAATTACCAGACAAAGCCCGTACGGACACATCTCTGCGGAGGCCTGCTGCGAGGTAGTGATGCGTCGCCACTTTCCAACATGGCGTCGGTCGAGTCTGTTGTGTCTCCTGTGTGTTCTACACCGACAGTGCGCTGTTTCCCCAAGCAGGCGAAGCAGGTGGCTTTAAATATTCTTGAAGCGCTTCGCGTCGAGTGCGGAGGCAGTTGGAGTACAAATGCGCTCATCAAGAGGACGGCAAAACTCACGCAGGTGAGCGAGCGAACGCTTTACAAGTGGACAACGGAGACGTTGAACGCGGGCCGAGTGTTGTTGAACGCGGGCCGTTTAACGTGCGTTGCCTCTCGTGCAGCACATGGGCTTGTTTTGCATTTCGCCACCATCGACACTCGGCTGCCTCGGCACGCTGGAGTAAATAAATTTATATGCATATGACACGATTACTGAAATTTACTGCGACGCGACAACAGAGGAACTGATGAGAACAGGTTGCGACAAAAAAAAAAAAGTGGGGCTAGTCCCTTTGGAACGGGCGTCCGCCTGTCCAAAAACAAACCAAAAAAAGAATAAAAAGACATCAAGCGCCACCTGCTATAGGTAGAAAGAAGCCACCTGGACATCAGGTGGATCGAACCACAGGCGCGTAGGAACACACTAATGTAGTGCGCGCCATCCTGATTGGACGAGAGAGCTGTACCTTTCGTAGTGCTGCAAACAGCTTGTGAGACGGAGTATAGACAAAGTGCCCCCTGAATTTTTTCCTAGATAAGTTCGGCAACGCATGCCACGCTTTACTAGCTTGGAATTAGCACTCTTGTTTTATCTTGGGCTATACAATCAGGAAACGTGGGCATCGGTTAAGTGCAAATTTAGGTCTAAAAACTGAATGTGGTTGTCCCCTGTCAGTTCATGGGTAGATGCAAACCTTTCCCCTCAGGGGTGGAGCTGTTAAGAATGTTAGTGAGAGCACTGTCAATGTCAAAGTTTAAATAATTGTCTAAAATCACCACAAAGTTTTAATCAGCGCGCTCTGGAGCACAGGCGATCCCTACGGACCGGCATAGGCAGTAATCTACCCCTGCACTCCAAGACCTGCGACAGCAGAAATTTCTTGCTAAGTCAAAAACAAAAATCGAATTATAGGTTATCGACGCTTACTTCATCTCTAAAAGGGGTGAGAACTGCGTCATCTCGCCTTCCTCAACTCAAGGAACGAGATTGAATTCCTAAATGGCCACATCTGGGCTTCCCATCCGTCCATACCACTCTGTGACATAGTTGATACTATCTTCGCCCTAGGCACGATGTTTTTTTTACGTGTGTACTTTGATTGTCACGTTGATGGCCTTTATAAGCGCCTGGTTTCACAAAAGAAAGTCATTTGGCAGCTCTGCGCTCTGTGTGTGCGTCTTTGTGCCTCTTTTTGTCCCTTCGTCTTTGCGCAGCTCTTTTTTTATGGGGGGGGGGGGGGGGTGGAGGGCATTAATATTAACCGACTAGCCCAACATCCTGTCTTATCTCATTTCATGCCTTTTCGTCTCTATACAGCTAACGAGGAAGTGCATAAGTTATCGCTTTTCTGATATCTTTACAACTGCGCTATAACTCTTCTCTTCAATCTTCCATTTAGTGTCGCATGGGACAAAGGCCCGGGGACAGGTTGACAAGAAGACATTGTGTATGCCACACGCCGTATTTCTCAGTCACTCGTCTGCCGCTCGCACCGGATAGCAAGTCCAAGAAGCTTGTGAAAATATCAGCTGGAAGTAAGTGAATAAAACGTTAGCGAAACGAAGAGTCGTGTTATTATGCCCGAAATGAAAAGTGTCTGTATCAAAATATTTGTAAACTGTGAGGAAGCGCTTCGGTGCTATAGCGTGTGAGGTATGCATATCTCCGTAATTGGACTGCTTGTAGTGGGACTGTGCTTAACTCCGAAACTATTCAGTAATGCATAAATTGGGCTCGGCAGACCAGGCAGAGGTCATCCGCATGTGACCTCACCGGACTTCTCTTTAAACACCCTACCGAAAGCATTAGTGGGCTCTGCAGACCAGGCAGAGGCATGCAGCCTTACGCACCCTTCCTCGGTCTATACCAGGTCAGTACCTACTACTGTACATTTAAAAGTGATGGTCGTGGTTATGCCTTGCTCCCAAGAGTGCACTGGTATTGCATGCGATGTCAAAGTTGATGTTGTGTGGCGACTTCGAGCTATATCCTAGCCCTAGACAGATGCCGACACTGTAAGAACGCAAGAATTTTTAAAGCGACTGATTTGGGGGAAGCAAAAATTGGCACGAATTGGCAGCATTAAGGACGCAAAACGCGAAGATGGAAAAAAATTTTACGAATACACCCAACAGCTCGATCTTTTAAAAGACCTATCAGTGCGCGTTCAATACTTCGAAAGAACACACACCTTCTTGCGTGAAAAAATTGTCGATTTGGAGAACAAAAAAAAGGCGTCATAACTTGGTTGTCTTTGGAGTACAAGAAGACAGCGATGACGCAGAACCTGTCCTTAAAAAGAATGTTATTTATGATCTTTTTCAAGAGAAGTTTTGGTGTGAAATACAACTGAGTCGCCAGAATCCACCGCATCTGTCATATTTTTCTTAATGGAAAGCAAAACGTCACGAGGAATGTCAGCGAGCTTAAGGCAATGGAATTTCCTGTACAAAATAACTATTCGCCGGACTCTCTCAGAATAAAGAACATTTTATGGGATAGTACGAAATCCGATAGGGATCAAGACATGATGCGCACTCCGCTGCACGATAAACTAAAGATGGGTAGACAGGTTTTTACGGGGGGTGTGGCCTCAATTGCAGAATCAGGAAGCGTAATACGTAATAATAGAGTACTGAGTAACTCGACCACCGCTTATCAAAGAACTCGCTCTTGTAAACATCCCCTGTCATTTTTCCTCGTCGTGATCATCCCTGCAAAGTCAAACGCCCAGCATGCCACTCGGCCCATTACGCACAATCATTCATCCCCAAAACCATAGCTGACTGGAATAACCTACCATCAGATATTGCCACTGAAGTTAACACCGATCAATTTCATCAAATGCTGTGGACTCATATCAGAATTTGCGTCTCTGTGCGTTTTTGTGGTTAGCTGTTTTTTTTTCAGGACTAATTTAATACCTGTGCATCTTGTTCGATACCGTATTGTAGTTTTTTCTTTTTGTGTTATCCTTGACCCCCCGGTGTTTCAATTTTCACACTTTTCTTATCTTTATTCGAACTTTAATCCACTTCTAATATTGGTGTTTGCGTATTTTGTGATTTTCTTGCTATGTTTGCTGAAATTGTTTATTCTTACTATTTTGTTTCTCGCATATTCTTATTAGTGTGTTTCGTGTGCCCCCCCCCTATGTAATACCCTCTTGCAGAGGGCCTTTAGGGTATTTGAATACATAAATAAATAAATAAATGCTCTCAGTGGTGTAAATAAGAGCGGTCATCTTGAATCCATAATTATACGGTATCAGCACACATCATTAAGATCACAGACTTGTTTGCGCAGAAAAATTCACAATAAAGATGTTTTTCCTGCCCTTTATCGCGTGTCCGTTGAGGCTGATCTTCCAGAGGAGGCAGTGTCGCCGTACTGATAAAACGAGGCATTGACGCTCAGATTGAAAACCAAGAAAGCCCTGCAACTAAAGTTTCCTGTTGGGGATGGTTCTAATTGCAGTTTTCAGGGCCCCGGATTCTCCGCCGCGGTTTGTGCGAGAACATTCTGATTTCGGGAATAGTTTTGGTTGGTTGGTTGGCCTCAAGTAGAATGGCACATACCCACTACGGGGGAGTGGCCAAGACACAGGCGGTGAACTGTCGGAATGATTAGCAGTTTTAGAGGAAAAGGAGTATTAATAGAGTATAGGCCGACAGATTGCGTTGCCGTTGCGTTGGACGACGCAACGAAAGTGGTCCTGTTAGCTGGGAGATCGGAGATGGGACGACGGCTTTATGTGCAAATTTGAATGCAACATATAGAATGGTTCAGTTTTGTATTGACTGAAAGAGAGACAGAAATAATAATAATAATAATAATAATAATAATAATAATAATAAATGGACTGTTTGATAGTCAGAAAAATGAAAACAAATTGAAAATAAATAAATAAAATTAATATTAGCATATCATCGTCATCTTCATCAGTCTGACTACGCCCACTGCAGGGCATGGCCCCTCCCATGTCTCTCCAATTAACCCTGTCATTTGCCAGTTGCGGCCACTGTATCCCAGCAAACTTTTTAACCTCATCCACCCACCTAACTTTCTGCCGCCCCCTGCTACGCCTGCTGTCTCTTGGAATCCAATCCGTTATCCTTAAGGACCAACGGTTTTCTTGCCTTCCCATTACATGTCCTGCACAAACTAATTTCTTCCTCTTGATTTGGACTAGGATGTCATTAACCCACGTTTGTTCTCTCACCCCTACTCCACCCGCTTCCGATCTCTTAACGTTACATCGATTTTTATTTCCATAGCTCGCTGCGTTGTCCCTAACTTAAGCTGAACCCTCTTCGTTAGCCTCCACGTTTTTGGTCCATAGGTGAGTACCGGTAAGATGCAGCTGTTGTATACTTTTCTCTTCAGGGATATTGGTAAGCTACCATTCATGATCTGAGAGAACCTGCCATATGCGCTCCACCGCATTCTTTTTCTTCTAGTTATTTCCCTCTCATGATCCGGATCAGCGGTCACTACCCGCCCTAAGTAGACATATCCTCTTACTACTTTCAGCCCCTCGCTACCAATTGCGAACTGTTGTTCTCTTGCTAGACTGCTGAACATTACTTTGTTTTCTACATGTTAATTTTTAACCAACCATTCTGCTCTGCCTGTCTAACTCACTGATCATGCTTTGCAGTTCATGTCCTGAATGACTTAGCAATTCAATGCCTTCAGCGAATGGCAGATTACTTAAGTATTCTTCATTAACTCTTATCCCCAACTGTTCCCAATTCAGGCCTCGGAAATTGCCCCTCTAAAAAGGGGGTGAATAGCATTGGCAAGATTGTGTCTGCCAGCCTAAAACCCTTCTTTATTAGAATTTTATTGCTGACTTTATGGAGGATTACGGTAGCTGTGCAGTCGTTATTGATATCTTCTAATATTTTCACATAACACTCTTCTACACCTTGATTCCGCAATGCCTGCATCACAGCGGAAGTTTCCACTGAGACAAATGCTTTCTCGTAATCAATGAAGGCTATAGATAGGGGTCGGATATATTCCGCGCATTTTTCTATCACGTGATTGATAGTGAGATAATGTTAGCATTCTTCCAAGCTTCTGCTACGCTCGAGGTTTCAGTGCATTGCTCATACAAGGTGGCTAGTTTTTCTAGCCCAATTTTCTCTCTGTCCTTCAACAATTCTGCTGTTACCTGATCCTCACCAGCTGCTTTGCCCCTTTCTGTATCAGTCGAGGTGGCCAGCGAACAAATGCACTTTATTGCTGAACGTACAGTGCTTTTATAGCCGCAAGGGGTGTGGCAACCAAGGCGCATATCTAATCTAGGCGAGCACGATGAATCGCCGCACCAGGCATGGCACGTGCGTCATTCCCCATACATCTTCCCTCCTTGATTATTTAAAACAGCGCAAAAGACAGGGACACAGAAAGAAAAGACACACACAGACATCTTCCCTCCTGTGGAGCATAGATGCCAAGTACTTGGTTGAAATTGCGGTCGTACCGCAGGCGCTGCGGTGGTCTCCTATCTCTTGTAGATCGACGCAATGCAAGAGCCTGCGGAGCCGTTGAGCTCACAGTCGGTCGAGCCGTAGTCACGGGCGGCGGCGCCTGCGGAATGTTCTGGGAGCTCACAGGCGACTCTCCAGTTGCAGCAGGTGCCGTGGGTTGCAGTGCTTCACACGCTCGTTCGCTCTCCCGGTCTTCGCATTCGGGGGCTTCTTGCTGGAACAGCTCACCAGTTGGAAGCAGACGCTGCCGGTTGCGACGTAGCACTCTGTTGTCCTCGGTAACTACTCGATAAGACCTCGGTGCAACTGCTCCGGTAACTTGAGCTCGGCGATTCCATGTCTTTTCCTGTACTCTCACGACATCGCCGGTATTGAGAGGTGGTAACGTTCTTCCCCGAGTGTCTGCCTGGGCTCGCTTGAATACTGGTATGCTTGGCTGCTGCCTGAAGTCTGGGAGTAGAGTGCGAAGCTTCCTGCCCTGCAAGAGTTCACCAGGGGAGCGGCCATCTTCGAGTGGCGTAGATCTGTAGTTGAGCAACCCGAGCCAGAAGTCTTCTTTTGTTTCTTCCTTTTCCTTTAGAATTCTTTTCACAATCTGAACCCCCTTCTCAGCGAGTCCATTCGATCGCGGCTCGACGTGACGTGGAAGAAGTCGTACCTGGATGCAAAGAGAGCAAATTCATAAGATGAAAACTGCGGCCCATTGTCCGTGTGGACTTCCATTGGAATGCCGTGCCTTGAAAAGATGGCGCTCAACTTCTCAATTACGGCACGGGATGTTGTACGAGTCAGCTTCTCCACTTCCGGGAAGTTCTAATGGGCATCAAAAACCGACAGGTACGAGCTCCCTCCGTACTGAAAAATGTCGACGCCTACGCGGTACCATGCATGGGTCGGTGTAGGTCTCATCATAAAAGGCTCACTTTGCTGTTTGTACGTATATTTGCGGCAAACCGCACAACTCTGCAACAAGTTTTTGATATCAGAGTTCAGCCCCGGCCAGAACACTAGGCCCCTGGCTCTTGCTTGGCACTTGTTCAAGCCCATGTGTCCCTCATGAATACCTTCAAGAACTTCCTTTCGCATTGACTTCGGGACTACAACTTTGCTGCCTTTAAATACAATTCCTTTAATCAATGACAGCTCGGACGCGAATGGCTTCATTATCCCCACAATGTCACCTTGGCCATTAATGTAGCGCATCACTGACTGCAAGTCCTGATCATCCGCCGTTGCTTTGGCCAGACGGGCCAGTGTTCTAGCGCTTACCAAGGTTGACATGACTGCAACCGCGTGGACTTCCACATCTTCCGTGTCGTCGGAGTAGTCCTTAGTCGCTGTCCTTGGAGCCCTTGATAGCATGTCTGCGAGAAAGAATTTCTTTCCTGGTACATACTACAGTTCAAAATCATAAGCCATTAGCCTCAAGAAAAAACGTTGAAGCCGGGGTGGCCTATCACTGATTCCTTTCGCTGCAACACCAAGCAGTGGACGGTGGTCAGTCTCGATAACAGTTTTACGTCCGTATACGAAGTGATGAAATTTTTCACAGCCGAACGTTATCCCCAACGCTTCCTTTTCAATTTGCGAGTACCTATGTTCTGGGCTGGCCATTACACGCGAGGCATAAGCGACTGGCCGCCAGTTTTCACCGTGGCGCTGTAAAAGTGCAGCCCCCAAACCATTCTTTGATGCATCTGCCACGATTTTAGTTTCTCTGGCTGGGTTGAAAATAGCTAGGAGAGGCGCACTGGTAAGCATGTCGCAGATCATCCTGCACTCACTAGCGTGGTTTTCGGTCCACTCGAAGACAGAGTCCTTTTTGATGAGGCTGCGAAGAAGCGTAGTACGTTCTGCGAGATTAGGCAAGTACTTGGTGAAATAATTTGCTACTCCTAGCATTCTGTGGACCGCGGCTTTATCCGTTGGGCATGGAGTCTCCCTCAACGACTGTGTCAACGCTGGGTTAGGCTTTATTCCATCGTGGCTAATGACGTCACCCAAGAATTTAATTTCAGTCACTCCAACCTTGCACTTTTCAGCGTTGAAAGTTAAGCCTGCTTTTTCTGCCACTGGCAGCACTTTCCGCAGGCGCGCATCGTGTTCTTCCTTAGACGAGCCCGATATTAGAATGTCATCAATGTACACTCTCACACCTTCACAGCCGTCAAATATTTCGCTCAGGATATTCTGGAAAACTTCCGGGGCTGATGAGATTCCGAACGGGAGTCTCAAAAATCGGTAACGCCCGAACGGAGTACCGAACGTGCATATAGTTGTTGTGGAGTCATCCAAAGGTACCTGATCCAAAGGTACCTGATGAAAACCCGCCCTTGCATCAAGGAGCGTGAAGTACTTAGCGCCGGCGAGCTCAGCTTCTATGTCCTCGCGTCTAGGCATCTGATAATGCTCTCGCTGTATGCACTCGTTGATACTTCTAGGGTCCATGCAAACCCGTATTTTTCCGTCTTTTTTCCGCACGATAACCAAAGGGCTCACCCAGTCTGTCGGTTTCTGGACCCTCTCAATGATGCCACTTCGCTGCATGCGTTCCAGCTCCTCCCTGAGAGGTTCCCTCAGCGCCAAGGGCACCCGCCGAGCTGGCTGCACAACTGGCGTCGCATCCTTGCGTAGGACCATTTTATACTGGCGACTCACGCAGCCGGTTCCCTGAAAAAGCTGGCGGAATTCGGTTAGAACGTCCTCACTGCCGCCGGCTGCGGTGCTTTCTTCTTTTACAGCATCCACTGCACGTGACACCAGACCCAGCGACTCGCATGCTAGTAGTCCCAGTATAGCTTGGTTGCCCTTTTTGACGACATAGAAATTGACGTCCTTCGACCGGCCGTTCACGGTCACTGGTAGCCTTGCCATACCGAAATGTCGAATGACACCACCGCTGTATGATCGAAGCACCGAAGCGCTCGGTTTCAAATCTGCTGCCGTCTTGCATCGTCGGTAGATAGAGTAGGGCAGCAAGTTGGCCTGAGATCCCGTGTCCACTTTGAAGTTAACCATCTGGTCTGCTACTTTCACATGTACTACCCAGTCCGCTCTCGCGTCGATGCTCGAGACTGTTACATCGAGAATGTCGAAGCTGTCTTGCTCCTCGCCAACTTCTCGGATTTGCGGGCCCTTCTTGCAGCAAGCTGCGAAATGGTTAACACCTCGGCATATGAAACACGTTTTGCCGAACGCAGGGCATCTGCCGGGTATGGCGTGTAAACGATTGCATCTGGCGCATTTCCGAGATTGCTGCTTGTCTTGCATCACTTGCTTATCGGGCTGTGCCGACGGTTCTGTTTGCACCGCGTGCTCCGCTTTGCGAACCTGCCCAGACCGCTTCATGACTAGCGCCACGTGCTTATCGGGCTGCGCCCAGGCATCGTTTTGCAGCGATGCTGCTTCCTCCGCTTTGCAAATCTGCTCAGCCTTGGCAAGTGTCAAGTCTTTTTCTTTGAGGAGCTTTTCACGCAGTCGTGGGCTACTGGTGCCAAACACTATTTGGTCGCGGATTAAAGAATCAGCTATTCCCGAAAACTTGCAGCTTCTAGCTTGTTTTCTGAGGTCCCGCAAGAAATGCTCGAATGACTCCCCTTCGCCTTGCACTCTGGATCGGAATATGTACCGCTCATAGACTTCATTCTGTTGTTCTTGGCAGTACTCCTTGAATTTCTTAACAACGGTAGCATAATCTTGCTTGTTCTCGCCCTAGAGAAAAAGGAACTTGTTAAATACCTCCAATGCGTCGTCTCCGGCAGTGCTGAGCAGCAGTGCTGTTTTGGCGGCCGTGGTTCGGGGCTCTTTTGGAGATTCCGATGCTTCCAGAAAAAGCTCGAATTTCTGCTAGAACAATTCCCAGTTCTTGGCGATATTCCCAGACAACAGCAGTGGTTCAGGAAGCTTCAGCAGTTGCTCCATCGTGTTTCGGTCGCTGCAGTCTTATCCTCAAACGGCAGGTCCCCCGACGTGAGCTATCCCACTTCTGACACCATGTATCATTCGAGGTGGCCAGCGAACAAATGCACTTTATTGCTGAACGTACAGTGCTTTTATAGCCGCAAGGGGTGTGGCAACCAAGGCGCATATCTAATCTAGGCGAGCACGATGAATCGCCGCACCAGGCTTGGCACGTGCGTCATTCCCGATACACTTTCCATTGCTCCCAAGACTTTCTTTACTTCCTCTTTCCTTACTGGCGAGACGTCCCTTTGCTGTGCTCTGCTGTCTCTCTCATTAACGTTCTAATTGCATTGGCTACTGTATAAATTTGTGTAGAACTCTTCGGCTATTTGAACTATCTTGTCCATATTGCTAATCACATTGGCCTCTTTGTCTCTTAACGCATACATCTGGTTTTTTCACCTGCCCCTAATTTCCTCTTCACCGCTTTTAGGCTACCTCCGTCCTTTAGAGCACGCTCGCTTCTCTCCATATATAGCTTCCTTATGTCGACTACCTTACGCTCATTTATGAACTTTGATAGCTCTGCTAGTTCTGTCTCTAAAATTAGACGCCCTCATGCTTTCGCGCTCCTTAATTAAATCTTTCGTCTCCTGAGACAGCTTGCCGGAATCCTGTCCAACCATCTTACCGCCTACTTTTACGGCGCAATCCGTAACGATAGCTGTGAGATTATCGTTCTTTGTTTCAACATTACGGTCATCTTCCTCAGTTAAAGCCGAATATCTTTTCTGTAGCGAAATCCTGAATTCCTCTGCTTTTCCGCTTACCGCTAAACCGTTAATGGGCTTCCGCTTTAGTAGTTTCCTCCGTTCCCTCTTCAAATCTAAGCTAATACTGCAACTTACCATTCTGTGGTCGCTACAGCGGACCTTCCGGGGATCTCCACATCCTCTACAATTCCAGAGTGAGCGCATACTATGAAGTCAATTTCCTTTTTAGTCTCACCATCGAAGGTCCTCAACGTCCATTTCCTGTTTTCTCGTTTGCGGAAGAACGTATTAATGATGACAGTCACCTACCGCCTTGTCTCTAGCCTGCTTCCTGCCTACCTTAGCATTGAAGTCGCCCATCAGTATAGTGTACTGTGATTTTACTTTGGTCATTGCCTGATTCCACATCTTTCATAGAAGCTTTCAACGATCTGGTCATCATGGTTTGATAAAGGCGCGTAGGCCTGCACCACCTTCCGCTTGTACTTCTTATTAAGCTTAGTTCCAATAGCTGCCACCCTCTCGTTAATACTGTAAAACTCCTATATGTTGCCAGCTATATTCTGATTGATGATGAATCCCACATGTAGTTCTCGTCTGTCCGCTAATCTAAGATAGCATAGTACATGCCCGCCCTTTAATACTTTATACGCCGTCCCCCGAACTTCACTAAGCCCTATGGCATTCTCATTAACATCCGCTAATTCATCCAACAGCACTGCTAAGCTAGCTTCGCTGGAGAAGGTTCTTGCGTTACACGTCACCAGGTTCAGTTTCTAATGACGCCCTGTCCGGAGCCCGTGATTCTCAGCGCACTCCCTTGCGTCACAGGACTGACCGCCGCCATAGTCAGATGCTCCGCAGCTGCTGGGGACTAAGGGCCGATGGTTAATTGGTTTGTTCGTAGAAGGTTGCGACTAAGTACTACAGCAGGGTGCCCATATCCTTTTCTCATGAGGAAATACGTTGTCGGTTCTCGTCACCGAGATCAGGTCGCAGCCAAGACCTGGATAGGCGATTCCATCCACACGCGGTGATTTTTTTTAAGCCCGGTGGAGAATGGCGTGGCACTGGGATTCGAACCCCAGTTTTCTGGTGGCTCAGTGGCTATGGTGCTCGGCTGCTGGCCCGAAAGACGCGGGTTCGATCCCGGCCGCGGCGGTTGAATTTCTTTGGAGGAGAAATTCCAGAGGCCCGTGTACTGTGCGATGTCAGTGCACGTTAAAGAACCCCAGGTGGTCGAAATTTCCGGAGCCCTCCACTACGGCGTCTCTCATAGCCTTAGTCGCTTTGGGACGTTAAACCCCATAAACCAACCAACCAGTTTTCTTGCACGCGAGGCTGCGGATGCTCTACCTCTACGCTATCGCTGGCATGCACTCTTTACTGAGCTCCGAAAGGAAATTTCTAATGTACAATTGCAAACCTGTGCTCTTTTGGTGGGTGCAGCATGTTCTGCCGCACTGCTACCCCTGAAGCAGTCTTACACTCGAGCTATGTGCAACATTAAGAGCCCGCAATTAGCATTCTGTACCATTGCACACACACAAAAATGTCATCTGTTATGAAACAAAGACTGATATTGTTGAACTGCTCGTAAAAGTGAAAACTAAAGCGTCATCAGGCCCTGATATAATTACAAGCGCTTTCTTGCTTTGATATGCCGAAAAGCTTTTTGAGCTTCTGGTGTCCTTTTTTGCGCATCTCTTTCATCAGCTGTCATTCCTTCAGAGTGGAAAATTGCGCGTGTTGTTCCTGTTCTTAAGAAAGGGGACGCTTCACTGATATCGAATTATCGCCCCATATCTCTCACTTCTGCCTGCTGCAGATTGCTGGAACACATCATCGCCAAGTACATCACCTGTTTTCTTGACAATAAAATCCTTTCTAATGTCCAACACGGGTTTAGGAAGGGCTATTCTACGATAACGCAACTAACATCGGTTGTTCATAGTATCGCATCTGTACTTGATAAATCCTGCCAGGTAGATGTAATTTTTATGCATTTTAGTAAAGCATTTGACCTCGTCTCTCATTCTAAATTAATTGTCAAGCATAAACGAGTCGGTGTTCATAGCTTCATAGATAACTAGTTTCCAGCTTATCTAACCAAGAGCAATTTGTAGTATGCATGACCTTTATTGAAATAGCCTTCCTGCCTCTTCTGGTTTCCCCCAAGGTAGCGTCCTTGGTCCCTGTTATAAGATTGTTAAAGTAGTCACTCATCCCGTTCAAGTATTTGCAGATGACTGTGTTGTGTTTAATGTAATTACTAGTCGAGGAGACCAGGTCTTATTCAAATCAAACCTGAAGTATAGTTTGGATTGTTTTATTCAGTGCGACATGAAGCTTAACCAATAAAAAGAACAGTCCATTATACTCTTATGTTCTTCCATCATTCGCGCTTTCTGAAGTAAGTGAATATAAATATCTTGCCGTGACAATAACCAACAATCTAGGCTCGAATAAACATATAAGTAGCCTATGAGGATCAGGATTCGGTAAACTTTGTGTCCTCAAAGACTAACTGAAGAATTTTCCAGCCGACTTGATATGTTTAGCGTACTGATCAATAATCAGACCCAAGTTAGAATCAGCTTGCGTCGTTTGGGACCCATTTACTAAACTAGCATTCAAACACTTGAAATGATCCCGCGCAAGGCCTTTGGAATATTTTGTTCAAAATACCGTTCAGTCGACTCACAAACTACTACAGTGTGAAAACACCGGATTCAAACATTAGAATTAAGGCTAGCAATTCTCGGAATAAAATTCCTTTTCTTTATCAAACATAACACTTGTTCAGTGTGCCCAGATCCCTGCGTTGAGCCATTTTCCGCTCCACGGCTAACAAGACATGGCTACTCTGGTTCACTAGCTCCATTTACCGCCAGAACTAACATAATTAAATACTTGTTCTTCCCTGCCATTGTAACTGAATGGAATGTTTAGACTTCATTGAAAGCAGAAGATTTACGCCATCAAACTGACTGGATTTGTGTTCGAAAATTTTTTCAGTGTTCCTTCTATTTCTGTTGCATTGTATCCTCCTCCTTCTAGAGTCCAAAAAACCCTGCATTGTTCTGAGAATAAATGAAAAAACAAATCAATTTTTTGTTGATTCAACTAAATCAAATAAATCAAATGCCTGAGCTTTGAACAACAAACGCATTGCCGTCATGGTGTAATGCCCTCTCAAATTAACTTCATGTGGGGCTCGAGCAGCTCAATCAAGAGTTAGTTCTTGCATGCAGGTACCCTCTCCTCAGGCTGTTTGAAATATCAACGAAAGCAAAGAATGTCCTCCAAAGAGAAACTATGTCATCGTAACAACTTTTCCACCCACAAGCGCGGCCATAACAACATTCCGCGAGCTAAAATGCATTCGTTTCGCAAATCAGCGCCAAGTTAAATTGCCCTTTTTCGTGATGTAGCAGGCTGATATCCGAAGCCCATACTGTTCCTCTCGCACAACTACTGTTGGAGAAATCTGTGCACGCCTGAGCGGTGTTCATCAACGAGTCTCTCGAAACGAAATGAAAGCCATCTCTTGTCAAGGCGACCTTTACTCAGCCTTCAAAATGAAGAGCGCGCAGGCCGGCGGCGGCGGTGGCGGCCAGCGGCTCGGATAGCAGGGATGGAGGAATCAATGCGGATGTAGGTCGTAGGTTCTTCGCGGTGTTTCTGCACGCTGACCATTTGCGCCAGCAGCTACGTTTTTTGAACCATCACACTATTAGCATTCCTCCAGCGCCACTTGACTGTATCTTTGAGAAAGTCCTTGCTCCAGTGTATAGCGTTACAAAACATCTTTGGTATAACATCTTTCATCCACGAAGCCCGCCCAGCGAGTGTCTGCACGTTACAAGCCATGACACCTCGCCATGAACAGCACTCCGTGGTCAAGACAGGCGATAACACACAGATTAATAAAATAAACATAATCAACCTCAGATTGATGGCCGCGTTTTCGGACCGCTCAAGTGAATCGAGCTCACACAGCGCTAACACGTAGTTCCGTTTCATTCACGGGCTAAGCGGCATTTCTGGGGGCGCATCCACCTTGCATCCCAAAAACACCAGCACACTGATCGCGAGGATTTGCTTACCATCACGGTTTTCTCACCGATTGCCTTTTCTTCGTGTTAGGAACAAAATAGCGACATCATTACTCCGGAGAGAGAATAGTGGTTTCCGCTGCTTATAACACAACTTACAAAAGTGGATAGGAAGTTTTTCGCCGAGCAAATAATCTGTTCTTCTCACACAGCTCTGCTTACAGTGGTTTAGGAGACCAAATAAATAAAACCTTATCACATTGTCTTACCATAAGTGGGCGGTTAAGTTTGATGTCTTTGGAGACGTAATCCAAGAGAGAGAACGCTGTCGGCACCGACAATTCCGCGCACGCTTTTCCCGTGCAGCCTGATTGCTCTTCCGCCATTTCGGCGTAAATCGGGAAACAAAAACCACTTTCACGGGTGTAGTTTTGCCACTCGCACGCTAGCAGTGTGTAGCTTGTTCTGGTATCCAATACCACAGTGGGAAATTTGTTTATAACCTCGAATTCTCCATTCAAGTTTTAAAAACAGTATTGTTTTGGCGAAAACAAAAACGAAACCTGAATGCTCTTTTTATACGCGCCGTGTCTCCCACCGGATAGTACGTGGCGGATTTTTCGAATAATAATTAAGAAGCTGCATAGCATAAAGTTGTTTTTCCGTGTTTATGTTTATAATACCGGTATGGTCGACATCATTGTGCCATCGGCACCGAAGGAGCGGGTATATAGGGAAGAAGGAAAAAAACAATGGCTTTGCGAACACAAACGACCAAGATACAAAATGGTTAATGTTAATCGCTACTTCAACGGTCTCTTTTAGAGATGAGCACATCCTTGAATTATCACGCCTGTTTTGCCCCATTTATTTTCAGGAATTCTTAGGGGATGGTAGTGGTTACAGTTTTATTGGCACAAAAGGGAAGCGATTAGTTGAGGCCGGGGTCAATCCAGGGTGTCCTCCACTTGCAAACATTTTTCGACACTCTATAGACTTCTGTTTAATAGTCTGTAGAAAAATTCTAGACAACAACAGTCTATGGACAATACAAATGCTATAGACAGTCTGTAGATTTATGGCCATATACTTTTAGTATAATTTTTGCTATAAGCAGTCTGTAGACTACGAATCGGAAAAATGCTATCTGTAGGAAGGCAATAGAGTCTATAGACCACTTCTATCAGAGCCCAGCAGGGGCGACCTCTTGAGCCCGTGTGAAGAGGAAGTTTTAGGGAGAAATGGGCAATCGCTGATGAAGTGTGCTTGAGTTAAGTGCGTTGGACAGAGAGTAGATGTGTTCAATAGAGGACTGCCCACTTCACATAAGTACTGCGGGTAAAGCTCGTTGAACAGTAAAAACCGGAAGATAGAATGGAACTGTTTGGTTTATGGTCTAACGGGGCTAAACGTTAAACTAACGGCTAAACTAAGTTAATCACGCCCGCTAACATACGGTGGATTTCTTATTGCGCATGATACAAAATTGGCTTTTGTATGTACTCCACCACTGCCTGAGCAGTTGCTGAGATTTTAGAAGACATCAAGCCACTTATCGTCCTGCTTACATAGAAGCCAGTGAACGCTACCGTTCCAGGAATAGGAAACCTTTGTCTCAGGTGGATGTGCTACGGTTGCCCGATGCATCTTTAGCGCATTACTCCCAAGAAATCTGGAAGAGACATCACCAGTGATTATGCCAACTGGCCTTGTTATCAACTTGAACCGACATTATGTAGATTCGTCGAACAGACAAAAAGAATTGAAATTGTTATAGACTTTATAGACAAAACGTCTATGGACAAAATGAAATGAAGAGTGTCGTACACTTCAATCTTTAGATAGTCTATCGACTCTTTATGCTAAAAAAAATTAAGGCTGTTAGACTTAGGCTATAGATTGTCTGTCGACTGTCTATAGAGAAAGGAAATGAATCCAGTTATAGACTTCGGTTTATAGACAATGTATAGATGCAAAGAAATTTAGGTTGTCAGGGACTTTTGCCTATAGATTATCTATAGATTTCTGCGCACAACCACCTTTTGCGATCAGCCTCCATCGAAATGCGGCCGCCGCGGTCGGGTTCGAACCCTGGTACTACGGCTCAGTAGACGAGCAAGGTCAAAATTTACAGACCCGTTTACCATGAGAAAGCGCGTCTAGCACGTGGGCCAAGTTTTGTTTTGAATCATTCTGAAGTATTTTTCAGCGATACAGGCGGGTGTCTCTTTATTTACGAAGGGAGCTTTTCATTGCCACAAAAAAAGATTTAGTCGATTACACTCAATCGAATGTCCTTTTACCAACGGATGCTCCTCGTTCCACTGTCACCATGGGCCCACTCCGTTCCCCACATGATCGCTACGGCGTAAAGGGATAGCTTGAACAGCATTTACAGAGATGAGACTGCACCAGTGAAGCCGCAAGCGAGTAATATACAGAGTGCTTCACCTAGAACTTAAAACATTTTTTGAGCTAGAAGAGCGTTCTTTTCGGCATAACACTGTCAGCGGTGCAGTATATCAGACTACAGCTGAGGCGTGCTAACTGGCAGGATGGTTAAATAATATAGAATAGATAACTTTTAGCTATTACATTTAGGCTCCTTAATTATTGTGAGGTGCGCAGCCCACAAGAACAAATATTAATGTTAGTTTTTAGAATTTTTAAAACGCGGTTACCGTCAGCGCTGTGGACCAAGAAATTTTGGCTATTTCGA
This sequence comes from Amblyomma mixtum, assembly GCF_055824585.1. Taxonomy (NCBI): domain Eukaryota; kingdom Metazoa; phylum Arthropoda; class Arachnida; order Ixodida; family Ixodidae; genus Amblyomma; species Amblyomma mixtum. The sequence goes on along the minus strand of NC_143017.1, from coordinate 33,768,404 downwards.
CTAGTTAGGTGCAGTGCAGAGTATGCTCTGTCTGTAAGCTTCTCGAAAGCACAAGCATTAGGACGCGATGTAGCCAAAATTTTTGCGCCGCAGCGTCGGCGGTGGCCTCGTTTTCAACATTCTAAAAACGGTTAGGGACATTACGGTGAGCTACGCGCCTCTCAATAATTAAAGAGTCTAAATGTGATAATAACCTTCCTGGAGTAAGACAACTCCTAAAGCAATAAATTATCAACTTATCAATTTTTATCAATTGTAATTATAGATTACAGCAGCGCAGATGAAAAGAACATAATTATTTGGAGGTGCAGTTTGATACTAACAGTCGTGGCATTGAGCGTTCATGGCAATATTTTCGCGCAGACGCGAAATTATACCCTGTACAATTTGTTCCCACAAAGTAAATCAACAAGCGTCTCCAAAATTGTTGAATCAGTCGAGATATTATCCAGATGAATTTAAAAAATTTGATTTAAGAGGTTCCAAAAGAGCACGAAACTTCTACAGCACAGTTTGGTGATTTACACATAACTGTCTAAGGGAAGTAAAACACGCAAGAAGCAATTTCTTCAACAGAACACTAACAGAGTTTATTGCTAATGGCACCGAAAACTTTTGGCTTCACATAAGCCGAGCTGCAGATACAAGAAATTAATTTTAAGGATCAGATTATAAATAAGCCGGACTAAAACTCTAGAAATTTAGAAATTTAAATCTTTATTTTCGGAATGTATTTCCCTAACCGGATAAGCATGCCTTTCACAGTTTCTTAACGGTCCCAGCTAAGCCCCTAATAAGTACTCGGGAAGATGTGACTGCTATAATACTTATCTGAATACTACGAAGTCCACAGGACATCAAGGCATTGCAAGCGCATTTCGTAGGTGTTATGGCAGGCAGGTTTCGGCCTTCCTGACCGATATCAGCAACTTTTTGAAAGCTACAAGCTAGAAACCAGCTGATCTGCGCTGAATTTTATGAAATTTATTAAAAGGGTGACCGACTTTCTGTAAGCAATTATCATCCTGATTCAATCACGAATGTTTGTTACAAACTGTTAGAGCGTGCTGTTGCATGTTACATTCAAAATTGTTAGCTGAAAATGAGGCGTTGTATCAACAAGGCTTGAAAAAAGCAATGCCTTTGGTTCCACGGATAATATCGCAATACAAAAAGAATTATTAAAGGTCGTAGATCAGTACGCATATCAAGGCTTATTTTTGTTCGGCAGTGCAGATTTTGGACATAAAGGGCAATGCCCGATCATGTAAGCACTATTTTTGCGCCTTAAGTTAAAGGTACGCTGAGTTAGTTCTCGTGTATCACTCTTCATCAAAGAATATCTGCTTTTATTTTACTCCCTGCCTTGTATTTTAAACGGTATACTCGGTGCTGAAACTGCAATGATACTTGTCCTTTGTTGGAAGTCTGTTAACACGGTATTCGGGAATAGTTTGGACTTCGTATTATTGAATACGTTTCACGCAGTGCCAGTGTGCAGAAAATAAGTCAGAAAAAGGACTAACCGGTTTCCTGGCTTCATCTGCCGCTAAACGCTCTAGGGAAGAGGGTGCTTTATATTGAAGGCTGCATTCGCATCACGGAGCAAATTTAGTGCCACGTACGATGGAGTGCAAGGCCAAATGATTTTTTTCTTTTTCTGCGACCACAATTCCACGCTCACTTTCGTAACTAAGTAAAATAATTAAGATATATGGTAGACAGTATACCAAAATCGCAGCTGCACTAAAACGGAAACATCACATGGACGGTCCAGATATAACGAGAAACAGTCGACGGGTACAAACGCATGAAGCTGCTTTGTGTAGCGGTGGTTGTTTTGAGTGCGTCTTTTCGTTTCATTATGTATTAATCAGAGAAGAAACAAAGGTGATCATTGCACGTTGTTCAGACCTTGTTTTCGCATGACTGATACTCTCCTATAGACGCGAACGCGATTTCTTCATTCGCGAAAGCTCGGGCGGTCGCTGTGGGTGTGGATCTTGGAGTCGCAACCAGTTCCCGGGCGCATACACGCATACAGGGGGCAAAAAGTGTAACGGCGACACATCCTTCGACTCTATTTTGGGCCCCTGCCGCCCACATCATCTCGAAAAAGGAGGGAAGGGGGAGAGTAGGGTGGCGTTCATGGCGGAGTGGCAAGATGGCTGCGGCATGAGAGAGGGCGAGTAACAACCGGGGGCAAAAGCCTTGAACTAGGTTACACGCCGTCGCTTGCATTCTTCGGGCGAGGCCATACGCGGGCTCCTGCGACGCAAACAGCAGCCAGGGCGACCCGGCCCCGCTGCGACACGTGGAAAACATGGTTGCACAATCCTCGAGCCCCAAGCGCGGATCATCCCGTCAACTATGGCGTAGTAAGCAGCTCCCCTAAATCGCGCCAACCAACAGGATATTCGAATTATCAACGCTTCCGTTGGCCGCTCCTTGCAACGTACAAGTGCAAAAGCGCTTGAAAGCGCGTCAGAGCCGGGCAAGTAGCCGTGATATCTCGACGCGCTGGGGGCGACTGAACGAAAGCGGGTGAGGGGAGATGGAGGGCTCGAAAGAAGTAAATAGGCAGTGGCCGGGGTTCGCGAGAGACGAAGTAGGCGCGGCACCCGCTCCAAACCACATAGTGAGACGCTGTGGGCGACACCGCTATAGTGCACAGCGCTTCCGCCCCCTCGCGCCCCGTGTGGTGAGCCCATTTTGTGCATGATGTCCGCATGTCCTCTCTCAAAGAACGTGAACAAAAGATAGTCTTAAAGACACGACGTCTTCCTACACTTTGCTCACTTCTTTGATACAGCCGATATTATGGATACTTTACAAGACATGGTGCTGGGAATTCGCAGTTATGGGCGTCTAAAGTTGTAAGCAGTACTTGTGCATTAGTATCGCCAGTGGGTGCTTTATTTTAACATCAGCATATGCGCGTTAGTGAACAAGGTATGACTAATTCATGGACCAAGGACACGCTTTGGATAGGCATTCTGGTCGCTATAAACAAAACATAAATTGTATTGGTTATATGCAATGCACGCATGGCGTAGCTAAGTAGGTTACGAATACTCAGGCGAAATTTAAATTCTTGGTCGACTGTTTAGGGGAATCCCCCAAGGTGGAGCTGACTTGTAATAAGAGAGTAATTACTCATTGACATCTACCTGAGCGCAGTCATACAGCTACGGCTACATACTACTACATCTTGGGCGATTCCCCTAAACATGTGACCAACACAGTTCCCACTTCAAGTTATTGATCAATTCGCTGTCGCCCTACCTTAAGCTTGCCATCCCGGTTTGCTCAATTAGTAGAGCGACTGCTCCGGTGAAGCGGTGGTCCCGAGTTCGAACCCCCGGACCACGACGAATTTTTCTTTAACTACGAAGTTTCTGAGAAAGCGGTATAGCTTTCCTTTGGAGCCGTATGGCTGCGCTCAGGTGGATGTCAATGAGTAATTACTCCCTTATTACAATTTAAATTTTTGCATATATTTCTTTCGGTAAAATTTTTTTCTTCGTCTCGTAGGTTCAGGGAAATTCGAGCAGCACATTTTTAGTTCGGAGCGATCATACTAGAATTATTGTCGCAATATTATTGGGTCTTCTGAAGACAAGAGATCGGTTTTGCACTTTGAATTTTTTACGCCTCTCTTCTTCCTTACGGGCTCCGTTTTGCTAAATAGTTAGACGGGTCTTCGCTGTTTAGGCAGAAATAGCGTTATCGATATCTTCTCCGCGCACCTGCGCTGCATCAGTTGCGCAGGTAGTGGCCCCACTTCTCTAAACCTCAAAATACGGTATATCTTCAAAGGGCTTTCAAAGTGCCATGGCCGACCCTTGCTTCTGCAAAATCAAGTACCCTATTTTTATCCAGCTAACCTGCATTTATGCTCGGTGCAACGCCGGTCTGCGTTCTGTCGAGGCCGGATTCCCGAACAGCGCCCAGATCTCCTCACACGCGCATTCGCGTTTACCATCCAACTTAATGTTGTTAGTCGCATTCTCAAAGTAATGCAAAAAAGCTGAATGCCTGAATTGGTAAAGCGCGTCGGCTGGTTTCTACATTTATTCCAGGGTCCCCAAAGTGACTATGGCTTCCCCAAGGAACGCATCGTACCTGAAACCGGCGGTTGGTGTCGCCATATTCCTCCTGTTGCTTCACGCCGTCAACGCCCAGTAAGACCCCCATATTACTTTCATGTCCCTAAAGAATCTCCTGCCATTGAAATCCGCTGTTACATGTGCCGTTATTTTTTCTCTATCTGCGCGGGTGTTATTATCGAAGCGTTGTCTGATTTGATGTAGCCAGATGGCTTTCTGTGGCAAATGTCTCTAAATTTTCGAACGCATGTCAGAACATCTACCAGTAACCTAACAATCATTTTTTAGTGAGAAAGAAAATTGGATTAGGGTTTTCACGGGCTCATTAATGGTGTTTCAGAGGCCTATTATATACATGCGGCCAAAAACAAAACATTGTTCTGCGCACGACTACTTAGCGTAGATCGCTTGATAGGCCTTGTGCATCATCGTATTCATTAAGGGGCGGAAGTATACAACAATGACCCAAACTTTCTATAAAAGACGCCAGAACTGAAAATCAGTGAAAAGTGTTTTTTTCTTTCTTATTTCACCACATTCGCGCATCGCACCCTGCTGCTTTTGCTGTCCGATCTACTGCTGTTTATTTTTCACCATTTTGCTCTGATAGTGGCAGGTACATGTATTTAATGATACTGACCGCAAACCTGCTCTTTCGTGCTGTCCAGGAGCAACCTCCACTCCTACGTTGGACGAGTGTTGAATGACATACTCAAGGCGGAGAAATACGACAGGCAGGTGCGACCAGCGGGGACGAACGAGTCGACAGGTACGAGGTCACCAGAATATTTTTCTTCAAAGTAATGGTAAACGATTCTTTAAAAAAAATCGCTCCCAGGCGGACATCAGGAGCAGACAGCCTTCCTGGCTACTTCTGATTTAATGGTGCACTTCTTGACTGTTGAACGGCAGAACTTTCGTGGGTTTCAAAACTGACCACTTGTTCTTCATGGCATGCGTGAAAGCTCCCACTAAGTGTTTTCGCTGATACTGGTGCGTCAGCCGTACTACTCGTGAGATAAAACAGACGACCGACTTTTCGTTTACTATACTGATAAAACCTTCCTGACGTAACTTGCCTCTTAACTTCTCTTGTATTTCACGGTGGAAAAAAATCAACAACCGCATTCCCTTTTATATTGTACAAAGGCCTGAGGTGCAAATGAGAATGTCGGTAATGGTCCTTCCTACTTCTTGATTTATGCCGCTCATTATTTCTGGCAAATTCAAGAGCACTCCAGGTGAACAGCATTTCAAATAATGCTAAGAGTCTGAAATGCTAGGAAGTTAAAACTATGCGCCTTGTCGGTTCGCATCCTGCACTAGTTATCTATAGCAACTCTGACGCGATCACGTGTAAAAAGAACATGCTCGTACAATCCTGAACTTGATCCACTGATAAAATTTATGAAGTAACAATTTTCAACCACAATTTATTTCGGCCTGAACAAGCTTCAAATGTGCCCCCTAAACAGTAGGTAAAAAGAAGAAAATCGGAGAGCATATTTGACTATTTAACCTAAAAGCGCAGTTTGCACTTTCTGACTGTGATTGTACCCGCTGTTGTTAAAACAAGTACCGGCCTCAGCGAATAATGTCCTAGCGCCAAGCAGTTGCTCGTATACAAGAGCACAAAATTATTTTAGACTCGTGATGTAACTTCGAGAATTCATAACCTTTATGGCTTGCTGTTTCTGAAGGTTGCTTGACCTAGAGCTAGGTCCATGACCAAGGTTACATGGCCAGCATTCCCTAGCTGGATTAGTGTGCACTGAAGTGGATTTGTGTGCATTATATTTAGGGGCGGCTGCTGACTTTGCACTGACATGGCGCGCGGTTTTGCAAAGCTAAGCCTGCTGTCACTGTCATTCCAGGTCCACTGATAGTGACTACAAACCTGTACGTCCGATCAATAAACGACATCGATGACCACGAAATGGTAAGCGAGAAAAGGTAATAATTAATCGATGACAGCTGCTGACAGTAAAATGTGCAGGTTATTCCTGCAGACTATTAGTGGCCGCAGCTGGCAAAAGACAGGGTGAATTGGAGAGACATGGGAAAGGGCTTTGCCCTGCTGGGGGCGTTGTCAACATGATGGTGATGGTGATGATAATTAGAGTACTCAAAACCTGCTTGCAATATTTTCAGTACGAACGTTATTGCTTAACAAATATAAATGAAGATAATGTTCACGTGGTGTCGAAGGCATAAAGAGAGTTGGAAGGCGATCTCTATGCGCTCTGGAACGCGTAAAACGAATGCTTATTAGGCCTTGTGTCAAACCTCATTGTTAAACGCAAAGCGAAAGCTGCTGGCTAACAAAATGCTTGCCGAAATTTACGTGCTAGCCACAGAAACAGATTTGCCTCCGGTACAGCAAACATGAGCGCTTTAAGTCTATTTTCCTTGTTTTGTTTGAGAGGGAATCCTTTTGGATATTCCAAAAAGAATTCAGAAAAACTTTCATTCCATCCGCAATCATCTGGTACGGCGTGCGTAATGATTGGTCCTGCTCTTTTGCTTGCACAGCACATAATGAATGCAAACTGCGGTGCACAACGCATATATTTGTGCTCGTCCGGTGAGCGAATCATTTCTTTCCTTCATTCCCGTTTACTTACACTGAAAAACAACACAACCGTGGGATGAAGGAGTTCTTACCCTGAATGCTTAGTTGTAAAGCATTGTCAGCCCAAGGTAAGCTCTCTCTGTTCACAACGCGCACTGTGGACGTCTTCGTGTGTAGGTATATTGTGACATGCCAAGAAGAATCAAAAGGTCCCCGCTAAAAAGTGGTGGGCAGAGTTAGATGTAAAATCATCATTTCAGAGCATGGGTCCGAGCTTGCCTGTCACTCCAATTCAACAGTACTGTTGAAATCTTCAAACTTTTCTAGATACAGCTCCTGCTTCTGAATAGTTTGTCTACAACTCTCATGACGTCTCTGTTCCCCCTCATCCTAGTGTGTGTGTGTGTGTGTGTGTTTGTCGTCTTAAGAAATATTTATCACGACTCATGCAAATAGTTTCTGCTCTTAGCTAAGAGAAACCAATTTGTTGAGGGAACAACTTGGTTTTACAGGCGGCTTCACATAACTCGAGAAAACATAACAACCTGTCTCCGTCTTCTATGTTTTCGTCCTTAATTTCCTGCCTTCTTTCATGCCAGCGTCGTCTTCCCTAAAAGACTCTGCCGCTCTGCGCTGGCTTTTATGCGCAGGCCTATAGTGTGCAGCTGACATTTCGCCAGCAGTGGAAGGACGAGCGACTCAAGTACAACGACCTCAACGGTCAGTTGAGGTACCTCAATCTGGACACACCCTCCAGGTTGTGGCTGCCGGACCCATTCTTCTCGAACGAACTTACCGGCAGTTTCCACAACATCATGCAGCCCAACGTCCTGGTCAGGATATACCCCGACGGCACAGTACTTCACAGCACAAGGTATAGGACTGTCCTGCTAGAGACACTAGAGAAGCACATGCACAGCTGTGCTGGTACCGTGAGTGCGAATGAAGCTCGTAGTGTTGAATTTTGTGTTGAAGGCTTTGTAACGAACACCGTAATTATACTGGCTTCTGATTTTTCTTCTCGTCAGCTACAAATCTAACCTCCAGCGACATCTGGTGATGCCCTATTTCGCAAATCTGCCTCGGTGTTTTGAAACGTCAGAACAGGGGAGGAAAGCACTGGGGATGCGGCGCGTAAGCAGAGAGCAAGACACATGGAATCGCGAGCATTTACATTTTTTTTTCGCCGCACCCTAGTGCATCATTCCATGAGACGATGTCAGGCGCTATAAGTAACAAGCCCTTTGACTAATAAACCCATTGAGCCGCTGCTAGGTATTCCAGTCAGAATACCGGCTTCTGTGGACGCACAACCTTTCTGCGGCTACGAGATCGCGAACGGAAGCGCGGAGTCCGCAAAGAGCCAACTCGTCATGCGCTCAGGTAATGCGAAGGCAGGACCTGAATGTGCGAGTTATGAAGCGCGCTGCGCGACAAGAATGCGGCCAGTGTTATAAAATATCACTGGTCAAACTGATTTCAGTGAATCAGCTCTCACTGGAATTCGCAGCACTATGTCTATGAGGGTTTGCAGGAGTCAATATGAGCGCAAGGCGGCATGGATGCAGCCCAGGGGAAGCGTCGTGCTCGGAACGTTGCCCCTAAGCGATGATTACAGACCGGAAGCGCGCGGCGCTACCATGTCCAGCAGCTGCGAAGATCCTAGCATCAGTGCCATCGACATCGACGCAAAGCAGAGTTATCACGAACGTTCAGGACTGATGTGGCAACGAAGCTGTCGTTGAAATTCGGCTTGCACATGGAAATCGTCCCGTCAGTTTTTTGATGCTGTAGAATTACAGTTGTCGTCAAACTAAAACCCCACCGATGAGCAGTGTCACGAAATTCCTTGATAAGTGGAAAGAGGTAACGCGACCGTGTCGAGCGATCTTAGTCTGCCTTCTGTGGCAGGTGCAATTAAACTAATGATCGGTCGATATTGGTCCGGTGACCTTGTAGCATGATTACAACCTGCTCACCGGGTTGTGAGAAATCTAGTTTCTACACAGCAACCTAGACAGATATTCAAGTTAAACATTAGTACAAATGTGATCATGTAAATGTCGATACCTTCAGAACATAGCGGATACCTGCTACTCCAGCCAGCAGTCCGAACATGGCGCTTGAGGCACCAACAATCGCAATGAAACTGCCGCACTCTTAAGGTGGCTTAAGCACCCCATAGTTTCTCTTTAGAGTAAATCACTTATCGATCAGAAATTTTCAACATTCTTTTAACTATGTACATGCTCACGTGATATGGATACTGTCCTTTGAAGGCACGCTGAGGGCCACACGCTTTCTGCGTAAAAACCGATTCTGTAGCTCTTTCTGCTTATAGTAATGTTGGTCCGCCAGCAAAAGACGAATTTATTGCCCAGAAAAAAGGATTAACACTTTATCCGCTACTCGATTAACACACGCGACGTCCATACCGCAAATGACCCCACGAAGTCAAAGGCACTGGTGTCTAGCCTCAGGGATCCGAGACAACTTTTTACATACCCCAGTTTGCTTTCGAAAACGGGTAGGAATGGCGACACCACTATCTCATTTTTGGCCTTATCTGCCTTAATAATAGCAGGCTATATAATGTCTATGTCGTCTTTTTCATTAAAAGGCGGTAGACTATAAGAACAGGTCTACTTCAATCTTTACTTAGTGTCTTCGTATTCCACCGTTATTTCGTGGGCACGCAATGTGGCTGGAATGTAACGTTAGAAATGGAAGCTTTAAAAAGCAAAATCTAGGAGCAAAAATTTAAAGGCTATTGGGAGGACCAAATAGTATTAAACGCAAGGTTTTTGTTTGTGTTTATTGTTTTGTATTTATTATGGGGATACCCGGACCCATTACGCTTCATAACTGCATTCAGTATGTCAGCCGTGACGCCGAAAACATTTTTTGACGGCCTCTTATCCTCTCTTTAAAAATTTAGAATGTGCTTGAACGAATTTAAGAGCAAGTAGGACCAACTTTAAAGCAATCCTCGTTGCTTTAGGCATAACTGGAGCTGAGAGAAGGAATAATGTTGTGAAAAAAAAAATTTTTATATCTGGTTTTAAGCTCATACGAGATGAACGACCGCTCCAGCTCCTCCCCGAAAACTTGATGTGGTGTTGTATCCTTCAAATACTTAAATCCGTTCTACGCAAATTCACAGCCGCAAATACTTCCATCCAGTAAAATCGTTTGTATCGTAGCAGGCGCTAATACACTACCGAAAACTATTATCGCAATTCAAAGCGGATAGCGTCACATAGCACGACACATAGCACACATAGCGTCACATAGCACTTGGGAACATATTGAAGAATTCAGACAACAGCTGACCGTTTTTAGAGGAAACTTTGGCGCTGCACTCGTCTAGCCACCATGAAATCATTTCAAAGGTCTAAAGATCTTTTTGGTCCCATGGTTACTACGAACGCCTTTGCGGTACTTTGTGTTTCTTCGGGCTTTATTCAACGTGTCACAGGTGTATGTCATACCTAGAATCGGAACTGTTTCAAATTGTTATTGTCACAAGCAAGGACTTACATATGTGAACATAGAACTTTAGGACAGAACAAAATTTTTAAGGGTCCCTGAACAATATGAGTTACACAATATATAGAATGGCAACAATCAAGAGGATTTGACATTATTATTCAAGAACGCATTACTTACGCAGACAAAGCACTGTTGTTCGAAACAAGTTATGCATACATGCGATTCAAAAAATATTCAGATCATGTGAACATCAAAATACCCGATTTTTTTAATTATGCATAACATATTGAAGCTTTACAAAGAAAATAATGTGTTATGTTGTGTTGAGCGGTATAGTTTACTCAGTTTGCATTTAGTGGTCCGTGGCAACTAACTAACGGCGGTATTTCGTTTTTATTTTTTTAACCAACACTGCTGGAATGAAGGTTCGATCTGAGAATCTTTCTGTATCTATGGGATGGAGCGTTAGGCGAATGTGCTATTTCGAGACTAGTACATGTTTCTGAACGTATTGAATCGTCGCCCTGCGGTGTCAGATGGGCTAATAGTGTTGTGAAAATGTCGATTTTGGATATTATTAGTACATTTTGCAAAACACAACACTTTGCAAAATAAAGTCCAGTTCATGTTTTCCTTGTAGCCGCTACATAAGAATGTCTAGATGTATAGATACTTCAAAAAATCATGTTTTCGCCACACAAAAGTACTAAATTTTCGTTCTTCCCTTAGGCGCCAATTTTTGAAACATCGAATCAGTTTGCAAAAAAAAAGCTAGATGAGGAATGGAGACGCCGTCACCTCTGACGTGCACAGGATATCGCCTGCAATCCAAATGCTGTGGCTAAATGCACTCCGCTATATGCGAGATTGTCAAAAAAAAAAACGCCATTGCTCCCATTGAAGCGCCGTAGGCGGCCAGGCACGGCCTGTTTAGTGAAGAGATGTCCGATCTTCCTGATAACACCTTTCTGGCTGCTTGTAACTGCATATATTCTGCCAACTCTCATTTACGCTTTAGGCGGCTATAGACATTTTAATAATCAAAATGTCCTGGTATCGAATATCGAAAGACAATTTGGTTTTATCTGACCACATTTCTAGGACTTCTGTTGTCTCTAAATCGAGTATAACGCTCCACGTGAAAGTGGCAGCGAAATACACTTTGTGTGCTGCCCGCAACTTTGAGCGAAACGCCGATTTCTCCACGCAGGATATCAATACGCTTGTCCTGTCCCATGGACCTCAGGAACTTTCCATTCGACCGACAGACTTGCCCAATGACGATAGCAAGTTGTGAGTATGACTGTGCAAATTTCGCTCCCGTTGATCTCGGCGCAAACTGAAAGCCTTGTATACATCGTTCACGAGAGAAGGCTCATTTGCGCAGGCAGCTTTCCCTCATTCAGTTGATATCTCAGCGCAGTTTCTGTCTGAGAGACTGCATTTTACCATCGCGAACAGCCCATGGTTTCGTAATAGATGGCCTGCAGTCGGAATCACGCGTGGTGCGCCTGCTCACAAAACTACAGCGCTCTTAGCAATCGCTTCGTTAACCACCGGGTAAGAAAAGGTTTCTGGGTCTTGACCTGAAAGAGGAAAGATACCGCAAAATTATCGCAGGTACCGAGAAGAGATAGGAGATGAAAGACGCAGAATAAGGGGAAGCTTCGCTCATGAAGCAGAGAGTAGTGGCTCTTAAAGGGACACTGAGGAGAAATTGAAGTTGACTTGCATCGACAGAATACCAGCTCCTGATTACAAAAACGCCATTCATACTGACAACAAAGCTCCTGTAACATAGAAAAGAGCAAGAACCAAAATACAGGTATCGCCGCCACAGGCCAAACTCGCAAGTACAAGCTTCATGGCGTCATAGGACAAAACAGTGTTGCTAGAACCAATAGTTCTAGCAACACTAGGACACGAGAAGCTATGAATCACTGAGGCGCAGCAAATGCATGCGCAAATCTCCTTGACGTCGCCAGATGGCGCCACGTACCCGATAGCTACGCGCGCTCCTGCAGCGCCGGGACCAATCAGCGCTTGCTCTCAGCGGTATGGGGGCTCCCGGTATTCCGCTAACGGTAACAAGGTACACGGTATGCTAAAGGCGTCTATTTGCGAGAACTTCGTTGACGACTTCGAGAACGGGATCCATTGTAACGCTGGCAAAACGCCGGTGCAAATGTAAACGAAGTGACGGCCGCAATAGCCGATAGATGCCTTCAACGTGCGGCCGGCGGTAGCTTTCTTTTCGGCTGCTGCTGGGCCGCACTGCTGGCCGCCAGAAATCACGGAGTCTGCGTTACGTCATGTGAATGTCATGTTTCACGTCACTTAGTTCTGTGTCGTCATAGCAGAATCTCAAGTTTGAATCAGAGCGGCGGGAAAAACTATTTCAACTTCGAATCCAAATTTCTTAGAAATAAATGCATCTTTCGCTGCCGGCCAAGTGGCAACAAAGCCATGAAATGCCGAACTATCGGATTTTGCTACAAAAAAAATATTAATAGAGCTCTCCTCAGTGTCCCTTTAAAGCAATAGAGCCGATACGACAGCAGCACCCCTGCTTGTGGTTTCAGAAACCACTGTGTGAAGGCGATAGAGGACTTAGCCAAACAGCAATAATGTTCACTAGCGACGTCACAGTTATGTTCACTAGCGACATCAACTTAGCCGTTCGTAGAGAGAAAGAGTTAAGTGGAAGTAGCTTCAGGTGGTCTCAGGATTCTGAAGGCCGGCAGCTGAGACTGCTTGCTCCATGCCAGGCGCGATCCATCTCGAGTGCCACAGGACACCATTTCCACTTCGCCCGATATTTCCTACGGAGTTTCATTTCTCCTACCGTTCTGTTTTCGCAAAACTCAGTGCGAGCCACAATGAGTGTCTTAGAGTGCAGTTTTATGGAGTAGAAATTTGGGGAGTCAATGGCCACACTGTCATGGAAAAACATTTTATTGCATAAACCATCATGGGAAAAGCGGCCCTTGAAGGCAGTTCCCTATAGCTATCGCTGTGGAGCATCCTACATGTGACGCAGGGCTTTCTTTATATTTTTCAAGTGAGTATAATATGTATTCCTAAATCAAGGAGGTTGTCCTCTTAATAGTGCATATAAAAATTGCTGCTCGGTTGTGCAGACATCTCCGACTGTAACAGTGTGTGCTATGCTTACAGTGAGAAGTGATTATTTAGAAGGCATATTAGGCATCCCATTTCTTTTCATGAAAAACAATACACCTGACTGAAAACTGCAATGATTCCGAATATTCATATCCATAAAGGGTTATTCACTAGTAATTCATCAAGGATGTGGTATAACATAATTATTTATTCCTTGCGTGCAATACATTTTTCTCTGCCTGTAATATGCGGGCGCCTTTCTGATATTCTCAGCGAAAATTCTTTTTTTTTGCGATGCCGCAGACAAAGACGAATTAATGAAAACTAGAAATAGATAACTATTGACATCTCCTTTGTATCGAGGTGGGGGCAAATTCTGCCTTGCCCAGTAAATTAAAGCAGCTGTTTTTGTTTTATCTGTTTGATATTTCGAACTCTTCTCTTTAAAGCATTAGCTTCGTGACTGCAGGGTCATATAGTGAGGACTTTCGGAATTAAGGGATAGTTCCCGAGTTTTCTGCTTCAGACAGAATGATGACAGGGAATCTAAACGCGACAAAAACTAAACACTGCGTTGTTTCATATGTGCGTTTCTAGATGGCTTCACTACCGATGACTTAGCTTTCGTATGGAAAGAAGGCGATCCTGTGCAAGTGGCAAGGAATCTGCATCTGCCCAAGTTCACTCTGACGAAGTTCACAACAGACTACTGCCCCGCAAGGACAAACACAGGTCAGTATCTTTTCGTCTCATAATTCAGTTCACCTTACATGAGCAGCGTTATCAATTCGCGCTGCACTTTTAAATACTACATCAGGATTTCGCGTGATTTACCCACAGTGTCTACAAACTGCTAGGATTTCTGCCGCCCACCATTGTTTCCAAACAACCAGGCCACTCCTGTCACTTTGTTTGTTTTCAGGCTACGTTGTGTCATTCAGAGGAAGGTAACCACAGTGGAGCTTCACATCATACCTGTTATCTTTGCAGTCAAATGAGCCTAATAACCGCAGTGTCGCCGCGCCGCCACAGGCCGCTCCCAAAGCAAACATGGTGGCCTGGTTACGGCTGAAAAAGGTTGCACGTTTGTTGTGTGAACGTGTGCCCTTGCAAATCTAAAACCTGGTCGTGGTCACGCTTTCTTGAGCATTGAAATCTGAACGTCCACGAAAAGTTACTTCAATGGACGGACGCCTTCAGAACACAACTTACCCTCGCGGGGCGAAAGCACTGTATACAGGAGCACGAAACGCTGGATCTGCGTGTGTAGCAAGCCAACTTGCAACCAAACTAGGCCCTACTATGAACTTCACAGGGTATCAGTGTGTGAGAAGTAAACATTCTGCTTCCGTCGTCATGCGTATTCTGGACGGCACCAGTGATATTACGGGTTTGAGGTCAGGTGAAGAGAAGCGCGCCTAGGCAAGATTTTTCATAAGTAATAATTGCTTGCGCAGGTAGTATCGAGTTTGTTGCAAATAGGGTCTCGTCCCAGATTTCTCACGAAGTCTCAACAGGAAAGTTTGGCCCTGTCCCTGAGGTAATGACTAGCTGGACCCCACTTGCGACCGCTAGAGCAAGTCTGCCGCCCTCTGGATTTGTTTGGCATTCACTAAGAGGAGCCTTGTTCCGGTCTTCAACTCACGTATTTATTAATAGTGTCACTCCTTGCTATTCTCATCAGTTACAGGATTACACTCTGCATCGGCATCCTTCTTTCGGCGTTGTTCAGCCTGCGTTGAGAAAGTATGCGATGAGGCAGCGTTGCCTGCCTGCGTTGAGGCAGTTAACACTCCTCTCTCGTTTTCATTTGCCCTCCCCCCTTCTCGGGGCATACTCCTTGGCAAAAGACATTTATTTATTTATTTTAGTATCGGGATACACAGTACATTACACAAGAGAACGGCATTCACAGCAATATAGAAGACAAGAAAAAAGATAACGGGGCCAAGTACTGATCCCTCAGGAACCGCAGAACAAAGTGGCACAGTAGAAGAATCAGTCAATAATACTGAGAAATTCAACACGAAAAGAACAAAATCCACGGATCAATTTAACAACTGCAGGGTCAATGTTCAGCACACCTAGTTTATTTTATAGCAAGGAATTACAGTCTAGCCCGGTTATAACGAAGTCGGCGGGAATCGGAAATCACTTCGCTATATCCGCTATTTCGTTATATGTGGACTACGTAGGATCTCAGTAGCGTTCGCCGTGCTCCCAACCTGGAACAGTGCGACACTGCGCTCAGTTGTCCGTTCACCAGCTAGATCAAGTCGAATAACTCTGTCTTTATCAACAGCATACAACGATCCGCGATAACGATAAAAATGAGCCACGCTTCCAACATGCACAAAGCTGCCGCGCTTTCTCCCTGCCTTGCGCACCGCGGCACCGACATAAAACAAAGCGCGCGCTGCCACATCTCCTGCAGACTGCAGTCCAGCCGTGGCGCCGACTGCCTGGGAGAAATATAGAACCGCGATTGGCCAAGACGGTCGCTCTCTGCGACGTCATCGAAAAAAAAAAAATCGTCTCTGTTCTTTTTTTACATTTTTCCCCTGCGCGGCGTGCTCTACCGCTCTACGCCGTGACGCCGTTCAAGGACGGCGCAACACGAGACCGGCGTGCCATGCGATGCAGTGAAGCAACCTTTCGCTCCGCAGGAGAGCAGACGACGCCACGAAAGGACGCCGTCAGCCGAATTTTGCTCTTATTTTCGCGGAAAAAATCGCCTCAAGAACGCAAAAATGTGTTGATTGGCAGATTATTTTTCGGTTGGTATTAAATCTCTTCGTTATATCCGCTGACGCGCTCAAATTTACTTCGTTAAAACCGGACCCAAAATGTATTGAAAATGCAAAAATGGGAATGGGAAATTGAAATCCCTTCGTTATAACCGCTATTTCGCTATAAGTGGCTTCGTTATAAACGGGCTAGACTGTATTAACATTATAGAATTCTTTACCAAAGGCAAGAATTATACAGTCAGATCGAAAAGCGGAGCCTAGATATAAGTACAAGTCGTAAGCGAAGGAAAGTAGTTGAATGTCAGGAGAGAAAAACTTTCGCAAGCCATACTTTGTTAAATTGTTATCCTCCAAAAAATGACAAAACGTGTAAATATATGTACCATTATTTTACATGCTTAGTCTTGCACGCTTAGTATTCAGGAAAAAAGGGGGGGGATATTGGGGTGCTAGCCGCCCCGGAAAAAATTTCGGAAAGGGGCAACCCCCCTCGGCCTCGCAGTCAACTTCTATGTTCGGTGGTATCCATATTTCATATGTGCCTTCCTATACTCTCGCCATATTCTCCTCCTTCGACGGCAACCCTCCTCCTTATCCTTCCAGAATAACCACTTTTTGGGTGGTTCCCATGGCAACCATCCTCCACTTGTGCCTTAAGCTTTCGCCATAGCCTCCACCATCCAAGGAAACCAACTTCCGGTTGCACACTGCTCTGCTCTGGCCACACCCTCCTCATTGCACGGCAACTAACTTCCGAACGGCTTCCGTGGTAACCACCCTTCGGTTGCGCCTTCCTCCACTGTCGGCACAACCCCCTCCTTCCACGTTGTCAACCCTCCGAAAGTTTACCATGGCAGCACACCAACCGGTTGCTACGACTACAGAAGCGACGACGCGAGACTCAGCTGCCACGATGGTAAAATATGTCGGATAAGGGGAAGTTTCATAGAACAAGGAAAAGACTTCACTATGAAGATACCGTTACAAAGCTTTCCTATGAGCAGTTTCGATTCGCGCGTTGCAATTTCGATTTCTCTCTTGTTGCATACCTCTGCACTGGCTTCAAAATTTAGGTTACCTTATAGAGATTGTGTATCATCGTTTACTGGTAACATTTTTAAGCATCATGAAGTGACCAGCGCGAACAAAGGCGCACCGCAGAAAGAAGCAATAGACGAACGCAGTCCCACTGTGTCTGCCTTAGTTCGCGCTGTTCTTCTTCATGATACTTCATAACCAGCCAGCCCGCTAAAACAGAACATTTTTTTTAATTCCTTCGTGTACGCAGCAGTCCTAATCACGCCCAAAGTAGCGCGTGCTTCAGGAGCATGGAGGAAGGAAATTCATTCCTTAATTTTCAGGAGTGTTCCGCATTGGTTGTCCAGAATGAAAGATAAACAGCCTTTTCCGGCTCGCGTTTTTGGAGAAGTGAGCTGGATTTGGACTGGTAATAGGCCTGCAGGGAAAAGGGGAAAAGAATCGACCAACGATAGATGACTACGGCCGCCCACAAGTAGGGCGCGCGCAGTGCGCTGTACCTCCCCTCCGGCACAACCGATGCCGAGTTACACGGTAGCTTCCGTGGCGAGTAGGTGGCGCCACCCGTTAACTCATGAAAAGACTCGAAAAGGATTTCCTCGGGGAAAAAGGATGATAGAAAACGCGACGTGAGATCGACGAACGTCGGCCAAGTATAAGTCTAGAGGCGTTTGTTTTTTGTATTTTTCGATAATTGCGAGAGAAGTGCTTGCCTTTTCGAGGCTTGAGCACCGTGTCGTGGTTCGAAGTGCGAGCAGCATAAAAATTCGCCCACTTACTGACTGCAGGACAGCGAAGAATAGGACGTGTAATTCTATCCCGTGAGGACCTCCAGCCCCTTTCCTTGATGGCCCACCAGAGATCCGATGTACGCTGGGAGTTTTGGGCGTTGTCCATTTTTGAGAAGTGTAAAGAGAGGATTGGTACAGGAAAGCGAGATAGTAGTTCGGCCTAGCAGAAGGGACTTTCTCAATGTACTCAAATGAAGCAACTTGGGAACCAGCAGGCAGGTGACAATCATTACTGCCCCAATATAAAAAGATGTTATCATATTTGTACCTTTCTATCTTCTCCGCTTCTTCCTATGTAATTATCTTCCTCAGACGATAGCCGTTTCTCGCTGATTCCGGTTAAAGCTGGCAGAAGCCGTTCTCAAAAATTTTTAAGCAATACAGATCATAATGGGAGACTATGCGCGATATTTGCAAACGAATATGAAATAGTTTGCGCGAAGACATCTTTTGTTTAATTTTCAGACAAGGATGCGACGCCCGGTACGCAGTCAGACTGCAAAATGAAAGAAAGGAACTGAAGGCGAGGCGTCAGTCAGTCACTTCGTTAGTTTGTGGTCTACAGAAAGGCTGCAGACAGCATTTGAAACACGCGCACAAGATGAGATGCTCGCACACGTTTTACACGTTACACGTCATCTTTCAGTGCAGTCATTCGTATCCATCTGCTCTGTGTTTCCCTATTTCAAGCGCGCTTAATTTCCCGTCTGTATGCAAATAGAAAAAAGAACATGGGGTAAATTTTCATCTCAGTGACCGCCAACCGTGGTTCTAATTTCAGTGCTCTAAGATCTCCTTCAGATTTGTGACCTAATCGTCCAATTCCTGGCCGCTCGTTCACAGTTACACGGCATTCGCGTCGGATTAAGTAACGACCGTAATGAAAATGACTGCATAAACACTGCTCGCGCGGTCCCTCGCGACCATATACAAGCCTTCTTTTGCCTTTTTCTTCTCTAAACCAACAGGCCACGTTTCATGGGATGCTAACTATTTTCGAAAGCAATTAATAAAGCAAACATATGTATGTGACATTTTGCAACTATTGTTTCTTTCGAGTCACACGATGACGTCAAATGCTGCGCACTTTTACGCCGTGTAAAGGTAATGATAGAAACTGAAACATACAGGGTGTCCCAGCTAAAAGTAACCAAGCTTTTAAAAAAGACGAAGTGTCCTAGCCCCGTGAGACCAACTGAGGGTTGTTGCCAGTCGCGTGTCCTAGTCTGCGGTATTTTTTTTATTGTGCAAACGTAATTAATTAGCAGAGGCTGATTAGCTAACTTTTTAATTATTGCCTTTAGGAAGAAAGTGTCAATGCAGGAATTGTAGATTCCATAGAAAAATAACCGGTTGCGGTGTTTCCAACCAAGTACCACTCATACAGCTTCTTTTATTTGCCTTAAAAGAAAGCCCGCGAAATACAAAAAGAACCACGTGATAAGGAAGCAGTTTCAGCGCTCCCAAACGACCGGTCAAGCAACGACATCTGCTTATGTTTGCAACGCTGCCCCGAACAGGGTTCGGCGTTTTGAGGTGGTGGCGAGATATGCGTCATGAAAAGTAAGCGGGCGCTGCTTTTCAAGGAAGTGAAGCGCTGCTCGCATGGAGCGCTTTTTCACGCGAAACCTCGCCATACCGCCGAAGTTGCACCGTCACGCGCTCAAGGAGTGGTCGCCCTAGCGTCCATGCGAGAGTTGCTGGCGTATATCTCGCAACCATCGCAAAACGCCGAACTCCGTTCGGGACAGCGTCGCAAAGATAAGCGAATGTCGTTGTTTGATCGGTCGTCTGGGAGCGCTGAAACTGCTTCCCTATCACGTGGTTCTTTTTGTATTTCGCGGGCTTTCTTTTAAGGCAAATAAAAGAAGCTGTATCAGTGGTACTTGGTTGGAAACACCGCAACCGGTTATTTCTCTATGGGATCTACAATTCCTGCATTGACACTTTCTTCTTAAAGGCACTAATTAAAAAGTTAGCTAATCAGTCTCTGCTAATTAATTACGTTTGCACAATAAAAAATATACCGCAGACTAGGACACGTGACTGGCAACAACCCTCAGTTGGTCTCACAGGGCTAGGACACTTCGTCTTTTTTAAAAGCTTGGTTACTTTTAGCTGGGACACCCTGTTTATTTTGACATGGTTGCGACTACAGGTATGCACTCAGTTGCAGACGCTGTGAAATGCGGCTGAGGAACTAAAACTCTTTGCAGAGAGAAGTTCGGCCTTTAAGCCAAACAACTCGGCAGTGAGGATGCCCATATGTTAGTCGCTCTCCCCCATGCTCAGTTTTCTATAGCTATCGAGCATTCCAGTCTTCATTTAACCTAATGCAGGCTGATGATGCACGAGGCATAATCATCGGTGGGCGCCTGTGGTCCTACGGTCGTTCAGTGCTCCAATTAGCGCGCACTCCCTGCTGACTGCGCATTTTATTTTTTGTTTTTTGTTTTTTTATGGGGGGGGGAGCAACTTCCAGGTTAGGCGATTTGCCCGAAACGAAAGGAACGCATGTGTGTTTTTCCTTTTTTTGTGGGGGGTGGGGGGGAAGCTATTTTTAGATGTTTTGCGACGAACCATTAAAGAAGTTTCCCGCTTCATTCGTACGGCATCAGATATTTGTCCATTAAAAATGAGGATGAATTCCCGTTTGACCAAATAGTGCTCTGGGGACTCCGTATTATTTGGAGCTCCAAAATGGCGGGTTACTAGTGCAATCCTCACAAGCGACCAGCTCGCTTGCATTTTCGGGAAAATGTGCATAGATTTTTGGAAGTGCTGAAATAACAATCATGTGTACCCGATTGGTTACCCAATCTAGAAAATTTGATCCTGTTGAGAGAATTTTAAACCTGACAAGGCCTGCCAGGAAGAAGAAGGTGAATATCCCTGTAGTTTTTGTAACGCTTTAACAGCAATGCTGTTTAAGCCGGAGGAAGTTCCGTTGGTCGTGCGCAGCGCCATGATCGTCGTGCGCAGCGGTGGCTGTGTTCGCTGCAATGAGGTCATCCACAGAAGCCTGACGCCCCCTGTAGGAGCGGACGACAACTATTGTATTAGTTGTCGTCTGTTCCGACAAGCGGCGTAAACTTAGTCGTACCGAACTGAAACAGCATCGCTGTGTCATCAGTCTTACACGAAAGTGTAATCTGCTCTGGAATTTTTTTCTAAGCATGGCGCTAAAGAAACTTGAAGGACTGCGCACTTTTTGTGCAATTCATTCCAAGCGTAATTTTTTCGCAGGCGAATATTCCTGCCTGAAGTTGGACCTCGTATTCGAGCGCGAGAGGAGCGTGTACATGTTGAACGTGTACATCCCGTGCGTCATGCTTGTTCTGCTGTCCTGGGTCACCCTGTGGGTGAGCAACAAGAACACGGTGGTGCGCATCTTCGTGCCCCTCATCGTGCTGCTGGTGGCGGCCACCTTTGTGAGCAAGCAGAACGGGGAGCTGCTCCCGCATACGTCCTACACCAAGGCGGTGGACACGTGGACCGGCGTCTGCCTCGCCTTCCTCTTCGTCATGGTCCTCTACGTGGCCACCGTCGACTACACCGCCCGTGCTTTGAAGAGCGGCGGCCTTCAAGCGTCTCCTGCTTCGGCGAAGGACGAGACAAAGGCAAGTCATCTGTTAGTGCATTGCCATTAGACCCTCCCTAGCGATAAAGCCGTCCTGTCTGCGGACCAAGCCTACACCTGCCAGTTCCACGTGCCACGGTTGGCAGGTGCAGTGCACTAGCACTAGGTGGATCAATTGCGAAAAGCCGGTATGTGCCTTGGTGATGCCTCCACCTGAATGCTGGTAGGTTGAACGGTTCGAACTGTTGTGTTGACGAGCGAGTGATTTGTTCCTCCTTCAACCCACCCTAAACCCATCTCGTGTGGCAAAAGCACACTTCTGGCCCTTTTTTCTTCTACTCAAGGTGGGGTTAAAGACTCGTTTCCCAAGCATTTTACCCTCAAGAAGCCGAGCACCAGGCTGGGGAAAGCTTGCGCCTATTGTATTGCCGGCGCATACCCGGCAGTACAGGGGATCGAACCCCGCACCTCCAGCATACGAGTCGTACGCTCAAACGACTAGGCCACCGCTACCGTGGTTGGCTGGTGGAGCGCACTATCCCTACGTGGGTCATTATCGAAAAAGCTGTTATGCGTCCAGGTTAAGCCTATGCCTCCCCTGACCTTCCGCGCACCCCTTCACGGTAGTCTCCAAAAATTTTCGGGCCACCGATTATGTTATCTTTCCCCGCAAACATCGCACGACACGAGCGCTCGTGTATTCGTGTTCTTTTCCTCCTGCGTGTTTTTTCTGCGCTGCTTCGTCCCGATGAATTACCAACACGCTTGCTCTTCCGTCTTAGCTAAAACGACGCTTTTCTATTAGCGTAAGCACCTGGACAACCGCCAGTGTTGCGGCTCAGAGTGAGCCATCCATTTCGGAAATTCGCGTAGCCTGACGCAGTGCTGCAAATATAATCACAATTGCGCATCAAAATATTCGCACTAACGAAATCTAATCAAAAGCCGTGTATTCCTGTAACGTTCCATATGCTCCAGGGATGATGCAGGGACGGCAGGCGTAAGGCACAAGTTGAAAGTGCTGGACTAAACATCTATATCCTTTATTTATTCTTCCTTCAGCTGGAAGAAGACACCGGCAAAGCCCCACCAGGATCATCCCAGCCGACATCGTTTAGACAAGTCGTGAGGGCGTGGATCCAGCGTCCGAAATCTTTGCCGGAGAAGATGGACGTCGTTGCCCGAATCGCGTTTCCCCTCTGCTTCTGCCTTTTCCTCATCATTTACTTCAGCGTACACTCCGGCTCCAGCACAGATTAGCCTGCGAAAGTTCCCTCTCTCCTGATGTTTCACGCTGGTGTTGCTATCTGGAGCATTTTCTCGTGAC
Source organism: Amblyomma mixtum (assembly GCF_055824585.1). NCBI lineage: Eukaryota > Metazoa > Arthropoda > Arachnida > Ixodida > Ixodidae > Amblyomma > Amblyomma mixtum. The sequence goes on along the minus strand of NC_143017.1, from coordinate 33,745,622 downwards.
TGCCATCGCTTCTCGCTCTCGCTTGTGCCCTCTGCTGCCTCGTTAAAAAGAAAGGCGCGGGGAGATTGAGGATGCAAAAACAAAATGGCTCTTTATATTGCCTGATGCCATCTCAAGGCCGCCTATAGAGCACTCTTTTGCATGAGCTGTGTATGTCCTCAGCCAATGCGCACGCACATCTTTCTTCGGAAGCGGCGACAAGAGGATAAAAAAAGGGAGGGAACTTAAGACTACTTACACCCTCTGAATGCGGACGCATTTGTGTTTCAGTTTGGGCTACTAATTAACTATATTTTTTAGTGTGCGCCAATAGTACCTAGTAGTAATGTCTGAAGGGTCTTTAGGATGACGCCCTCTAGGCGAAGGCCTTAAGGTCAGATGAATATCCGGTGATGGCATTTGCGTCAAGAGCGTTTACCCTAAAGTTATACATACTCCAAATGCCTTTGACTTAAAGGCCCTCACCCTATACTTCACAGACCTGAAAGCCATTGGGTGTCTTTATAGAATGGGTGCCCGGTTGACTCTGTTATGCTTGCTATAGCGGCTGTGCTGATGACGTCTTTGGAGTTTTCGGATCCTTTTGTCAGGACAAAATGGCTGTGGCTCAGCTTGGTTAAGCCTGGTAATTGCGAAAGCAATATCCGTAGCTACGCCATGGTTCAGCTGGTAGTGTAGCTGGTGGTGGTGCTTGTGGTTAGACTTGCGGTGATGCATCGGTTATACAATCCAATCCAATGTATTCCTATGCAATCCAATCCAATCGAATGCAATCCAATGCAATGCAATCCAATCTATTCCAATCCAATCCACCCACACCGCTAGGCGCGCCGCACGCGGCGGGCGCAGGAGTTGGGCAGCAGCCACCACGCGCGGCATCGCCTCGCGACGGCACAAGTTGGAGCCCTGCTCTTGCAGCTGAGACGTCACACCACTAGGCGCGCCGCGCGCGGCGGTAGAGATGGGCAAAACGGCTCACTTCAGTGAGCGGCTCAGAACGGCTCCGCTCACTGAAGTGAGCCGGCTCATTTGAGCGGCTCACCGGCTCACTTAAATCTGCAACAGTGAGCCGGATGTTTTGAGTGAGCCGTGCTTCTTTTGGAGAGAGGAAGCCGGCTCTCTCTCTCGTTCACACTGAGCCGTGCCCGCGGACGTCCCGAACCGTTCCATCGGAGCCGGGTCTTCTGGTGGTAGTGGTTTATTTTTTAAAATAAAAATAAAAAGTGAAGCAAAAAAGAGTTGCCGGCCGCGGTAATTGCTATCTAATATCTTAAGCACCCGAGCTGGAGCCGGCGGAAATGGAAGAGAAAGGGAGAGGATAGTGAGGAGAGGGGAGCGACAGCGAGAAAGGACAGGGGCATAGAGTCGTTAATATAACGACAGGGGAGAGCTTTGTACACTATTTGCGATTCCGCGCCATGGTGCGAGAAGGCAACTGCTCTCCTGCCCTTCCTGGCAAGAGTGGCATCCAACGCCTCACCTTCGGCTGTCTTTTGAACCGCTCTTTTTAGAGAACGAGTGAGCCGTGGCGCCGTACGTGGTTCAGTTAGTGAGCGGCGGTTCTTCTGGAGAGCCGGCTCTCTCTCGTTCAGTTCAGTTAGTGAGTGGCGGTTCTTCTGGAAAGCCGGCTCTCTCTCGTTCAGTGAGCCGTAGCCAAAAGAGGTTTTCGCCTTAAAAACGCGGGTGCCAGCGGCAGGGCACACGCGGAAACAGCTGAAGGCGAGGAGTTGGTTGCGAAGGAAGGGAATGCAGTTGATTTCTCGCACTGCTCAATAGATGGCGCGCAAATCGCACCCTGGAGCAGACCCGGCTCTGACGGAACGGTTAGGCACGGTCAGCATGGCTCACTGAACGAGAGAGAACCGGCTTTCCAGAAGAACCGCCGCTCACTTTACTGAGCCACGGCTCACTCGCTCTCTAAAAAAGGGCGGCTCAAAAGATCCGGCTCGCTCCTGAGCGACGCGGGCGCAGGAGTTAGTTAGCAGCTACCAAGCGCGGCCTCGCCTCGCGACGGCACAAGTTGGAGCCCTGCTCTTGCAGCTGTGACGTCACACCGCTAGGCGCGCCACGCGCGGCGGGCGCAGGAGTTAGGCAGCAGCTACCAAGCGCGGCCTCGCCTCGCGACGACGGCACAAGTTGGGCCCCTGGTTTTTGCGTCAGATGGTATGACGTCATAGCAGAGGTTAAGCTAAAGGTCAATGGTAGCTACCGCGGCCTCGCCACGCGAGGAGCTGAAAGTGAAAGTAGTATTACTTTCGCAATAACAACGCTAGGTTTCGTTACCGATGAGCCGTATAATACTTTCGCATCAATAATCTGAAGGCAAGGGCAGGAATGCTTCGGCTGCGAAGCACTCATGGCACGCAACCTCACATAGTAGTAGTCTCCTGCTCAGGTGACTGTCACTTGGTCTAATGTCTGTTGCAATAGCGAGTGCCTTCGTACTGCGTCAAAGTATGCGTAAGATCACCGGACCACGGTGGAAGAATATAGTCTGTTTCTTCCACCGTGCACCGGACTCTAATCACGCGAAGTCTTGAAACATTTGTGACCTTAAGTTAGACACGTTCTCGTCGCAAGTGGCGTCATTATTAAGCAGTAAATAGTTCTCATATCAACTCTTGTCATGAGAGGTTGAGGATTTCAAGCGGTATGAGACACCATGAGCATGCTAAAGCCACAGGTGGGCACCAATATACTCTTCCCTCTAGTCCTTAATGTGTCAGGCGTCTCTACATTAAGAGCGGGGAACAAGTCTCGGTTTACTTTTGACTCGGGTGGTAAGCGCCTGCACATCTTGCAGCTTGCTGTAAGGAAGATTAATTGCTCTTTTTAGCAATATGTCTTGAAAAGTAGCCCAGCAGCTACTTCGCTTTCAGTTCCTCCTTTCGCGTACTTTGTTTTTTTCATCCTGTCGTGTCTTCTGTGCCTTACGATCTCTGAATTTGCAGAAATGTAGCACTCGTCTCGTGAGATGGTGCTGGCGATTCCTCAAGTGTGGTCTGCTTGTGGCGCGCGTTTGTTCATGTGCTCCAAATTATTTCATTCCTCGGTATTGCTGCGATTTATTGAACGCCGCCACATACTTCTTTTTTTGCAGTTTGATGAAAGAAAAGTTTTTGATTTCGTTTGTTCACTTTGCTAGTGTGTCAAAACTGCTTGGTTGCCTACGTTTAAGCAAATGAAAGGAGGAACGCTCCGTTGGAAACTATTCATAGCCGTATCTTTTATACGGTACCAGTTGCACAATTCCTTGCGAGTAGAAAAAACGAAAAAGTAAAAAGCCATTGGCAGAATGAGCACTAAATATGAGCTCAATAAGTGTCTCTTCACCAGTTGGCTTACACATGTGCTATCTGATATCGGCGGTTGTGTTGCTAGTTTCAAGGACTAAGCTGTACTTTGCTGGAGGGTAACCAATATGTCACATGGCAGTGATTTGTTGTTCGAGCCGAACTTTTCCAACGGATGCCACTATAGTCTCATTTGTACTGATGTTGTTAAGAGTGTTATATTTTGTTTCTGTGGTTGACGTAAAACAATAAAGAGAAACAAAGAAATGTGATCCTGTTATCAATATTCATGTATCTCGGAGCCACTTTTTGACATTATGCACGCATATGAATGATGCAGCCAATGCCGCTTGATGTTTTCTTTCTGAAGGGAAGAAAATTAGGTGCGTTCGCGCGGATCCACGACGCTAGAAAAGTCAATGTGTATTTGTCACTATAGGAAGAACCAATTCGCGCATTGCTTTCAGAACTGCGCGATCCGAAAGACACATGTTTTAATGGTAGACGGAGAAAGAACCATGAAAACTAAACTTTTCTAACCAACTGCCCACCCGCGCTAGCTGCGGACTTAGCGAGCACACAAGAATTCAGTCTTGCCGACGTTTTTTCTTAGAGGCTGCCACACATGCAGAATAACATCCATTTATTTTCGACACGCATAACTATCCAGAATACACACATTCGGAGGTCAGGTCTAGCGAGGATTTTGCACAGCCATCATTTTGCCTACCAATACTGAAAATGCACCTTTAAGGTGTGGTGGGTGATCCAGTAGATCGCGTTTTAAGTATTTTCTTTTTGTTTGACGAGCTACCCATATTAACGCCTCTTTCCGACTGTTTGCGGTTCAAAACGTAACTCTACACCACTTTATTTCTTTGATTGATTGAAGCAATCATTCATATCAAGTTCTCCTCAGACGCTAGGAGCCTCTGGGTAAAAGTAGTTTAGGACTCAATAATTCGATCTTCATAATACTGCACTTGGAACTGCATTTGAAACATTTGCTGTGATGTTATCTTTCTTTGTTATGACAAACTGAGAGGAATCCTCCTCAAGAAAACTGATGAAGCGGGAGCCAACGGAGGACCTGCCGGTGGGATTGGACTTCACGAGGAAGTGTGCATCTTCTAACTACGCTCCAAGTTTTAAGGCGAAAGCCTTTAATGCCTCATACTGTCGTTAGCAGCCGTGTCGGCCGCCGTGTCGGTCACCGGGTCGGCCGCCGTGTCGACAGCCGTGTCGGCAGCCGTGTCGGCAGCCGTGTCGGCAGCCGTGTCGGCAGCCGTGTCGGCGGCCGTGTCGGCAGATGTGTCCGCGTTTTGACGGGTGTCCACCGAGATATGTGAGATAGTTACTCCTGTCCTCAAATACGATTTTCAGTTTCTTCATTACGGCCCCTCTTTCTCTTTCTTCTTTCACTCCCACTTCCTCCCTTCCTGTACGGTGCGGTTAAGCTGTCCACAGAGATTGCAGAGAATTTCTGCGCCATTTCCTTTCCTCAAAAAGCGTTGCGTTCAAAGGGCAAGGCATCGCGCCGAACGGGTGGTGGCGTTCCGTGGACTCCCTGGCAGCGCTACAACACGCTGTCGCGTTCCACTCCTGAAGGCGAAGCTTAAGCGCCATTAATTAGCAGTGAATTAGTGCCGAGTGATTAAAATAGTAATTAGTCATTAATTAGTCATTTGTCATTACTTCGTCATCAGTTATGTGTGACGTCATCCAGTGGTGACGTCACCAGTGCCACACAGGGGTTAAAGTGGTGCGGAAGACGCTTTTGCCTCTACGTACTTGAGCAGTCAAAGTGACCCTGAATTTGTGAGGAGAATAATACTCAGCTTTTGTGTAATTTCATCTTGCAATTGCGCGTCTAAACGAACGGTGGTAATAGCTATAACCCTTCCGTGCAACATGCCAACTCGAGGCGATTGTAAATACACAGAACACATTTTTAAACCGACAACATTCTTTTAACACACATTAAAAGGTCCATTTGCAGACATATGATCTGCCAGTTTAATGGTTATGGAGAGTCCGCTAAGGTAAGTGATATTCAAATAATGCAATAGGTTTCAACTCCACGGAGTTACCTCAAGCCGAAGCAGCTCTGTGGAAACCATTGGATCGACCAACTGATCCAAGATACCTACTTAAAGAGTTTCGGGTTTGCGCTTGACAAGCCCTATTAATACTTAATTTTCACCACCCACTTGAACAGCAAATTTATTGTAAAGTCTCAAATTAAGTAAGCATACATATCTTGCCTAACCATGGCAGAACTTTAAATATATTTGCACTTAAACTTATGAAGACTGTATCGCTGGCTGAATCAACCCCGGAAACCTATTTTCGTGAAGAAAGATGTCTTTTCTGAAAGTGAAAGTCACAGCTTTTCTGTTTATACCTGGCAAAAGGACGAAAGCCTTTAGAACTGTATTAAACATACTTAGAGTTTGCAGAAAGACATTTATTATGCGTGATCAGGTTGAGTTTCCTCAAGCTTATCACTCAAAATGAATTAATATACGACACCGTAAAGGAAAAATTAATATAATCTCGAATGGTTTGGTTTGGTTTGGTTTATTGGGGTTTAACGTCCCAAAGCAACTCAGGCTATCAGGGGCGCCGTAGTGAAGGGCTCTGGAAATTTCGACTACCTGGGGCTCTTGAACGTGCACTGACATCGCACAGTACACGGGCCTCTAGAATTTCGCCTTCATCGAAATTCAGCCGCCTCGGCCGGGATCGAACCCGCGTCTATCGGGTCAGCAGCCGAGCGCCGTAACCACTGAGCCACCGCGGCGGGGCTATAATCTCAAATGATCCCAGTTGGCAGGGGAGTACCTGTAGCGAGAAACTTTGTGTTGGCCTAAGTCTGGCATCACCATACCAGTCACAAAAGTGCGAATCTAAATCCAAGCTTCTGATGGGTTTCTGAAGATTAAGAAACTAATGCGCAGCCGCAGTGGCTGCCCTGCGTTGCTGGTCGCGTTCTGCAATTGGCATTCCAACCAGCACGCCTCTAAGAGCCTGATAAATCGGATTTCCCGATTTCGGCCACACTCAATGGGCATTTATAGCATAGTGCGATCCGCGCGCCACTGACCTTGCGAAGATCGTCTTCAGGGCGGCAGATGGCGTCACGTACCCGTCAGCAGCGCGCACGCCTGCTGCGTCGGGACCAATCACAGCGTGCGCAGTGGTGCTCCGCGGTAGCGATTCACGGTAGTTGTTCAGGATCGAGCTATGCATAACTCCCTAAGAGTTCTGTGAGGATTTCGTCTTTGCCGCGGTCAGAGCTCTGGTTCACACTGTTGCCTCTGTGACCTTTGCTATTAAAGCAGTTTGTTCCTATCGGGCTTACTGTACAGACTACCAACCAGAGACAGAGTTCGACCTAGGTCCTACATCTAGCTCTTCAAGCATCCAAGATATGAGGGAAAGCCGCACTTTTTCTCTCTTTGTTCAACGGCTAGAGCGGGTTACTGCTCAATCCGCTTGATTTTGGCTGTCGAACTCGTTTTATTCTAGAGAACGTACCCTCGCCGTGAGTGGCACAAATGTTTAGTGCATTGGCAGCTTCAGCAACACCCTTCTAAACGAGTTGCGAACAATGTACTCGCCACGTTCATCGTTGATGTCAGGTCCGTAAACGACACAAGTCACAAATGTTTTCTTTTCTAAAAAAAGGTAGTTATAAAATCGTCTTGTAATGCAAAAATAATTTGCAGCGAAGTGGCTGCGCTGAGCTGGACCAAACAGCGGTTGAAAGAGACCGCAGACAGCCAGGTCGGGCACTCCGTCGCTCTGAGTGATGGCAATGCAACTAAGAGAACGCGCACCTTTCAAATATATTCGTGGAAAATGTGAACTCGGGAAAATGAAAGAACGCGAAGCATAACAAAAGTAGTGGAACCGTTGTACTCCTACCAGCAGACGATTGCTTAAATGTGCAGAGGTTTTGGCTTCACTGCAATTCGTGAATACTTTCCAACCATGTGATTGCGTTTGTTCCGTAGAGGCGTAAGCGACGCATGGTAAACAAAGTTGACACCCTTGATCCTGTTAGGAGGACGTATATTAGTATGGGCACATAAAAAGAAAGAAAAATGACAGAGAGAAAAAGCGTGACACTTCTACCGACAAGCTTCTGCTGACAACCTTCTGTCGACAACAGTGAGGCATTAAAGGCTTTCGCCTTTAAAAAAAAAAACGTTTAATGCGAAAAATGGTTGGATGGTCCCACAGGAAGCTTTGCACTCTCGCTATTGTTAGCAGACGACAGCGCCACCTTCCCGTGGGCCGAGGAAAACTTGGCAAACATATTTAGGAGACCATTGAGAGATGGCGCCTGCAGCTCTACCGCTTCTAGCAGCCGGTTGCAAGCGCGAGTTTCGAGTCTCAACTTTAGCTCGTGGCATTCTCTTCATTACGGCAATTTTTTTCGTTATTAAGTGATCTAATATTATTATGATCCCGGACTACGCTAGTAGATCACTTCTAGTCACATAACTTTCCTAGCACTTGTAGTGGTTATCTCTTTTCCACTTTGCTTTAATTAAAGCTTCAGGCTGATTCACAGCCCACCGAGAAGTTGAAAATAAAGCAAATTGTGACAAATCGATGTCCGCATTGCATGACACGCACTAGGCGGATGAAGCTTTGTGAACAACGCAGCCCAACCTGCTGCCTATGTGGCTCATCAGTGGCTATGGTGCCTGGCTGCTGGCCCGAAAAAACGAGGGTATCATCCCAGCCGCGGTGGTCGCATTTCGACGAGGGCGTAATTCTAGAGGCCCGTCTACTGTGCGATGTCAACGCTCGTTACAGAACTCCAGGTGGCAGAAAATCGCGGAGCCCTTCACAACGGCGTCCCTCATAGCCTGAGTCGCTTTGGGACGTTGGACCCCCATTAACAATAAAAACACAGCACCATTTTGTAGCCAATATAGGTAGATTTTTTTAGCACGATAGCCAATATAGGTAAATTTTTAGCCCGATTAGGAAGTTACTTTGCGTATTGGGAACAAAGCGGGGAGTCAGTAAGAAAAAAATTCTGCATTTCATAAGTTGAATTATACAGTGTGGTTGAAAGGAATAATCGTTTCCCATGAAAAGGAGAAAGAGGCGTGGCGGCATGCATTCCAAAACTAACGAACATTTCGACCAATGAAGTCACATGAAATAAAAACAAAGGTGAGCCCAACCATTAACATATCAATGTTTATTCCAGCATTCTTTGGCAAACACTGAAGCCAGCAGAAAGAAAAGCAGCAGTCTTAGTAGCTTATTGACCTAACCCCGTTATACTCAGTGGCACGGGCAGGGACACTTTATTTTTCGTTCTTTTACAGTCCCACAATATTTTATGTCTTATTGACCTGGGAAGAGCTAAACCGATGGCGTAGCGAGGAGAGGTGAGCGCAGCAAAGAGGCAAGCGGTATGACGTCATACCAAACAGTGGCGGCGGCTCCGCGGCGATTCGCGCGGTGTGACGTCATGCCAGATGGCGCGGCCAGCGCGCGGCGTCTGCCAGCTGCGGCGTCTGCTGGGCAACGGCTCAAGGTCGGTCTCTGTGCCTCCTCGGGGCACCGCCACAGCGAAATCGCAAGTTCCTGGCTAATGTAGCCCTCGCTACAAAATAGATACACAGCGTGCCATCGGCATGTCGCGAATACGTGACGTTGCACGCTTAGGTATTAAAGCAGAGCAATCCTTGGAAGAGCTTCGACAGCCGTACAATTTTCGACGCCAGCAGCGTCGCACGAACCAGAAAAAACAGCTCACGAAACTGATATCAACGCGATAACGTCTAGGGTCCCGTTCAGCGGAAACCCAGGCATCGTCGTTGTCGGCGGCGACGTAAGCGAAAAATTCTCAGAGAAGCAGGCATTCCTCCTGCCACTTAGGTCACGTGACCATGTGATATCATCATAACCTACCCGCTGGATTGTCAGTAAACTGCCCACAGTGACAGCTGGCAGTTAAATTAATTATTCGTCGCCTCAGGTTTCTTTGGAAGGGCAACCTGAGTTTCACAGGCTCCACCGGTTTCTGCATTGGAACATCGACTTGCTTGGGCAGTGTCCCATTGCGTAACTAGTGCACCACTACGGCAACGATGGTATGAGCGCTCCCAGTGACTTATCAATCTAAAGTATATAAGGACCAATTCCGCATATATGGTCATTTATCTATTAACACTATGGCGTCGTACCCTTAACTGCGAGCTTATGTGTCCCTGCCACTTTTTTAAACTCAGGGTACACCTTCTTCCAACAAGTTACACACGCAAATTTGATGCGGCCTAATGCGGTTCTAGGTGAATCGTGCCAGGTAGTTTTGCGCTAGCATCTAAAATGTTTACCTCATAGAAGATTAAAAGCAGGACAATCTTTATGCTTTTCCTCACTGCGCCGGAGAAATGCGGAGAAAGTCCGAAATTTTAGCTCTCCAAACAACGCTTCGTGTGCTGTATACCTTAGGTAGCGTCGGTTTTCTTTGTCCAAAACCGTTTCTTCATTGTACACGTACAGCCAACGTATATGGCGTCATAAGTGCGGCCCCTGCCCGGGGCTGTGCACTGCTGAGAAGTTCTAAGCTTTATTCAGCGATTACGACACCATATCAAATCACCACACAAAAATAATTCGCATGCCCTACTTTCAAGTTTCACACATTCGACCCCTTTAAGCTCGTCGTAGTCTAAGACCGCTTCAGTTACCCTTTAAAGGGACTATGAAATAAATTTATCGAGATTACGTAAAGATAGGCAATCCATCACTCGTCACCCCAGCGCAAGAATTTTTGAGCTAGCATCAATAACAACGAAGTTATAGACCAGATTTTTTTACCCTCGCACGCAGGCTGCGGACGCGCGCCTACTCTCGACGCCAGTCGCCATCTGTCGGCGCACGCGGCCCGAGGGACTGCGGGTCGCGCCGGCGCCGCGCATAGAACGCATGTTTACGTGTTCGCTTCTGCCGTTTTGTGCTCCATCAGCTAACGTATGAGGGTGTGTGCTGTGCGTCACTACTCACATTTGCCCTCTTCCAGACAGTGCTGCGGTTATCTTGTGCGCAGTTACTCGTTAACGTGACATCCGAGAGTAGTCGACCAGGTAGTGTACGGACTGGAAACCGGCACTTCGAAGCAGATTTCTGCGCTGTCGTGTCGTTTGTTGTCGCCTTTTACGTGCGATATCATCTATGATAATATTATGCATTAGAATGTAGATCTATTGACTTGACTCAGTGGAGTAGTAACTGGATAGGCGAGCTGCAGACTGAAGGTTGTCCCGACGGAGCGCGTGTTTTCGATCACCAGTACGTGTTCAGCATCCTTGCGCTGAGCTTGCTCTTGTTCCCATTCAGAACATTTCATGCACAGGATTGTAAGCACGACCGCTACCGATTTCAGCTGCTTTTTCCGCACGCATATGTCAGAGGTATCTGGGGGGTAAAGGTTTATCTATAGTATCTTTTTGCTGTTGGTATCTACCTTAGCTTGGTTTGGTTTATTAAGGTTTTACGTTCCAAAGCGACTCAGGCTATGAGGGACGCCGTAGTGAAGGGCTCCGGAAATTTCGACCACCTGGGGTTCTTTAACGTGCACTGACATCGCACAGTACACGGGCCTCTAGAATTTCGCCTCCTTCGAAATTCGGCCGCCGCGGCCGGGATCGAACCCGCGTCTTTTGGGCCAGAGCAGAGAGCCGTAACCACTGAGCCACCGCAGCGGTGCGGTATATACATTATTCATAGGAAAATATGCGCGATTTCATTACATTTTCCACACTTAGGCAAACGCCCTACGCGACGCTCTCACACGCGGCGAGAGCTCCTGAATAACATAACGCGACTTCGGACCTCAGAATTAGTGAAAGCTGGATTAGCTGCTCATATCTATTCAAGCTTTTATAAATTAAGCGAAAGTACGTTTTTATGCACCAGGTTGCATAAACCATGACAAAATTTGTTTTCTGTTGGCGCTGGGACTCAGTTGAGCTCACAGCGGTAATTTGTTGATAAACTGGCGCGGCGACAAGAAAGCCGTTTGTGGAAGGGGGGGGGGGGGGGGGGGCTTTATGGCCGGCAGGAAGGAATAAGAGTGCATGGGAATTGGAACTGCATACTAGCCGCACACCTAATTCTTGATATTGAATAAAAAGTTTCTTTGCGGTGGAGCACCAAGACGGAATTCGATATAAGCACGAGCGCGTTCTAAGCGCTGGCACAATTAACCTGAATGTCAAACTAAATGTCATTAAAACGCGTCAATGTTATCGCTTTGATAACGTAAATACTTCCTGCAACACAGCCACGCAGCGGAAGTATGCTCGACAATGTTTTTTTAGCGCCCGAAGCGCGGCTATATGCAGGCGCGGCCGCGGAACTGCCGCAGCCCCGCAGTCCCCAAAGAAACGCCCGCACCGCGGCGCGCCAGTCGGTGCAAAATGGCCGCGCCCAGGAGAGGCTCAAAAATCTGGTCTATAGACGATTAAAAATCACGCTCCTCCTCTCCCCCCTCAACTCGTACGCGCGGGGCACCATAAAAAAAAAATAAAGAAAACAGCTCCGGGACTGGGCACCGCCCATGAATACGTCATTCGCTGACGTTCGGTTTACGACTTCCGGTTGTCCCACTCCCGAGGAGCAGCGTGCGTCGGCACCGTCTCTCCGGTCTCTGCGCTTTCTTGGCTCCCGAACTCGCGACAGAAAGAGGCGGCAGAGGTAAATTGAAAACATATGCGCGAAGGCAATGCCCTGGCTCGCGCTTGCCCGAGGGGGGCGCACGGCGGCTCGAGCAGACGATTTTCACCGCTACCGGAAGTGTGCCCGTGACGTCGAAGCTGCCGCGGCTCGAGCGAATGACAGCGTGTGGTGGCCTGCCGACGTCATGGGACTAGTGACGTCTGTTTTCCCGATTTTTGTTCCAAAATGGCTCCCTACGAAGACACCAAACGGCCCACGAATTTTAAAAAACACGATTTTTAAAAATTCATAATAAATTGCCGGCTCAGTTCCGAAGACTCATACTTGTTGTGAATGCTTCTGAGCATCACTTGTAACATTTACAAGCGGCTTTTAATTCTTTGCATGGTCCCTTTAATGAAGACATCTCAAGGCTGTCAGAACAGCAGCGGGTTCTGGTCGCCTTCTGGTTACGGTGCAATTTACCACCGGAAGGCTGCAGTTCTAAACAAAGGGCCCGCAAGCATTTTTTTCGCGCTGAGGCACGCCGGGATTGCTCTGCGTTAATACCTCAGCACTTAACGTAATGTATTCGCGACATGCTGATGGCATGCTCCGTACTCAATTTTACATGGAGCTTACACACAGTGTGTTTCACAATTTTTAAAATATTCTTTAAAGTTTCAAGAGCGCTTGTTTCAGTATAGCATTGTCAGTGATGTGGTACATCAGAACACAGCGAAGACGTGCTAACTAGCAGGCTGGTTAAATAATGTTTAATAGTTAACTGTTTAACTATTTCTATTAGGCTCTTTCAATTTTAGAGGCATGTAGCCCACCGGAAGTAATATCCGTATCAGTTTTTATAATTTCGAAAACGCCGTTACCTTCGGCGCATTGGCCTAACAAATTTTGGGTATTTCGACGAGTTACATGCACTGGAGAGGTTGCTTTGCCTGCAAGCTTTCCGAAAGTCGATGTTTCTTGGCGTGATGTAGCCAAAATTTGTTGGGCCATAGCGCAGGGGGTAACCGCGTTTTAGAAATTCTAAAAACCTATATGGATACTACTTACAGTGAGCTACATGCCTCTCAGTAATTAAGGAGCCTCACAACAATGGCTAAAAAGTTGATTATTCAATATTAGTTATGCAGTCTGCCAGTCAATTCGTCTTAGGTTTTTTTCTGATGCGCTACACAGCGTTCACATTGCTATGGCGAAAAAAAGCGCTCTTCTGACTCAAAAGGCCTATTTTTAAAAATAGTGTAAAGTCTTAGGTGAAACACCTTGTATCACGTTTGACGTCAATACGTTTCCAGTAGGCACTCTTTCTGATCAAAATGTTCGTGGTCATTCTAAGAAAACTATGGAAAACTAAATTGAGCCGATTATACAACTTGTTATCTGCCTTCACCGGCTCTTCATCTTGTATTTTTGTTTGAACAGTTGTGGGCATGAGTGCAAAAAAACATTTGCTGGAAAAATTGTTTGCTCTCGTTGACCGCTTGAGTAAAGGCTTCTTTTTATAGAACTATTCGTTCGTTTCTGTTTTAGAGCAAATTCGCGACATAGGGTGTATGGCAGCTTAGCATCTGCTATACGAAATGCGAGACGCTGTAGTGGAGGGCTCCGGAGACTTGGCGTAGCGAAAACGTATACCGGATTGCCGGATGCTGGGCGCGCAGTAGGTACACCTTGCCGGCCTCTGCTACTGGGCGTGAGCAGGGGGCACTCGGTAAACCGGTATAGTAGAGTTTCTTTATAAACACATAGAGTGACGCATCGATCTAGCGAATTGCCTCAGAAGTATCCAAGTTATGCGGCAAAGCCGTATGGCCAGGCAGCTTTCCGAGCCGTTTACTCGGTATAATCGCACAAAATCAACTTCGCCCACGGTAAAATATGGGGTAATGGGTACGTCAAATTAAACGCTCGATGCTTTCCTCGTCCGAAGTGCGCCTTATAACATCTCCTCTACGCTAGTACATCCTATGCATGTACGCTGTTACATCTCCGCCATTCCAAATCTATCTAATTTCCACGACCTGGGGTTCTTTAATGTGCACTGGTACCGCACAATACAGAGACCTTTTTGACTCCTTTTCGGCTCCGTGGTCAAGATCGAATGCCTGTTTTAAGATTCAGCAGCCATGAACTGTAACCACGGAGCCACTGCGGCGGCCTGACGTTTAATGTGTCACACAGGCTGCCAAGAGTCCTGAAGGGTAAAAGGCATGTGTTTTTGACTCAGAATTTTGTGACAGGGGCCGTACGAAGCACGAAGATGAAGAAGGGGAGAAAAAAGCAAACGACATTCCGCTGACTAATAATGCCCTCCAGATTTTACTTGGAAACGAAAATAAGCTTTTAAAGGCAAGGTACGCTGCCCTTTTAACCCCTTTCTTCTTCTTTCAACTTCCCGCAGCACCGTCTTCCTTCTTCTCATCCACTCATCCAATGGGTGAAGCCGGTGCATGAAGAGACACCTTCGTTGACTTTTTCTACTATGAGCTGCAGCACGACTGACCCTAATAATAATGGCAGAGGCTCTATGTCCGTTTAACGTATTTGTCCGTAGTAACGACGGGAAGGACTGTGCCTGAAGAAAGCGACAGTCAGAGTTTCCAAAAAAGAAAGAACATCTCCGCGACAGTTTGAAGAACGCACACAAGACACCTATGACTGGACAAGCACTGACTCCAACTGTGCTTAGTGAAGGGTTCAGCTCTTTCTTTAAAAATAGAATTTTTTTTTCTTTGAAAACCATTGTGAACCAAATTGCCGAGCGAGCATGCAGTATTAATGCGGTCTGAGTTTATTCGTCTCAAAATTAACAAAAACAGCCCAATGTCAAGTTATCTAGAGAAAACAAATGTACTGCTGTATACAGATAGATTTCTCTGTCTACAAGTGCAATCCGCACATCTGTCTGAGAGACACTCATTACGGGTAAAAGCCGACACAACTAAACCCAGCACAACTCGGACTAGTTTTCTATACTGGTTCAAAGGCCCATTGTCGCGAATTGCCGACGTAGCCTTTTCTCGAATTTCCGCGCCGCTAATAAAAAGTTCTCATATTAGCGTTTGAATGCGCGAACGGTACTGGGCAGAATGTATTGGTTATTTTTCTGCTTTTTTCGTTCACAAATTGGGCAGTCAAGAGTTAAAGGCTTTTAAATTCCTAAAAAAATGCATCATTTTGAAATTTTTGCCTTTCGTTTCTTATTTATTACCGTTAAAAGTAGATTTAACGAAGTGGAGAGCCGCCGGGAATTACTTCATTCAATCGGGAAGTTCGTGCAGTCGAGAAAGCTATTTTGCAGCCCTTCAAAGGCCGAGACTTTAACGTACTGTCACCCAATGAAATGTCCCCGAAAGCGACCCGTGAAAGCACTCTTGTCCGTGAAAGCAGCGCCATCTGTATGAGAGTTTCTAAGCCAAGGTGGGAGGCACCGCCTACTGCAGGCTCCATTGCTCCGTGCAGAGTGCAGCCTCTTTGAAACAAAGCTAGGCCCGTGACTTTGGCGCCTAGGTGTTACCGCCGACACGTTGCCGACCAAATGCAAGACACTGTGGGCACGGTAAATAAGAAATAACCTATTTTTTTACTCATTTCTTCCAGGAAAAACTTCTTCAGACCAGGTTTGGTTGTCACCATTCTTTCGTTATTTCTTGTTGATGGCAGCATTGAGTGCTATAAATACTGGCCGGGGATCAAAACTTATTCTTACCACCAAGAACTTCGTAAAGTCGGGTTTCGTTAGGTCGAGGTTTAATGCATTCAAGTTAGCACACAACATCTTATTACCGACGTAGTTCTTGTTTTCACCGCAGACGGCGAGTTGTAGCTTTTTATGACACTTCGAATATCAGAATTTAATTTCGCTGATAAAGATTTTTTGTGTTATTAAATTTAAGTACTTCTTGGCTTTTAAATACAGTAAATTTCTCGCATCGAAGACCAGTAGTTTCAACTTTAACAAAAAATGTTATATAATGAACGTGACGCCTTCTTTCTATAGCTGGAACTTGCCGATCTGTTGCGACAGTTAATACCAACTATTTTATAACGAGAGGACCCTTGTTCTGTGCAAGCATTCCATTTTAAGCCATCTAAAATGTTGTACCTGCTTTTAGGGTACTCGTTTCTTTCTAAAACTTCATATTAGGCTAGTTGGTACATTTTGAACCTAAGAAAAAGAGCAGCGCCAAAGCATGCAACCACAGACGAAGACTGTGGTTGCTTGTGTCTCCAGCTCCCGCGCTTGTGTCTTCTCCTTTCTTCTTCTGTGGTTGCATGCTTTGACGCTGCTCCTTTTCTTAGGTTCGTTTCTTTCTCCCATAAGCAAATCAAGCGAATAAATCAGCATATTTCTAACAGTATGAAAAATGCTCCTATTCCTTTCCTTTTGGTTTATTTATAAGTATGCTCACAAAGACGATTCAGGAACTCCTTGCCAACGAAATATTAGCTGTATTGAATTGCTTCAAAACTACTGGGAAAAGAAGGCTGACCGGTGTCATAAAAGTAAACAATAAATATTTCTCTGCTTATAGCAGTCGGAACAGCCATTCATATTGTAGCGTGCAACGCCAAAAATAACACCCGCGCAGAGACGAAAAACCTGCGGCGGTCCCCTAGTGGTTCGAGCGCGCGCGAGAGAGCCAACTAACTTCTTCCTCTTCTAGCGCATGCGCTACTTCTGTCTCTTCTTCGAATGCATGTATCACTGCCCCCCTCTCCTGCAGCATCGACACGATGCGGCTGGGAGTGAAAAGTCAGCGAAAGGGTAGAACACAGCTGCAGTGGACCGCAGTTCAGTCAGGTAGCCGGTCGTGGTAAGGCTTCATGCGAACAACGTGTACGACTTCAGTTCGGTGCGACCGGCGCGATGAACAAGCTGTCGGGGCGGGAGCAACTGCATAAGTCACATCACTGATGCGGCGCACTACTTCGTAAGGGCCGAAGTAACGGCGCAGCAGCTTTTCAGAGAGCCCGCGGCGACGAACAGGTATCCAAATCCACACAAGGTCGCCGGGAGCATAACTGACGAAACGGCGTCCACAGTTGTACTTAGTGGCGTCAGCCTCCTGTTGACGGTGGATGCGCAGGCGGGCCAGTTGACGCGCTTCCTCAGCACGCTGAACGAAGGTATCTACGTCGATGTCAGCGTCAGAGTCGCAGTAAGGGTTGACGGGCAACATAGCATCCAACGGAGTGGTCACCTGGCGACCGAAGACAAGCTGAAAGGGGGTCAGTCGGGCTGTTTCCTGCAGGGCGGTGTTGTATGCAAACGTTACGTACGGCAGAATGGCGTCCCAAGTTCGATGCTCGACGTCAACGTACATTGATAGCATGTCGGCTAGTGTGCGGTTGAGTCGCTCTACCAACCCGTTTGTCTGCGGGTGATACGCCGTAGCACGTCGGTGGCTCGTGTGCGTCAGAGTCATCACGGACTGGGTTAAGCGGGCCGTGAAAGCAGTTCCCCGGTCAGTAACAACAACGGCGGGTGCTCCATGACGCAAGACAATGTTGTGGACGAAGAACTGCGCCACTTCAGCAGCAGTGCCTTTGGCAAGAGACGTGGTCTCAGCGTACCGTGTGAGGTAGTCAGTCGCAACGACTATCCAACGCTTTCCAGACGAAGACTTCGGAAATGGGCCAAGGAGGTCCATGCCCACTTGATGGAAAGGGGTCTTCGGTGGATCGACGGGGTGAAGAAATCCGGCCGGTTTCAATGGAGGAGTCTTCCGACGTTGGCATTCACGGCATGTTTTGACGTAGGCCCGCACCGATGGGAGTAACCTGGGCCAATAATACTTTTGTCTAATCCGCGCGAGTGTACGGCTGACTCCAAGGTGGCCGGCGGATGGTGCATCATGACAGGCACTCAAGATCTCAGACCGCAGCTGTGATGGTACGACGAGTAGGAACACTTCTTCGCTGTTGGCAAAGTTGCGCTTGTAGAGAACACCAGACCGTAAAGTGAAGGTGTGAAGCCCTCGAAGAAAAACACGCGGAATGGGAGCTTCACTGCCTTCGAGGTAATCGATGAGCGGCGCCAACTCCGTGTCCGCCCTCTGAAGCTGCGCCATTTGGGTGGTACTAACAGAGCCCAGGAAAGGAAAATCATCGGTGGTTTCTTCGGTAGTGATTGGGATAGGCGCGCGCGACAGACAATCCGCATCCTGATGCTTGCGGCCAGACTTGTAAACTACTGTTAAGTCGTATTCTTGCAAGCGTAAGCTCCATCTAGCCAAGCGTCCTGAGGGGTCTTTGAGGCTCGCCAGCCAGCATAAGGAGTGGTGGTCGCTTACCACACGGAAGGGTCGTCCGTAGAGGTACGGTCGGAACTTGCAGATGGCCCATATCACTGCAAGACATTCTTTCTACGTCGTAGAATAATTGGTCTCGGAGCGCGTAAGTGTCCGACTAGCATAACTGATGACCCGTTCTGCACCGTCTTGCCACTGGATCAGTACTGCACCAAGGCCAACATTGCTGGCGTCAGTGTGGATGTCCGTGGCAGCATGCTCGTCGAAATGGCCGAGTATCGGAGTGCTTTGCAGACGGCTGCGAAGCTCGACAAATGCAGCCTCTTCGTCGGTCCCCCACAGGAAGGGCGTGTCGTCACGGGTCAGTGCGTTCAGCGGTTCCGCGATTTTCGAGAAATCTTGAATAAAGCGCCTATAATAGGAGCACAGGCCTAAAAACCGGCGAACGGCCTTCTTGTCGGTTGGGCGTGGAAAACCTGAGACGGCAGCAGTCTTGTCAGGGTCCGGGCGAACACCTTGTGCGCTGACAACGTGACCAAGAAAGCGAAGTTCCTCAAAGCCAAAATGGCATTTCTCGGCTTTGATGGTGAGTTGCGCGGATTTGAGCGCTTGTAGCACAATGCGCAACCGCTCCAAGCGTTGGTCAAAGGTGGGTGAAAATATAACGACATCGTCCAGGTACACCAGGCAGGACTGCCATTTCAAGCCGGAGAGGACAGTGTCCATCATGCGTTGGAAAGTTGCCGGGGCTGAGCACAGACCAAATGGGAGCACTTTAAACTCATAGAGGCCGTCAGGCGTCACGAAAGCCGTCTTCTCCCGGTCTCTCTCGTCCACTTCGATTTGCCAGTACCCGCTTTTAAGATCCAATGACGAGAAGTATCTGGCGTTCCGCAATCGGTCGAGCACGTCATCTATCCTGGGCAGCGGGTAAACGTCCTTTTTGGTCACGCTGTTAAGTTTCCTGTAGTCCACGCAGAAACGCAGAGTATTGTCCTTCTTTTTGACAAGAACCACAGGCGATGCCCACGGACTGGTGGACGGCTGAATGACATCGTCTGCAAGCATCTCGGCAACCTGATTCTGAATGGCTTCTCTCTCCACCGGGGAAACACGATATGGGCGCTGGCAGACGGGTCGCGTAGTCTCGTCAGTGATGATACGATGCTTGGCGAGTGGAGTTCGGCCGACCTTCGAGCACGTAGCGAAACAGTCCGCAAATTCTGCCAAGAGGGCCGACAGAAGATCCCTCTGAACCGACGGCAAGGCAGGATTTATTCTGACTGACTGAAGAACGTGATGTGGGCCAGCATACTCCGGAGAGGGTCCTCCCACGGTGCACAAACCTGGAAGCTCAGCAACGTCGTGGAGGAAGGCAATAGTCATGCCTTTGGCCAGGTGCTGATATTCGTTGGCAAAGTTAGTCAGGAGGACGTGGGTGCGGCCGTCACGTAGTTGGACGAGACCTCTTGCAACGGCAAGTCCCCGCTTAAGCAGCAGTGGACTATGGCTGTCCGCTAGGCCCTCGTAGTCATGAAAGAGGTCGTTCCGCACGAGCACCAGAACACTGCACCGCGGCGGCACCGTGACGTCGTTCTCGACAATGCGCAGAGCGTTGCTGCAGGGATCGCGGGAGTCAAAGCGCGCCACGGCCTGTTTGGTCGAGAACGTGACACGTGCCTCCTGAAAGTCAATCACAGCGCCGTTCGACTGCAGGAAGTCGATCCCCAGAATCAAGTCTCTGGAACACTCGGGGAGTACGACAAATTCACCAACGTACGTAAAACCACTAATCCCAACTCTAGCCGTGCACTTGCCCATAGGGGAAATTAGGTGGCCACCAGCGGTGCGAATGGGGGTCCCCGTCCACGGTGTCAGAACCTTCTTAAGTTCTCCAGCGAAGGCACGGCTCATAACAGAGTAATCAGCACCGGTATCGAGCAGCGCGGTAATGTCAGTGCCATCAATTGTCACACGCAAATCGGATGCAGCGTATCTGATACTGTCGCTGCCTCTCTCTGTCCGGGTATCGTCGGCTCGAGGGTTCCGCGATGGAGGATCTTGACACGTCCCGACGTCAGCGGCCTTGCCTCCAGAGGTCGCTGGTGTTAGTTTTCCCGACGCGGACTCGGCGAGCGACGGCCAGCAGAGCTACTCTGGCGGCCAGGGCTGGAAGAGCGATAACGGAGAGGCGAAGGGGAACGGGACTCGCGCCTTCCAGAGTAGGCAGGGTTCTGGCGTGCCCAGAGATGCTGTGCAATCTCATGCGGTCGTTCGCCGTTCTGAGGGCAGGGTGCGTCGGGATGGAAACCGCGAAGGCCCACTTGGCGGTACGGACAGGCGCGGTAGAGGTGACCAGGCTCCCCACAGTGGTAGCAGAGAGGCCTGCGGTCCGGTGTACGCCACAAATCCGACTTGCGAGGGCGTGGCCCAGCTGTAGCAGATGCGGTTGCAGAATACGTGGCGATGTTACTCACGGAGGTCGACGGGGTCACACCGTAGCCAGGCACGCTTGCGTGACATGTGCCGATGTTGCTCACGCCAGGCGTTGGGGTAATGGGACCGTAGCCTGTCGTGCGACGTACAACAGATGCGTACGTGGGTCGGTCATCGAACCGGGATGGCGCTTCGGGGACAGGAGGTGCCTGCGCAGCCTGTCGCACCTCGTCCCTGACAACTTCGGACAGCGCTGCCAGCGGCGCAGGTGCAACCTGAGGCAGATGGATCCGTTGCAGTTCCTCCCGGACAACGGAGCGAATTAGTTCACGCAAGGTGTCTGCACTGCCGCCGAGACACGACGAAAAGCCTTCGGGCACCATGCAGTTGATGTCCCGGTTGTACTGGCGGGCCCGTTGTTGCAGCGTCGTCTCCATCGTGGTCGCCTCGGTTAGAAATTCCGCCACCGTGCGGGGTGGGCTGCGCACGAGGCCCGCGAACAGCTCCTGCTTAACCCCACGCATGAGATGGCGCAGCTTCTTCTCCTCTGTCATGTTGGGGTCGGCGCGCTTGAAAAGACGGGTCATGTCTTCGGTGTACATGCGCACGCTTTCGTTCGTGCGCTGATTTCGGGAGTGCAGCGCAGCTTCGGCCTTCTCCCGGCGGTCAGCGTTGGGGAACGTAGCCAGGAGACTCCGGCAAAACGTCTCCCAGGTGGGAAGTGTAGCCTCGTGGTTTTCAAACCACGTCCGAGCAGACTCTTCCAGGGCAAAGTAGACGTTATTCAGCTTGCGCTCGTCGCACCAGCCGTTGTAGCGTGCGACCCGCTCGAACGTCTCCAGCCAGTCCTCAGCGTCTTTGAACACGTCACCGTGAAAAGATGGCGGTGTTCGCGGTGGGTGGCAAAGGATCGGCGCCAGGGGCCTGGTGTCAGCGGCCATGGCAGTTGGACTCGACGGTAGAGGCTGGATCGGCGGCTGGGTCCTGGTGTCAGTGGCCATGTCAGTTAGACTCGGCGGTCGAGGCTGCGTCGTCCTTGTTGGCGGGGGAAGGGGCCCAAATTCAGGCGACTCTCCGCGGAGACGGCGGCTGGGTCGCTGGTGAACCGGTGTGAGGTCCGTAGTGACGCTGTACGGAGTTTGCAGGTCGGGAAGCGTACCCAGCACTGCTCCACCAAACTGTAGCGTGCAACGCCAAAAAGAACACCAGCGCAGAGACGAAAAACCTGCGGCGGTCCCCTAGTGGTTCGAGCGCGCGCGAGAGAGCCAACTAACTTCTTCCTCTTCTAGCGCATGCGCTACTTCTGCCTCTTCTTCGAATGCATGTATCAATATTTTCGAATTTATTGAACCCAGGTACAACCCCTTGCGGCAAACCATTTTAAGTTAGCCGAAAATTCAGAGTGACAGTGATTTATGTCTGGGCATTCATAATTCTAAAAATGCATTAATCAGTACACAGAAAAACCGGCCAACGACAACATAGCAACTTACTTTGTTTTATTTTTGCAAAAAAAAATTATATGCTATGTCCGCATATTTGTGCGAAGAATAATTTAAAGGAATGCCACAGAAGAAAACATGACATGCCACACCACAAGTTCAATGGGAGTATGGCGGCTGCTGAAAAATTATAGCGGACAATCGGTATGCTCAGTCTGCAGAATCCCACCGCGCTGATTGGTAAATATAGTATGGTAAGGGAGAATTATTTTTCATTTCTAGGCATCAAGGCAGGCATGGGCAGTTGAGCGCTTGGTGCAGAAGGCAGTAAAGATGAGCAAAAACAGAAAAAAAGCGGGTTGGGCTGGGACATGACCGCCTTTTGTTAAAAGTAAATCCCGTAACTGTAATATCACAACATCATTTGACCAGTTTATTCTCTAGATTGCATTCTTAGATAGTTGTGCTGATTTTTTTTGTGTATACTGATTACAGCCCCATCAGGAAAAAATACCTGCAGACCATTCCCAGCAAAATAGATGGGTATATTTTCCGCTGCTATGCACTCTGCCGCTACATTCCCTCGATCCTTTCTAATCAGGTCCACATATTATCGCACACCTTCGGCTCTTTTTGTGTGCTAGTTTGCGCTTGCATCAGGTGAAGCACTTCCTGATGCTCACTGTACTTTGCGTGCTTATGCAAGTTCTCCTATGTTGCCAGTGTTTTTACAGCGCTTACGAGGCTTTGTAGCGGGTTGCGCTCCGTTCAGCCTTGCGGTTTCATTGCCGGGCAGCCTTAAGTTCGGTGCGACCGACATTTCACGGCGACACGTGGGTGACCGGACGCGTTCCATTAGGGCGCTGCGCTCCAAGGCTGCACAAGTGTTCAAGCGAGCCACTAAGGTCGGGAGAGTAGAATTTGTGTCCCTCCTGGACACACGAAAACAAACACCGCACAAGTTCATTACATTAAATCTTGCTCCTATGTCACATAAAAGTCAAATTCACATTTCTTTTTAGACCCGGAATGCTCCAAATATCAACTGCTGTTTATCTTGGAACGAAGAGCTCTCTTTACACCAGTAATTTCTACCGCCACAAGGAAGTTCTCGCAGCCCCTGCAGGCTGAGAACTTGAAGTGTGTTTTTGCGAATCGTATGAAACGTTGCTGGTACTGATGGAAGGGCTGGCCCAAAAGAGAAAGGCAAAAAAAAAAAAATCTCGTTTTGGTATTTTCTTTTCCCAGGCACGGAAACCTAGAAAAAACCGGGCATTATCTAGTGGCCGTCAGAGGAGGCAAGGGACAATTATTCTGGCGGCCATGAAAAGTTTTATGGGCGGCTACATAAACACAGGCGCGGTAAATTTTGCTTCTTTCGGTGTTATATATTTGAGTTATGAACTAATTCATGGTTGAGCCTTGACATAATGTTACGTGACAGTTAAGGCCGGAAGCCTGAATGAATGCGGCAGCAAGCAGTGGCCGGCTGTGTTCCCGTATTGTGCATTTTGCTGTCCGTTCGACCCGACTCGGATCCAGGACTGTGTCAGAAGATGACGCAGTTATGTTCTGCATGATAGCACGGTTATACATGAGCCCAATTGAAACTAAAATAATAAACAGGTGTCATTCCCTCGCCGCCACTTTCCTGTGAAAAGTTCTTCGCTTCTTTAAAACCCTTTCTGGGACAGAGGGACCCATAATTCCCACCTTTTACATGGTCATGCTTTGCTTTTGGAGCTAAAAACCGCTGAATTAATTTCACTTAACAAGACAGCTAACGCCATGCGAATCCTCAAGAGGATCACTAGCAGAAGAAACGGAATGAGGGAGGAGAGTCTCACACGACTCATACACTCTTTCGTCATTAGCCATATTGCGTACGTTGCGGCATTCCACAACTGGTACAAGGGAGAAGAAGCCAAGATCAATGTCCTCATTCGCAGGGTGTACAAGATAGCACTGGGTCTACCCGAGTCTACCAGCACGCATCGCTTGCTCCAGCTCGGACTTCACAACACGCTTAGCGAAATCGCCGAGGCGCAGCGCACTTCACAACTGGAAAGATTAACGGGAACGACAGCAAGCCGCCAGATCATGGAAAGTCTCGGCATCCGTTACCACGTACAACAAGGCCAGAAAGTCGCCATTCCAAACGCGATCAGAGAAACGCTAAGAGTCGACCCGATTCCACGAAACGTCCACCCGGAACACAACCGGGGAAGAAGAGTGGCCAGGGCCAGAGCTCTCCTGCACAGCCATGGAGACGATACGGGGACAAGGTTTGTTGACGCCGCGGAATACGCAGAACGCTCGCGATTCGCGGTTGCGGTCGTCGATTCGTGCGGCAAAACGCGCATAACGTCAAGTGTAGCGTGCGAACGCGCAGAAGAGGCGGAGGAAGCGGCGGTGGCACTCGCCCTCACGGATCCGACGTGCACCGTGGTTCTCTGCGACTCGCGTCAGACGGTTAGAAACTTCGCCAAAGGATGGATCTCACAGAGAGCGGCCCAAGTCCTGAGGAACCGGCAAGTCCAGCAGGAGGTAGAATTCCAAACCAGAATTCAATGGTTCCCGGCGCACATGGGAGAAGTATCGAGGACGTATCGCAACCGCAACGAGACGACACACGCCAAGGCGCGCGAGCTCGCGAACCGCGCCGGCGACCGTCGTCCGTGGAATAGCACCAAAGACTGCTTGATCAGCTACAACGAAATTACCAAGGCCCTCTGCCTGGCCCGCCGAACCTTCCCTCCGCCCAGCGACAAGCTGGACAGGGCGCACGCGGTGACCCTCAGACAACTGCAGACGCTCACGTACCCCAACCCGGAACTATACCACATGCTTTACCCCGGTACATACCCGACAAATATATGCAAGGTCTGCAACGCCAATGTAGCCACTTTAACTCACATGCTCTGGGACTGCAACAAAAACCTTCACGGTGCTAATTCCGGAACCCTCCCGCCGCGGTTGGCCGCTGCCTTGCGCAGCCCCAGCCTCGGGGACCAACTCTGGGCCGTCCAGCAGGCCCGCGAGGCGACGGCGAGGCAGCGCCTCGACGTCCCCACGTGGGAGACCTAAGGCCCCGTCGGCGAAAGCTCTGCAGGACTATGAATAAAGTTGTTACCAACCAACCTCGTGGATCTCCAAAGAAGCTGTTTTCATAGCTATGTTGATTGTAGCGGCGTGCTTACAGCACAGACACGAATCGCTCCACTTGCGCACGCTGCGTGCTGTTTTCAGCAGATTTTGCGCTCTGTCCAGCCGGTTCATTATGGACAATGAGTTTCAAAAGTTTTCTTTTTTGTGCCTTTTCTTTGGTCGTGTGTGTACTGTTTGCAAAAAAAAAATGCCGACGATTACCTTAGTTTCTATAAATTTGAGCGCAGCTCATCAGCTGTTCCAGCTTTTCGATAGATTGAGGCAAAGAATTCGAGCAAGACATATATGTACAATTACTGACAGCTTGTTATTTTTCACACATATTCCTTCTTCAGTTCTTGATTGCCATGAAGGAAGCCTTGGGGACGGAGAACTAGATGGATATATGCTGGACTTGGTGCACCAACGCCTGGTTCTCAAAGACGAGGTCAGCGCAATTATTTCGCGAGGTTGTCAACGCTGTGGGAGCCTTTACGAGCGAGAGGAACGGGATGTTCTCCCGCATAAGTGGTAAGAAATTCCTTCTTGTCTTCATACCTACATTAAAGTCCCCACCCACCCTGCCACCCTGGCAGGTGGCAGCGTTTCTGGCACAAAGTTGTCAATGTCAAAGCATGCAGCGCACATTTGTCACTACAGACTCGTAGCTTAAAACACGATTGAGGTGTCCACTGTTTCAAGAGGGCAGTTATGCGCCTTCTCTCTGCTTGAGGTGTCCACCGAGATGTGTGAGACAGATACTGCGCATTTTCTTTCCCCCAAAAACAATTTACAAATTTTACCCTCTGCTTTCTAAGGCTCCGCTCTATTGGTTTCGCAGCTGTGGGAGACAGATACTCCGCATTTTCTTTCCTCAAAAAGATATCGAAGACAATTTGAAATTCTAAAGTGTGCTTGGTGAAAGCCTTGTGGTCCACCCACATCCGCTTCCTCGAACCGCTTGGCGCGGAATCACTGAGCCGCTTCGGAGCCATGCGTCTCAGTCACTCGACTTCAACGAGACGTCTGGCGAAGGAGCGGCGGTGTAGCTGCCACCGCCGACGCGCGCGCGCTCGTTCTACCGCTACTGTGTGACGTCACTGTTGCTACGTACAGCTTCGCCGCGCATTGGCGTGCCGGTTGCTAAGGAGGGAAGGTGGTTGCGCTTTTGCTCTCTCCTTTCCGAGCTCCCGCTCCATTCCTTTCGCAGCTTCAAGGTTGTCCACCGCTGGTCACAGCGGACAACAACGGCGATGGCGACGCGGCGAAACGCAGAAACAGGCGCCTATAAAAGCTGCGTTCTAAAAAATTTGCAAAGTCGAATTCACCATTTCTCAGCAATAAATTTAATGAAACATAACAGCCTAACGTTGTGTGCCGCTCATCGGTGCATGGGAGTTTCATTCTGCTTCATGCACAAAAGTCTCTATTCATGCAGGAAGTAGTTGAGCTGGTGTTCAGGCTCCTGGACGACTTATGTTATAGTGAAATCCATGCCGACAGTGCGGAGAATGAGGATGACGCAAATTCAATGTTAGCGACTCATATGTCCCAAATTTTTCGTGGTTACACTAACTTTTGAGGTGAAAACCGCGCAAATCAATTTCGTTTTCACTTCTACTCACACTTCGTGGATGTTGAAAGAAGCTGTCTTGATGGCTGTTTAGAAGGTAGCCGAGCGGTGGCAGCACGTACAGTCATGGACAAAAGTTGGCGGGATGCAGATTTGCGAAAAAAAAAATATTTCTGCATTGCCTCACAAGACAGGCAGATTGTATTTTTGCAGCAGATGGAGCAGATATGTCTCTTTATGTTCTTAGGCATTTCAGTGGTGTGCGGCGCCTGACCTCACAGCAATAAATTTGTTTCCGCGAATTTGCCTCCCGCAAACTTTTGTCCATGACTGTACCTGTGTCTCAAGTCAACCGATCCCCTTGCGCGCGCTGCATGCTGTTTTAGAACACGGTTAAGCTGCAAAGTCTGTGACGTGCCCCTTTTTGCAACTCGCTGCTTGCCCTTCCACGACATAAAGTACACAGCGGAAGGCGCGCCCGTGTTCGTTCTCCGAATGCGACAGTGAGTGCATGGACATAGAATGACGTTGTCTAGATTTTTCGTCTTAGAAAGCTGGCTTTTGTATGCTCTGTCCTTTGTTGCTTGTATGCCCACAGCAATTGCACATCACAAAATAAAACTACTTTTTTTTCTCTTAAGCGGCTGTGGTTGAGTGGTCCACGTATGTCCCACTTTATCAAACGCACTCATGGCGAGGTGGGACTGCTATGTCCCACTTTTATCTCGAAAACCGCTAACTCTAGACAACTCAAATTTTGTAGATTTCATTAGAAGGTTATAAGAACGAGAATCCAGCCCTGAATAGGCGGCGTGCATTGCTCACAACTTCATGACTCATAAAGGGTTAAGAAAGAAAACCGGCAGCAATTAAGCGCATTTTTGGTTTGAAAACATTACAGCACTTTTTCTTTCTAATTTTTAGCGAAACATTCACAGCCGCCCGCAAACTGTCAAGGATAGGGAAGAAAGTGCACTTAGTTCAGAACACACTCCTGTACGGAAAATTGAGCGGGTATCGCATTACTGTTTTTTAAGCACTTGACCACGCATTTTGAAGTCTTGCAGGTTCAGAAACTAAAGCACGTCTGGAAGAAACAGGTTCCAGGGGGGAAGGGGGAGGGAGGGAAGCAGAGCAACCTACCTTTTTGACGTCGGATAATAGTGGCCATGATCAGCGATATACAACTTCTATGTATATTGCGTCGATAGTAACTATATAGCGAACGCTATCTCAGCGCCAAGCTCTCGAATGACATATCAAAATTACGCACATATACTCTCCTGTTTGCTAAGGAGGAGAAGGAAGAGGAGGAGGAAAGGTGGGGAGGTTAACCGGTAGATGAAACCAGTTTGCTACCGTGCACTGGGGGAAATGAATGAGGGGATATGAAGGTGAGGGAAAAAGGGAAATGCAAGAAAAAGCAGAACGCTAAGAGGGATGGCCCTAACGTAGCCACAAAAAGTTCATCACGCTCTTCACTCTAGCTGTTTTGTGCTTTGTGTCGTGCGCGTGTGTTTGTACTGTGTTCTACCAGACCTTCACGCGCGTACGACCTGTATATAATTATCATGTTTATATGTATATAGACTTATTGTCAGTGTACCCCTCCGCCTGTCCTTTCTACTATCCCCTCACCCCTTTCTTTTCACTTCTACACATGTCTTGCTATCGTTTATTTCTACTGCCCCAGCTCAGGTGCTTCCAGCCGCGATAGCAGAGACGGGGGTGGCAAAAATTGTTTTACCTTCCATATTCAATGCAAATAAAAACCATTACTACAACTACTACTACTTCCCGCCCTCTTCCTGCTGCAGTTGGTCTGTGAGCCATGTTACCCAAAGCGCAGAAGAGGCTTTTTTTTTTACTTCTGCTGCCCTCGTCAACTTGTCATATTAAATCTCTGAGAGTGGTCCACGTACAGAGCGCTTTGATGGTGGAACGACTCCACGAAGTCCGAAAGCTTAATGGCAATGTCGGTTCTGAGGAACAAAGCTTCCCCATTAACGTATATCATTTGAGTCAGCTCCTAATCAAATGTATTATGACAATGTAGGGCAATATCCTCGTTATATGTTTCTGTAAGTATATACTAACGACTCGTCTCTTTAAACTTTCTGCTCACCTTTGGTGCTGTCAGCTTTCGACAGCATTCTACCGGATCTCGCAAAATGATTAGATTGGCTGCTGGAAGGTCTGTAATCCCGCGGGATTCACAAACCACCTTCGTATAGAGACTGAAAAAACGACTGTAATGTACGGTGGCACCTTCTCTAACATCTTCTTGCGCTGCTGCGCCTGCGTATCCCTTGGCTCAGCATATCTGTTTGGGAAGAGAAATGTGGACCGATACCAAACGCCAGCAAAAGGCTGCCCTTGGGATGCAACTTCACCAGGTAATGATGGACGCATGTGAACAACGATTGATGAAAAAACTGTTCTTGGAGTCAAATACCGCGCAAACGAAATACGAAGTCACCAACATTCGTCCTCAGATCATCCCAGAGCGCAACGTTTGCGCTCTCGAGATAAATAACATTGCAGCTGCATAAGAAATAAACACACCTGACCACACACGTGGAAAAACTGACAGGCGTTCAACTTGTTGGCAGCGTATGTTTACCATCAATGAGCTCTGAGGGGGCTGCTTTTTTTTTTTGCGTAACGCAGCACTTGTACTAGGTTTCAAAAAGCCGGATCACGTTTGGCTGCAGGGTATGTCGTATCCACGGCAGGTGGATTATACTAGTACGTTCTCGAAAGTGTCTAACGAGATAGCATGCGCTCTCGTTTGCGTCTGCTCGATCAACATTGGGACGGTTTTAGGGAAGACGCATTTAATTCCGGCATCATGTTCGGTGAGACACAACGACTGGGTCAGCGTAATTTGAGCAGCTTGTGAGTACCCGTCGCCGCACCAGTGGCACCAAAAGTTAATTTATCTTTTTATAGTAGAGTTGTTGCCGAAAGCTGCACGACTAATTTGAAAACTTATCAGCAAAGAAATTTGAAACCCTCAACGGAAACATTGGGCAGATGCGCGCCCATTTCGTCGACTCAGGATGCTACTTCAATTCAGTGATGTTTCGAGTACTGCTGATATCGCGTGGACGGAGAAGAGGGAGAGGAGTAACGCATGCGTGTTGGTGCTCGCTCCCGCAGAGGGCAAAACAGTGTGCAAGCCATGGCTCATCTTTCACAACTAATGCTGTTTGTTTAAATGCTTCCTAGTGCGACCTTGTATTATGCGGGAAAATTATAAGTAAACTTTCGAAGTATAGAGAAAGAAAAAGTTAATCGAAACTTTGCACACTGTGGAGACTGTGTACTTGGAACCCATGGAGAATTTAAAGATCTTATATACTTTGTGCACTTTGTTTATTTCCAAGAAGTTCAGCCTTGTAAGTATATAACAAAGTCATCCCTGGTTTCATTGTAGCCGGCATGTAGCTGTCACCGCACGCGCAGCGGATCGGCCGCCCTACCACCGCAGGCCTCGGATTGGCACGGCCTCTTCGCTTCCTTATTAAGCTCACCCCGGTGTTTTGGTTCGTCCGTGGGCCCCGCTCTGGGCGCACTCCGTCTTCAGGCGGCGGTCAGGGAGTGCCAGCTGTGTTGCGCTGCACGGGAAGAACCAGCGAAGACTCGTCGTCCTCCAACGCCAGACGTCGCCTCCGAGGAGTGACGTCGCCGGCGACATGCCAAGTGAGACCCGGACGCCTTTTCCCCTAAGCGCGCCCTCCATTACGTTTTTTTTTTAAATTTCTTCAGACACTTCCAGTAGGAATGTTATTTGAATGAGCACCTTGTTTTTATGGGCCCACCGAAAAATCTGAATTGAGATCAGGGACGAAGCAGTGTGACAGTTTTAGTCCCAGGCGTCAAAAAGCAGCTCCCTTTCTGATCCGGTTTCTTCAAATCCCGACCTTGTTTCACGTTTAGACGCACAGGAACAGTGCGTAAATATTCAATGTTCTTGCTTTGGTAGGGCATTCTGTGTAAGCTGTCCGCATTGTGCGCATGACGTCACAGGGAGCCCACATTACACAATTTGTATGCGTCCTCGGAATATCCTAGATATATCCCTTGTAATCGGTGTGAGTCATGGACGAAAAATTCGGAATCCATGTCGGTGTTTACATGCAGCACACAGAAATAATACGTAATACGTAAATAATTTTGTTAATTGTCTCGGCCACGTCTGACTAAAGATTTTATATCTCTTCCTTAAAAGATTTAATAATAATGCTTGAATATCTGTGTACACCCGTTCTTATGGCACAGGCTGGAAGTCCATGTCCGGGCGACGGGCATGCAAGAAAGGCACGCTGCAATGGATCGAAGCTGGTGTTACCTTCTTGGCGCTGGTCACACTCTGCAAAGGACAGTAGGTGTTTCTTCTTATTTAACGCTGTGTACTAACAACCTGCACGTGCACTACAGGAGCTAGACACATTATGCAGTGGTTTCAGAGCTTTGGTTCCAGAGCTTTAAGAAATGTTCACATAGATGGTGGCTTCGGCTAGCAGAGTAGAATCTCTTTTCCATTCCTGTTGACGGGGTAGAATACTCGTTCATGCATTGTTACTGAGCAAGATATATAAGCCATTTCTTCCGCAGTTCCTCCAAGCAACAAACCAAGCGTTCCTTGCTCTAATGCGTACTACCTGCTCTCAGTAATTTAGTTGCCTCATAAAAGCCAAAGCAGTAATTTTACATTCGTACTTGACAAATTTCTTGCTATTCTTAATCTAGTCGAACAATTTACTGTGCGATGTCAGTGCACGTTAAAGAACCCCAGGTGGTCGAAATTTCCGGAGCCCTCCACTACGGCATCTCTCATAGCCTTAGTCGCTTTGGGACGTTAAACCCCATAAACCAACCAAAACAACCATATTTCATGCTGAACTGAAAGCTAACTTACTCAGGCCACAGAAATCTCTACTTCGGCCCCTTTTCCCTACATCATGTTAAAAATTCTTGCACTTTTCCTTGAGTTCATCAAAACTTTTTGAATATTTGTTCCAGTTAATGCAGCTTAATGAAGGCCACATTGCATGATTGTATCTGGTTCCGCGCTCCGCTTCAGCACGTATTTGACGCAGGCGCAACGCGTAAAAGCAGTTTGTCACCATGACTATAAAAAGTTACGTGTTTAAATAAAAAGCTGTAAACAATTCATGTTTAAGCTTTATTCCTTCCAAAAGTATTTCTTAATATAAGCCGAAAAAGAGCCTAAATCACTAGAGTAAACTCGCAAATTGTACATAATTTTTGCAACTCATGCTCATGTCCGCTCCAAATGATTACTGTGTGTACTCTAAAATCGATCAATCCGTTGTAGCCTAAGTCATGAACTAGACAGAAGTAAAGTTGTGCCTGGAATGTATCGGTTTCCTAACGATAACAACGAACTGCGAAGATGAGTTTAAAGTACCCGGAACGGTGTTTAACATTCCACTGTATCATCGGCGTTGTGACAGTTAGCCGCTGGAAACAGCATTACTTTTTGCTCAACGCAACGGCCAAAATAAGAACGCTCTGGCTGGTGATTTTTTAGTGTTTACAGACTTTATTTAAAGAACTGTGAGAGATACATCGGTGCAGTCTGTACAGGTGGATTTCATAGCAAGGCGGACATTACATACGTGATAGTGTTTATGTATGCACAAGTAATGAACTAAAAGTAAGTAATAAGGTTTGTTATTCTACATCTCACGGGGCAATATTATACTGAGAAATTTGAGGACGTGAACTTAGAAAGTGGGATCAGTTTATAAATTGTCTTTAATAGTAGTGTGGTTTGAAATAACGAGCATTAAAACAGACGCCGGGCGTGTGTGCTTTATGATATAGAACCGGTTAATAATTTCGGCGGCAATACTGCGCGAAGCGGCACCATATTATAAAAATTCAACCCAGGATAGCGAAGACGAGGCTAGAAATTAGTAAATTTCACGTTCGATATTTGGAACCACCTTACCGCTGAAGAACAGCAAGAAACTGAGCTCACCTTCGTTATCGATGACCTTGAATTTCTGTATATTATATTGTCCCTTAAAATAAAATACAAAATAATTTATTAGTTAATCTGAGTTAATCATCAAAATATTTAGCTGTGTAAAGTGAATAACATCGGCCTGTTTGTACCATCCACAAGCAGAGACCGCACCAACGTACCTGCCACAGTTTTTAGAACAAATATCTGTAAACGTTAAAGGGTCAGTCTACTCATCGAGAAGAGTGTATAAATAATGGCATATTCTGGTAGTTGGCGCCCTATAACATCAATAACGAGGCAACTGCTCCCGGTTTAGGCAGGAATTTGTATTTTATTTCGATGTTCAAAGTCGCGTCGAATGCATGGTGGCGACCCCAAACGTTCATTTTGTTCAAGAAGGTGGTAGTCTTTTTTTGTAGAAGCATAAGTGAATATACTACGTACCATTTGCATGCCCTAATGTCAGAGAAACGCACGTTTTGTTCTAGTAAACTGTAGAAAGCGTACCGCTCGCATTTTCTGTAAATAACATGAATATTTATAATCACAAAATGAACAAGAGAGGGGAAAACCTCAGGTTGCTTGAGCCAACGTTTCGACAAAGGGACTTGTCTTCTTCTGGGTTACACGTACGCAAAACGCAGGCACATTCCCACTTTTAGTTCAGCGTATGCTAGCAGAGATGCAAAAATAAACTCAGCCTATAGTGGCGCCATCTGGTTGTCAGGACGGGAACCATTGCTGTAAACAAACCGACTCTCCACTTAAGCCTAGGAGCGGCAGAATCATCACTCTAATTACTAAAATAAAGCAAATTTATCTCTTATATGTTTTCTTATAGGCGAGATGAAACGAAGCGAAAGACCGGCGCCCCATTTATGGCCAGTGAATGCACTGAAAAAGGCAGCAACAACGAGAATTCAGTCTGAAGCGAGAGGCCCGGCTTCGACGGGCGCCGCCATGTTTGTCGCCGCGCGGCGGAAATCCAGATGGTTGCCAGATGAGACTACCATCTCATGCAGATGTGTTCCCACATCAATAAATTCTATTTTAAAATGTTCTACCGCACTTCTTGGCACCACAGCTGGCTAAACGGTAATTTGAGTAAAGAGCTATCGGTTGCCGCAAAGAAAATATGGTCGATAAAATTCAGTAGACTGACCCTTTAACAAAAGCACCTTTTTATATAGGACAGCACTCTGAACCGCGTGAAATAGATCTACTTTATTGTTATTCTGTTGAAGCTTCGCAAACAACACAAACGTCGACAGAACAAGCGTCCCCATATCTTACATTTAGTATAATGCATTGAGTAAAGCAGCAAATACAACATAAACGTCCATAGGAAAGATGACGGATGGTGGGGCTCAGTGCTGATCGTCGTACCTGCATTATCTCGTAATCATTTCCGCTGCGGTCTTGAAAACAGAGGATGCGTAAGCCACTGCAACGTAGAGGTGGTATCGATTGTCGTATTACGAGACGGCTCTGGGGCGATTGTTAAAAAGGCTTTGAGAGAGAGGGAGAAAAGTTTTATTCGACCCAGACGTTTTCCTAGAGTCCGGTGGTCGATTCCTCAGCTCAGGGCACCGGTAACTTGCACTGCCTTCCAGGCCCGGTTATTCAGGTTGCGCTGATCTTCCAGATCAGTGCTGGACAGGCCAACTTCCGACAGCTCTCGTGTGGCTTGTGTTTCGTCTCCTGATCTTATGCCCGAACACTCCCACTATATGTGGTGTGTTGCCGGTGCCTGCCTGCTTTAAGGGCATGTTCATACCCAAAAATTCTAGACAAAAGAATTCTAGAGCGGGAAACCGTATACGAACGCAAGTTTTTCATTTGATTTAAGATTTAAGTATAACAATCAATATATCCGCAGGTCACCCGACGGCAGTCTTACACTTTTATTCTATTCACGTTTTTGCTATAAAAATTGGTTTCTTTTGGTTTCTATTGGTTCTATTGGTTTTCTAAGTCACTCTCAGCTGCTCGGTGCGATCGATGGAAACACTTTGAAAGAAATATTTTGCTGGATATAAGAAGAATGCGCCATAATTACCAATATTTTCTTAACAGTATCTTAATTTTTCAATTTTCAAAATTTTCACCGACAATGTTGGACATGTTTACCTGGATACTTAAACTGTATTTATGCAGGTAGGCTTGGGCACGTGTT
Source organism: Amblyomma mixtum (assembly GCF_055824585.1). Lineage (NCBI taxonomy): Eukaryota > Metazoa > Arthropoda > Arachnida > Ixodida > Ixodidae > Amblyomma > Amblyomma mixtum. The sequence goes on along the minus strand of NC_143017.1, from coordinate 33,710,582 downwards.
TGTTTGGATATGTCAGAAGGTGGCTTCTTTCGCGTTTAGTGCTTTCTTTAGAACAACTTTCGAGAAACCGGAATTCTGGTGGTTACGCACTCGGCTAACCATAACTGCCGCCAAGCAAAATCTCTGACTTGAGACTTTTCCCAGCGTTTCAGACTTTATGTCAACTGAGAATATTTGAGCACGGATAAGATGCAAGGAAGATGATGAAAGTGCCCTTTGTACACCCAATGTGACAGCTGCTTGCGCGATTAGTGTTTTCAGCTGCTGTGTAAATATCTCCAACGCTGTTCGCTCCCGCGGCTTTCAAGATTTCAAAACTTGTCTGCCAGCGCTTGGCTAACAAACATAGGTCCTCTTTTTCCATCACTGTGAAGAAAAGCAGGATATAACTACGGTGAGAAATACCTGGCCTGCTAAGCAAACCAAATTCCTTTCCTTGAGCAAAGAAACCCTTTATTTGCGAACCCTCATTAAAGTTATAAATGAAGATATTATGCTGCAAGAGAAAATGATTTGAAAACAAAACGGAGCAGTACCTGAAAGGCACTGACCAAACTACTGAACGGCTCGCTTATGATTCGTCTTGCCGTCAAAGAAGGTAAGCCTATTAAGGGAAGACCTCAAAAGTGAAACCGCTCAATGTTGCTTGCTGATGCTATTTTTTTTTTGCCTGCTGAAATTAGAGCACGGATAATAAACACTGGTCCTTGCTCCACGATCTTTATCTCTTACACCACAGGTACAAAGTTAACGAGCGGAACGTCAAGACCATATACGACATTCTTGGTGACCGCGGAAGGTACCAGCGTTACCTGCACCCTACAGGTCATCGGAACGCCTCAACGTCAGGTGACTAAAACATTTGTGGCATAAGATGACATTCATAGCGCTGTGAGATGGTTCATTTTGCTCAAAAACGGTAGTACAAAGCACGCCTGGGCGAAACAAAGTGTATTACGAAATGAAGAATGGTGTCATATTCAGAGAAACCAGTTACTACTCAAACCTATATCAATGGATAGAAAATAATAGCTTGTCCATGAACTATTAATTGTTGTTTTTTTACATCTCAGTAAATGAATTTAGCAAAGTGCCGCAATCTTCCTATGCAAAAAATTACGAGGAACTTTAGCGGCCAAAGTGGTGAAAGGAGAAAGCCTGAGAGCTGCATTCTGCTACGCGATTGTTCACTTCACATTCTGTTGGTGCATAATTAACTGCCAATTAATGACGCTTAAGCTTCGCCTTTAGGAGTGGAACGTGACAGCGTGTTGTAGCGCTGCCACGGAGGCCAAGGAACGCCACCACCCGTTCTGCGCGATGCGTTGCCCTTTGAACGCAACGCTTTTTGAGGAAAGGAAATGGGGCTGTATTTCTCTGTCATCTCGGTGGACACCTGAGCCGCACCGTACAGGAAGGGAGGAAGTGTGAGTGAAAGAAGAAAGAGGAGGCGTAATGAAGAAAATGAAAATTGTATTTGAGGAAAGGAAATTACGCATTAACTGTCTCACATATCTCAGTAGACACTAGTCGAAAATTGTATTTGAGGAAAGGGAGTTGCGCAGTAACTGTCTCACATATTTCGGTGGACACCCGTCAAAATTCGCGCGCGGTGACGTCACGGCAATTTGAACCAATCCGAAACGCGGACAAATACGCCTTGCTCGTTGGTAAATTGGTTTTTGAGGAAACGAAATGTATCTGTCTCTCATATCTCGGTGGACACCTAAACCTCGCCGTAACAGGAAGGGAGGAAGATGGGAGTGAACGAAGACACCGTATTTACTAGACGCACCTTTGTTCATTCCAAACCATCGAGCTGGCGTGGCGGAGTGGTAGCGTGCTCGACTCGCACTCCGGAGACAGGGGGTTGGATTCCCAAGCTCGGCCAATTTCTTACTAGGTTTTATTTATTTATCTGGTCTGACTAGAAAGGTTAATTAGACTAATTGGTTAAGTAAGCAATTAACTAAACTCAGTGAAACTTACTTGGAGCATCATTATACGAATACTTTAATTGGTTGCATGATTAGTAGCCAAAGTACAATTGGCCCCGTTTGAAATTCGCGCACTGTGACGTCACGACCATTTCGACCAATTGAAAAGCGTGACATTTCTGTCGACAGCTCCTGCTTACAACGATGAGGCATTAAAAGCTTCCGCCTTAAAAGCACAAATTCAGCACTGTTCGCAGCTTCTTAAAAGTGCTGAGCCGCTCACAGGCACCCATAAACTACTGTTCTCCCAAAGTTCCATTAAAATTATTTTTTTGGGACAGCCCCGCCGCGGTGGCTCAGTGGTTACGGCGCTCGGCTGCTAGCCCGAAAGACGCGGGTTCGATCCCGGCCGCGGCGGCTGAATTTCGATGGAGGCGAAATTCTAGAGGCCCGTGTACTGTGCGATGTCTGTGCACGTTAAAGAACCCCAGGTGGACGAAATTTCCGGAGCCCTTCACTACGGCGTCTCTCATAGCCTCAGTCGCTTTGGGACGTTAAACCCCAATAAACCAAACCAAACCATCTTTTTTGGGAGAGTTGGCTCATCTCTTGTAAAAGTATGTAGTTGCGCCAAAAAAAAAAATCAGAAGAAAATGAAGAAACACATGTCATATTTGTTTCTTCTTTTTGTCCTGCTTTTCCGCTCAAGTACATACCTTTCCCAAGCAATTGTTGGGTAAGTCGATGCTTGTCGACTTTTAACCCCCAGCAGACTTGAACAATCTAGGCTCATCATAAGCCGGCTGTCAATTTTGGCTCTTGGACGAGTCCAGTTTGTCATGTATTTTCTGGCATTCTGTGCCCGGTTTCAGGGAAACAGGGCTCGCCCAAAGCATTTTTCTGGCTTGTGGACAGGTGGAACCACGGGTAATAAACTACCGTTTTGGTACGAATTACAAAAAGAAATAAATGTGCTCGAAAACAATAATAAAATAAATGTGCTCCCTTGAGGGTAAATGTATGCTGGCATATTGTCACACTACGCAAATGCTGAGAAACAAGAGTAGATTTTCCATCTTCCCAAATTTTCGTATTTTCCAGGGTTATCTATGTGAGCAACAATGCTTTCAAGTGTATTTTATCTGCCATGAAAATTTCAAGAAATCAAAGCAACTGAGCACCGTGCACGAAATCACTGCCCCTTAGTTGCAATAAATCAAGATTTTGCATCTTTGCAGAATACGTGACTACACCCATGCGTGGTAAGAGAGCTTTACGCCTCTAGTTTATGCGCTCAAACTGCATCTTCATTCTTTCTGCAGGCCCCCTTCAAGTGAGCGTCGACATATACCTGAGGCTCATAACAGCCTTCTCTGACGACACTATGGTAAGACGACCGCTAATCCTTCTCCATTTCGGTGAACGCCAATAATGCACGGTGGGCACTTGCTCGAGGGGCTACGTGCTCAGGTGGCAGAGTCAGTAATCCCAACACAGAAGCTTTCATCACGTCCGTCAGTCTGCACAGGCTATTAAGATCCTAATTAGGCGAGACACCAACGTTATATGCACTCCTAATAACGGCTGGAGTACTGAAGCGAAATGCCACGAATGGATGTTTTTTCACAGTCCCGTAGTGCCGTCTTTACATTCAAAGTAGTGTTCGTACAATCTGGTGTTCAGTTGAAATTTCAGCCGAGCGTGCCAGCCGGATCCTCGTTTCCACTGATTCTCTCCCGTCCATGAAGTTATTCATTCCACTGAAACCAAATTAACGATTACGCGTTTGATTTTATAACGCTTTCAATTGAGTCACATATTCATTTGACCCATTTAAGCTACTTCACTCGCTATGCATGTTGCTAAACGAGATGAAGTGACGCCCGATTGATGGTTCTTATGTTGATGCTCCGAATGTTCTCGGTTATCGCAAACGTGAAATGGAAGCTGACTTAGTTCGTCAGTTTGCGTCGCTGCTTTTTTGTCTCTCTCATCTTGTCGTATTTTAACGCGATAGCATTATAGGGCTCGTGTCGCAGAAAGTCCGGCGTCGCCGTCGGCGTCGTAAACCATGAGCGAAAAATGCAAATCCTAACAGAAGCAGCCCAGGGCGCAGCTTGGCCACCGAAGTTCCTTAGCCTTGTTGTGTCATCCCAACATCACCACCGCACGTGACAGGTAGCAGTTAAATTAATTATTAACCGCTAAAAGTTGCTCGGAAAAAGAGCCTTGGGTCGCACAAGCACCACCGGTGGCAGCACCTACCATTGCAGCGCAGTGTCGCACCGCTAAAAATCCTTCGCCATTGCACAATGAGTTGTATGAGGACCCCCAGGAATGTTAAGTAGAGAATTACCATATATGGGCTTTAACGGATTAAGCTATCGCGTAACACCCTTAAGGAGGAGCTTAATTGTTCCCTCCAATTTTGGGCCTCGTTCCCTCGCAACGCTTATGTTGGCATGAGCAACGCATGTTTCTTAGTAATAGGCGCGCCTGAGAATGTGTTCACGGTATAGCCAAAAATAAAAAAATTTGCCCTGAATGGAGTTTCCTGGTGCCGGGATGTGTCTAAGAGCGCCAGGGACTTTAGAGCACTTTTGCGCCGCTTGTTGCTCTGCAGAGACAGCTCAGCTTTAGAGCACGCAGTCTGAATAGAATTGGTTGCAGGTTGTAGCAGCTGTTCGTAGAAATATTTGTGAGCACATCATGAACTGAAAAACTGGGAAAGTCCTTTCATACCTTTTGTCTGAGGCAGGGGTCTCGGAACTCATTTAGCCAAGAGGTCCTCATGGGCATAGCACACAGGCGCCTTGCTTTTCACCTCTATCGAAATGCGGCCGCATCGGCCTTGATTGAATCCGGGTCCTACGGCTCAGTATCCGAACTTTCTAACAACTGAACCACCGGAGCGGAGCCTCTATATATATAGTGGAAGAAAAGCAAAGTTGGCAAAAGTGAATTCAAGCAAAAAATGTAAAAGCTAAAGGTCAGAATTTCTGGCAGCACGTAAACTAAACATTTACGTCATTTTTTTTATATTGAACTTGTTTGTCTTAGTCACCTTTCAAGATATTTCTTAAAAAATGATAATTATTGACGGTATCAGGATTGACTGCACGCCGAAGAATTGCTAATTACTGCTATATGTAAACGCACTGTAAAAAACGAACAAAAAACTCTTCTTTGCAGTGATATGCACAGAAATTCGGTCTTTCGCCTCACTTCGCGTATACTGAATGGCCCCAATGGACTTTACCGCACATAGCAGACTTCTGCCCCTCGAGGATTGGTTAGGGAGAAATGCCGTGGATCGTGTTGTCTCAAAACATCACCGTATGCACCAATGCGGCCACCGCCCTTGTGAGATTGTTACTCTACCAAAGCTGCAAGAAATCCGTCACCTCGTTGTTGACCCGGCGCACTATCCTTCCGTTTTAATGACAGGCAGCCGCGCCGCCCACCCCGCTAATGCCGCTCGGCTTTCTGCATACATCTGGATTCTGCCGTTTCACATTTTTCCCGAAGTGCACCAAATGTGGTCGCCATGTGTACATCATGCAAACCTCCCAGTACCTTTCAGTGAAGTCCTACCTCTTTGTTAAAGCAGGCGATTTCATAAAATTAGCGCAAAATATTGACTATTTGCGAACTTTTTCATATACCATTGAAGGAAGATTGGGGAGATCGAAATTTTCGCCACATTTGTGCCGGAAGCGTGATTCGGCAGGAGCAACAAAGATCCGCGGTTTTACGGAAAAGGTGTCTGAGTGACTTCAATATAGTAGAGCAAAGCCGACGCGCCGCTCCTATTCCCAAGTGGGCAGTCCACCAGGAATTCAAGAGGTGACTCAAATTAAGCCTGGGCTTCTAAACCTTCTACCCAACACTCGCTATTCGGTGGGAGACCTTGCTGCCTGCCGACAGTATAGTGCAGCTGCTTTGCGCATGATGTTAAACTCCAGCTGCCGCCCTTTAAATATTCTACCCAAACTAAAGGGATCTGTCGTCGTTTCTCTGTCGTCGTTTGGCGCGTTCGAAATCCGCTGAACACATCACAGGGGTGTTTAGCCACGGAAACGTGCATCCTATAGCGGAAAAAAGATAGAGGCGTCAGTGTGATTTTTGCTGTTTCCCCGGTGCTCGAACATGACGCTTATCTCTCTCTTAGAGGCGGACACAAGTTGTGTCTTTTCCAACAGGGGATTATAACGAGTACAGGACATTTCCGTTTTCGCGATAAACACTGAAATACACAAGACTTCCTTTTCAGTCTGAGCCAGTGTTTTTGGAGGCTCTGGTGTGCTTCGTTTAAGCACGCGTTCATGCGATGTGCTCAAGAAGCTGAGTACTGCACAGCGGCAATCCCTGCTTGGCGCAGAACTACGATGTGCAGTACACGCTGCGGCACCAGTGGCGCGACGAGCGGCTCGCCTTCGACGACTCCCAGGGGGCCAGCCGCTTCGTCACTCTGCCCGACGACTCGTCCATGTGGAAGCCGGACACCTTCTTCGCCAACGAGGTGAGCGGACACACCCATGACATCGTGCACCGGAACGTCATGGTGCGTATCTACCCGGACGGCACCGTGCAGCACAGTCTCAGGTGCGTTGCGCAACTTTGGGATAGAACATTCTGTTTTGTGCAGAGCGTCCATTTTCCCGTTTTATCTAGTTGTAGAGCGAGCAAGTGTTTTCTTCAGGCTATACGTAGAGAGATGAAATGCAATATGCAGATTTAGAAGCCTGGAGCAAGCAGGAGTATCGAGGCGCTGACCCCAGTGGTGTTATGCAGGTGCTTATGCAGCTTTTGAAATCTTTACTTGGGGAAAATGTTGCTCTCAGACCATGAAATTGATGAATTCACTAGCATAATGCTTTCCTATATTTTTTCTTACGAAACTCGCGGTTGCGCTAGTTCCAGCAAAACTTATTGCGTTATATAAATATCCTACTCGTTGCATTGTCTGCCAGAACCCATTCTGCTCCAGAGCAGTATATAAGAGATGTATCAGAATCAGAATTGTTAGTTCCGCCATGAAATTGTTACCTTTAATTACAATGATCTCAAAGGGGGCAGTGCTAACTAATGTCTTTTCCTGGGGCATTGCGTGTTTGCCATGAACAAAGCGCGAGGGTGAGGAAATGCGGGACATTTTTGACGTGACGAAGCACACGTCGAGTAACGGTCGTTCGTAAATCACCCACAGTTGTCATGCCTGTAAATTTCTGCGCATTACTATTTTTCTCTGTGCTCCGCACAGATAACCTCTAAATATTGCTTTCAGTACGTTATTTAACTGAAGGTTTCTGTAGTCCTAGGGCGATTACTTGCCTTACTCGCCTCGACGCAATTTGATTAAAATTATTAACTGCAAATTGTGAGGATTAACGGCCCGAAGCGAAGCATTGGTTATGAGGGACGCCGTAGTGAAGGGAACCGGTATAATTTAGACCACCTGTGGTTCTGGAACGCGTGCTGATAACGCACAGGACACATTAAAGAACACTAGGTGTCGAAATTAATCCGGAGCCCTCCACAACCGCCTCCCGCATTGCCAATGTTTCGCTTTAGGATGCTTCACCCTACAATTTTATGGCTTGCACGCTTCTTGCAGGGCTTCAATGAAATTCTGGTGCCACCTGCAGCATGAAAACTTTCCATTTGACACACAGGTGTGTCACATCACTTTGGCGAGCTGTAAGTAGCGACTCCCAAAGGACCTACAGCTCCAAGCTGTCTTCGCAATGCCTGTTTTCATACATGCAGGAATTTCTTTCCTCGTAGAACAGTTGACGGCAGCATCTGTGTATTTGTCGCCAAATTAAAGAGGAGACAAAAGAAAACAACAACTCCTCAGACCCAAGAGGCTTCCGTGGCTCAGTTCATTTCCTTGAGTTTAGAGTTCATTTCCTAGCGTTTAGAGGATATTGATGGTGCCTCAGTGGTCATGGTGCTTGGCTGCTTACCCGAAAGACGCGGAATTGATTTCCGGCCGCGGCGGCCGAATTTCGATGGAGGTGAAATTCTGATTTGGTTTGGTTTATGGGGTTTAACGTCCCAAAGCGACTCAGGCTATGAGAGACGCCGTAGTGAAGGGATCGAGAAATTCCGACCACCTGGGGTTCTTTAACGTGCACTGACATCGCACAGTACACGGACCTCTAGAATTTCTCCTCCAAAGAAATTCAACTGCCGCGGCCGGGATAGAACCCGCGTATTTTGGGTCAGCAACCGAGCACCATAACCACTGAGCCACCACGGCGGCGGAGGTGAATTTCTATAGGCTCGTGTACTGTGCGATGTCAGTGCACATTCGAAATTTCCTGAGCCCTTCACTACGGCGTTCCTTCATAAACCCTGATAAACCGACCTAAACCAGAGGATGTATCGACATCGTTGCGTGATGGTGGAATCAGCTTAACCTCCCCTGAACCCTGCAGAGAGAAATTTTCATGCAGTTCAATACTCTAGCCGTTGGTATAAAGCTTCACTAGAGCTTTTTGTCAAACGGAAGGCATGAATGTCCAGTCTAGGTGGTATAGTTACCAGATTTACCGGAACTACCCCCTTCTTCCTTGCCCTATTTCCTACGTTTCAAGGCCATACTGTACTGCGCAATGCTTTTCGGGTATATGGGCCTTTGCTACTTTTAATGTGACCAAGCACTATAGAAAAGTCTTGTATTGCGCATTGGAGATAGCATGTGTTTTTAACTTTGAATCTGTGCGGGTTTCGAGTCATTTGTCCCTTTCTACTGAAGATGCCTACACTACGGACGACATTGTCTATGAATGGAGGAAAGGGGACCCGGTACAGCTGAGCAAAACCCTCCACACCAGCAACTTCAGGATGACAGAGCTCACGACGACACAGTGCACGTCCAAGACCAGAACAGGTACCGAGGCTGCGTATCCAGAATTTTTTACTCTCAGGTGCTTTGTTGCCTTTACTGAGAAGAGTGTGTAAATGCGATAGAAGCATAATGATTCGAACCAAAAGCTGCCATAGATGTCGAGGAGAATGCGAGGGAACAAGTTGGAAAAGCGGAAGGACAGGTGACTGAAATGTCAGCACGTTTGCCTCCTCACCACTATTGCTGAAAAAGCGCACTGATGGGAAATCGCTGTTAAACATTCGTTACTTTGTAATTACTCGTTCTAGTGAAGAGCATCATAACGCTAATCTAGTTTATCGCGATTCCACGCCGTTTTGCGTAGTTCTGTAGCTGTCATGATATTTGTATGGGCTGTCGACAAATGCGTAAAAGGACATAACGGCAGTCCATGTACAAAGCGCTGAGCAGCTCTTCGCCTTCCTTGTTGTATTCTGGAGCAACTTCTGAGAGCCACCCGAGGCGGCAAGCTAAAATTTCACATAGCGCTTGAGTGGAAAGCTGCACCATGACAATATTGTTTGGTCCCCGACTCGACATCCCCGTGGAATATCAAGTATTTCACTTCATCGGCAAAGCAAACATTAAACACAGAAGTAAAACGAGCTTTTGCGTGACTTGGGTACATTCTTGAGACGTAACTGCGCCTCAAAAACCGCATTCACATTAGTAAAAAACTCTGACACACACGGACGAACAAACGGAGCAGCGTTGTGTGAGAGCGTTTGTTCCTAATGTGAATCTGCTTCTTGAAAGCCTCACCGACCAGCAGCCACGGCGCTACCAGAAGGATGCGAAAAACAATGAATGGATTGCTTACAGCATGCATTAGTTAAAACAAAAGAGATTTTCTTTTTAGTATTGCTCAACATCGCGTCACTGCTTTTGGCACTCAGCCCATATAAAGAAAAGCCCTGAAGCACCAACATGCTTCGTCTGAATAATCCAGAGTTTCTAAATAAACTCTATCTCTTTCTTCGCTTTCTTGTCGCTCCCACTCTTCCTTCCACATAAGGCGCGTACCCGTGCCTGAAGGCAAGCTTCGCCTTCAGCCGAAACAGCCACGACGTGCTCATCCGGCTCTTCGTGCCGTGCCTGCTGATGGTTCTCGTGTCGTGGATACCCCTCTGGATGGACGCCCGATCCGCCGCTCTGCTACGACAGCTCTTCTCGCTGGTCGTGCTTCTGGCGCACGCTGCGGTGCTGGCCGTAGTCAACCTCAGGCTAGTTCCTCGGAGCGGAGTGACCACCAGCGCCGACGTATGGACCGGCACCTGCCTAGCATTCGTCTTCCTGGTCCTCCTCGAAGTGGCCCTCGTCGATTTCCTCCAGAGAAGGGAGCGGCGCGACCGCAAGAAGCCTGAGCCGTCCAAGCCAGAAGCGGAAACTGGCGTCGATGGAGTCGTTGACACGGTGAGATCCGCTAAGTCAGTTTTGATAGCCGTTGACTGTCACTGCACGGAGCACGCATGAACCAGCCTCATCCGTGGCTTGGCATAATTATTCATTAGCAAATGCATAGAAAGAATATTCAAGAACTTTAGGGAAATGGTGGTAGTGGGCTACCTTGTTCATTCCTGGTTTAAAAAGTCGCCAGATTTCTTAGGTTCTGTTCAGTACTGCAAACAGCCTTGCTTAATATATTCGCATTGCTCCTCTTATGTGCTGGCCATAGTAGATATATTAAATAGGGAGCATTTGTTTACTGGATTCTTATTACGCCAGTAAATTGTTAAGGCTGTGCTTCAGAAACTCTTCCAGACTTGTTCGTAGTACACACTTCGCAAAATAAGAGGGAAAACTACTTGATAGCGACTGGTTTTCTGTCACTGCGAAAGCTGCACCAGGTTTCCTTCGTGGATGAGGTGACCACATGAAAGCGCAGGTAGAAACCACGTGAGTTGTATGATTAAGTGCTGTGAACTGTGTCAAAATATAGCTTGCGTGATTTTCAAGTGTTACAAAATCTTTTACGTTTTCCACCCGGCGCAAAGGCGAAGCATTTTAAGACCAATTACTCACGTAACAAGAATTTAGAGGCGAGATATCCGCGCGTGCCAAGTCGCAAACCCTGCTGGCGTCTCGCGACCATGCCTCTCGCGACGAACGAGAGGTATTTAACCGGTGAACGTGCAATAAAACTTGGTTGATAGTCAGCGTCGTGTCCCTCTCTCTGCTTCGTCCCCGTTAGCGCTGTTTTTAGCCTCAGATCATGCACCAACCAGCCCAAATTTCCACCCTTTTGAAGCCTTATATGTATACATGAGGCTAGGTTCTCTCTCATAAACGCACTAAGCAAATTTCTGCAACTGAATTTATAAGAATTATAAGCAGGAGGAATACTGGCGGCTGGCGGGAACGGCTGTATGGGGAAAAAGCATACTGTAAGCTTCCCCGTTTTTTTTTTTTTTTTTTCACTATGCGCCTGCCTCTAACTGTTGGTTTCCCGTGTGCGCTTTGCGAAGCTAGATGAAAGGAGTTAGAGCATTTACCAAATTAAAAATCGTATACGAAGAGTGTGCGAGCCTGAAGTTACCTCTGAAGTTTGCCTCCTCGCGTGCAAGTGCAATTTCTTATCTATCGTGGGTAAACTGCAAGCGTCCCACGGCGCCCCACATGCGCAGGGTCGGTATTGCCTTATTTTTTTATTGCTGCTTCGACAACCACTCCAGGTAAATTAGCTCTAGGATTGTTTTATGTACTTCGTATCAAAGAAGTGCTCCTGTTTTCAGTCCTACACTCCACACGTGTCTTGTTGTATACATGCAATCACGTGTCTCGAGCAATTCGTGCACCGCAAAACAACTAACAGCGTGTTGAAGTCGCGACATGCCTCTTGACATTCAATAACGCTGCGGAAGCCTGTTGATTTCGGAACATTTCGTTTCAATATCACTTCTTTTTATTCTTGTCCCAGTGAAAAGCTTATTGGGAGGGCCATTTTTCTAACTGAACGCTCTCTATAAATCACTTTCATTCAATAGTCCTCAAGCAGTCCAACCACAATTTCTGTAATGAATGACCCGGGCGCTGGTAAACCAACCAAACTACCTTCTAAAACCAAATAAATGGTTTTCTTACGCTTCGCAAAATACATACACATCTTCGGGTACATATTTTCGTCGTTGAAAAGCCAGCTCCAGTGAGTTGTGGCGTTTCCACTACATTGCGCATGTGAAGTACACCGTTATCGTCGAGATCCGTCTCAGGGAGGACGACCTCATAGCAACAAAATATCTCACTCATTACAATAGCAGTTCACTGGGAGCAAAGCGAGTTTGACCGCCGAACATAAGCGGCAGTATCGAGCGGTCACCTTAATCACTGCGCAAAGCAGTGGCTCATGAAACAAAGTGCACTTACTTTACCTCTAACTTTAATGATTTCGACAGTAAGTAAGATGGCGGACCGTTGCACACTTCTATTCCTGTCGGAAGCGTACACAGGAATTATACCTAGCAGTTTATTTTGTTTCCGCTTCGTTTCGAATCATGTCGATATGCGACGAGACTTTTACCTTACCATGCGTGTTGAGAGCTCCATATCTAGAGCGAATGAGTTCATGGTTCGCAGTTTAGGGAGCTTAAAGCGGCTCAGGCTATGAGGGAGAACATAATTAAAGGCTCCGGGTAATTTCGACCACCTGGGCATCTCTAGCGTGCACTGACATCGCACTGTACACCGGCCTATTGCATTCCACCGCCACCGGAATGGGACCGCCTCAGTGGGGATCGAAGCCACGTATTCGGATCACCACCCTCGTGGAGGCTTAGAGCGAATTGTAATTTAATTCTACTAGTTTAAAGATAAATTTGGCACTGAAATTATTAGAGTTGTGAGATGGCCCTGCGTATCGCCACTGTGTTTACCACGTTCATTTTAAACGCCACCCTAAGTTAAACTTTGCTTCTTCATGCCCGAAGCCACCGGCATCCAGCCTTATTTAAGACTTTGTGACAAGGGAGCCGAGCAAACTTCTATGTCAGGATTTTAGCCACTCGCAACTACTTCTAGGATGTTCGACATCTTTTCAGTTGCCTTTCGCATGTTATCTCGCCTTGAAATTGAGCGCGGCGTAGAGTGGCGGTGATCCTTTCTTCTTCAACCGCCAATCCTGCAGCAGCCGTCGGCAAGTTGCTTCTGTTTACCAACAAAAGACCACCCAATGAACGGTTTGATTTTCAAGCCTTGGGCCGTCTTGCCTCCCTTCCTCCGGACTGGCGGAACCTTCATGTTACATTGTACTCGCTGCAAGCTCTGTTCATTGCACAGCCTTGGTAGCAGATTGCTTACCAGAAAAAACCCAAAGGCGTACTCTCCGCTTGGACTTCGGGTAGAGAAGTGCTGGCCGGTCACAGGCGGAGGCAAAGCTGCTCTCGGTTCCTACTCTCCACTTCCGTTTATGCCAGTTGTGTTTTTTTGGTTCTGATGCAAGGATTGGTTTGGCAAAACAAGAGCTTGGAAATGATTTCTCTATTTTAAAACAAATAGGGAAGAGAGGGAACACTAAAAGCTACGTGATGTTTTACAGTTTGTTCTGTGTTGCTCTCTGCATTATAAAAGGGAACAAAATGAAGTTATAGTTATTTCGAGAGAAAGAGAAACTTTATTATGGCAGGTGTGTTTAGACCTCTCTTGGGTCCCTGGACCACCACACGGTCCCACTCTACGTCGGAACGTCGAAGGAACTGACTGACTGGCTTAGTCAATGAAACATCGATTCATTTACTGAATCATCGTTTGATGTAATTATTAGTTCACTAAATCTTCATTTACACCGGTCATTCAGGCCATAAAATAGACTCCGAAAATTTTTGCAGTTGTTGCTGACCGATAACTTCAGCCTCGTTTATTTTTCAGTAGTCGACGGTGCATTCATTCTCGTCACATTTATTCTTGCTTCGCTGTTCGCAGCCGGACTCCCAGAACGTGGCGGCCCCAGCGAAGGCTTCGTACTGGCCATCCATCCAGAAGTTCCTCAAGAAGCGGCGCTCGGTCGCCGAATGGGTGGACTTCACCTCTCGCCTCTTTTTCCCGCTGGCCTTCGTTCTGTTCGCCATCATCTACCGGTGCTCCTACACGTCTGACCAGGCCAGAGTCCCCTGGTCGCACCCTAATTATTTTGGGGGCAGTATCACCTACCTGTGAATCACAGAGAAGGACGTACTGCAGCAGGCGTGCGCAAAACTGCGATTGGTCATGCGGTACTCACACAAAGTGAAAATTCCTTCCGTCACGTCATGGAAACGGAGGATAGATCCATCAGGGAGATGGCCCGAGGTATGAACCATGGAGGTCGAGCGCGAAAGCTTCACTCACAGGATATTACCCTCGTATTTCTAAACTCGTCGTTTCTGGTAACCTTTCGTTCAGTCATCAATGTGCACATGTCAGTTAAATGGCGCACCATAGATGTGTTGAAATTTGGCATATGTTTCCATCTGAGTGTGTGATTACTTCATAGCCAGTCAGTGTTGTAGTTTCTTATCCTCTCTATGGTACCCGTTTCTAGCGCTACTCTCCTCCTTTTCCGTTCTGCACTATCTTGTTTGAGAAGGGTATGGGTTTTGGTAAGTTGGTGTTTTGTATTCAAAATGAAAACATAGCACAGAAACGAAGAGAGCAAAACGGTTGACAGACGAGAACAAGTGCTATCGTTTCACGTTAAATACGAGTATTATGCTTGCATTGCCGTGACGTACGGCATATTTCAAGGTCTATTGGGGGAGGCAACAGAGATTTTGCTTTCTTATTCCCATGACACATGGTGAGGATGACACTGGTCGGTTAAGTAGCAAGTTTCTAAAACTACAGTTTAGTTGGGCAGGCTTTTACCACAGATGTAGTATCCTCCGCATGTTGCGCGCAACGGGTTTTGCAGCATGAGCCTCGTCTATTTGTTTGGAAACACCTCCCTGGTTCCTGTGTTAAATTGATTTAGGAATGAGGTGAAAAATCCCCATGAGTGGAGTAATTTCACATGAGGTCATACCGCGCGCTTTTGAGTATACAAGCTCAGCGAAGGCAGAGCACTGAACGGCGTGCTGCATAAGAGTTTCATTGCAGCGTATGCCATCGACCATCACCGCTTATCGCGTCAGCGAGCTGCATATGGGCATGTGCAGATGGGCTCAAGGCGCCAGGTGCAAGCCAGCTGCGAGAGCCCCTGCACTTTTAAGAGAAAAAGGGTAAATTTCGAGTCCTGCACAACAGCTTTACAGGGCAGCTCATTGTTTTCACACTCAAAACATTCATCTCACAAGGTTATGAGGGTGACGGGAACAGAAGAGTACAAAAAGACCTGCCTGCCACAGATGCACTCGGCCGTTCTCAAGTCTTGTCCTTAATCTGACTCATGTAAAGAATGTGTAGTCATGCTTGCATGGAATGTAGGGTTAAGTCCCTTTCAATTTTTTTGTTACACTCCTTTCAAGTTAGTTCCAAATAACATCTTTTTGGTTTACTACCTCAACCTAGACTGTTATAAAGACGAGGTTTTTTTAGTGCTATGTTTTCTTCAGTAGTTTAAAATTTATCGATAGTCGTTATTCCGTTGCGACCTCTGAAAACATCTGTCAGAAAATATTTCAAACAAGACCCGCTTGCTACCCCTTGACTAAATGTTACAATTTAGTGATTCTAATCTTGTACTGGAGGATTTCATTAGTGACAAGGATTAAGATTTTACCTGAACACAATTTCACCATCAACCCCGTTAACGCGACGACATCACCCAACCCGCGACTAGTTTGTGCGAGTGTTTGCGTTTTATTTCCTAGAAAATCCAACGATAAAAAAAGTTTTCTCTTTTCAGTAACATTCCCTGTTTGCGCGTTCCCCACAAAAACAGATAGAGAGCCAATATAGAGATCACCACGTCAAACAACAAGCGGAACACGGCTTTAATGGCACAATTGTTGCCGACCGTGTCGCCCACGCTATACAGCCAGACTGAGCAGCTTCTTATGAAGAGAAGGGTTGTCTACGTGAACAGCAAGAATGAAACGTCTGCTTTTATATTCTATTACACACTTTAAAGAAACAGCCCACTGGCGATGATTTTCAAATGCAGTCATGTGTACCACTGTTGGACCGGAGTTAGTGTGCTGCATGAATTCGATGTAATCGTTTTCTTGCATGTTCCAAGGAAGAGCAAGAAACGTTTTCATGGCAAAATCCATAAAATTTTTGGTGGTAGTGGTGTGGTTGAAAGAATTCTTTCCAAAAAGAGAGGAAACCCCGAGCAACTGTTATTTCATTAGCAACTGGAGGTGACGCGTACCATCAAACAGATATTTAGAATGAGCAGTGGGTGATAACCAGCATGTATCCCAATGCATTCTCTGAGCGGTCATATGCGTTTTCATCCTTCTTTTTCACGTCCTTCCTACCAGGAGATACAGTAATCGTATTTCTAAAATTTTTACCATTTGTCTCGCGCCAAATACACCTTTTTGAAAATTAGTGCATTGACTTCCAAACCACACACTTCCCACTGTGAAAGTCCAAGATTACTTCCTCTTGTGACGCCTTTTTTTTCTCAAGGCGAAAATCCCGAATTAAAAAACAAGAAAATCGCCGAGGAAGTGCGTCTGCGGAATTCTCCAAAGAACTAAGCAGATGCAGTTGGTGCCAAAAGAAAAGAGTTCAAGCTGTTTACTTCCAATCCCTGTAGTGGGGTGCTCATTGCATTCGTGGTGGTCCTAAGTTCTGGATGGGCGACGGCGGCCGTTCCCGTCATCTGTAAGAAATCTGGAGCACAGGCGGTGCAAAATGAGCTACGAAACATAGCCCTCAATGAAAGCCCTTGGACTTTTTGCTCTTGCCCCAGGGTGTACATCCGCCAGCGCCCTGGTAAGCAGGATAGGAAAGCGTTGCTTCTTTTGCGTCTAGGCTCCGCCGAATGCAGTCAGCGCCACCGAACATTGATCCCGGATACTTTATATCAGTGGCAGTATGCCACAGCCACCAAACTGCTGCAGCATTCATAAGTGCGTCGTAGGAAATGAGTCGGTTACCGCAGTATTATATTAGTAACATGATAACACGAGTTCTTTTTTTTTGTCCAATATAAGGTAAAACCCACTCAGGCCGACCAAGCAAATTATTCACTTAGCCTGAGTTTACTTTAAAGTATGGTACTCACGCTCCGCTTGAAAGCGGTATTCAACCCTTTTTTCTACATATGGAATTACCTCAGACGACTGACACGTGTTCGTCGGTGAACAACTCCACGTGGATAAAGACGCAGTCCAAAAACTGATTTCCCCCCCCGCCGTTAATAATCTTTTCTGCTCCACAGACATCCTTTTAAAATGTCCCTATCTGCAGACTGATATTGCGTTTAATTCACAAGCGTGAGCAGTTCTGATAGGGTTCTATTTGCATTGTTGTTTTCAAACTCTGTTTGCTCTTTCTTAGCATGTTTGCTTCCCTTTGTCACTTTGTGCTGAGAAAAGTTGTCTTGCCTGTAGCAGGATATTTTAAAAATTGAAAAAAAAAGCATTATTGCTTTGCGATTTAATTCTTATTGAAAAAAATTTCGTTTTGCCTTTCAATCCTTTGTTAGAAACTTCAGCACGCTTTCGTTTGGTCCTTCATCTTGTAACTAGTTTCCATCCAAAATCTGACGCCATTTTTCGTTTTAAAGTCCTCTCCCATAATACCAGTGGCCAAATGTAACCCGTTTGCCCACTTTAGTCTTCACTGGGTCTTAAAGTCACAAGCCAAAGAAATTTTCTGCACCCTACAAACGCAGTCGGTACGCAGTATAGTCGGTGTCTCAAGGCAATGTCATCGAATGTCACCTTCGAGCAATGTCAGCCGGAGGAAGCGGCTGAATGATGTGTGTTGGTACATGTTGTATCGAGCAGGAACGTTGTAGCGTCCGGAATTAGCGAGATATTTAAATGGACCCATCAATAAAATTGTCATGTTTTTTTTATTACTAGCCATTTCTTAACCCTTTGAAGGTTTTTGCCGTATATGTACGGCGGCGGTTTTCTGTCCCGCAAGGTCTTTGCCGTACGGGTACGGTTTCGATCTTCCGTTTGAAATTTTGCGCCAAAAGAACAATGCGTGCTCACTGGAAGGTGCTGTCACCTCTTAGGACTTACAAAAAGTGTTTGAATTTTGTGCTGCCTTCTTACGGAGATAAGCAGAACTTTTGTCTAGCTTTAGCGCGGCGGCACAGACTGCGGCATGGAGGAAGGACTGCGGCAACACCCCTTTTGTAGTTTTGGTTTCACCGCGTGATCGCAACGGAGTCGCGCGAAATTTGAGTTTTCGTTTTGTCAGCACTATCTTGCAGGGGCTGCCGAAGTTGATTTCTAACTTTATTGGCGCTGCTCTTAGCTTGCTTATCACCGTTGCTCGCGAGGTATTCTCGCCCTCTGTGGCAACGCGCCTACGCGGTTTCGATTCCGCCGCGGGATCGCAACGGAGTCGCGCGAAACGTGTTTTCTCTTTGTGGGCACTGTTTTGCAGAGGCGGCGAAAGTTGATTTCTATCTTTATTGGTGCTGCTCTTAGCTTGCTTATCACCGTTGCTATTCTATTCTATTGAACATTTTCCAGTTGTGAGTGATGCTGTCACCAAAGTACTGTTCCTAATTTTTTTTTACTATTTATTCTCGATTATGTACATTTTATAGATGCAAGATCCGCAATAAAGTCATTTGACCACCTGGGAAAGTTTTCTTCAAAATAATTCGACCCTCAAAGGGTTAAGTATAGGAACTCATCAGGTTGTTAGAATTTGAGAAAGAAGTTCAGCCATTAGCTTGCATAATTCAGTTACAGATTGCAATTCCGTGTGAGTGACCACCCCCCGCCCTTAGTGGTCCTGTGATGGCAAGTTAGCAGGTTGGCATCCTAGGATGGCAGGGTGAAGAATTCGGAGGTGGAGAGGTTTGACGCTGCAGCTTCTGAGCTTGTGTGACGACGTAGAGATATAACACTGCCATTATTGTCTGTATTTGATCAGTAACTCAGAGGTACAACGCATATTTGTTATAGAAACCCGAAGCTTAATGGCGTGGCAACCTTGGGCTAGGATGTGCTAATGAAAGCTTCGGTTAGGTTCCGATGACGGCTTAATGCGGGATATTGTTATTGTACTGCTATTGTGAGGAAGTTGCTTTGTTCGTGAAGCAGTGTAGTTTATGGTACGTATCGTATATAATTGGTGGTCGTATTGTGTTGTGTTCTCTTGCTCAGTAGTAACTGGCTTGAATGCTATTTGTCGATTGTGTGCTATTTAAAGAGAATAAATTCGTCAGATTCTCTTGACAGACCATTTGTTTCTTCTGCGAGCAGAGACCGCCAATTTTCCGCAGTCCTGACACTCTGATACTAAAGTAAACATATTTTTCAAGCCCGGGCTTTGGAGCCTGGCATTCTGAGGTGTAAGCACACACTGCCGTCACGAACAAGAGAGTCAAGAAAGACAAAAGACATCATGAGCAGCAAACTTCCTTCATTGAGCATTCATGTTCACTCGATAAAGCGTACGTTTTCTTTAGTTATACGTCAGTGTTTTGCTTGCACCTAACAAATTATGTATCTACGTACTTCAAACTGTCACAGATCCACTCAGCCCACGGCGGCATCCTTCGCCACGCAAACTCCGCAGTTACAGTCGGTGGAATTAGGCCTACGGGGAAATATACATAACGAAATCGTTCTTTTAGTTCCTTTTTATTATTAACAGTAGCCATGTCTTCTCAATAGAATATCTGCGTGCTGACTGCGCGTACATACTAGAAACGGGACCAACTCAGACTGTACATGCGATACGCCGCCTGGGCGGCAGCGCATCGTCACGTGATTCATCCACAGAGGCGCTATCAAACTTGACGGCAAATCATGCATGACCTACAAGGGAGATACTGCACTGACTCGTAGTACACTCAGCACTGGGGGGTGCGTGGGTGTGAACACAAAGGGGAAGGGTGGCAGCAAAAGAAAACAAAGGTCAAAAACAAAACAGGTTGACACACCAGAGGTCAGTAGCAGTTACCAGACCTCACTCGGAGCACGAACTGACACTGAGATGTGAACAGCCTTTGGTACAGTGCCTCGTCGCTAAAGCGCCAACGCACAAAACACACAAAAGCATGTCGAAGGTGACACCTGCATCTGCTGGCTTTTGTTCGCGCACAGAGATATACCTTCGAAGGAGGCGAAAAACCGTGTGCTATTCACTGTTGCAGCTTGCCATCGAAAACAAGGGTGGAAGCACTGCTTTCATGCTTCCACTGCGATTAGATTGAATGATCTTTAAACGAAAAACGTGATTAGCAACAAGCATTTCTTTAGGTACTAAATTGGTACCTATGTACTTCCGAAAAAGTATCGACACAACACTGCGAAACTGCGCCTTGTGAAGGTTCAGTAACGCGTTTATGATGTTATGACTTGCTAAATTTAACTGCGTTCTCTCCTAAATCGCGACCAAAAAGTTCGTGTAGATTGATCAGTATGCGCGAGTGAGAAAACCTGGGTTTCTCAGTCGCACAGGGTAACGTTTTGAGAACTGCAATAGACTTCGTCATTCTCGGGGAAGGAACAAATGGGAGCAAGCACACGCTTTCTGCCTGGCAAACAACAAACGCCCACTTGAACCACTTTTTTTTACAGACATCTCAGGTTCACGTAAGAAAACACCAACTCGCTATAGAAACATCTGGAACATATGTACAGCGAACCCAGTTTAGACAAGCACTGACGTAAGCATACACCGAACTACGCATCTATGTACAACAGTGACTGTGGACCCTGCAATACGAAGTACAGACTTTTCTTTTTTCCTCTCTCTCTTCTCCTAAAACGTCAGTCTTTTAAGTGTCGGTGAGTGCACATGCTTGTGTAGACACAAAGCACAAGTAGCTATATGGTTCACCAAAGAAGTTAAAGTCACTTGTATGTACACGGATACATGAAGCACAAAGTAACATCGTTCTCCATTCTTGATTAGAAAATAAACTTTGCGTGCCGAGGATTGCATTTTCGCTCGCGTGTTTACGTTGCGGCGGCAAGTAGTTAGAAACATTTTAAGGACTTCTCCATTTCACCATTGTGTAGATAAACAGTGCAGTTTTTCTTCTGAAGGATAACTAGCAAAACAGTTAGCTTAGGTAACGCTTAGCCTCGCGGCGGTCGTCCACCCGGAAAAAGTTTGTGACTCCCGCCATCTGGTGGAAAAGCATTTAACTAACCTCAGGTGACCGCAAGTGGTAGTGCACATACACAAGGCAGTTTCACCCAAATGCCGCTAGGGTTTAATCAAAGAACCTGCTCGGATTTGTGCTTTTGACTCTTCAACCTACGAGCGAGTATTTCAATGAACGAAACGCCGTGGTTTATTTCCTAACTAAGACGAGAACGAGCAGCGCAGCTTTGTGCCTCAAGCTGTACACACAAACACTTGTATGTGCGCCTGTTGTGTACACCCGCGTATTCGCGTGCATGCTATATACATGCATAGATGCACGCTTCTTGATCTGTTCTGACAAAGCGGGCTCCGCGCCGGGCCAACCACTTGCGACGACGCTTCCCCGTTTCCTATTTATTTCTTTCGTTTTCATTGGCCTGGCTTGCCATGTTTCCCGTTCACGCTTTTGTAGGGAAGTGCGAGAGGGACAGAGAACGGTGGGGAAAAGGGGGCGACGTCTGAGCGAAGCCCGGCGCGGAGAGGCGCTTTTGAACGAAAAGTTCACAAACACCACACACGGTGTAACAAACAGCAAAGCGATACAGAAAACGCTTGTTCATGGGGTTACGGGATAGGGTGTAGTACGCGGCGTAGCTACTTTCAAGTGGGTATAGAGTAGCCTCGTGCAGGACGTGCCCAGACGACGGCTTGGAAGCAACGGTCCTTCGCGGCCTGTGCCATGGCCCACAGAACCGGAGCCGCCGAGTTACTCGCTTTCCACCGTATGCATTGGTCAAACTCGAAGCGATATGTTGGCTTTGTAAAGGCGCAGCGCGCCCGCTTTAGTCGACAGGTGCGCCGCATTTCGAACCACACGTGAAGGCGAACGGCGATTAGATTAGCGGTTGCCCATGTTAGGATGTTGCACTTTTCGATAAAATTTCTGCCTTGTTGGAGACCTGAATTATCTTATAAAATTGCCCATTTAAATGCGAATGGTTCCCAATGTTTATGCCAACAGCTTGAAGAGAAACAACTGGGCGGTAGTTTGTACCCGTTCTTATTGGCTGTGATGCAACTGGTGATGACATCAATCTTTCGTTTTGTGCCCCTTGCAATGACCTGCAATCTATCTCTTATGTGTGTCCACTTTTTCGAGGCGGGTACGCTTACAAATAAGCTCCCAGTACGAAGCGCAGTGATTAGGAGTTGACCAGTTCTTTTAGGCTACGAAAGTTTGTCCTCGTATGCGCCCGTTTTCCGCGGCGGGTACAATGACAATGCAGTAGTCTCTGAAGTTCCGGCTCCACTCAGTCTAGACCCTCGCGGGGTCTCCCATGTCATCGCATACACACGGTGGAAGACTCGGCGGAGCGCGCGCACAAGTAAAAAGAAAAGTGAAAACCACGGGTCAGCGTCGGCCCCCCGCGGCAGCAGACTACATTTCCTCAGCGCACACATAAAAGAGAGAGAGAGAGAGAGTCGAAGCCGAACTGAGGCACTGCTCAGAGGTACACAGTGAAGTGTCGCGAGAGCTATTGCAGCCCAGAGTCCGGGAAAGGGGAGAGCCCGAGCACTTGGCCGGACACCCTTTCCCCCACAACGAACACCTTGAAAACACGAGAATATCAATGTATACACGTCAGGACGAGTGCTTACATGTCATTCACGCAAGTGACACAACTAGAGCCTGGTGCGCGCGGCGTCTCCCCGCGGTTCTTGGACGCTGCTGTTGCTGGCGCCGTGCTCCAAGCCCCACCGATACACATGACATCTCTACTCGATACAAAGGCTGATCACATCTCAGTGGAGGCTCCCGGAGCAGAAAGAAAGAGAGACGCTATGTTCTCAACGATGCTTTTACTCTTTGTGGGACGGCACTACCGTAGAGCGTTGCGGAAATCAATTAAACCTTCGAACACTGAGAATGCGCTTAAGCTTCTTGCTCTCACTAGAAACACGCGGTATAAACACTTGACCCTCTATAAGGACAGTCAGCTTGCTTCGGGGGAATTCGGGGAAGAGAGCCCGCGGGACAGGGATGGATATGGAAGCGTCAAAGAACACATCTCCGCATCCCTACGTACGCTCTGAACTAGCTAGATCGATCTCTACGACTTTGGGAGAAGTTCGTACATGGTATGAATCGCAGTAGCTTTCGTTTACGACACTCGTGACCCTTCTCCCTGGGCGCTCAGAGCGCCTCGCCCTCGAGCTATTCCTGCCATGCTCTCGCGGCTGCAGTGCCGCTGGTGCGCTCCTCAGCGCCTTCATTTGTGATCGGAGGCGTCGGTTAACCTCTTCCGGGGTAGACTACGTAGACTTTAGGGACCGATTCTGCTCGCGGGTTAAAAGCGACGAATGCATTAACGCCGGGAGACCAACACGGTCCTTGATGGGAGCCTAGCCGCGGCCTAACGGTTGACAAAGGGCACACGAGAGCACACACTCGAGTTCGAGGGGCTGTGCCTGAAACAAGCAGTCCAAGTATAAACTCTTCTCGTGTACACAAACTTCGAGTGCAACAACCAATTGTACAGTAAGACATAACATCGCATCAACGACAAACTCTTTGCTGTTTTTTTTCGCCCTCTCGCTCTCGTAATTTTTTCCCTCTCTTCCAGGTGCGTAATGGCGCCTCTTGCGAAATGACGGTTGCCTCCGGTGGTCGAAGAGAAGGTCCCTTCCTCGCTGGTGGTGAGGGGCTGGGCAGGGGCAGCGGGTCGCAGCGGTGGTGGGCGGTGGTTCGAGTCGAATGCCATGCCGCTCGAAGCACGTGGAGGCCCGCTGCTCAGGAACCTTCGCACGACCCCTTGGTGGTGTCGACGACGACGATTCGAGCATGCACGAAAATAGTCGAGGCGGAATCCCCGCCCCCACGCTAGGGTCTCCGAAGCCGGGGGAGCCCGTCGAGAGTGTGCGCGAGACAAGAGTGCGTGTTTTGTGACGATGTGTCGGAGTGGCGCCGACGGCGGCTGTGGCGTTCGTGTTCGGTCACTCGTCTTCCTTGTCTTCCCGGAAGAGGTAGGTTGTCCAGTAGACGAGGTTGAAGAGGGCGAACATGAGCGGAAAGAAGATCCGCGAGACGACGTCGATGCGTTTGGATCGCGTGGGAAACTTGGAAAGCCAGGCCTTGCAGAGGTTTGTCTTGGGTGTCTTCATGTGCACTTCGCATTGCCGCAGTTTGTCGGCGTGCAGCTCTCCGTGGTGGTGTACCAGGGGCTTCTGCGAAACACCGAGTGAGAAGGAGGGATCAGAAATCCACTATGGTGTTGCGTCACGAAATTTGAACAGTCCAAAGCACACAATGTACACACAATACTTCATATGGCTACGCTTGTTTTTTCTTACATGCCGCAATAATAACTCCCATTTCACATTTAACCGTGGTGTAAAATCAAGGCACTTTTTATTTATTTACTTATTTATTTATTTATTTATTTATTTATATATTTATTTATTTATTTATTTATTACAGTGCCTACAAATCGCCTGCTGGGCATTGGTGTAGGGGGGTACAAACGTATAGTGTGACTTAAAAGCACTGCTGCACATACAAACACTGTCAGTGTAGCAAAACCACTGCTGCAAGCAACAGCTCACATGTATACAGAAACATACGAAAACATGTGCAAATTCCAAAACAACCATGTTAGGAGTTGGATGTAACAACGCTTGCAAAAACATTGGACAAATTAAACATGGTGCAAATTGCTCAACTACCAGTCGTTTATGGTTCCTAGGTGATTTAAGAGGAGTTTGAGAGTCGTTCCTTAATGTGACTATTGCATTTTAAAGGCTGTTTCATCCTGGACTGTTTTGAACGAAGAACAGAAATTCTCTTCAGCAGTAAAAATACACGAAGGAGTGCGCTGGCTCGAAAAGAAAACTCCTGATCGCAAGTTTCAACCACCACTGCCACGTTTCGATGTAACGACAGAGCGTCTCTTACGGAGCAGCCCAGAGAGTACGAACAGAGTAGCCTCAACCGCACAACAGCGCACTTTCCGTTCGCCTGAACACTTTTGCGCCGCAGCTGCTGCCGCAAAAGCAAATGTGTTTTCAACAGTCAAAATATTTGTCCGTCAAGTATCAATGCGGCTAGTTTCAAATAGTCTATGTGCGCGAGGGTTATACACGTAAGCATCAGGTCAGAGGCACTGAAAGAAGAAATGTTGCTTCTCCCCGTGCCAACCAATATATTTCATTGCATTGTTTATTGTTTTATTTGCTATCCTTTGAGTTAGTAAAAAGATGTGCCTCGAAGCTGTAACTATTTTTACGACTTCTGAACCTGTACTACACATTCCTTCAACACTAAACGGGTGTTAACGCTTTTTTTGCGGTTAGTTATTAACTAGTACAGATATTACGCGGGTCTAAAACCACGGAATCAACTAACGCCATCTATAAACCTAAAGAAGGTGATTAAGCAAACAAGGGAAGGGGAATGAGGGGCTCGTTATAAATATGACAGAAGCCAACAGCCACAGAAACCAAGGGGCACAGGGGATTTTTAATTAATTTATTTATTTTGTGGTGTTGATCAATTTAGAATATTACTGAATATGTTATCGCTCATACTTATAGAAAACAGGGCAACGCATGGCCGCCGCTCCTCGCGAAGCACTTCCGCCGACATCTGATGAGAATGGGCCGCAAAATCGCATGCCCAGTAAGCAAGGATGGTTGGTCTTCGCACACATACACGTGGTGTTGCATATTCTCGCCAGATCTCGCCGGCAGAGCTTCGCGCAGCGTGGCGACCACGCGTTGCCGTGTTGCCTCTAAGTAAAATTCATTCTGTGCAACATGGCGGCACCGTGGCCCTGACCAGCTTTTTGCTGGAATAAGCAGTGCCATCACAAAAACGCAACCATTAGTGATTTTCTTCTTCTTCACTGGCACAGTGAAAAGACAGGTGCTCTTTGAGCTGAAGAGAGAAGATCAAAAGTTTCCCAGCTCTTCAAACAAGACTTACCCCTTTTGTCAAAATTAACCGAGCAGCAGGTTTTTGCGTCTCAACCGTATAGCGGAGCCTTTATGGCACCCCTCAGGGCCGAAAGGTGTCAGAACGTGAGGTCAAGGGCCCACCTTACTTTGCACACATTCTTAGCTTAAGGGCTGCCGTAAGTGCTTCGCTACGCGGCTAAGCAACAAACCACCTGTGCCCGGTTACTTTTGACAAAGGGGGTACATCCTATGCGTGCACACAGCCAATGCCAAGAGACACAAATCACGCTTTGAGAGCCGAAACTAGAAACTATGCCAGATACGCTGTCTCTTGTTGAGGGCTTCGAGTCTACCATATCAAAGCAGTGCTTCTTGATTACCTAAAATCAGAAGAAAAGAAACGCTAACCCTTTAAATGAGCCAGTACTTAGCAACTATAACAAGAAACCAGACATGTAAGGAATCAAAGAGGAACTGTTGGCGATTACAGATTTATGTCCACGGCTCTGAAAACCTGACTGTTGCTACCCAAGGTTCATTTATGATCAGCGAGAAAGCAGAAAGCCTTGCAGAGACAAAAGCTCTCTTAGTTTTTCTAAGGGACACGGGTTTAGTGGACATAGTTTGATAGTCATCTAAGGGACACGGTTTTAGTGAACATACTTTGATAATCATTGTGTGTGTGAGAGTGCGTGAGTGTTGAGTATGTTTGATGTCACTTTTTTTTTACCCTCTTCTTTCATCCTCACCTGGAGTAGCACGCCAGGCCTATAACCAGGCAGACCTCTCCATTATCCATTAAAGTCTCTTTCCTTCCTTCCTTCCAATACCCCATTTTAGCCAACTCGGCCATGTAGGTCAATACAATCTATTTATTTTTTAGATACGAATACAGAAAATAATCAGAACCCAGGAAGGAAAGCTTGCCTTAGATAGAACCCTGCTCTGCACACAACTCAAAGTTACTCTTGTGGGGCCAGCCAACTCTGCCATGTGCGTCAATCCAATTTATTTCTTTTTTAGATACGAATACATGAAACTATCAGGGCCAACGAAGGAACGCTAACCTTAGAACCCCACTCTGTCTACAGCTCAAAGTAACGCTTGCGGGGCCGGGCAACTCAGACATGTGGGTTAATCCAATCCATTTCCTTTTCAGATGCGAATATATGAAACAATCAGAGCCTACGAAGGAACGCTTGCCTTACGTAAAATTCTTCTCTGCCCACAACTCAAGGTAACGCTTGCGGGGCCATCCAACTCAGACATGTGGGTCAATCCAATCCATTTCCTTTTCAGATGCGAATACATGAAACAATCAGAGCCTACGAAGGAACGCTTGCCTTACGTAAAATTCTTCTCTGCCCACAAGTCAAGGTAACGCTTGCGGGGCCGGCCAACTCAGGCATATGGGTCAATCCAATCCATTTCCTTTTCAGATGCGAATACATGAAACAATCAAAGCCTACGAAGGAACGCTTGCCTTAGGTAAAATTCTGCTCTGCCCACAACTCAAGGTAACGCTTGCGGGGCCGGCCAACTCAGACATGTGGGTCAATCCAATCCATTTCCTTTTCAGATGCGAATACATGAAACAATCAGAGCCTACGAAGGAACGCTTGCCTTACGTAAAATTCTTCTCTGCCCACAAGTCAAGGTAACGCTTGCGGGGCCGGCCAACTCAGGCATGTGGGTCAATCCAATCCATTTCCTTTTCAGATGCGAATACATGAAACAATCAAAGCCTACGAAGGAACGCTTGCCTTAGGTAAAATTCTGCTCTGCCCACAACTCAAGGTAACGCTTGCGGGGCCGGCCAACTCTGCGATATGGGTCAAGCCGATCTATTTGTTTTTTTTAGATACGAATGCATGAAACAATCCGAGCCTAGGAAGGAAAGCCTGCCTTCGGTAAAACCCCGCTCTGCCCACAACTGAAGGCAACGCTTTCATCGCGGGCAAAACATTCCTATAGGCGGCGGCTCGTTGACACGCATACAGAACACACACGCAGAGAGAGAGAGAGAGAGAGAGTGCAGTGCGCGGAAGGGTGCTTACGGCAGCTTGCGCCGAGCCCCCCGCCGCCATGGTGGGCGGCAGGGGCGGCGGCGGCCAGGTGCGCGCCATCAGGCCCTCTCCACCACCGGAGCTCACCATGGCGAAGGTGGTGGCGCCGTCCTCGAGGTGGTCCGAGTCCAGGGGCGGCTCGAGCTCCCATTTCCTCTGCTTCTGCTTCTGCATGTTCTGCCGGTGTGAATCTGACCGCGAGGCGTAGTTGACCAGGGCGAACTCGAGGAGGGCGCCGAAGACGAAGGTCAGACAGACGCCGGTCCACACGTCAATGGCCTTGGTGTAGGAAACGGGAGGCAGCGAGGCGTTGATGCCCGATATCTGCGTGGCCATGGTGAGCAACGTGGTGACGCCCAGGGACACCCGGGCGGGGATCGAAGTGGGATCGAGCCAGAAGGACACCCAGGACACGATGACCAGCATGCAGCATGGGATGTAGATCTGGATCAGGTAGTAGCTGAACTCGCGCTTGAACACCAGGTCCACGCGCAGGCAGCTGTACTCTCCTGCGACCACAAGGACGGGCGTCGACCGATTCAGACACCACCACCCGAACACTTCCCCAACCCTCATACAGCGCTTTCCCGTGTTTTAGGCGCGGAGCAGTACGGTCTCAGGTTGTAGGGCGTGTATGGTTTGTATGCGTAGTTTTATTCAGTGAATTGTTCTCTACGCGCCAAAGATGTGAGTAGGGAAGCGGGTTCTGTAGATATATTTAGGCGCACTGAGCTTTTGTGATATCACTTGTATGCGCTCGATCATCCAACACGTGGATACGATCTTGTATTCTCGTTATGCTCACCCAGGTCTCTTGTAGTATAAAATTACCGGCAGTAGCCAGCAGTCCTATTAACGTCGAAATTTCTGAACATGTGTTTAGGTTCCGAATGCCTTAAAGTTTTTTGTTTCCTGAAAGAGCGACAAGATCGCACCATCGCTCTGTAGACAATGTGCACCTCTCAAATGCTCAACTCTTGAAATCTTAGGAAGAATAAACAACGTAGTAACGACAAGCGCACTAGAAGAGAACACGAACCGCCGCCGTAATTTCGAGTGACTTTTATACCTAAGGAAGGCAATACGTAGGAAAGTAGAGGCTTGTGTAAGAGCCGGTGTCATGTGTGTCTCTCTTATGTCCATATCGTGTTTGCCCTTTCTTTTATTCAGTATAATAGATGGAAAAATGATTGAATAAAACTGGCTTAAACAGACACTTTTGCAAGAAACAGTAAAAGGCATTTTTTAGAGAATTTTGCTATTCGCAAAGATGAACAAAGTCATAGAACAAAGGTATTGGGTGTTTGAAGAACAAGGAGATAAACAGAAGAATAAATAAATAAGTAATAGGTGCTCCATTCCAAAACAAAACGTGTCTGGTAAATATGCCCTTCCGGGAATATGTACTGAGATTTAAGAATGCACCATGAGTGACACAATTAGCAGCCAGTGAAGTTTTCTTCGTTGTCTTTTTTGCATTGTTCCGATTTGTAAAAACATATCTGCTCACGCTTGCCACTTCTTTCTTTTTTTGGGGGGCGGGGGGGGGGGGGGGGAGGGGGATGACATTATCGGGTTCTCATTAAAAGCGACGCACCGTGTCCCCTTCGACAACATTCGGGCTTTTTGTTAGCATCCGAGACATAAGTCGGTGTACCGCCTAAGGTGACGTCACTCTCAGCCGGCCGGTGAGCGGCGTTTATGACCGACTACGCATTTAGTTCTCATGCTATTGCATTACGAAAAAGAAAGTCATGTACTGCAATTTTGGCTCGCGGCAAACGTTACCACGTTGTCTAAAACTCTCCGGAACCCTGCCCTAAGTCACGCCAAATAACTCAAAGCCGAACCTTTTCATTTACTAGTCCTGTAATCTTTAAATAGGTTATGGGATCAAGCACAGCACAATATCGCGATCGCCCTCTTAACGCCGCCCTTGGATTGCATCCGTATCGTTCAGCAGAGGTAACACGACGAGAAAGGAAAGACAGGGTCGGGGATAAAACGCGAGTTAGGGGACAGTGGGGCAAACTGCGACAATATTTGCTCACTGTTTTGCTTACATATAGCTGATATTACTCGCCACGTGTCTGCCATCATTAACTTTAATGTGGAGAAAATTAATCTTTTACGCGCAGAAAACAAAAATTGTCACGTGAGCCTCTGTGAACCAAAAAGTAGTAGAAGCGAAATTATTCCTGCTGCATTTCTCAAAAGTGTATAGCTCAACAGGCCGAGCATCCTGGGGTAACGTAATTGTTCGCTTATTACAAATTGGTATTATTGTTTTGTCCTGCCAATTTTAATATTATCTGCTTTAGCGGCAAGCTACACGTGGTGCAAAACGCAACTTTGTGGCGTTCTGGGGGATGGGGGGCTAAAGTAAAGATAATGGTTTTATCGCTTGCTCTGAAGCTCTATTTGCGTTTTGCCGCTCCTTAGGATAGTCTGAAAGTAGAAAAAGAAAACACTGAATGTCGGCTAGTGCGCAGACAACATGAAGAAAGCGCCGGAGAGCTGCAAACAGCGCTGACGAGATCAAGCGCTTTTGTGTTTCGAAATGCACCCCACAGAACAGTTTACAAAAAGAGAGAACACTCGAGGAAGGAACTGCGTAAAAAGACGTGTGAACCTCAGCGTCGCACTTTGTAAAACAGTAATAAAACTGACATTCGAGTGATTTGGAACAGCATGTTGGAAAATTTCAGCGCACACAGGAC
The DNA here is from genome assembly GCF_055824585.1 of Amblyomma mixtum. Lineage (NCBI taxonomy): Eukaryota > Metazoa > Arthropoda > Arachnida > Ixodida > Ixodidae > Amblyomma > Amblyomma mixtum. The sequence goes on along the minus strand of NC_143017.1, from coordinate 33,679,858 downwards.
AGGGACAAAGAACAGGCACAAATAGCTACTTTTAAAACACCTTCTCACAAAGGAGCAAGCTCTGTTGGGTCACATGCAATCACGTTGGCAATATCCTGTTCACGTGCTACGAATCAAACCAAATCACTTGTTCATTCGAGAAGGCCGAACGAAGGAACAGTAGCTGTGGCAATAGAACAGAAAAAAAGGTAGAGACGAGGTTGGAAATTTTAAAAAGAATCACCTAGCCAGGCTCCACGCAAAATCCGGCTGTAGAACTACCCACATTGCTTTGGGTCATGAAACAACTCATTGCCGTGTATGTCATTCAAATAGACTCGCAAAGATTGTCTACATGTCCGTGGAACCAAGTTCATGAGTGTTCATTGTAGATTTCCGTAATACCTTGATTTTGGTAGAGCGTCTCATTTTTTTCCGAGGGCTCAGGCAAAATGCTACATTTTGAAGTTTTCATATCAACAAATTTCCCTACATTCCCCTGCTGGCTTTTTCACACTTGTTGATTGCGATGCCAGGATGGTAGGCAATAATTTGACAATTATTATTTCTTGACACCTATGAATCATAAAAAGATGTCGACGATTCGCGAATCTTGGTCGCATTTTGCCGCATTTTGCCCTATTTCCTACTGTAAATCAAAAAGAGGAAGTGGCCATGAGCAAGGCTTTGATGAGAATGCAAAATTTAGCTGATGGTTCCGCAGGGTAACGGCTGGATTCCAAGCTAAAACAAACGTAGCAGGCAGTGGCCGAAATTCAGGTTTGAAAATTACTTCAAGAAGTCTGGGGGCAATTGCGTGACCTGTGGTGGCGTGGGACAGAGCTGTGGAGGCAAGCAGGAAGATGCTTGTCTTACAGCGGATATAACTGAGATTATGTTGATGGTGACGATGATGATCAGCAGGTGAAAGCAAGGGTTTCCGACTACAACATTCTACTGGGTCAAACGCTGGCGGCATTTTTCTGCGCAGAAACTGTCATGTAAAACTTACTGCCTAAAACTGTACTATAACGCAGCACTTTTTCAAGTTCAAGCTAGATCACCGCTGTGCTCAGCTAATATATTTAAGATAAGTGACATACCGGTGTTGGTCCGACTGGTGCAGTAGTCGGTCTGAAACCTTTCCAGCGTGAAGCGTGGCAGGTGGAGATTTTTCGTCACCTGTACAGGATCCCCCTCTTTCCATAAAAACACCAGATCTTCAGTTGTATATCCGTCTGGAGGAAGAGGTAGAAAAGAGACAAACAAAAAGAGACAATTCAAAAGAGTCGCCACTCCGGGCTTCTGTTTCGGAGCATACATGCAATTCCAGCGCTCAAGGATGATTTTTAAGAAGCAAGTTAATGTAGCATTGGACGTGCCGACCTTCGGGGCAAATATAAATCCTCCTGACTGGTCAGCAAGGTCAGCCAACAAGCAGTATGTGCTGATGCAGTTCAGAATTCGTGAATGTGTATGCAATAGCAGCGAATTAAAACTTATAAAAAAACTTTCAATTACGCATTCGCAATACTTTGCAAAAAAATGAAAAAAAAACTCATGCTGTTCTTTCTGCTTAGACAGCCCGCTCAGTACTGATAGCGCTCATAGCATGCTACCCAGAATGCAGTGCAACCTTACCTACTGTTTATTGTGACGTTTATTGTGGCCACTTACGAGTGGCTACCGCCGCAATTTTATCTAATAAAACGCAGATTTTTTAATTGCAAATTTTCTACAGTTATATTTTTAAATACTAGCCATCCACTTCGAAAGCAAGGTTTCCTCGCTACTTTACCTCATTATCCTTCTCATCAAATAACAGCGCATACTTCGTTCGTTCCTTCAGCTGAATTTCGTCGAAGCCTCGGGAAAAGCTCTGCATGCTGCTCGTACTTTGGGGTGTTCAGACAGATGTAAAATGCAAGTGAGAACAAATGATCACAGAAATATACAAGGATTTGCTTCAACGCTAGTTGATGCAAAGCACCTACTGAAGGAAGAGACTCTCTGTCAATGTAACACCGCCCGTTCACAGCTAATACTCAAGACACCGCCGTCACCGAACCAGGAAGAGCCAGATTCTCCTCAAGCATTCAGAGGTTTCCACCAATAGCATCACCACTCACACTTGAGTTAGCAATCCTTCGAAAGCAGTATGGGACAAGAAAAAGCCGTTCCTCTGACAAATCAGATGCGTCAGGAGATTTGAGAGAGGAAAGCGCAAGAAATCACTACCGATTGCTCGGGAACTTTAGACTTTACGATGGCTGCGGAACTCAAATACATTACGTTTACCGCTTATGCGTGCAGCGCATAAGCGGTAAACGGTTCCTAAGACTTCTTAATAGAAAAGCGTAGCATGTCAGGAAAATTGAGCATTGGCGAACTCACGGGATCCTCAGGCAATACTCTCAGATCTATAGAATGCGCCTCTGGCAGGTGCCGCTACCTTAAAGCGAGACAGTTATTTCTGTTACCGATTCACAGTCCATTACCTCACTTTGTTGCCTTTAAGGAACTACCGAGCCGGCACATCGCAATGCGCGTAATCATAATTAAGCCATCTTTCAGCGGCACTGCTAACTAGGAATTCAGCTGTCGAAGATTGAAAGAAGGCAATGAGAATATAAAGTAGCTAGCTAAACGAAGCATTTTTTAGGTTTCATCCTGACGAAAGACATTTTCCACCTGGCGTTCCCGTAGTTTCTTGTAACGACACTAGGTCGTTCACCTGGGTTCAACCACTGAGGCAGAAGTATAAATTTATTTATTTATTTATTTCCACCAACCCCCTAAAGGCCCGCAGTACGTGGGTATTACATAAAGGGGTGGAAAAATGCAAACCTGAAAAACTTAACAGTTAACAAAGCTGGAAAAGAAGAATTGTTGAACAGGTAACAAGTATCAAAATGCGGCGGAACAACAACACGGAAAAAGAATATAATGGCAACAAATTAACAGTGCGAAGCATAAAAATCAAACGTATTAAGGTGAACAGATCACAACTAGAAGAATTAAACATTCTTTTCACTTTTTAGGAGCTCATGAAACACTTTCGAATTATTATCAGTCGCGATTGTAGAATGCAGCCGATTCCTTTCAATAATAGTTCTGGGAATGAAAGGTATAGGAAAACCTGAAGTATGGCAAATGACGCGTTTCGTTTTGAAAGGTTGTTCACGGCGTAGGAAGACTGCCGACGGTGAGTGCAAAAAATCGTCATGAAGCAACAAATGATGGTAAGTTTTGCAAAAAAAGTGTTAAGTGAGGAGGTTTGCGACGTTGGGATAGGTTATCAAGTCCAAAGTGAACTTTTAGCACAGTGACACTAGTAAAACGCGAGTAATTTGAAAAACGAAACGAGGAGCACGGTTTTGCAGGATTCGAAGTTATATAAGGTGTCCGCGCCAACTTTAGCCAGGGGTTAAAAAATAAAATATTTGAGTTAGGCCAGGGAAACCACTTACTTACATCTACCAACCGGCTTGCGCATCATAGGCATTTTTTCTTTTGGAATTAATTAATTAGCAATTAAAATAATTTTTCTAAATGTGTAAATATTGACTTTAGACAGAAAATGTGAATAGAAAAGTTGGAGAGCACTTTCAGAAACCCCCATTTCATTTATTTGCGGTAAAGAAAACCTCACGTGTCTCTTTTTTCCGAGCTTCAAAGAAAGCCCGTGAAATACAAAAAAAAAAATCACGTGACTAGCGCATTCGCGCGCCACGATTGTGCTGCTCTCAAGCGTGGTTTGAGTGAACGAAATCAGCTGCTGGCAAGGCGCGACGACCTTAATGCGCCGGCAGGCCGATATGTCAGCGGTGGACGCGGCTCCCGCGCAAGCCCGTCTGCAAGCGTGACGGTGCAAGTTGAGGCGAACGCGCCGGGCATTGTGAGCTACGACATGGCCAAAGGTGACATACACAAATGTGACGAGTCTTATTCGCCACTGAGAGGCAGATAAGATAGGCAAGTATTTTACTTATATTCTTTTGCCTCTCAATTTCGAATAAAACTCGTCGAATTTGTGTTTTTCGCCTTTGGCCATGTCATAACTCAATGCCCGGCGCGTTCGCTGCAACTTGCACCATCACGCTTGCAGACGGGCTCGCGCGGGAGTCGCGTCCACCGCTGACATATCGTCCTGCCGGCGCATGGAGGTCGTCGCGCCTTGCCAGCAGCTGATTTCGTTCAATGAAGCCACGGTTGAGAGCAGCTCTATCGTGGGGCGCGAATGCGCTAGTCACGTGATTTTTTTGTATTTCACGGGCTTTCTTTCAAGCTCGGAAAAAAGATACACGTGAGGTTTTCTTTACCGAAAATAAGTGTAATGGGGGTTTCTGAAAATGCTCTCTTACTTTTCTATTCACATTTTCTGTCGAAAGTTAATATTTACGTATTTAGAAAAATTATCTTAATTGGTAATTAATTAATTGCAAAACAAGAAATTGCCTATGATGCACAAACCGGTTTGTAGATGTAAGTAAGTTGTTTCCCTGGCCTACCTCAAATATTTTATTTTTTAACCCCTGGCTAAAGTTAGCGTGGACACCCTGTATATGACGTAGGCTTGGTCCGGATTCCATATGGCTGAAGCGTACGCATTTTGGGTCGAATTAAGGTAGTAGAATAAAGTTTTCCCAACTTCGCAGGAGCATGTCAAAGGTTACATTTCAGGAGGCCAAGAGAAAGGTTAGCGGCTTCTAGAATAAAGTTACTGTGATAGTTCCTGGTTAAGTCCGACTCTAGATAGATATGACACAGGAGTTAAATGCGGTATTGGCTTCCTTTAATTTAGCCCCGATTCCACAAAAACTGCCTAGCCAGTAAAACTTGAACATTGTCTGGTGAAAACTAGCTGCGCTCTCTTGTAGCGATGTTCTGTGTAACGCATTCGTGAAGATAAAAAGGTAAGATTTCGCTGCCTTGGCTCAACATCTTCTATCACGACTGCAAGCAATAAGAATATCCTGACTTCTTTCCTCTTGGCTCGAATCATTTGGTTTGGTTTTGGTTTTATGGGGTTTAACGTCCCAAAGCGACTAAGGCTATGAGAGACGCCGTAGTGGAGGACTCCGGAAATTTCGACCACTTGAGGTTCTTTAACGTGCACTGACATCGCACAGTACACGGGCCTCTAGAATTTCTCCTCCAAAGAAATTCTAGCCGCCGCGGCTGGGATCGAACCCGCGTCTTTTGGGTCAGCAGCCGAGCACCATAACCGCTGAGCCACCGCGGCTTTTTTTTTCTTTATTTGCTGAGCCACCGCGGCGGCATAAAATCTTTTTCATGATCAGCGATCGTAATAATCTTTGTAATCTTTTCTACTATCTGACCAACACAAGCTTTCAACTGCGGAGTAAATAGAGCAGAAATTTTTCATATGCGGCCGCGATAACAGGAATGCGCACCTTTGCGGCTATGCTGTTTCTGTCGCTTTTTTCTGCGCTATGGCATGGAATGTATGCCACTCAAGTGTTCTGACACGTCCGCGGTGCTTGCTAGCCTAGTATAATATGGCGCTATGGACAACTGCTTCAACACGTTTTCTTGCGCACAATGCGAAAATTGCTAGGGTGAAGTGTAAGTTCTCTACGCAGAACCGATTTCACGAAGAAATCACCCCATGGATGACAGGGCGGTAGAAGCAATTATATTCTGCCTTGCAGGAAGGCGACTTTCGTCGCACATGCAGGGTATTTCTTTTTGTATGAGGTTTTAGGTATCGTGCTTTCACAAGACCGATCGCAGAGTGGGCGTACAGGGAACCTTAGAAGCAAAAGGGTATTATTCAGCAGTGTTACGTTTTCCTGATTGAAATGTTGGCGCGCGAAAACCACACTAATGTTGTGTTGTTGCGTTGAGTTTTATGGCACATGGGCAGCTAGGGCAATCATGCGCCAAACGCTAGTTTTAATGTTTGTTTTCTAAACCTTCTGTAGAGTTAAAAAAAAAAAACTTTAAACTTCCTCACACCTGACTATTGTGTGTAAACGAGTGCACGGCAGCAAAAGAACCTTAAGCTGGTACACTGACTGTCCTAGACTGATAACTGCAGTAGCTGATATAAGTATGTAACGCTCTCAGTATAGAACACGATAATGCATTATGCAATCAGTCCTGACGCAAAAATTATAAATCTAAGCATATGTATGTACTTCTCAGGCATGGAAAGACAGTTATACTAGGAGCCCCTTTCCCTCTTCCGCTGTGTCTTGGAAGTAAATTTGAAGTGCGTAAACTTGTACGATTAGTTCCTTGCCGCTAGTGCTGCTCTAGCCGTAGGCTCGTAAGCTCGGCTTTGATCGAACTGGAGAGTATGGATGCCTCCACTGGCCATCGGTAAGATCTTGAGTGTTTCGAAGTGCAGGCCTTATTCTTACATCACTTTTCATAGCAGAGGAACAAAAAGAACGAGGTACTTACAGCTCACCATGACGATAGAGCAGATTTGTTTATCCAAAGGATAAAATTTCAGGTTCATTGGACACGAGAGCACCAACGATATTCTGAAAAGAAAGAAAGTGCAAGGTGTATCAGAATGTGCAGCAATTTCTACTGGCAACAAATTCTGAAAAGGGAAGTAGCAGTGGTGTGTTATGCAATACTGGTTTTAGTGAATGGCCCACATCACAGTGTAGCCACTGCAGAATGAGTGCTTGAAAGTTCGGGTTCCTGGCTGAATCACGGCTGCTCAATTCAAAAGGGACCAGAACAGTGAGTCTTAGTTGAGACAGGAAACAGGCAACGAACACAACAGAAGAATGAAGAAAAACGACGCAGAGCAAGTGCTCAGAATAGGTCAGGACGAGCGCTTGTACTGCACTGTGCTTTGGTTGCGCTCGTCTCTGTAGGCGCTACTGTTTCCTGCCTCTGCGCCATCTAGTCCAAATCGAAGTTCCTCTACAGTGAGTCCTACGCGGGCAAGACAGCATAAAGGCGCCTGCGCATGGTTGACCGCACTACGTTAGCGCTGGTGTTACCTGTGATCCTGGGTTACAAGCGCTACTATAACACGTGCCTGACAACTGCTCTACTGGTAGCGTTCAACAGAAGCGAGTTCTTCCCGAAGTCGTGACCAGGCGCTAAAAAACGCTCTTGCGTGTCGTGTGCATTTTTTCTTATGAAATGGCGCTTTAATTGTCTTTTAACCTCACAGTGAGTTTTTCAGCTGTTTATCTATTGGTCATTCTGTTAATTCTATTCACTCCCAAATAGTTGACTTTTTGGTTGTCGTCTGCGGAAGGTCCCAATAGAGACGCTGAGTGTGTAACCTCCTTCATATCATAAAATCAGAAATAGCACAGAAAATGAGTGCCGTCTGTTGAATTCATTGCTTGAATTCATTACGTGAATTCATTACTAAGGTTTCACAAATTAACTACGAAGAAGCCATTAGGCCCAGAGGATGAACATATTTCCTGAGGGCAGTGGCGCAAAGGCGCCATTGTCTTCTAAAACACCTGTTCTAAACCAATTACCGTCAAACTTTGCCTCTAAATTTCACCTAAGCCGTGGAAAAGCGCTGTAGTTTGAGCTAAGTATTCCATTCTTATAATATGCAGTCAGAGAACCCCCTGGTAAGTTACTCGACAGATCTACACCTGCCGTTTTGCTGCTGTCAAGCTTAGGCTAGTGCCACTTGAACAAACGTAACCTGGTTTGCGGTTCGATCACTCCTATTCAAGTGCGCTCGGGGTTGTAATTGAACCATCGTGCTTTAAGTCATTCTGTGCAGGAATGACTAGCCGTAAGGCGACTGAAAGCAAACCAGAGAGTAGGCAACTGGAGCGGCAGGAAAACTGTGATGCATACATTGGTCAATAGCAGCAAAGTAATTAGCTGCCGGCAGAAACTTCCTTTTATGCAACTGACCAATATGGTATATATTCTTCCCGAAACCCTAGGAGGAAGCACACCTAATTTTTTTTTTCGACGGTGCCTGGCAGGGCTTGCCGGAAGGCACAAAGTGGCATGATACCTAGTGGGTAACTACGGAAACTGCATGCGAGCTATGAGAGACGATGTTAAGAAGCTCTGCGCATTAACCTCGACCAACTCGGGTTACTTAATTAACGCGCACATTGACATCACTGCCTCCATGCCTCCATGAAATGCGGTCGCCGCGCTAAGACTCTATTCCACGTACTTGGGGTCAGCGAAGGCACGCAGCCAGAATTTTTTTTCATGGAGGAGCATAGAGGAATCTTGTTGAAAAGGGCAGCTGAAAATGGGCGGGGCCGTGGGAGCGCATGGCCAACGAGCGCATCTCCAAGACGGATACGAGGGGAGGATGCGGAACTTGATTCCGGTGGAGGCCCGAGATCTTCCGAAATCAACGCACTCTCTTGCTCAGTAGCTGACCGCCATTGACACTGAGGCAGCGTAGCGGTTGGGAATGGAAGAACAGAGACGGAAAAGGGTGCCCACCTGATGCTGAAAAGGACGTCGCCGTTTGGGTGAATGCGCAACAGTACGTTGGGCATGATGATGTTGTGGAAGTGTCCCTCCTTCTCGTTGGAGAAGAACAGGTCCGGCTTCCAGAGTTTGTCGGGTTCGGTGAGGGTCAGGTAGCGCACCTGGCCGCCCAGATCGTCGTACTGAAGTCTCTCGTCCCGCCACTGTTCTCTGAACGTCATTTGCACTGTGTACTCCTGCGGACGCCCACAGCGCGCACAACGCACGGGTGTACGCGAGTTCAGGGCCAGAGAGAGAGGGGACCAGGATAGAGAGAGAGAAAGAGCCCGGGCTGTGCGATCCCATTGGCAGATGAGGGCGATATGCGGGCAACTGCATGCGCGGTCATCGCCAATCGCATAGCGTGTAGAAAGCTGTAGTAGTTAAGTCGTTCCTGTGCACGCGCTTTTGGAAACTGTGACCTTATATCGGCTCTGCGAATGCATATACACTATGTAACTCTACAGCTAAATACATGCTCCTTCACGCCCTTGTTAAAACTTCCTCACATTTAAGGAAAAGGGTAGAAACCTTGTCGAGCTGCTCAACAGGGTTGTCTCCTGGTCGTGCTTCAGCATGTGCTTTCTTTTTTTTTCTTTTTTTAGGTGGCGTTCTTACTAACAACATGAGCCGCCGTCTCTGCAGGTTATGAATGAGGCTGCACAAACTATACGCGTATTCGCGACCCTCAGCGACCAGTGGGATCGAGTCCCGTGACGGTGACGCACAAACATGCAGCGTGAAGCGAAATGGCGAAGCATACCGCTTTGCGCACAACTGCATAAGGAGGTAAAGTATGGTACGCGTTTAAAGTGCTTAGCGAAATTCCGGAGCGCGCTCTATTGCGCTCCGCCCTCAGGAGCTCATAATACACTTCATAACCGCCGTACGATTTCTGGCACGCGCCGAACTAATATAGCCTTCACTTGAGGGCTTCCAGCCACAACGGGCATACTTGCCTAACGCCAGAATTGCTTCCGCGTAGATATACAGCCACAGGTACCGCTACTGCGTGCTTCTTTAATAGGAGCGTATTAAGCTTAGCGTACCGTATAAAGAGCGCCCGAGCTAAGAAATTTTAAACGGTATAATCCGTTCCTGACCTGGGGGGAACACTGAAGACAAATAGAAACCAGCTTGTACAGATACGGTGCCGCGTTCTGACCCCAAAAAGACCACCCTCAGAGAAAACAAACTTTTTGAAAGCTAGGAGATACAATCTAAATACAGGTGGCGCCATCATCGGCGGATTTCGCAAGTAAAATGCGTGCGTCGACACCGATTTTTTTCGCGCGTCTCGGAGGATACGCTATACTGCCACTCACTTCGAAACAGTGCTAGCCCGTCTTTCATGGTAACAACGTCACGAGTTCGAATAGAGTGGCGGGAAGATTTTGAAATCCAATTTTATCGCTAATAAATGCTTCTTTTGCTGTCGGAAAAACGCCAACATGGCAGAAAGAGGCAGAGAATCAATTTTTACTAAGGTCCATAGTTAGATGGAGTGATTATCTTCAGTGTTCCTTTAAGCCCCGGATCAATGTCGCCATGCTCACAGATTGTCGGTGCTTGGGCAGGTTAAGGACGACTTTCAGTTACTAGAGGCAGCGAGAAGCTATAAGCACTTGACGACAACGCTAGGGAATGGACGGCCGAAGATTACTGCAGAATAATTTTGGTCTACAGGGCACCCAACTTGGTTGTTGCCTGTAACGATAATGCGCGAGGTAAATGCTCTGTGACATATAGCGAAGAACAGTAACATTTAAATGAAAAGTAAATGAACAGCTCTTTATAAGCCCTATTGACATACATGTATGCCTGTGGTGATTGCACATATAGGGACATTGTTCTAGCTCATAGTACTGAATAAATAGTGTCCCTCAGCCTAACACCTTTCCTTACTGGAGTTCTATTACTTTATCTATAGAAGACTACAACGGATATTTTCAAGCACTTTAAATATGCCTCTTCGACAGCCTGGTTCCATAATTCCTGCGACAGTACTGGAGTTTCGACTAATTCAGATGCTTTATAGCACTTAGAGTGGGATGGCAAAGCCAGGAAGCCCTGCCCCATCCCCCACGTCGTTTATACGCCATCATGCAGCGAAGGTTATGTGCAAAACTCCAGAGTGAAAGGATGACAGTAGTAAATAATAAATTTTGTTGGGAGTACCTATTTCTTCTGCGAGTAGTGAACTGAGCTACGCTGCGTGCCGAGGTAAATGGCACTTGCCTGTTGCATGGTACGCTTATGAACATATTAAATATGCCGAGATTCCACTGCTGCTGCTGCACTTTGCAAATGCGAATAGCCAGTGTCCTTTTGTGCGCAATAAAAAAGCTAGGCGCACAACACTGTGCATCCTCCGCGAGTGCAAAAAAGGTCAGTTGTTCAGAAGCAAGCCGACTTTAAAGCAGTGAGCAGCATGTAATCCTGACTACCTATCTCAGCCTCATTACTGTTAAACTCGTTTTCTGACTATCCGCCTACACTTCCTCCGCCACTCCGGATGGCTGTGGCGTCTTAGTAAAACCAATGGCGTTGCTGACGTTGAGCATCACGTTCCCACGTATTGAGAGCGGGGAAAAATAGCTGGCAGCGCGATCAGCGTTGCGGAGCTGTCTTCTGCTCAGATGTCTTACTGCTCCCCCTCTCCCAGGCGTAAGGTTAGGTCCAGCATGTGACTATCTCGCAAAGGTTAGCGTGAAGACATCTATTAAAGCGAAGACTGAGAAGCGTGCCCCGGCAGGCTGTTTGTGAGTGAATTTCAAATATCGTTTCTACCACCACGCAATCACGTTAACATCCCGTAAAGACAATGACACTCGGCTACATATTAAGCAGTAGCATCCATACGTAAGAGAAAGCGAGATAACTTTCCCCGCATGTAAGAGGTCAATATTGCCCTTTTTTTGCGGACAGCAAAATATTCGTACATGTAAATCGCACCGCCTTAGATGCTTTTGAAATTAGTCCTAAATATGGAACGGTATTAACCGACCGAAACCAGCCTGGTCTCGCGTATCTCAGTGCTATAAGCGGTAAAACATTTTGAGAATTTGCCTGAACGCACGATACGCAGAAGGCAACACAACTGCAAGAATGGTGAAATCGCGAAGCTTCCCTGAACACTTCAAAAGAACCTGAGTGAACCGTCAGGTAAGCTGTTTCTGGCCCTGCCGCCAAGCTAGAGAGCACAATGCACACGCTTTCAGGCGCACAAGCCATTGCCATCGCTTTTCACCCGCGGGTTGGATCACACTTCCTTTTTATGCAGTGTCCACTAGGCTGTCCAAGTAGTTAGTTTGCTGCTCCATGCTAGCCCGTTGCTGTGCAGGCTTAACTGCGCAGAAGGCGAGCTCGGAACGAGATTCCTTTCCGGGGAAGAAAACCGAGACAAAGGCCTTTGCGCCTTTTGGGAAAGACCCGCACGACACAGCGCAAAACGAGAGCAGACACCAGTGAGGAAAAAAAAAACAGACAAAGGCAGATAGACAGATAGTAAGAGAGAGAGGACCACGGCGAGAGTATATAGAAGAAGGAAGCAAGAAAAAGAGTGGGCAACATACAAAAAGACGCTTCTGGCACGGATTGCGGCATTTAGGGTGCGTTCGCTCGATGAGGAGTGAGTAAAACCCCCTCAGTGCTTTGGACGTATATATGTTGACAGCTATATATTACCTCCACAGCACAGAGAGGGTTTTGGTGCAATTGCGTGGCTCCTGAAGAATTGGGGGGACAAGGGGAGAGAGCGGGAGAGAACCGACCGGCCGCCGGCCAAGACACACGCACATCAGGCTGCTGCACGCAACATACACGCACGCACACGCACACGTACGCAAGCAAGAGCTAGCGCCTCGCACGCAGTTGGGCGCAGCGGCGCCCTCATCGCTATGGAGCCATTTGCAGCCACACTCGTCCGCTACAGCACGAGAATACACACAGCAGGCTTGGGGTTTGGAAACGCAGGGATGCAAGCCAGTGCTCGGAAAGCGGTTAATCGGTCCCAGAAGTGTAACGGTGTGTCGGACTTGAAGCCACCTACGCCGCGAACAAGAAACCGACCTTTGATCGCACTAGACGATGGTGATGAGTTGTTAAAAAACGAATTTCCGCCTCATACTCTGTTAGTTTCCGACTGAGGGTCATGTTGTCTTGCCTTCTTATACTGCTGCACTTTAGGACACTGCAGAGCATGTATCCTTTTCAGTCAAGAGGATACTAATTAGGGTCGGCTCTGTCCAATGATACAGAGTCTAGGGAATGCAAGAGTATGGCTCTTGCTAAACCATGACAGAACGCTGATTCGTGGACTGTAGCGCATAGCGAAGTGTGTCTCTTTGCTTTTATTGCTTCGTTGCTTCCGCACTATATATCGGATGTTCTCTGCAATATTGTGCTGTGTCTTCTGACACATAAGCAACTAAGGCTACCATGATCCAAATGCGTATACTGCAGACGTGATATGCAGCACCGTAGGTTGAAAGTTTTTGCTCAAACTTCTTGTGATGTGTTGCCTGCTCCGCGACTCGCAGCAACCTCGACACCGGTGTTGTCACTGAATGCTTTGGAAGCGCCTCACCGAATTAAACCAGACAGTACGCATTTAATGCAAGACGTAAGTATGAGCAAACAAACTCGTAAGTGAGATACGGTAAGAGGAAGCTCTGAAAACTTCTACTGCATTATTACCATAGATCATGCATCATTATTATAGATCATCCTTAGATAATGTCTTAGATAATTACGCATTTTAATTGTCAGAGTGGCAGTGTAAATTTATTCTTAGAGAGCTAAGTGTAACTACATGGTTGCACAATACCGTCCACTACCATAAATGCAATCTAAAGCTGACGTAGTTTTGTTTTTTGCTTCCTAAATTTCTCTTAACCTCATGCTAGATTTAGAGTTGTGTGTAGAAAAAGCACCAAGGTTAGTTCATTAATAGGCAGCTCAAACGAACTCAGCGCTTACTCGTTAACGCCTGCCAACTGCGGTAAATGAAATGTCAAGACTCTGGAGCTGTTATAACGGCCTTTCTCACTTTCAGCAAAGCGGAAAGTTGGGCAAGTTGGATAACGTTCATGATGTTTCTCACTTTCCCGCCTTTGTCAACTTTGCCTTATGAAGTTCTCACATTGCACGGATCATGAACGCTGCGTTTGTATTGTTGATGAGAGCGGATACGGTATGGGCAGTGTTGTTGCCTTATTTAAATAGCTAATGCAAGGCGGAAAAATAAATTAAAGCGACGATTTATACTTCTGTCGAACAAGAAAGAGTAGTTAAATTAACGCAACAGCTCATAGTCCCGCAATTCTCGTCATACTGAGGCGTTACGCACTTCTTAAATGAATCACAGAAGGAATTTTTACTTTCTTTAAGCCGCAGTCACATGAGACTCGCATAAGGGGTTCTGATTCACTGCATGATCCGTATTCACCAACTGTCCATAAATACGAGCGTTTGTAAATACTTTTGGAGGTTTTCAAATTGAGGGACACTTCCCCTGAAGCGCCACAAGCGGTCTAGAATATGGCTTTTATATATATGTATATATTTGATCAAAATGACATTCCATGACAGAATTGAGGTTGTAGGTAAACAAAGCTGTTTAGTTCATAGTTTGCAGCGCAGGTACTTCAGTTTTCATACCTACCGGTAAATCTAAAGTTTGCCGCATCTCGACAGTATGACAATAACTTGTTTGGAGAGAAAGACAGTGGTACCGTCGCCTTACACAGCATTACCTTTGCGTTGATTTCGAAGTGCTTCATGAACAAACCTTATTTGAAGGTACCTTGGTTAGAAGAATGTGGTGCGATTCTGTTATTTCACACACAGCCTTGTGCAATTTAACTGTACATACACAATACTGGCAAAGCTTGCTAAATAACTATGACTTTAAGCACCTTTAACTTTTGTTCCTAGAGATGAAAGAGAGAGGCTCGGTGGTTGAATGATTCACTCAGGTTTTCTCACAGCTAGCTCTCTCAGAACAGCTATTTCAAAGGTAGGTACCTGAGTTTGCTGACAAATCCTACCATGACAGAAAAAAAAAAGAAAACAAATGAACCCTTACTTGGTGGTCACGTGTGTTTTGTAATGCATTTCGCCCTGGCCGTTTAACGTGCGACAAGACAGTCACATTGCATACACAAACACGCTCACAAGCATACAAGCACACGCACAGGCAAGTGAACAGACAGTGCGACGACATGACACACAGAGAAGCGTCTCTTTAATATCAAGTTGCAGGACAGACAGACGGTGCGACAGAGCATGGCAACGGAGCGGTCACCTGCAAACACGGCCAGAGTTTCGCTATATTTTTCTTTGTTTCTTTGTCTCTTTTTCCTTGCGAGGCGTCAGCAGCTCAGGGCAGAGAGACATGCACAATTCAGGCGAGTGGAGGCCGCTTCTCATAGGGCACCGCTCATGAACGGCATAGACAGAGTGCTTAAGGGGCGAATGGTTTCTGCCGCCAAGACATACGTGCCGGGAAGGTGTGTGTGTGCGAGAGTTGGGGGATGCTGTCGGTAGCAAGAGGCGAGATCTGGCATATTTCTTGAGGCTAATGATTGGTAAGCTTTTTGCAATATCCTAGGCATGCTTGAGTGCACAGATGAATCGAATGTGCTGTTGAAGTTGCCCGGTTGTGTCAGAAAGAAGTAAAAAAATGCGTTGGTTGTGCAAGAAGAGACAACATTTCTGACAGAACTCTCACATGATTGTTCTTGAATAGATGTTTTACGCCCTCGCCACCTCTATTGCGATGGTGAACAGTGAGCAAGCGCCTGACGCGAAGGATGCGTCATGGCGTCCTCAACCTCTGTTATCTGTGACATTCGTGGTCGTTTAAGCTGATAGAGTATGCAAAAAAAAAAAAAGCTTCGGCCATTTTTGTGCACTCCGGCTGAAAACTTTCCGCAGTCTGGAAATTATTGTGGTCCTATTACGGAAATGAAATGGAAGTGTCATTGGACGCAGGAAATCCGGGAGAGAAAAATCTGCGTTTGGAAGGGCGGGTCACACAGCTGCCGTCTAAACTGCGTTTGGCAAGGCGACAAGAGCGATGTAGTAAAACACACAACATTGATACAGACAGAGGAGCTTTCAACAACACTGCAGCATGGAGCAAATACGCCAAGAGAAAGTTTTACCTTGCACGCGTTGGGTTGTTGTCCAGGAATTTCGACTGATTTCGAAGGAATGGTTAAAACAATAAAAAGAATAGAAACTTACCTTGTTTTCGGCTCCTTCCTCGGTGTACGCACTCTCTCTAGCGAACGGCAGGAGGAAACGATAGCCATGCATTCTTAGACGCGCACTCTAAATCGGGTGTCGTTACTCTCCTCAGATGCTGAAGGTCTTTTCTACGTCCTATTCTTCATGGCTGTCGTCAATAAAGAAGCGGACGAGATGTTGGAAGACCACGAAATAATACTCTGAGAAAATCTCGCAAGCTGAAAAGCTGGCTTGCATGCTCGTACGCCGCCGCGCAGTAAGTTAAATAAAGTATTAGTTGTCAGGCAAGGCTTGATCTGAAGAGAGTTTAGGACACTAGTGGTTGTCAGGGGCCACAAAACTTACCTTTACTGATGACTGAATTGCGCAAAAAACAACGTAAACGACATCACAGAGTGCTTTCGGTAGCTCTGGCTGCTCTAAGTGGATTTTGTTAGGTTAACGAATTTTCCCAAGTGACTTCTAGAGCACATTTAGGTACAGCTTTTGTGTGAAAAAGCGACGCGTGAATAACAGATATCCTTTAGAACTCACGCGGTGAGAAACTGCCAGGAATCCTTTGATTTTAAGGCCTAGCACGGTGTGCAGAGAACGCTGCTGGGTTCTGTGATCACTAGAACGAGTCTCGACTTGTGCATGTGTTGAAAATGTGTGCCGCACGAAAGGTCGTTGCTCTGCAGCATGCTTCGCCAGTTTTAGCCGATGAACAATTCGAGTAGCGAGCTCTACCACAAGGAACGAAATTCGCAACAATAGGACGGGTGGCAACGATAACATCGGTCGGTCACGTGTACAGGTGTAGGCGTAACGACAAGCTCAGATGAAATGACACAAAGGTTCAAGGGGAGCTCCTTCTTACTCGTGCGCAACTTGGATAGACATGCAGCATTAATGGTGGATTCAGAGTGACTGTCGACTTTGCTTTTAAAAACATTTGCTGAACGAAAACAAAGATAGGTGTTGTATACGGGATACACAACACAAAGAAAAAGGGAAAAGGGGGAACAAAAGGCTTTCGCCGAATAGTCAGAGGTTACAGGGCATTAGGGTTTCACCTCAGGCAGAGTTATAAGAGACAGGAATGTTCACGAGCTAGGAGATGTGCGGACCATGTTTCAAGGCGGATGACAAGGACACACAGCGACATCCAGAGCGGACATAAGCAAGACAGACATACTGACACCAGCTGGGTACAAGTGGCGTGCATCGGGTGACATCAATATTAACTTAAACGCAGCCAAGCGTCACTGCTTCTCATCAGGCCCAGCTAGAGTACTGTAGAACATCCTGGAAGTGCCAAGAAGCCGCCGGATGACGGAATGTGGCTTTTTCTTCCGTGATACTTAGTTGCTCCTAAATGTGATACAATTCTTAATTTTCCAGTCTTACTGTCATGCCCTGAACAAAACTTGAGAAAAATCAAGAATCTCCGTGATGTTAAACGACTGGTAAATACAAGGAGGTCGTAAGCTAACTTAGCAGCGTGTCCTCTCTAGAGGTTCCCGCGCAGAATATAAAGAGCAAAATCATAAATTTTAAAGGAATTGGTTCGCTACTCTCAGTTGATCGACTCAAGATTAAATTCGAATATGAAGCTCCTGGCATTGCCGTTGTAACCTTCTATAATTGCCATCCGTTACTGGCTGCGACTGCATGCTGTCGAGTACATGAGGTTACGATCACGAATACACGAAGCACTCCACCAGCAAGTCCTCACATCGCCACAGAGACAACACTCACACAACTGACACCAACCACGACATCTCACACACGGAGACCACGGCAGAGCGGTGCGTCTTATGTTTGCCACCGATGAAAAATGAAGGCTTGTGTCAATGCTTATGAGTAATACGTGGTGCCGGTAACCAAGTTGCCGTAACGCCATTCCGAGAAAAAAAAACCTCGTATACAGCAGCCATTTTAGCTTGCTAGAAGGCACACACCGCCGGCTTTATTCAAAGTCAAAGCTGGTTTTATGGAGAGAAACAGATTTCCGGCAAAGCGAAATGCTCGAATGACAGAATAACTTTCGAGGCGACTCGTGAAGGGAAATTCCCCCTCAAATAAACTTCAAGTGGCTCGGATTTTTTACCCCAATCAAGGAATTAATGAAGTTAGAGCCTGTTTCCAAAATGTGCAAAATTCCGCCGAATTTCCCAGTGCCACTGCAAGCAGCTAGTCAAGGCGTGAGAGCATATGCGTCCGTGGTTGCGTCGGCGAGGTTCCATGAAACCTGCGGTCTTGCACCTTCTAGACAGCTCGCGCGCGTTGGCCAGTGCATCGGCGCGTCGCAGGACACGCGTGTACTTACCATGCTCAAATCGTCAATCTTGCTAATACTGCGAAGATAGATGTTGACCCTGACAACACACGGGCCATCTACAGGGAGGGGGGCGGGGAGGGGCGATTCGAGAAGAAGAGTAATAAGAAAGCGGGCGGCGAAGGAGGAAAATGGCGGCCGCGCGTAACAGAAAGAGAGTGAAGGAAGAAGAGAGAGAGAGCGCGCGCTAGGAGGAGGATGAGGAGGCCCTACCTAGCGTTGTCTCCGGTTCACCAACAGACCGACTCGCGGAAAACCTCTCGCTCTTTGCGGGCCCTGCCTTTGCCTTTTGCGTGATGTCACACTTACCATGGTGACGTCATCAATTCTGCTGATACTTCTTATATAGATGTTAACGCGTACAAGAGCCGGCCCGTCTGCAGCGGGATGGGGGAGACAGACAGAAGGGGGAAATGGCCGGTGAAAGAGGGGTCACGAGCTGCCAGTCTTGGTGCTGCTTTTTTTTTTCCTGCCGTCAACCCTTCTTTTTCTTCGTGATTAAAGGAAAAATGACAGTCAACACCAGTGCTACTGGGAAATGTAAATTATGCACTAAGGTTGAATTAATACCAAGATTGCAGGCAATGAAACAGGATGAAAGAAGTAGATTTCATATTTCTTTTCTCTTGTGAAATGCAAGCCTAATCGAGCGTCTGCTAAATTAATTACTAGAATCAGCATCGCAAGCGGTGTTAGAGAATGGGTGGCAGGATCTAACAAATAATTATTTATGATGCTAAATATAAGGCAGCGAACAACCTGGTGCACCCTTGTGTTTGGTTGTAAGACCAGCAGCGTATGCCCGGTCTAACTGTCAACTTTTACTTTCACTGGCACTACATCTGCGCCAATTTCGCACAGAACATGTCACAGAAAAAGCAAAACGCAGTTTCTTCTACGGGCACTGTTATACCTTGTTTTGTTAGTTAATAGGGAAGGAAATGATTACAAGTCAACGACAGCGTCAAGTTCGCATCAACAAAACGTCTATCACAAAAACTGTCTATCGCTCTTTCGATTACTCGACAGCGCAGAACAGCTTTAAAGGAAACCAGGTGCTTAACTGTTGCCTGTCACGCATGAGATGAATGAATTTTTCATAAATATTTATCATATTTTTCATAGTTTACCATGCTGTTAAAAAAACCAGCCGAGTTCACGCTGTTCAACAAGTCACACTGTTCTGTCGCCTATGCACAGCAACTGTTAAAGGAGCCCAAAAATGCACTGCGAGAAATTGTGGGTAAAACCCTTCACAAAGATACACAACGCAGTGCTTTAATCCTTCTGTAAAACTTTCAGCGTGACAATTGCTAACATCAAAAACTTTACAACAGCTTTTTATGAAGCCAAGATATTGTTATCCATATAGTTCAGGCAGTTAGCCGAACTACGAACAGGCATCCACATCACAACGCAACGTAAACGTGATATTGTTTAAAAGTACCATGCATCAGAAGAAAAAAGTACATGCTAAAACGACAACCAGAACACACACACGAGAAAACAAAATGAACATCGAGGAACCAACCAGGCGACAAAGAGTAACAAGGGACGCACCTATGGTGCACCTGGAACAGTAAATATTATGTGCATGCCTTTCTCTCTGTATGATAAGTTTTCGCACTGTCGGATAGAATCGCAGGAAAGAATGAGGGTTTTTTTCTTGTGTTGTAAAGCATCGCCATCTGACGTTGATTGGCTGCGGCCGGAGAATGATATTCAGGAATATTTGCAACTTTAAAGTATGTCTCTTTGGTCCTGTGATGCGCTTTTGAAGAAATCTCTCAATGGTCTGGTCTAGTTTTTTAGCAATGCGTGTGAGATTTTAGAATAAGACATGATAAACTTGATGCGAAGCTCTGCTAAGACAGCAAGGAGTATGCGCCTTATGCAGCAACACTGAGATGAGCAATGATTCCAGCAATAAATATTATTTTCCAATCTTTCGATCGCCAAGACGTAATCTAATGCACTTGAGAGGGAGTGCATAAGTAGCTTATGTATTCGGTAGTCAAACCTGCTTAGTGAAGCAGAATTAGATTCAGAATTCTAGAGGAAAAGGATGCGTATAGTTTCAGATGTTAGCGAAAGAACGCTAAGTTGCTCAGCTTTAACCAATTTGAAGGACGCTCTGCGGATGCTGCGCCTAAGAATTCGAAGTGCTGAATGTCTCGATCTGTTCAGTGTGCCGAGCTCTCAATTTCAGGTGTTTGCACGTGCGTATGCTTAAGAGCGTCGCTGTAGCACATGATACAACCATTCATTTCTTCCCATACTGTTCGTGTCAATTTCTTGACACCACAGAAAAAGCAATCTTGTTGGGACAGCACAACATCTATTGCTGTCATGAGCCATGCATTTGTACATCAAACGTGGTCACGCTAACTCAAACACATGTGATAGAAATCGTTAATGATAATTTACGTATCACTTATTAAAGAAATTGACATTGTTTGGAAATTAATGTTGTCAATGATGCTTATGCTCAAAACATCCTTTTTGACTTGTATTCGACGTCGCTTACAGAATGAACTTTGATGGTTTTACATGAACTCAGTTCAAGGATGCGCACACCAAAGCAAATGTGAGCGTATAGTTAAAAGTCGACCACGCAGTATTTGAGAAACTTATTTTTGGAATTCAACGGGAATTACTGCATGGGAAAATAATTTTCGACACCATCACGGTTACTTCAAAACTATTCAAAACCTTGCTAACGCAAGTCAATTTCTAGGCTCGCTCGCACGTGCTTCACAGCACCGTTCTTTTCAAACTGGAATGGCTGATGGCCATTGACTGCTAGTGTTACGGCACCTCTGGGTTAGTTGAGGGCCACATGATGTGGTCTACTGTTGAAACAGTTTGCCAACTTTCAAAAATTATTTACCAGCAAACACCGTGACGCCAGAATAGGTTCACGAACTTGTGCGTTTCCGATCCTGCTATTGTACGTTTCCGGCCAATAAGTTACTTAAACTTTCCGACGTTCCATGTCGGCTATTTTCTTGTAAACCTTTGAGCTCAGAAATGCATTCACAAACAGTAAATTTTCCCTACGTTCTGAACAGTTCTGAAACTGCTGTGTGCGCTTCTTTGGGCCAAACAAAGGGACAGCTTAGAAACAATAGTCTGCTTCCGTTTGTCCGTTTCATCAATTCTGCTCTGAACCCGGAAGCAAACCACTCATAGGAAACTGGTAGAACACAGACCAGTATATTATTTAAAGACAGAGGATACCATGAAGTTGTCTTTCGTGGGAGGTCTCCAGGAAATATATGACATGAGATGCCCAGTGTCGCTTAGACTCCACAGGAGCTCGCAAAGAACCAAGATGAAACACGACATAGGGGGAAAGCAAACAGGATCGTTGCTTGGAGAACGGAAACACAGCAAGCATACAGACACACGACACAAGCGATGCCTCACTACTTCCACTGGTGCACACACGCACAGACGGGCACACCCGGAGGAAATGGCCATGCGGTCGCCGTTCTTCGTAGTCATTATAACCTTTCCCCAACCTATGAAAACACAGGCTGCCCTGATGACACCCAGCAGCTCTGGCCAAGCTGTTTCGGGTTTCCGCGCGACAGCTTTCATTGTTTTCCGACGGCTCAGCGCCAGGATGACAAGCAATTCACGGCCCGGTGTTATCTTTGAGGCATGCTTCCTCGCCTCGGTGCCGCAGCAAAGAACAAAAATACACACTCACACGACGCCAGTCAAACAATATTTGCACGTTCGAAGGCCCGTTATAACGCCCTGGGCGCCACTGCCAGTAGTGTGGTGGGGACGCTCCCTGTAAACAAGCGCTCCAGACCCTGCCCACTAGTTTGTGCGGAGTGGGGCTTATGTTTTCCAAAGGGACGGGACAGGATGGATATTCGGGGGACGAGGAAGAAGGGGGAGCTTTGGGAGTGGGAGGGGGGATGTTGGTAGCTTCAAGAGGACGCGCCAATTGCTGATGGAAGAAAAAAAAAAGAACGAAAGTTGTCGGCACGTGTTCTGATATTAGGAAAACCGGATCCCACTTTATTTCATGAAAGAAAATAGCGAGGGATGAACCGAGCGGTCGGGAGCCCGAGCTCGAACGATCCCGTTGTTGACGCGACATACCACTGGAAGAACTGCCACCCGGCTCGCCCATGCTCGCAACTTCAGGGAAATTAAAATAGGATGAGTATTCGGGCTCTCTGTGCGTCATCACTTCAGCCGCAGGGAATGTGAACGTATTAGGGTATCGTGATAACAGTAACATCTGAGGACCGTCGCGTTTGTCATATGACACTCTGTATCGTCCCACAAATTGGGCGTCATCTGCCTCAGTTACGTGTAAAGCTGGCCCTATAGGAATCGTAAGCAGAATGGTGAGACCAATATGCCTATAGTTGAAAGCTCCAATGCTAATCTGAAGTCTCCGTTCTGAAGAGCTGTGTATCGAGTGGATTGAAATCTCTGTTTTTCATGTCTTATTGTTTGTCTTTTATTAACCTGCGCAAAAATTTTAAACCCCCTTTTAAATACCCAAATATGCTGCTTAAAGGCATCATGGAAAGCCAAAGATATAACTAATGCTAAGGCAGCAGCCCTCGCTCACATACTCGCCTGCGGTTTCTTGCCTTAGGCGGGCCCGATTCTTAAATTGTTGAACGATGGCGATGACGACTATGCCAACGCCGTTGAAAACGGCGCGAGTTAAGTACCTTCGCTCATACACATATGCTCACAGCTCTGTATAACGCAGTTCATTCGTGAAACCACGTAACAAGTCGTCAGTCGTTCATATCAAGGCACTCGTTGAACCAAACAAGGTATATTCTCGCGGATGAGAAACTTGGACGACGCTTATTTATTTATTTTTATTTACTTGAACCTCAAGGGTCCACAGGCAGGATGTTGCATGAAGGGTGGCCGCATAAACGGCGATCAACATTGATGCCTGGCAGTAGTGAACAGAACATGGCTTCCTCGATGGCAGTCTTGAAATGAGCAGGATCAGGAATTAGCGCTAGGCCACTGGGAAGGTCATTCCAGTCGTGAGCTGTGCGCACAGAAAGTTACTTCTGGAATGTAGTAGTGCGGGCATGACGTGGGATGAGGCTTGGAGGATGGCCTGTGCAAGATGTTCGACGCACTGGTTGAATAAGCTGGCTGTCAGGAGGTGAACAATGAGAAAAGCTGTGATAAAGGCAGAGACGTGAAATTCGGCGACGGGAAGCTAGAGAAGGGAGTTGTAGTTGAAACGTTGAGGCGGATATGCTAGATTATAGTGAGTATATCGAAGGAATGAAGCGAACAGCACGATTCAAAACCGATTAAAGAGCTGGAGTAAGGTTAGACTGGTATGCTTAATGTATTGCGCTGGCGTATTCAATTTTGGGCGCCATAAATGTTTTGTAAGTTGGTAATTTTAAGGAAGAAGGCGCCATGCACTGAAGACGGAGGTGCCCAAATTTTCGATTAGATGAACTTATTGTGTGGCCAGCGTGGTAAGACCATGATAAATCACTATTGAGAATAATACCAAGCTACTTAAAAGAGCTGATTGCAAATAATAGTAGTATCGCTCATTTTATAAGTAGGCACGGTATAATTTCAGCGACGGTGAAGAGAAAGTGGTAGTCCTTGTAGTATTCATGGACATTAGCCACGTAGTGCATCGTTGCTGTGTATTACCCAGGTAAATTTGGAGGACATAAGCATCGTCTGGAGCCTACCCTCACGACTAGAAGGCGAGAGGATTGTACTCTTCAGATAAATAGACCTAGGGGAGTCATCATACAACTAATGGCGATATGTTGCAGCGGTTAAGCAATGCGCCACTACACCGGCAAGTGACCGTTTCAAACACAGCCGCCGGTGGGGCTTGTGACAGCCAAGTTGCTCTTCCCGAGCTCCCGTAAGGCTCATTTCTGCGCAGATGCGTTGTTCTGTTCTTCTGGAGGCTGTGTATTTCTCGAAAAATTAGTTGATGTTCCATGCCACGCTGGGCAGATCGCTGTTGCATTGAATTTATTTGTTAATTTCATTGCATCTGCAGTGGTGGGAAAGTTGCCCACAATCGTGCGCATATAGGTTGCCAATTGGCTAGCTTGGGAGGTGGCCATCTGCTTTTTCGTGACATGAACGCACGGACATAGCTTTTGTCGTGAAATCTACCTCTGACGTTATCGCACTAATGAAAGCAGACGAAGTCAATGTGCTGCTAATCTGGTGTAAAAGGCATCATGGCTGATAAGCGGAGGCAGATAAAGTTGCCTGGTCAAATGTTTAGGGGAATCGCCCAAGGTGGAGTAGATTTGTAATAAGAGAGTAATTACTCATTGACATCTACCCGAGCGCAGTTACCTGCAAGTTACCTGCAATCTTACGCAGTAATCACAACTGTAGCTGTAATTTAGCACAGAAAAAGACAAACGTGAGCAGCATTCGGGAGGAAATGGAGTTTGGAGTAAGGGATAGGTTAGCCGCGTCCGTGCACACGCTATTCTGGTCCCTTCTCGTGCAGCCGTCTCACACTCCATCGTCAGTACCTGAACTGAATAGCTTCCATCCCAGTGAGCGGAAGAAGGAGACGCTGTTTCGCCTTTCACGAAAACAACATTGCCAAGCTTCGTCACTGCTTTGCCGTCTTCAGGAGGGGAAACTCTTTTCGACATCGTTAGCGCCAAATGGGGTTAACGCGCGCGAAACGTTCGCGCCTTACGCATAGCGCAAGATTTCTTGAACCGGCCGCAGCCTTCTCGCGCGCTTCTCAATAGTGAGCACTTTATTTTGTTCTTCTTTTTTTTAATTTCTCGCTCAGTGCACTTTTCTCGTTCGATGCCGCCACCATTTAAAAAAGGCGCCCACCGCGCTTCGACGCGCGGCTTGCGAGTCAATGGCAGTCGCGAGTTAAAAGAGCCAAGTCGGGCGAGAGTATTTGCGATACAACATCCGAACAGTTTACTACAGTGATGGATGGAAGTCGGCCGTCCCATTCAACGCGTCCTCGTCTCAGCGCCACTTCGCCGCAGACTCCTCCGAGCCACAGCGCCTGGCGCGGGCTTTCGCCCAATCTATAAGGCCCTACGCGAGTCAGGCGAATTCACGCTTGCCTGCCACCTCCTCCTCCTCTTACACGACCTCCTTTTCTCTTGGCTGCCTAACTCGACTCCTCCCTCAGCTTCTGATTCCTTCTTCTCAACTTCTGCTCACACGATACTGTTCCTCCAGGCTCCAATGAATTTTGTTTTGTTTTTTAAGTCTTATTTTTGGTTAGACTGTTGGCAGGCCTCCCTGCGAGGAACCCATTTATCCCCAGCTAAAGTGCGGTGGGCGCTGAGATCAAAAGCGGGCGGATGAGAATTTCCCGCTCGCTGGCTCGAAGGCAACATTAAATTCTTTGCCGCTCTACTCGTTCGCATTCATAGACTTGGCGCCTTTTGATCCATATCTGACGCTTTTCTTTTTCGGTGCATGCGTACGAGGATTCAAGAGTTCGTGTGAGGAGTCGAGAGCTATTCGTGCTTCCTTCATTTTTTTTTTCATTCGGGTTTCTCAGCGCTCGCCATTTTGTATCCACAGCACTGACGTTTTGTTCTTGTCTCAGTCGTTTTCTTCCCTCCTTCGCCTTTGTACTATTTTGCGTCACTGTGAAAGACGGTTGCACTTTTTGTTGAGCCTCAATCCGCTCTCACTTACAGGGCGCTGCTACATTTGCGACTCCCGAGCCGCCAGCCACACGCATTGGTGAACTACCAAGAGCCGGCAGAGTAAAAAAAAAAGAAAGGAGGAGAAGGGATAGGAAGAAGAAAACAACAACAAAAAAAAGACGACGACAGGGAAGAGCGAAGCTGCAGAAGTAGCGCATTTCTCTTCTACGTAGCAAGCGAGCAAGCGCGAGCGCGGATTTCACATAAATCACGCCCTTTGTAGTCGAAGCCTGGCTGCAGAGCAGAGGCGGCGTGCTAGCGCGTGAGCCAGATCGGCATCGGCATCAGCGGTCGTCACCGAAATACATATAAGTGAGAGTATACATCTTCTTGCGCCGGGCAACGGTCTCCCTAAACGGGAGGCGAGCAAGCAGACGACGAAGGGAAAAAAAAGAACGAACTGACAAAGAAGCACGGAGAGATCTCTTCGGGAAAGGAGCAGACGTACACCCGCTCGTGTAGAGGGATAAAGGTGGTAGGGAATAGGGGAGACGAAGGGGGAAGAAAAGGGGGGTGGGCACTTGGACAGACTCATCTGCACCAGACTTACACACGCACGCACGAGCACAAAAGGGAAGGCGCCGACGCCGCACCTCCCGCAGAAAGCATTGATTCCCGGCGTTTCAATTCCCCAAACTCGCTACCACGCGCTTCGCCGGCCGCCTAGGTTTTGTTCGGTTCTTCGTCGAACGCTGTTCGTTTTCTTCTTTTTTTTTACTTATTTTTTTCTTTCCGCCGCACTTCGCTACTGCGTGCATTCGTATATGCCGATTTCTCTTCTCTCTTCTCGGGCATTTGCGTTCTTTCGTTTTTTTCGTTTCGAGGCCCGTGTTCGGATCCCTGCTGATTCTGCGGGTTATCTATGGTTTCTGATGGTTCGTCCTCAGAACTCCCAGCCTTGCCGCTTTTCAACTGGTTCGTTTTAGTTTCCCGCGTTTTTCAGCTTCACGCCGAGGTATTCCTGGCGTCGGTCGCCGGCAGCTATCGGGGGACACTTCCATCATTCCTTTCATCGAGCGCTCTGTTTTGTCCAATCGTAGTTGCGCTGTATCGAAGCTGAGTATTGCCTTTGTCGTTGCCCGTTACCTCATTCTTTACTCTAATCAACATGAGCAACAAACGACAAGGCGTTTCGCAAGAGTAGCGTGATTTTTGTCGTTACGTCATGTCTTCGAAAAGTGTAGATAATGACCGCAAAGTGTGTGAAGCGTTGCGATCTCGAGCGGCGCTGAAGCAGTTTCACAAGAATGTCTTGACAGTGTGCGAATGATTGCGCGCATTGTGCTGTACTTGTGCAACGGTAGCAATAGTACTTGTCGCTGCCGAAACGGAAGGCAATAAATTTTGTTGAAGCCAGCCGTGACGTCACGTAGAAAGTCCCTAAACACGCAAATAAACGATGGCTTGGGTTATTGAGAATTTCCACATTTGGTAGACAAGGCGGCGGCCCAAATGTTTCTTCTGAATGCATTTTATCTGCAGAGCTAAATACCCGAAGAACTGTAGCAACAAATTACGCGTGTGTGAATAATGATTCTCGAAGGAGAATAATATATTTCGCGAGAGGATTGTGAGTGGTTCTGCAATCCTGATCTTACATAACTAAGAGCAAGCAGCCTGACTATCGGATACCAAGACGTATGGTTCATATAAAGTAGGCAGCCACGTTAATGCGCTATGCAAAAAGTGGCGGAGTTCCAGATTTTACGCAGTTTTTCTGCAGCGCATAATAAAATCCCTAATCATGATTTTGTCATAATGTATTTACGAACGTCTCACTACGAACGAAGTATCAGCCACTGGCTGCTTGAACTACTGTGTACGGTGCTTTTAAGAAGTCAGTCAGCGATAAACGTAGAAAAATATTCCAATCTACTCTGCGTCATTGGGCATAAACAATCCGACCACTTGGACAGGCCTTGTTGCTGCCCCTTTTTGAATATCATGTAATGTCACCAGTTCTTAGATCGTACCGGAACAACCAAAACAAAAGAAGAAGCAAAAGGGGAGGGGGAGAGGGAAGGGGGGGGGGGGGGAGAGTTCGAAATGCTCAATGCTACCGAAATATTCAGAGATGTCTGAGACGGGAGCGTTTATGACGGTAATAGCTTTGATGCTGGACAGAGCTCCTAGTTATCAGAGTTCCTAACGGTTAGGGGCTGCTATGAGTGGCGTCATTCTGGCATTCCGCGTGGAACCGCCGCTGACTGCGAGACGCCGCGCTGTTGCGGATAATACAGGAACAGTCAGGTGCTGAACTGCAGCCAAGGCCGAGGCATCTCGTCTGCAGGGTGTTTCTGACAGCGTGAAACTATGCGAACGCTATTATTAAGTCTCGAACATTATCAAGGGTTAGTAATAAGATTCAGCTTCTGACAATTCTGTGCCAGACACTGGTATGACTGCAACATTTACACAAAGTGTGCCTGAATTTGCTCTTCACATTCCAATTATTTGACTGTTAACGCACGCATAGTTCGAGGTTTAAAGATATTTGATTGCCAA
Organism: Amblyomma mixtum; assembly: GCF_055824585.1. NCBI lineage: Eukaryota > Metazoa > Arthropoda > Arachnida > Ixodida > Ixodidae > Amblyomma > Amblyomma mixtum. The sequence continues at coordinate 33,651,640 of NC_143017.1, read as the reverse complement.
GGGCTGAAAGGCTTTCCTGACTTCAAAATAGCGCTTGCTTACAGACGTCGTTTGGTTCAGCGTGCAGAGGTAACGTTCCAACCAAGAAACACGGTGGCATAACAATGCCAGGCAGTGATATAGACCATCGTGACGATCGCAAATCTGCTGTACCACGTCAGAACTAATAGTGATTTAACAACTGACTAGCCGCAATAAAACCAAATCATGAAAAGCAACCTGGCCCTTCCACGCGAAAAAAACGCACAGAGTTGAACTGGCGCTTCGCTACTTATTTGCTGCAACATGTCAGAAGATAAGTATCTGAACCTGACGACATGCCGTCCGAGTTGGCATTATTCCATATACACATAATTCTATCCAACACAAATTGTGCTCGAAACTTAAATGGCTGTTCGGAGCCGTACAACACGAGATGACTACTGGCAATAAAATTTGAACTTTACATCTGACGTGAGCGAAATGCATCGACAGTGTGCTCGACGTTTCCGGTGCTCCAGCTCACTCGGCGAACCCTAGGTTGTTGTCTTCCATAAAACAAAAAAACCTGAAGATTCATATTTTCCTGGTGCTAATGCTTCGCAAAACAGTCTCCAGCTGGCCGTCAGCGGTATTTTATCGACTCGCAAACAAAGAACGCGACAAAGGCTTCAAAGATTCTCGCTCTTCGCAAATCACAGTTTGAGTCGGTGTCGGGCGTTCCAGGTTGGGTGGAAAGAAGCGCAAAAAGACTATGAGCAAATTCGGCGTGCGCCCAAGTGCCCGGCGCAGACACAGTGGATTTTGTTTGTTCCCAGCTTTCTCCGGCGAGCGCACAACTGACGCGCTCAAACAGTTCAAAATGCAAGTTCAAATGTGCCGCGAACACCGGGCCCAGGAACAAAACACTTCCGAAGCGATTTCCACGGGCCGGAGACAGCTGTGGCGATTGCAGTGGAGTACGTCCCTGGGAACCTGGCAAACAATCGATCGCTTGATCTTGCCTTGGCCCGCGCTCCGGCGGCAGCGAATTCAATCTGGTTCCTGGCTGTTTCCCGGCGGACTCGCCGAGAAAGGCACTTTACGCTTGTTTCCAGTCCCTCGCCGAGCGTTTAAAAGCGGAGCGTCGCAGTCAATAAAAAAGGGGCAAAAAAAAAAGCAAGAGGCAGTCGCGGCTGTGGCGAAGAGGGCCGTTTCTTTTCGCGAGTGCATCGGGGCGTGTTATGCGCGAATACCTGCCACATCTGCCGCCCTGTCTGCGTGTTATGAGCGGCGGCATCGACGCTGCTCTTTGCCGCAGCTCTTCAGAGGGTTGTCGTTGGAAGTGCGTTGGAGTAAATGGAGTGCCTCGTGCGCTGGTTCGGTGTGAGGTTGCGAATGTGGACATACTTTTCGGTTAGAGGTGCGGTAGCAGAGCGAGGTAAAGGGATAAAAGTAATCGATCTGCATAAAGCATGAAGCGGGTGCCCCGGCAACCGAACCAACACTGCAGAAATGTAAAGCGAAGGCTGTGGCGAATTCCATAAAACTCTGAACCGGGGTGACGGCAACCGCGCTGCTCTTTGTTTGTTGATGGTGTGAGACTTTTATCGCACTACCCAATAATCGTTGTCGCGGGGTTCCAGCTTTGCAAGGGTGGTCGTGACTAGTAACAGTCGTGATTATACGTTGTGTTGGCACTGTAGTCGTTGCTCACTGAGTTCGCGGCGTGATAAAAAAAGCTTAGCTTACTAGGTAAATGCAGGGGATCCCAGTCCAAGACATGCTTGCTATTTATGTTTTGTTAATTCCTATGTACCCCTATCATTGCTAACCATGCTTTCAATGTAAGGCCGATGAATTTCAGGAACGCAATGCAAGCTTGATGGAAGCCACACAGTTTCTCCATATTACCTAGAGAGAAAGAAGCGGCGCTGAATTTCATCGACCATTAAAGGCGCAGGAATGCAGGGAAGATGAGCTTGCGTATTTGGATTGGCTACCGTTGGGCATGAAACGTGGATTCAGCCAGAACAATACGGCTCTTTTCGCGGGAAACCTGAAAGAAATAAATGCTCCGAAAGCTTTTATACCAGCTCAACACTTCGTTAAACTTGTTGGAGAAGGGGAAAACTGACTGCCAAAATAATTTCACATGCGCTCACAGGAGGGCATCGCGGCGCGCTGAGTATTCAGAAGCAGGAGCTATCTATTCGACCCAACAACAGCCGAGCTAAGTAAGCAACCACGCCTTCCCGGCATCCCCGAGGAGGATGAAGTGCTTTTTAAGAAACTCAGTAGTAGTAGTAGTAGTAGTAGTAGTAGTAGTAGTAGTAGTAGTAGTAATAATAATAATAATAATAATAATAATAATAATAATAATAATAATAATAATAATAATAATAATAACAATAATAATAATAATAATAATAATAATAACAACAACCCCCGCCGCGGTGGCTCAGTGGTTACGGCGCTCGGCTGCTGGTCCGAAAGACGCGGGTTCGATCCCGGCCGCGGCGGCTGAATTTCGATGGAGGCGAAATTCTAGAGGCCCATGTGCTGTGCGATGTCAGTGCACGTTAAAGAACCCCAGGTGGTCGAAATTTCCGGAGCCCTCCACTACGACGTCCCTCATAGCCTCACTCGCTTTGTGACGTTAAAGCTCAATAAACCAAACCAATAAAACAAACCGTTAATAATAATAACATGCAGAGTTAAGCATAGCGGCTTAGCGCATTAATCACACAATGCTGTTACAGCTTTACTTTAGCCATTTGTGTTGATAACCTCCCCACCCTCTCTCTCTGTCTTTCAGGACGCAATTTCTTTCTTACGCCTCTCCCTTAAATAATGCGGACAAGGACAGTTCCCTCTCTCCACTTTGCCACCTGCCAACCATCGCAGGTGGTGGCCACTGAATTGAAATTAAATCAAATATATTAGATAAAATAAACAGCAATGAAGAATTAAAACAAAAGGTTCACTAAGCAATAAAGGCCTTACGGCAGACGCTGTCAATTCCACGGTAGAATGTATGGATATATGACTATACCAAGGCAATAACAGCTTTCACTGCGTAAAAATAACAGCCAGGAATGCTAGACGAACTCATGCCGAAGGTGGGTAAAGTTTCCCACAGACCTGTATAGAGCGCTCCAACGGCCCGACGGGGAGGTCAGTGACGTCATTTATGAGTGGTCAAGTGCTTAAAACAAGGCCTTATGATTCATACTCATTACCATGCGCCATGCTTAACTCCTCATTTGTTTAAAAGCAATACCGGGCCTGCAAGGCAGCGGCGACTGCCATAAATGCAGAACACAGCGAAACTTTTCGAGCGCTCTAGGCAGGCATGTGTGGGCGACTGTACGATGAAAAGGTTGTTGTGTGCACCACCGACATCGCTTAGAAACGAGTTTCATTTTATTTTTATGCAGGCGCAAAGAAAGACCTTCACTTATTTATTCCAGATAGGTTTCCGCGGATATTTCAAATGTCGTAATGCGCTTACATCTGAATCCCGCATTAGTTCATTAAAACGAATATATTGGACACCTGGCGGGAAGTTTGGTTGCATAAAGAACACATTGCGGGTGTCCTCTTTTTGCTTTCCGTCTCAGTCACTTGCACCGCTGAACCGAATAGAATTGCACAACAGTGCGGTTCAAACGAAGAGGCAGCCTTCGCGCTGCTTAAGCGTATTGCGTACAGCAAGGGACCGAGACATTCAACGGTATGTGTTGGAAATATTTTCTCACTTTGCTGTGCATTTTATTTCGGTTTTCTGGAGCATGTATACGCCCTCCCAAAATATTAAGAGACATGAAAGAGACAGATTGCGCTTGTCTTTTAATTGTGTTTAGGTTCCGCATTCTTTTGCAGCGGTTCCAAGAGAACACTACATATTATTCCACATTCCACCTTATTAAGACGTCATGGGTTCCAAACAACTTAATGAGCGAAGGAGAACATGGCCCAAAATGATGCGTTAATTACAGCGGCCGCGAATGAGCTCTATTGTGCTAAACTGCGCGCGCTTCCCCAGACGACCTTTCTTACAGAGCCCCGTCGAGAGCGCCACGACGATGAGAAGAGCGGGCAACCGAAGAAATATCCGTATTCTCTGAATGGGGAGGAACGTGATCAAGTAGTGACGCTGAGCACGAGAGCCGTGTGTCCTTCGGGGCCGAGCGTGAAGGGGTCCGCTGCGGCCGAAGGCGAAAACAAGAAGTGCAGCGAGTAAAGCAAAGAAGACGTCAGAAAGAAGAGAGCAGACCTGCAGCCAGAAGCAAGAGACAAGCAGTTCATCGAACGGTTTGAGACAGCGTCACGTCAGCCACGGAGTGGCTCGCCGGGCCTCATTTGGAACGCTGCTCTGACTTTCCAGGTCCCTTGCGAAAGCTCCCCCTCGAGATTGTTGCGCTGTTTCTTTCGCCTTTCTTTATTCCTCTCTTTCTATCTTTCTTCCTCATTTCCTTTTTCTTCTACGTGCTCTTTTTACGTCAAGATTCTTAGTTCAGCCGAATGTACGCGTAAGCTTGTCGGAATTGACTTGTACCCGGATTTTCTCCTGATAGTCTCGGTTCCCCCATCGCCTGTACTGGCGCACCCGGCCTCCTCTCAGAGGTTACTCCCTTGAGACGCAAATCTGGGCGGGAGGCAGTGGGACGCGACGGTTAACCCGTTCGGAGCAGAATTCGACGTCGTGAGTTGGGCTCCCGGAGGTTGCGGCGACCCCACCAATAAGACGAACAAATGTTCAAAGCTAAACCCGAAGGCGCATTTGCCGACGAGATGCGCTTAAAGTGCACGTGGAGCTCCTAACGATGTATGGTGTTCAGAAAGCAAAATGCCTCTTAGAGGGTTTTTCGCGTAAATATTAGGGATTTGAAAACAGTCAATAGGATAATAAGAATACTCCGGATGGTAATAGCTGAGGAAATAGATTAATATGAACTACTAATATTTAGTGCACAGTAATTGCAATGAGGTTTACCGCATTTTTACACAGTCGAAAAGGAAGCAGGCCCCGTGTAAGCTACTACGTCACTGAATATAGAAGACCAGCAGGCAAGAAAGACCAGTCGTTGATTTTTCACTTATGGGCCCGTGGTTCCTTTGACCCATGTGCCTTTACCAATGCAAGCATGAATGCTATATTTTCATTTATTGTTTATTTGTGTGTGCGTTTGTCTATTTGTTTGTTCATTCATTTATTGGTTATATAATGTACGCTAGAGGGCTCCAGCTGGCGTAGAGAGAGTGGGCAAGAAAATATATTTTTAAGAATAAATTAAAACACATGTTTAAGTTGAAAAATAAACAGGAACCGGAATAAAAATTGGATTAATTATGGTCAAGAGAGATGAATTTGAACGGTCATGAATTGCAGATTAGGGCAAAATACTTTCAGTATTCAAAGGTCTTTGAAAAGTAAGCTTCAAAACCGAGTTCTTCTGCCGAACCGGAACAGAAACTTCAAGCAATCAGTGCGCGACGACAGGTGTGACAGCTGTGAAAAGTGATTGCGCTGAGGAGTGAGTTGAGATCGGGGAGGGGAGGGTTCCCAAAAAACACATGGATCGGAAATTTTTCTTCGTGAAGGCAAGTCAGGAAGTTGGAAGATTGCTTTTGGTTGAGCAATATCAGTAAAACGTGAATAATCTTTGGAGATGAACGACAGTGAACAATTTTCGATGAAATGAAATGAGGTGATAATGTTCGTCATACGTATTCCTAAGTTGCGGAAGCGTTAAACTTGCAGACAGTTTAGATTTTATTTGGTTTACAGGGTTTAACGTCCCAAAGGGACTCAGCCTTTGCGGCGTGCAGTAGGGGAGGGCTCCGGATAATTTTTGCCACCTGTGGTTCTTTAACGTTGACTGACACTGCACAATATATGGGTCTGTAGATTTAACCTCTATAGAACTGCAACCGCGACAGCCGGGATCTAACAAGCGTTTTTCGAGTTATCAGCCGAGCACGGCAAACACTAAGCCACTGCGGCGGCTCAGAAAGATTATCCTTAGATGAAGTACAAGCGTGAAAGACAATGCAGTGCTCAAAATTGCGGCGCAGTTATCTTGCAGCCCGATTTACCTTATTTCAAACGAACGAATACTGTGTGCTTTAAGCTATTATATGTTTACTTCATGAAAATTGGTATTATGTAAACGTGCAGAATAAGAACATGGTTTTTTAGCCTAATGGAAGAGGAAAGTTGTATTGTTACGCTATAAGGCATTTAAATCAATTATGTATCAGTTTAGAACCCACTGATTGTGCAAGGTGATACATTTTGGACGTCATTTTATAAAATAGTATAACTATCTTTTTTTGGAGTAAACACTTTAGCAATCGCAGAAGTGCACTTTAGAACAGGTGAGGAAATACGGAAGGAAACAATGTAATTTAGAAATAGTAGTGTGGCTAGCACAGATGCCGTCAAACAACGAATTTTACACCTAGAAAAGTGAACAATACTCATCGTCTATTATCGACTTCCTGCGATTAGCCTGAAAACAAATACACCAGTTGAATTCATTGTATTATTTTAGAAATATTACTTTTTAAGCATGCCAATTCATGGACTACTTTCTCGGAAGGGTTTGCGAAATATATACTAATCTGCAATGGGCGTAGTCAGGCTGATGATGATGATAGTATTGATGGTACCTTGTCAAAATACTTTTCGAAATATTTCTTTAGTGCGTCATCCAGAGCTCCAGCTGTGCTCTGAAGAAAAGTCAAACCTACTTAACCAGATCACGGCTTTGGAAAGCCGTGCTCAATGAGCTAATGAAAGAGTTAGAATAAAAAATTACGTGATATGCGAGAACGCAATATGCTGAAGGAGTTTATATGGAACTCTTTTTATTAAGTGCTTTAAGTTATTAGACCCTGAGAGGACACCAGGCACATCGAGAATCAACGAATATCTGGTGACGGACGACCATCGCCGACATCCACTACTGAGGAGGACGCATAGATTTCACTGACTTCCAAAACACTCGTTAGTGAAAATACACCGGCAAATTAACTTGAGAATTTTCCAGAAACAAAGTTATAGTACCCCATAATGCACCAAGAGGCCAGCCGCGTGTCGAATTTTAACTTCATAGCCGTGACAGAAGTGATCATGACATCAAACGTTATCAAAAGTCACAGCGAGGTAAATGCTTCAATACAGTAGTAGTTTACGTGGGAAATAATTTTGCACAAAAAGCAAAGCAGAAATCTGGGCGAGTTGGTAAGTATTCATGATATTGTTCACAGCGCAACAAGAACGGGAAAAACGAAAGACGATAGAGTAACACAAACAAGCGCTGACTATCAACTAGTTTTTATTGCAGAAAAGAAGGGGTATATATGGAAACACTTATCAGGCACACAGACGTTTTCTGGAAGGCACGTGGGAGTTCAGATACCTTAACTCCCTCTCGGATAAGGCAATCGAAGGGCTGCTGATACATAGACTGCCTTTTTGATGAATATAAAAGGCCTCCATGATCTCTCGTGTTACCTTATCGCCGTGTCGGAACAGGATGCGCGTGTTACTATAATCCGGTACGCATTTGCACTCCTTGCACATAAACGTAGACTGTGCAAGGGGGTCACCTCTTGCCCTCCTTTCAGCATGATCTTTCATATGCTCGCATTGGCAGTTCCTGCAATGGGCGCCTGTGTGGGAAAGGGGTTCATTTTTTCTAGTATTTTCATGCTCCAACAGGCGCTTATTCACACACCTGCCGGTTTGGCCGATGTACATAGCCCCGCATGAAAAGGGAACCTGGTAAGCGCCTGTTGGAGCATGAAAATACTAGAAAAAATGAACCCCTTTCCCACACAGGCGCCCATTGCAGGAACTGCCAATGCGAGCATATGAAAGATCATGCTGAAAGGAGGGCAAGAGGTGACCCCCTTGCACAGTCTACGTTTATGTGCAAGGAGTGCAAATGCGTACCGGATTATAGTAACACGCGCATCCTGTTCCGACACGGCGATAAGGTAACACGAGAGATCATGGAGGCCTTTTATATTCATCAAAAAGGCAGTCTATGTATCAGCAGCCCTTCGATTGCCTTATCCGAGAGGGAGTTAAGGTATCTGAACTCCCACGTGCCTTCCAGAAAACGTCTGTGTGCCTGATAAGTGTTTCCATATATACCCCTTCTTTTCTGCAATAAAAACTAGTTGATAGTCAGCGCTTGTTTGTGTTACTCTATCGTCTTTCGTTTTTCCCGTTCTTGTTGCGCTGTGAACAATATCATGCACAAAAAGATATTCGACACAGATCAACGTTCTACGCTATAAATTAATGTCTTATTGAAATCCAAGAGCGGTTTTGCAAGTTCATTAGCAGCTACTAATGAATTAGGGAATTTAATATGTTCGGTGTGCTTTGAAAAGAACAAGATTGTGCTAGGAAATATTTGTTTGAGTTTTTATTAGCAAAGCACCAGCAGAAAATAAAAATTCATAGTGCTCCAACCACCACGTCAATGTCAGTTTTTCCGTCACAATACCGTTTTAGCAAAGCCACAACCACAAACCAATTTAAATGTCTCCGTACAGTATATTGAAAAGACTCAACTTTGTTCTGGAGCCACTTCGAGTTAATTTTCAGAGTACGATGAAAGAATCCGACCGTCTAGTGTTCAAGATAAGACTCTAGTTCTTCGATGACTTTCGTGCACTCCCCGTCGCTTATTAAATTCCTGTCTGTTGTCCAGAAATAATCTCTACATATCAGAAAATATGACAGATTCAACCTTGAAAAGCAGCAATAGCATAGCGCGGGAAGGCGGTTATTAGCTATGCAAAGGTCCAGCATGGTAGTAAAAATCATACCGAATTCGTTACAAAAAGAGCACTACATATGGCAGGCATTGAGAGTAGTTTGTGTTAAGAAAAATTTGAGGGATATTTTAGCAAAAAAACAGTGAAGCCGAATGAACCTCATAGAAGCAATGAGAGTATGTAGCGACTGATTTTCACAAACGCGATTTCCAAAGCTTCCAGTTGATAACATGGCTGAGCAGTGTTGCCAGCATCTAAAATGTGTGATGCCCTGCAAAGCAAAAAATAAGAAACTGCAAACAGGACAACTGCGCGTAATTTTTCGTCATCTTTTGTTACAAAGAAATTGTAAGAAATTTGCTATTAGCAGTAAGGACATTTAAGCGCAGCTTATATGCTCCCTCCAAAACTATAAAACGCTCCAAAAGACGCAAGTGACAGGTACTTCTGGCCATATTGGATAGAAAATTTTTTAATTTAGTCTCAAACGCGATGGCGCGGGTTGCTTGACAACATTTGCTATAATTCGAAAGATATGAATAACTAGTATGACGCATGCAAAAAACCTGCAAGACACATTGCGGTAAAATAACTATCTCTAAGGGGAGCTTTTGCACCAAGCGCGCTCATTACACAACGCCGAAATGCTGTTCGCTATATGTTTTGATAGATGGAAAAAATATGAGAGCGCTATATACAAGACTATTAATTACTTTTTTCATTTCTTGTTATTCCAAACCTTGTGCTTGGCGCATGATGGCCTTAGCTGCCTATGTGCCATTAAACCCAATACAACACAACACAACATTTCTTGTTATTGTTTGCTTGAAATTAGAGAGTGGCTTCGTCGCACAAACGCTCTATCTGCGGCACTGCACGCTTCTCAGGGGTAAACACGAAGGTAGGTAGGTATAGTATACTATCAGGGTCCTACACTGGTTTTAGCGAGTTCCTATTCACCATCTGATGTAAATAGCGGCTACATAAAAATAAAAAAAACACCGATGATTTCAACTCCACTCAGTATAAAGTTGGTAGGAGAAATTAGTAACGGGAGACGATCCTTCTGAAAATATCCCCCGACAGCCCCTCCCCCCACCCTTCACGAAAAGCCGGAAAGAAATATAACAGGCAATAGACAAATGGCAACGAACAATGTTGTCCTTCAGTCCCATGATTTGATTTATTTTCGGGCCCTACTTCCAATCATCGAAACAATAGGTTACATAGTTCTGCTCCTGCAACGTACTAAGATGCGCGCGAATATAGTGCCACTTAGAAACCTTGATGCTTTACGAGGTATGACGAATCCACTTTTAGGTGACTGACTGTCTTGTGTGAAGCAGCTGGGAGATAGAGCCGTCGTACCAATGCCGGTATACATGAAACCAGGACAAGTCTGCAGGCCTGCTGCTCCACACGGGGGAAAGGCGAATGGATGGAAAGGGAGGCTTTATATCAGCTCTGCCAAGGCGTATGCTCTGGCTGAGGACAGCACATATAAAGTGACAGTTGCTGTAAGGACGCTTACAGGCAAGTTAGTATTCTCAATTAATGAAATTGAGAGGAAAGGTACGAAATTCAGTGTGCTTTCTACCGCTAGGAGAATTATGTTCCTTCTTAAACCTTGTCCGCAAGTCTCAAACATGTGCAACACGCTTGAGCGTTCATGCCTTCGCATTTACAATTAATGACTATGTAACTCATTCTACTGGATATTAATTCGGTCGCCAAAATCCACGACCGGAAAAAATAAGCTGTGAATTTTCTGCTTCGCTTTTTGGCAAGCCTAAATCACTTAATGAAGACCAACATGACAGAATTGTTTTCGGGGCAACCACCCGCGCCTAAAAAGCAAGAATGAGGGCGTTGTCACCAAGTGAATTCTAGCATCCTTATTTGCATCTTCCCCCGTTTCCGGTCCCAGATATCCAGGGATACGAGCTCAGGGGAACGAAATGGAGAAAAACGCGGCACCATCCAGTACAGCACCGAGTGGAAATCAGGACTCTCTGAGAAACCAAACACAAAACCCGACGCGCTCATGAAAGAAAGCGAAAAGAAAGCAGCAGCCGAGAAGCAACTCAGCCTGCCTGCCTTGCAGTCTATCGATCCGCAGTAGTTGTAGCGGTGCTCAAGCCCAGAGAACAGGCAAGTATGAGGCTATAGGAATGAAAGAGACGGGGCGAGTAGGAACAGGAATGCAAGATATACGGGAGGGTGGAAAGGGGCGTAGGAGGGAGGAGGAGGTGATAGGTCAGAATAAGAAGGAGGCGGAAGAGGAGGCCGGCGGGGTGGTGTTCTTGTTTCTGGCTGTGACAGACCAATTACGAGAGGATCTTCGGTTTACTGGGCCAAAAGCCGCTGCTTCAGACCAGCGCTGCGTCTTGGGTCTGTCCCTGCAGGCAAGACTATCGCTACACACGAAAGGAGAAAGAGGGGAACTCGGCAGCGGGGCAGCCGCCTGACCCGCACAAACAGCGTCCGGCTGGAAAGTAATGCAAACAGCGCAGCGCCGCACGTCCGGGGAAAAAGGAACAGTGCGGATGCTTGCCTTTGGATGGACACGTCGCGTGGGGGACCGGAAGAGGGAGAGGAAACGAAAAGAAACAAGCTGGGGAGGAGAGCAGCATTTGAAAGAGCGGACAGGACCGGACGCCGTCCTCCCCGGAGGAATCCTGGTGCCGCACTGTCCGCTATGCGCGTGTTTCTGCGCTCCTTTCAGTGGCATTTACTTGGGCTTTCTATGAAAAAGAAATTCCGGACTGCTCTGTTCTAGTCTTTCTTTTCCTTTCCTTCTTTTCTTTGCCCCCTAAGGAAGAGAAGAAGGCAGTTCCGCGTGGGCAATTAGAGCCATACGAACATGTCAGCGCCTGGAGCTCCAAATGTTCTCAACGTAATGGATTCCAGCTCATTTTGTTTGTGAATACTTGTGCACATTTGTAAGGTTTTAATTTCTGAGCAGCATCTGTACGAAATATGAATTTTGCTAGCGTGAAGACGCAGGTGAACAAAAAAGCGGGTCAGCTTTCATTTCGAAACGACCACAGTTGAAGTCTCTGCTTGGTGCGGCTTTCTGTAAATGTTTAGAGCAAAAAAAAAAAATCTTCGGGGATCCTCGGTGGATCGTTTAATTGCGTTAGCAGCCAAACGTTCGTTATATCCGAGGTTGACACGCTAAAGTTTGCTATATCCGAGGTTGTACGCCAGATGTTCGTTATATCTGAGGTGGACTCACTATGTTTGTTACATAGGTCGTAAAGACCAGAAAGTTCGTTACGTCCGAGGTGGCATACTTATGTTCGATATATCCAAGCTTTACACAATAAAGTACGTTACATTCGAGGTGGCATACTAAGGTTCTTTAGCAGCCCTTTTTACTGGCTAGTGACAGAAGACTGTTGCCATTTCCGCTTTCACATATCCTTTTAATGGTAACGCATTAATAAGTAACAGTCATTTACACTGCTTGGTTAAATAGCAGCCGTTACGTGGGATGAGTCTGTTCATTTCTACTAGGATGATTTGTTGCAATATCTGAAAGCTTTAACGCTGAAATTTAAATTCACGTTTTAAAAACTGCAGGCGATACAACGGTTCTCCTATTCAAGAATGGTTTAGCGTTCTTTTATAACTACATAGAACAACAAGCGGTTACTTGAACTATAGCAATGCACTTTGCTTGCCATTTCCTCATCCCAAATGTCTACCAACTAATGATACTTAAAGCAATTTCGCTCTTCGTATCTTTTCGCAATCGTGCAAGTCTTGCACGTCCCGACTGCCAAAGAGAGCGAAGCTATAGCCAAAGTAGCGCGCAACTGTGCTTCAGTCCAGGTTCGTGGAGAGTGACTAGCGTTCGAAGCACTGCGTCACAAGCGCTGTCGAACCCTGCGGGGCCCTGGTGACGGATGTGTTCGCATCCCACGCACTTGTGGCCAGGGCATTGTCACCCAAACCGGAAGCTCCTTTGTTGCACTCTTCCGCCCTTGTCACGATAGAGAGTTTACTGCCAGGTCTTCCGAGTGAAGTTTTATGCTTTTGGTTTCCCTCTTTGCACTTTCGTGCGCCGACTTCTTTTTCGGTTCCCTCACTTCTGGGCCACCCTGGCTCGTAACCTCCGCGCTCGGCAGGCACTCAGCTTTCTTTGCTAGCTTTTCTTCGTGTTCCTCAGCCTTTAGAAGGCCCCTTATTTAACTCTTCTCGTGATGCTGGAGAATCAGAGACCTGGAAACTAAATTTTGTTACTTTTTCTGGGCTTTTGCCATTAAAATACACTTCCGTCTCCGGGAGAACGTAGTAAAACATGTCGGCACTTTCCTCAGCGCTTATTTTCTCCTTCTTTGCTTCCCCATAGTCCACCCTTTGTTATGTTATCGTTCAGTTGAATGGACTGCAGCGCCTCAGCTTTTCAGAAAAAGCGAAGAAAACAAACCTCCAATTCCTCCAGGCTCTTCCACATCCCCTCTCTCTTACTTCCCCATCCTTTAATTCTATTTCTTTCTCTAACGCACTGTTCTTCTTGATTCACACTCTCTCTCTTTTTCAAGCGCTCGTGTTCTATCGCTCAGTTCGTCCAGTTTGTTTCGCGCCGGGAAGAACGAGAAAACCTACTTTTGCCCGAAAATGGCGGAGAGTGCAAAGAAACAAAAAAAAAAATGTGACCCAAGCGTTGGAACCAAGGCGAGAACCTTGCGCCCGAGACGCGATAAGAAGAAAGAAAATAAGGGAGCGATGAGTAGAATGGCGAGAGCGGCGACGCATAAGAGTGGCAGGCCGAACATGCACGGAGCTGCCGCGCACAGAATCGATGGCCGCCCTTATTTCCACGCGCAGCGCCCGTCCGCCGAGAGAGGGAGCTCGCGGCAGCGGCTACGGCGCGGATGGCGACATCGCGCGCGTACTTCTGCTGCTGCTAAAGATTCTTTATAGATATTCTTTTTTTTTCCTTTTTCTTCTTGCAAAGCGCATAAAAGAAAGTAAGGCTCGCCTCTCTGAGAGAAGGGGGAAGGGGTTCGCCCATTGTATCGGCGCATAATGGAAGTGGACTGCCGGATTTACCAAGGTGGAAGGCCCCGACATGCACACAATGAGCTTCGCGAGTGAAACGGCCGCCCGTAACAGCATAGCGGCATTGAGGGAGGAAAAAAAAAGAACAGAAAACAGGAAAGTAGCGTAGAGAGGCTGCACCGAAAGCGAAAATCTTTAGAGTGTGTTTCAGCTGCTGTCGCTCTTTGTGCTTTATTATTTTTTTTAATGCGCCCCCACTACCCCCTCCCCTTCGTCTTCACTCACTAGTCCTTACTTTTATATATTATATGGCGCCTCCATCGAGATTTTCAATGGGAGCACATAAAAGAAGAAACGGCCTTAAAACAGGCGGTTATTTCTTGCCCGGTACGCTACCCGTAAAAATCGAAGGAATAAGGAAGTCGAAGGAATAAGACAAATTACAAATTAAGCTACAGAAACCAGCGACGCCAGCGAAGGTAGCGAGCAATAATGAAGCAAAATGTTTATTTCAAAATTTGCGGCTACTGTCTCCTATGCTCATTTGATGCTCATTTGATACTGATTTTGATACTGATACTATTGCCTTTTCAGTATCAAATGAGCACTAGCGAACGCGTCCTCAAACTAGATGGCAGGTAGTGATGAGCTCCGAACTCCAACCAGTCCCTCTTCTCAAAGAAGTTTTTAAATAAACTGGAATACACATGTCCAGTCTACATTCCGCGCTTCTATTAAAAATGATAAAATGCATCCTGCAGGAAACAAAAACTTGTCACTGCTTTTATTTCACCTAACATAAATTTAATTCCTATATTAGGGACTATTATAAAACTAGAACATTGTAGCGAAATTGAACATTACATCAATGCGAATTGTACAAAGCACCTTTCAGATCCATTGTCTGAAAAGACAAACGAAAAACAGAAAAATGTTGTACCGCATTATTAAGACAATAAATGAGCAGATAATGGTTCTTAATCTAGCAAGTACTCTAAAACCAGAACATTGCAGCAAAATGAACAATTATATGCACGCAAATTTTATAACGGACCTATTTTCTTCTTACTGAGAACAGCAAAATGACTCGTTTTAAAGAAATGCCCGAAGTCGATGCATTCTTCACATCTAAAAAGTCTGTCAGGCTCAGAGTGCTTTCTCTAATGAGAAATAAGCTTATTTGCAATGCGCATGCAATACTTGCATGTGTATTAATGTAGTCTGTATTATATTGAAACTTAATGAAGAAACTAACAAGATGCACCTAGTCTAACGTACAGAAATCAAGTTTTCTTCTCGAGTTTAATATCATTCTGGAAAAAATCGGCTAGTAATCTCACACTGAGAGATAAAGCGACAGATATGATCGCTTTCATTCATTTGTCATTAGTGTGAGTGGGAAGACAGCACGACGCTGTCTGCATTGATATACTTAATTGTTCTTTTGAAGCCCACAAAACTGGCCAAATAATAGCACATCATACGACCTCATAAGATTAACCTGCCGTAAGGTCAAACGATATTCCTGTTGCATGTTTCTTTTCTTTACAATCGCGCATCGAGGCTTATTAGCCTGATAATGATGTTAAATAGTTCAGTGATCTGAAAAGACAAAGACAACTTAGGAAAATGTTGCACCGCAATACTGGGACTATGAACAGATTAGGGTTTTTAATTTCAGAATTGTTCAAAACTGATTCTAAGAAGCTTTCTTTCTGACTGATTTTACAGATGTTTCAAAATACGCGACCTGCATTGATTTCATTCTTTTTTTTAATATCTAAGACGCTTTGTAGTTCAAGTCTGCGCAAGAATTAAAAACGCATGTTTGATCCACAGAGCACAGCGTGAACATCAAAGGGACTTTAAATGCAAAGTGAAAGCTTTCTGAAATCAAGCATTGTTTATTGCTGTGAATGAAGTCTGCGCTTGAAAACTGGTGTAAATATGCTATCCGTTGGATCTGCATGCGTACCGTCGTAAGAAAAAAAAGTGGGATCGTTATCGGCAACAGTTTGTCGTTTATGGCTGGAATTTCAAACAATTCCCTAAATTTCACAAGCGCCGGTGACTGAGTCACTGAACGCTTTGTCATAACTAAAATTCCAGTTTAGGCGAAATAGGGCCACGCGTATATTTCTAGCTTTGCAAGAAAGTAAATAAACATTTCTTTACAATAAGCATGCCTACCCAACAAGCTTTCTCGATCATTCATTCCCGATTCTGCCCGCCCTACTGTTCTCTTTTCCTCAGTTTCGCTCTAGCCTACATCCGCGAAGTCGAGCAGCAAGTGATGAACAACAGTCATACTTCTCCCCATTTCGCCACACTAACCTTCCTTCCACGCCTAGCATAGCGCATTTTCCTAATGAAATTTATCGCCTCAGTTGGGGCGGGCCCAGCGCCGTGAAGACGAGGGCGTTCTTTTCCCAAGAAAATGCGCGAACGCAAAGAATGTTGGCCGAGGCAGCCACGCGGTGTTTTCCGCCACCCTCCCCCACTGACTGCACACCCTTATTCTCGCGAATTCCTCGAAGCAACCGCCGTCAAGGTTCCTTAATTCCTCTTCGTGAATGGAAGACGCACGCTGACGTCTGCACGGCAGCAATGGGCGCTCGAGTGAGAGAGAGAGATAAACAGCGAGCAGCGGGAAAGGGCCGCTTTATTAACGACGCACCGGGCGTGGTTGGGCGGCTACCACGTACGCGAAAGCGAGAAATCAAACGGGAAAATGGGAGGCCAGACCGAGAAAGATGGCACGGAGAACACTTAGGGAGAACAGCAACAGAAGCTACAGCCACACTTCGCGCTGGTTGGGCTGAAGTGCTGAGTTTAGCTCCCGTTAATGCAGGCATGCACACACATGCGCGAAAAAAAAAAAATAAACGGCGTGACTTATTTGCACAAAGTGCTCTCCGGCCTCCCCTTCGTTTCTTGGTGTGACACTATACGAACTTTAAAGTTCAGATTTTATATTTCTGCTAGGCGTCGAGATTTGAGTATAATGTTGAATTGCTCAAGGACTGCGAAGTTTTCCAGTCTGGAGGGAAATGCATCGAGACTAGCGTCGGCTGTGAAGAAAACTTTGGCCAGCAAGTTAAAGTAACAGCCGGTTAAAGAATTCTTACTACAATATGCGGAGCACTTAACAAAATGACATGGTGTTGTTATAGTACTACGCACCCCGAACTGCCAAAAAACAAGTCAAAGAAAGCACGTACAAGACAAATGCGATAGAAAAGCGACGATCATGAGAACAAGAAAAGAACGATTATCAATGGAAAGATAAGAAAATATGAACGCAGCGCACTGTTAATGTGTTCAGATTTTAAACCCAGAATGAAATTATGACGAGTACGGTGATCACGGTAATTATGATTCATTCTTCACAAATTTTGTAATGATAATCCATGGAAACTAACTTTTGAAACTCTTACCCGACATGCCAGTTATAGTAAGGGCAATTTTTATTCAGCAGCCATTCGACTAGATCGCCGCGTTTTGGAAAGTCTATTTCATACCGAGTGTTTCTTCAACGTCTGACATAAGCATATGTCTTTGCCTCGACATGCTAGTTATAGTAAGGAGAACTTTTGTTAAGCAACAGAACTAGTGTATGACTGCGTTTCGGAAAGAATATTCCACACCGAGTGTTTATTCAACGTCTGACGTAAGTGTAGGTCCCATTCGTCGATTTTCATGACCTTTGAGCTTATTATTAT
Source organism: Amblyomma mixtum (assembly GCF_055824585.1). Taxonomy (NCBI): domain Eukaryota; kingdom Metazoa; phylum Arthropoda; class Arachnida; order Ixodida; family Ixodidae; genus Amblyomma; species Amblyomma mixtum. Next base: position 33,634,148 of record NC_143017.1, on the reverse strand, counting down.
CATTATCATCAGCCTGAATATCACAGCAGGACCAAGGTCTCTTCATATTGTCACGTGCTTCCACAGAACCTCGACGGTTCCACATATATTCCAGAAGACAATTTTGGATTACGGCGTTTGAAAACTTGTTGGACGATAAATAGCCACAAAGTTAGCAAAGCAAGGTCGTATGCAAGTAAGCATTGACGTATTAGCGACGACATCCAGCATATTATTCTTATTGGACGCTCAGGGAAAATTAACGTATTACTAAGACGATCTCACACTGCTCGCTGGACATAGCATGCAATCAGCTAAGTCGGAAAGTCAGCATGTTAAACTATAGATATTATAATAGCCTTAAAGAAAGGAAAGAAAAATATAGCTCCTTCAACGTCAGAGGTATCCATATACAGCACAGAACCGGAATGAAAACGCAGAAGCTTGCATAGAGAAAGCGACAATTACATTGTACATGGGAATGCACCTCGAGTATATAACGGCTCGGAAATGGAGAACAAATTCTATTGCTAAAATTCTTCAGCCAGGCAAAGGAAACGCCAGACGAGAAAACAGAGTGTTGGGTACAGTTTTTGGCAATGCAGAAAGTTGGGCGAGTTGGTAACACGTGTTGAACTTAGCAAAGCGCAATTAAAAGACAGGGACACAGAAGAAGAAGCACACAGGACAAACGCTTGCAAGCGTTTGTCCTGTGTGCTTCTTCTTCTATGTCTCTGTCTTTTAATTGCGCTTTGCTAAGTTAAACAGTTTTTAGGTTCTTTATGTGAATGTGAGATATTTATTAGCTCCGACAACTCTTTTAAAGAGCAAGTTTCGTACGTGTTTAGTATACTGTCACTGGCTGAAAGATGGCTACCAGAGCTACATCAACATCAACAGAAGTTTATTAGACATGTAGGTGAAAGATGCAGAATGCGCGTCAACACATGCTCGAAAAACTCGGAAATTTTTCCTTTATACCCGATAGTACGCAGTGGCTGACGCAAAGGAAAAACAAAATCAAAACTCATAACAAGTTGAAGAGCGGGCTTTTTGCCGGGTAATCTATTTTCTTTGTCGTGCATGGATGCATACGTGGGTGCGCATTGTGGATCTATCAGCTGCATGTCTAATAAACTTCAGTTATAGCGTGTGTCTCGTCGATATCTTTTCGCTGTCCCTTGTGTTTTTTAGTGCTAGTAACCATATTTCAGACAATGAATCCAACACACCAACTAGCCCGTCTATCTTCTTTAAGTATACTGTCAACGCGGCTGTTTAGCCACTGATACTTTTTTCTGTGATTGAGAGCAATTCAAATTACAGTTTATCCTCACTTGAGTTGTTTTTGAATGATCAGAACAAAACCGCATGGTTAAGACGTTTGACTGAAAGGAATAACTGCTATTCTAGTGTCTTAATTTGTAAGTTTTTGAGCAATTTTATGAAGGAGGTGTTCAAAATTACCCAAGTAAATGGCATGTATGCCTCTTCAGTACAAACTGCCGACTACCATGTAAAATCTGGATTTATCTCCTCGGCGGCTGATAATAAAGCAGCCATCTAATAACGGGACCCACACCAGGAATGTCTATTAGTGCCATTAGAAGTGATTCAATGCAAGGTGGCTCGTTTCATAGCTAATAACTTTATGACCATCGACATGTAAGATATATGAGGGCTGGGAGGGGAGCATCGCAAGCAGACAAAATAATATGAAAATTCATCGTTCGTTCACCCTTGTGTTAATGCTCATTTACGCGACAGTTGAATCCGAGAGAAATGCTAATGCCCGTCGGAGTGTTCGGTAACGCTGGGTAAGAAAGTGGGATTTGTGCTCGGTTTATGCAGCTGCAGCTTCTGTAGCGCAACCGGTAAGCATCAGTAAATGCCCTTTGCTGAGAGTGTTTCTGTGACCGGGTTCAGCAATACAAAGTGGTACGGAGGATGAGTATGTTTAGTTCGGGTGAAAGGGGGCACGAGACTGTTACATCACCGTGTTTAACGCGTACTACTGTACTTTAAGTACGGTCACTGATCCATCCATGTAAGGCAAGGGCCCTGAGTGAAAGGCACACTGAGGAAAACAGGTAAAGGAGACACTAATAAGAGCAGCAAGAGGTAGGTTCCACGTGGAGAAAACCGCCGATGACGACGCCGTGATTTTTGCCGATGGTGCCTTACACAGCTCTTGCTGCAAAACGCTTCTAGCGGATAATAATTAATTAGACAAACGCTAAAATATAGCATCTCTTGCAACCTCCCTACCCATTGGAACGATTTGAAAATTCCAGGAAGGTTTGCGAGTAACCTATGAGAGAAATATGTTCATGGTTTTCTACTGCATCACAGAAAAGGGTGTGGCTGTCAGATGAATAGGGTAATATTAGGAGCAATGGGCTTTAATCTGTGCAGCAGGTACGCATTGTACACTGTATTCTAGGGCTATGTGTGCAATGAGCACTACAAGAGTCGTTTTTGAATACATCATATTCGCAGTCTAAAATGTACTTGTTTCAAGAGCACAACTTAACTGTAAATGAACATCACAAAGCCATTCTCTTTTTTCGTTTTCCTTCGTTTTCTTGCAATTTCTTTCATGCTCTACTGTTTTGCTTCGTAAAATTTCATCGTGCTATTCCGTGAATGTTTGTAATGCTTCTAGTGGTGCGGTCGGTACACAATACACGGTTAATAAATTGCGCCAGATTTAAATTTACCTCCGTCGGGAGCTGGGATAGTTGATGCGAGTTCATTTTGCAAAACATCGCGAAAGACCAGACAAGGAAAACGTACAGTTCTCGTGTTGTCTGTTTTGAATGCCTCGTTTTTCAGGCTGTTTCTCAAGATTATATTTAACTTCCACAATAGACACAAGCTAATTGTGTTCAGAAATGACCGAGTGGTTATTAATTAAAGCAAACAAGGTATTCCATATGCATTAACGCAGTATGCGCCAGGCGAAGTGCGCCTTTATCTGAAGAATTTTAATATTTTGGCAGTCGTAAATCAAGCTGTCAGATAACTGCGTAAAGACAACATGGTCGCCTACAGGAAATTCTCATCTCCAGCAAATAACTTTTCTAGGTCATCGTTAGTAAGGAGTATTCGTGGCGCATCTTAGGGAAATCGTTCTTACTGGGAATTTGGAGGGCACTTATGATGGAATTTGAATTCGTTGAGAACAAGATTTAAAGCAGCTAAAAAATTAGATTAGAGAGGTGGATAGGCAGTTTAAGACTTATACGCCGGATGGTTTTTACGGAAACAAAATTTTACTGCGTTGCCGAACTTGCGAGTAGGCTCTTGTCGAAAAAAAACAGCTATATACAGGGCGTTAACCTCACGTAAGTCGTGATATGAGAGGTGCAAAAAGTAAATTGGTGTATGTTGAGGAATGAACCCCACGATATATTGCTGGTGGCACCCATTCTACGAATAAAAGCCCAGGCACACTCGAAGTACATAATTTGCTAAAGTTTCTTATTTAGTATTGGTGCCCGGACGTGTCTGGACTTTCAAAGCCAACTTTAATTACTACCTCTAGGTTTGACTACATTCTTCACGGTAATTGCTCCCCCCGTCAGTGTGCTCACCTCCACTGTGTGGCACTCCTGCGTGATTTAATAGATTTACTTCCAATTGAAATGAAAAGACAAATTTAAAACAGAACGTAAAAAAAACTTCTCCATCTATAGCTCTACACTGTGGTCGAAGTATTCCAACCGAAAGTGTTGGAATACTTGTGTTGGAGCTCTACACTGTCGGTGAAGTTTTTCATCCGAAAGCGTTTTAAACTCTAAATGATTAATCTCCACAAATAGTTTGTTTCAATGTCAAAAATATTTGCTACATATGGGTACACTGTAACTCGTGTTCTACATTTGCAATATGTATGAGCCGTTTTAAAATGGCACCTCCCATTCAGTTAAAAAAAGAGAACGACAGTTTAGCTAATCTGATCATCACAATCATATTTTCGGTCTTTTTGGGTACAGAATATTGGCTATATAATCGTCATTCAGTGGGTCGATGTCGAGGCGGCACTACTAACCTGTTTTCCGGAAGTCATCAAGGAAGAACTCTGCGCTTTGCTTTTAACAACAGCTGATAGCGACGTGCACGTATCGCATCCCGGCATTAACTTACAACGCGGCTGTAATTCCTTGCCAGCGCTGTTTCCTCGGATCACAGATACGTTTACTTTCAGATGCAATAATTTCCGCGAGGGGAGCAAGCAGAAAGTGGCGCATGATCTCTCTAATATGCCTAACAGGGGAGTTTGCACTCGGACTGACAGCATACCCGGTAATTAAGAAGCGCATCAGGCTGTAGGAAATATTGCCTGAAGAAGAAAACGACACAAAAATAAAAATACTGACGTCTTTTCCTACTCACGAGCCTTGCTTCTTTCCCCAATTCAAAAGGAATAGGCTGGACCAGCGGCATCACGAGCAAAAACGTGGCGCCTGGAGCCAAGCTGGGCTCTAGAAAGCCGAGGCCAAAAAGGACCAGGCGCCCAGGCCAATGGGGGGCGTATTGGTAATCGAACTTCGGCCTTTCTTTCCCATTTCGCCTTTGCCAGCTTTTGCCGCTCTTTCCCCGCTTTGTGTGTGTGGCGCTTCACCCCCATTTTCGTTGCCGGGCTCAGTTTTCTCCCAGCGGCCGAAAACACTTTCCTTTCTTTTCCTTCTTCTTCTTCTCCTTCTCGTTCTATCGCACGTTCCCACTTTCGCCTTCTTTTCGTCTTCTTTTCTCCGCTAGTTTCTTGGATGCCACTCGAGTTATTATCGTCTTTGAGCGGATGCCTCGGTGGAAATCCATAGTCTTCCGCCTCGTTAGCGCCGGTCTCGCAATCTCGAAGCCTTCCCGGCTCCTTCTCTTTCTGCTGCTCGGCTTCTTAGCGAGCCAAACTCCGAAGCCGAGCCAAGCAAAGCCGATGGCTCGCTCTTTAGGTGAGTCGGGGCCGAGCGGCCCTTGCCTCTGGCTTCGATTGGCTGGCAGCGCAGTGAAGAAGCCTCCCCACCACCACGGGCCGGCCCGGGAAGAATCACGAGCCCTGGCGTCATCGCTGAGCCGAGCAGCTGCAAACAGTTCGAACCGCGACCGATAAACTAGGGCTCAAGCGGCCAGCCTGCACCAGGGGAAGGAAGGTTCGCGGGGAAGAATCGCGGGTAGTTGGTCGCACAATCAACGAACCGAACTGCTCAAGCAGCGCGAGCGATGAGGTGATTACGTGGTGCAGAGGAAAAAGTCAGCAAGAGAAAGTTAAGCGACCTCGGTAAGAAGCGAGTCAGACTAATTGAAAAGAACCTAGTTCTCTTTTCCGCCGAAGTAAGTCGCTGACTTCATTAGGTTATCGGCAGAGGAAGATGCCTCTTTCTGTCCGGAGACTTGATTTTGCCCGGAAATGGCATTTAGGACGGGGGGTAGTGAATAAACATCTCAGTAAATGCGTTCAATCTTTATGGCTGAGCTTCGTAGAACAAGAAGGACGGTAAGCAGTAAAAATGAGCCGAGAGCTGGCCTAGGCTAACGAGCAGCTTTTTCTTCCTTGAAGGCATTCGTAATATCGTTATTCCATCCGTGTTTTTTGAAGCAAAGAAAATATATACATAAAGCAAGTGCTACAGCGTTATGAAATCACTCAGTATACTAATATAACAAGTGTATGCACAAAACACCTCCTTTAGATGATAGCTAGGAGCAGAACAAGCGGTATTATAGTATAAATTAAAGTAGTGCTGTTGATTACGGGATGGAGCAACACGAGCTTGCACTGTTTAATTCTGTTAGCACTGTCCAAATGCTTTCATGGCGCAGCCCAAACAGCAAGTGAAAAATACGAATTTATTGCAGGTTTCCATATCAATACTTTTTGTTCTATAAAACTGAACATACTCTTAGCGTGCGCATGCCATCTGTAAACCAGAAGTCAGCGCCATCTTTCTTATCAGGTCACCAACATCTCCCAGCGATTGTTTAGAAACATTTTTCGCCCTCAACTCAGCGCGCTTACACCGTCTTAAACAGTGGAGCAAGTTTCTCTTAGATCGATTTTGCTCGCGGTAAATAGCGTCCTCCTCTGTTCTTCTCCGAAAATGCCAGAGGCTGGGCACGTTGTAATTAATTGCCGAGCATCGCACGCGTCATTAGGCGATAGAGAACCTAACAAGTTTGTCTCGCTGGACGCTGCGACACGCTATCGATCAGAAGCGGTGGCGGCGACAGCAGCAGGCCGAAAAAGGTAAGGGACGAGGGGCCAAAGATGGCAAGTGCACGCTGTGCTTCTGGCGTGCAAAAGCGTCTCCTCGCAACTCCTCAGCAGGTCGGTAGCCGAAAGTGTGCAGGCAGCAGCAGTCAGGGGCGTTTTTAGACGCTGGAACACTCTTATCCAAAGCAGCACAAGCAACCGGCCCAATATCGCGAACGTGTTGGCAAAAGCCGGCGCTACAAACTACCGGAGGGAAACCATTTTCAATATTGGGTCTGTTACCTGTGCTGATTGGGATGTGTTCGCTGAGTGGCGGCGTACAATGTGGCTGTAATGCTGAAGCCTGTTCGTGTATTCCTTGGGCATCGACATTACTCGCCGTGAACCTTGAAGGCACATCAACAGTGTGGAGGCGAATGAAGACAAGAGACGATCTGATTCTAATCACACGTCTGTTAGAACTAGGGTGCCTGGACGTTAAGCGCCGTCATTATAAAGTACTCTATGGCAACTAATTTATTCTAGTTCAGATTTTGTACCACCGCAATATCATTCCGAAAGGCCATATTGCCCGCTGTTGTTGCCATAAAGTTTATAAATATTGCCTAGAGGGAAACCTGGCGCCACTGTCTATGCGGGTTTCTAAATGAGCACTTCATCTACCGCGGGAATGCGAGGAAGATGACGTTTCGTGTTTCGCTTGGCTAGTGTTGGGCCGAAAACGTGGGTTCCACCTAGAAATTGGTAGCTGTGCTGTGATGCTTTCTTGCGTACGCAGATTAAATTACTTCAATGTTCAGTTTTTGACTTCATCAATACTTTTGAAGCAAGTGAGAGTTCGGTGTTAGGCTGGAATGAAAACTCAGCATTTTTTCGAGGTTTGCTTCGAGAAGAGTAGTTTTTTTCTTTCTCCTGAGTTCCCGTTTTATGCCCAACAATAGTCAAGCCAAGTAAGTAGCCTCCTATTTCTGGCATTCATGCTCCTCTCCATGGTGCATGAAGTGTAGCGCCGCCACATTTGCATTTAGTTATATTAAAAACTTTATGGTCCCGATCACGAGATGGTAAAATGCAGCTTCAACGCACACAAGTCTTAATGCAAGTTTAAATTTAGAAGGTTCATGCTGGTACTACTCCTCCACGCAGCCGCCGTGCAACAAAATGACGTCTCCCGAATGAGCAGTCACTGTCACCACAATAAATCGTTGAAATGACAAGACGACAACCTAGGTAGACTCACTAATACAAGCCCGCCAAGGAGTTCAAGCATGCGCGATATTTACGCGTGCTTCTTACCTAATTCAATATCACCTATCACTCTTTTTGCGGCGGGGTTCAGCCGTCTAGCCAGAGCAGGACAGTACTGGGTGTTTGCTGTTTTCACAGTTTTTCTCATGCTGTAACTTTTGCGTTGCGTAGTGACTACTTCTTCGCGAAGTTTATGAATCATTCCGCGGTGGACTCGGCAGCAAAATAAGAAGGAGGGACTACACGGCATATATGTGTCTAATCCTCTCGAGTTTGATGTTCGGTTGTGAGCACTTGTTGGTACATTATGTATATATTTTAGTGATGTGCCTAACTTCTTCTACTTTGCTATGCACTGTGATAAAGGCTTCTACACTTCTAGTGAGTATATTGCATCGCATACTATTGTTCTCGTAATCTGTAGCGTACCGGAAAAAAAGAAAAGAAGCGAGAACAAAGACCGACCTCGAAATGTTTAGTCAGGTGACCTCATAACGCACTGTCTCTTAGAGCCATCGCTAAATAGAACTGTTAAAAAGGATAAGCAAAACAATTTCCCTTAGAACCCCTGATACCTCATCTTGTACAGTGTTTAAAAGTCGCAGTAAGCAGTGGTACATTTTTTTTTTGTGAGTGAAATGCAAGCGCTGTAACGATTGTCAGAGCGACGAGCTCTTCATTGAAATTTTGGAAACGTGTTTCTTTATGTTCTGGCAAACTGTTCTAGTATGCATTCTTATTAGAGAGAGAGCAACATTCGAAGAGAGGGGTAGTGCAGCTCTTATGGCGCCTTGGACATGTTGCACATTATTTGGAAATACCGCTGTGAATTCGATTTTATTGACAAACTTTCTTAGCATACTTTTTGCCTGCACACAACATTCAGTCGATGTCTCAAGGGGTTCGTTCCTGTTCTATATTCTAAAACGCCATTTAACAGCCTTGATGCGATGTTTTTGAAAACAGTACGAAGTGTTTTTTCTCTGGTTGTTTGTCTTATTTCTCCCCCATCCGTTCACTGTCGGGAATCGCGGCCGATTTCGCTAAAGCGCTTTGCTATCCACTTCTCTGCACCCTTCTGTTATTGCCAATATTGTCACGGACTAGAAGACTATAAATGGGCAGTGGGGCGGCACGGAGCGCTCGCCCTATGCCCGCCGCCATTAAATCATTCCATCGCCATTTTTTGTGTAGTTTTGTCTTGATCGGGCTTGCCTTCACGTAACAAAATCAGAACTCGTATCTTCACATTGACCAATTCTCTGCAGCGCTAGTCATTGCGCCACGCAATGTGCTAGAGGCACTGATTTTGCCGCACAATCGCTAGCCTTCACTTTTTCATTGAAGCAAGTATCAAACTCAACAGTGTCAGCCTATGACGGCGTGGCGCGTAGGTCACCGATGGTTACCCATTCTCGTTGGCTGGCAGATTAGCGCGAAAGATTTCTGTCACTACGCACCACGCCCACAGCGGACCACAATGGCTTTTGCCACCAAGCTTGATGTCCCGCGCATACTTATCATTCTTCAAAAGAAGGGAGAGGGGGGGGGAGGGGCAAGTTCTTACGTTTATTTTCTGGTCACGTGGTGCAGAGCGCCTCACTACGCATGGAATGAAGAAACTCGGGCAGTGATTTCGTTAATTGCAAGTTCCTGCGACACCGTCTGGGAGTCCCACTAATTGCGTTCGAAGCCCTCTTTTTTTACCTCCTGTTTTAACGCTTTCGCTCTCGTACAGCGCCGCTGATACTGCTCTGTCGCCACCGGGACGCCTGTTTTTCCCACGCTGACCAGCCCAATGCAGAGACGACGAGGTGGTCAGCCAGCCGAGCCCTCTCCGACTAGGGGCGGCCTTGAGTCGGGGGGAAGTAATTTGCTCCGCGTCCATCCCAATCAAATCAATGACCCGGTCTCGGGACGCCGCGAGCGCTGTCGGTGCTATCCCGGCGGGCCGGTGACTTTCCCCAACCGTAAATTGCATCACGCGCACAGAGTGCCGGAGTGCTCCCTAAGCCAAGTGATCCGCACCGCGCCAATGAGGACAGGTGAGCACGAGAGGGGAGAATAGGAGGAGGGGGAGGGGGACTCTGTTAATTTCTCTCCAGATACGCGGTGCATTATTACGCACTCCATGACTGCAAAAACAGGGAGACCTTTTAGCGTCATGGTTCGCTGGCAAGCGGAAACAGGAGGCTTGTCCCAGATGAGAAATCCTCTCATCTAAGAAATAATCCGTGGGCGCGATAAGCATTAATAGGATAAGCTACTTGGGTTGAGCGCTGTTTATTTTATTACTATTTTTGCAAGTCACATGTGGAAAAAGTTATGTAATCTGTTGCTCCTCCTTCTACTTGTGTATTTTACAGCTCTTTTGTGACATTCATTGTGCGAAAGGAGCGGCTTACTTGTCCAAAAAGTAACCATGTGCCTCTAGCCAACGCAAAGGCCACTTAATTAGGCGCATGATAGAAATAAAGCTCTAAAAACACATCATTTTTGTGCTAATTAAAACGAATTTCGCTTCGAAATCGGTCATAGGCCTGAGGTCCACCCTTAAAGGCTAGTGCGGCTAAAGTTCCTCCAGCATAGGGAGCTAGTGGCGCTGTTTTTAGAAGACCACATATAGCTATGGCTGCAGAAAGCCGGCATTATTTTGACCTGTATTCGTTGTCCGCGTGTTACGAAACAGTGTTGTTTTCTGGGATAAAATTCTGTATACCGCTCACAGTTAGTACGTAGTTCATGCCACGCTCTCAAGTGAAGGAAACTAACTCTACAGTATTCTCTCTTTTCATAATTCAGACTCATTACCTGCAGAAGAATCTTATTGCGCCTGCACTAAAGACAACACATACGTCTTGGTCTTCCCGGAATGGATCTTAAAACCGGTATTGAGAGTTATTTTAAAATGTATTTATGTGAACCATTGATTCAACTGGGACATTTTTAAGAATAACGAATCCAGGGGCACCCGAATATTCCCTATATTCCAATACAGCTTAAGAATTAAATCACAAATGTCACTCAAAGGAGGCCCTTCAACGTATGGATTCGATCTATTGTCATGACATCACGGTCAGCTGGCAGCGTAGCATCGCAGGTAGCTGGAAAGTTCAAGATGACTGACTTCGACCTCGGCCGACGTTATTTTCCAGTGGGCGCTCTCTGAATTGCATTTTCCACTTCTTTCGTGGGCTCCATCCCACTAAAGCAGTGTCACCTTCCAGTCATCCGTAGCTTTCGTCAAAGTCTCATGGCACATGCTTTGATATGGAGGCGTGCTATGGCAGCATGTTGTTGAACACTTACGGCTCTCCTTGAAAGCAAAACGTCTTGAAAGGTGACGACTAGACTTGTCACTTTATACACGCTTAGAGCGTGAGGAGAATCAGTCTTTAAAAACCAGCAGGTTGTTCTTCCTCCGTGATTTCGTCTTGTTGGCGCTCCTTTTTGAAGTGCCAATCCGTTCCAAAACGCACAACTTTCGCACCTTGTTCGGTTCCATCGGGTATTCCACAATGCGGGTCAAAGGCGACCCACGTGACCCGAAGAGATTTAACGCAGGGTGAAAGGCTGTGCACTGTGTCTCAAAAATACCGCAAGGACTGCAGAGAAGCGATTACTCTAGTCACTTTCATATCCGAAGTCTATTCGAATGACTTCACCGATACCAAGACAGGAGTAGAGCAACCACGATGACATGAATTGGATGGAGTGGCAAGCATGGTAAAATTGGTTGAATAAAATAGCCGTGACTTGCTTAGCGTAAGGGAAGTCGTGGTCTCTGAGACAGGTCTTCGTCCTGCAATTTATTTTACTCACGATGATGACGAAAATTTACAAAATAATTGTGCTATTATCGAATTGGAACAATACAAATATAATTTCATTTTCATATCAAGCTCCTTGATCGTTTTCTTAAGCGGCACTGAAACACGCTCTTCGAAGGGCTATATATAAGCAAAGAATGAAAGTTCTCGAACTTGACGCGAGTCAATACGCAGTGCGATGACAGTAAGGGTAAAGGTGTGAGTGAGACTTTCCCAAGAGGCTAAAGCTCCTTTAGTCGACTGAGATAATTTCACTCTATCTGCGCCGTTTTATCGCATGACACGTGGGTATCAGAATAGAAAGTTCGTAGGCCAGTATGGTTATGAATCATGATGAACCTGCAGCGCAAGAAAACAGCGGATGCGCAAAGAATTGACGCCGTACCAGTGCTGACGCGCATCTAAGAAATTCATCGCAGAATACATATACTGGCAGCCAGATTCACGTGAAAAACAGGACAGCGGGACAAATAATGCAATGAGCCGACGCGCGGACAACGCATGACATATATGAAAGAGGTTTCTTTCTGTATGTGCTGACAGCTCTTTTCTGTTTTTTCCCCTTCGTGGCATGAGTTGTCCACTGGCCAGCACTGGGCATTAATATCTTAGGTACAATTTCTTTCACTCAGTTCCTGGATATAAATGCGTACATAGGGCAATAAATTTTAGCTAGTAAAACAGCGAAACGGGTGAGTTGGTGGTACATATTGAAAGGTAAACAGCACAAAGACGAAAACCGCCGTAGAAGAAACACAGGACGAGCGCTGATTCACAGCTGAAATTTTATTCGAGGACAGCAACACAATACGTGTGTGTATGCTTATGTGTGTATGCTTGTCGACAGGTTGGCCGCTTTTTCTATATATTGTATTGATGTCTTCGAATAAACTTTAAGCTGCGAGTCAGCGCTCGTCCTGTGTTTCTTCTACTGCGGTCTTCGTCTTTGTGCTGTCTACCTTTCAAAATTTTATTTAAGTAAGCGCTCTTCATATGTCCCTGTGTATGGCTCCTGTCGCTTTTATGCGCTCTTCATTACGATTAAAATCTACTGCATTTATTGCAAGAATTTTCGTTTTGAAATGATTCTCTGCATAAAGTATTTCTCAGCATACGTACAACAGTTCCAGCCGCACTTTGATACTTAACATAGTGCGGGCATTTTCGCTACCTGTTTCGAGTTGGAGAGAACATTTATCACAAGAATAGCACCCTTTCAGAAGCCGCCACCTCTACATTCGACCGAGAATATATATATGCGCAAGGCACTTTATAAAAGAAAACCCCAAATTGTTCACACCCTTGAGCCGCACTTGAACCCTGCTGCGTTTTATTCAATGCCACAATAGAGTGAAAGCATAAGCGGTGAGAACTACTCGCAGCCACGATAATCAAGTTTACAACGGCAGTCCAATACAGCGCTCACGAAATGCGCCAACATGATTTGTTCTAAAGTTTCTCTTAAATCAGCGAGTGTTCATGAAAAAGAACGGCACTTAGGCTGTCGGTTGTAACCTGCTGGTGGGGTACGCCTTGCGGTCATTCTGCCCGTATCTGCTCCACCGTGGAGACAGAGAGCTGCAACTTCATCAAGCAACGTCAGCGGCTTTGTCGTCGACTTCGCCACAATATATACGTATGGCTCCCAAGAACATTCTATACTAAAATGTGGCGCGAACTCCAGTCAGTCAAGCAACTCCTTAGTAACGTTTACTCTAGATTTGACTAAAACCGCAAATTTCACCTCTATTGTTATGATGCTGTTCCTTCTCTTAAATTCAGCGGTACGTGTATATTTTCGGTACCGCAACGCCCGGATACACTACGCTTTTGTCCCTGAGGCCTTAACGACGGTGACACAAAAACTGAAAACGAAGGTTGCTTGTTTTCCGCCGTGTTTCTAAGGTGTCTGAGCGCTGAGGACAGTTGGCATTTTGCGCTAGGTGCCTGATGCGAGGCTTTGCTGCTCAGGTAACACCGCGTAGAAAGCAGTTAACGCTTGTGAGCACTATGCACAAAAGCGAAATGAGGAAGTTGAGCTGGCATTTTAAACACTTTTTGAGCACTGTATCGTGGCTAACCATTGGACCTACTTAAAAGGAACAAGCACATCATCCTAACTCTCGTCATTTGAAAGTGGGAAAGCAGACGAGGGCTTCTCTGTTTCAGAGGGGTTTGAAAGGTGTTTAGGTGCTGCAACGGGACCGTTAAAGGGAACCCTCATATGCTCTTTGGTGCTACTAACGCCAAACCGACATTTCGCAGACTTTTTACTGTTTTTACTGAATGTCTTTTCCTGACGTATTTGTGCAACTGCATCGTGCCTTAAAGTTGTGGCATTAAAAATTGTGGTATTTAAAATTCCATTTGCCAGAGCTGCTGAGTTTTTTTCTTATTCAAGTAAAAAGCACCCCCCCCTCCCCCCCCCCCGCCTTCTGGTTTTATAAGCAACCAGATATTAGCAAGCAGTGTTTTAGCCATCAGAGCTTGAATTCCGCTTTCATTAAGCACAATAAGGCTTATTGGTCGTCGGATGAACGTATACGGATATCCAAGCAATATCGAACTGTTTACGTCAATAGCCGGGGTTTATTTATTTATTTATTTATTTGAACATACTGCAGGCCCTTTTCGGGCCCATGCAGGAGTTTTTACAATGCATCATTGATCAAACAGAGTACCTGGACCGATACTATAGACGCTCATTACGAATAGCACTGCATTCCACTCGAGTTCCTTTGGGTTAGATTATGCGTCTATTACAGATTGCAAAAAGCTCTGAAATATCTTCTGCCACCTTGTGATGATTCTGTGTTGAATGCACGTAACACGCAGTTTATATGTTTCGAAGCAAGACATGATGTTGGGCTAGTCGGTTCATGGTTAGAGCGAAACAAAACTGCGCGAAGAAGACGGGACAAAAGAAAGGCACGAATACACACACACAAAGCGTTGTTCCTAAATGGCATGTGTGCGGTATGTATGTATTTATGCAGAGAAGATAGTAGATTTTTTCTCCACTCCGATCATATAGACCACAAAAAGGAAAAATAAAAGACTCCTCAAAGCGTCTAAATCAAATAAAATCAGCACCACATGTATACAGGCGAAGAGGAGCAAACAGCTGACCTAAGAGGTCAAGGTGGTACGTGGCGCGAGAACGAATACTATGGACAATTTCATCACGCGAGACGCAAGTACTGCTGTAAACTTATACGTCACAACTATTTTCCGTGCCTACCAGGCATACGCTGGCGCAGAACACGACGTTCACATAAAATTGTCCAGGAACTCGACCGGACAGCTCCTATACACGGGAATGAGCTGCAGGCGTCTGTTCCTGAGTATTGAAGGGGCGGAAGTTTTTGGTATTCGTCTTTCGGGCGCATTCATTGTTCCCCTAGTTTGGGGCGCGATTGACGTCGAAGTAATAGTAAGGACAACCTTTAATATACAACGCACCATGGCGACCACGAAAGGATTAGGCGACCGCATGCCATTGATTTCGAGCAGAAAACTTGAGAACAGAACCGTTGATTGTTTTGTGTAATGAACAATATCTTATGAAGGAAATCAGTGTGAATAAGAAGGAAGTACTAAAAACGATGCACATAAAATCGAGCCCAAATAAGTGCAAGTATTTTTACGTCGTTAAAAAATGTCAGGCCCAACTTCCCCGCCAGCATGCATATTCTCGGCAGACGGAAAAACATGCGCAGAGCATTAGTGGTAGTTCAGGCGAGCAACGTGCTATATTCGGATGCGGCTTGAGTCATTCCAACAATCGCACGCAAGCAAGACCTGGGTGCAGGCATCGACGAGGTGCACCCACCTGTGTTGTTAATTCCCATGGGCCGGATCCTGCAGTCATAACGACCCTGGCCAATGATGCTGTCCAATATCCGCTTTTCTATAGCGCGGAAATTTGCCTTGCCCCTGTGGAGAGAGAACAGAGGCGAAGAAGGACAATGAGCGAGCACATGGCAGCAAAAATAGATGGTTTAGCATGACCAAGCGCGGAATATCGCGCGGTAGAACTAGTTGGGGTGGCCACTTAAATTCCTTAGGCGTTAAAGGCATTTGACCTAAATCATCATCATCATCATCATCAGCCCGACTACGCCCACTGCAGGGCAAAGGCCTCTCCAAGTCTCTCCAATTAACCCTGTCCTTCGCCAGGCGCGGCCACCATATTCCCGCAAATGCCTAAATGCCTTTACTATAAAAAGGCATTTGTCTAAAAAACGGCATTCACCTAAAGCCATTCACCCGGAAGGCATTTACCATGAAGGCCTTCACTCTACAGGCGTATATCATATGGCCTTCCACCTAAAGGTCTTTGGGTAAATACCCGGGTAAAGGCCTAAAAACCGTCGCACACAGGAAAGCCCGCAAGTTGTACACACTTAGCAGCTTGCTCACAACCCGATGGGAAACTAGGCTACTTGTCACAAAGCACAAGCTTCTCACAAGCAGGCTTCAGGAATGTAACTACGTATGTACAGCCTTTGTCAAAAGTTTAGAGCCTAGGGGGTTTGCTTCTGGGCCACATTGCTTTGCTCGTAATGAGTCCTCAGCGTCCCAAATCTCCTGAAGGTAAGAAGATTTTTGGTCCTGCTCCCTCCGATGCGTAGGACTTCCACAAGTGCTGCAGGAGAGCCACAGTAGTGCTTAGAAGCAAACCCCCTGGGCTCTAAACTTTTTGACAAAGGCTGTACGTAGTACGTATGCTCGAAATCGGAATATGCACCTAGTAGTACTACCACCCTAGAACAGGGTCTGGCTTCTACATTTTCCTTTTTGTTCTTAATACTAAAAAGAAAAGTTTCAGAATGCATACAGTCAGAACGTCTCAGCTATATCAGTGCTTAAAGGTCGACAAAACTCCAGTTTCGCTTCTTCCCGATCCGGTGTGGATCTGGACTGGAACAGACCCGTCTGACTCCGTCTGGTCCGGATCAGACGGCACGCTGAGTGACAAGTGTTTCTCCAGCCGAAGTTTAGGAATCAGTGCATAATACCTTGGCTCTTGTTAAGCCAACAAAGAAACCTCACAATTAACGAACTTTTGCCAAAAATACTGGTAGTGGATATGCAAGGTCTGGCTTATGGGGGTTCAACGTTCCGAAGCGACTTAGGTTATGGCGACTCTGTAGTGAAGGTCTGCGAAAATTTCGACCACCTGGGGTTCTTTAACGCGCAATGATACGGCACAGTACACGGGCCTCTAGAATTTCGGGTCTTTCGGGTCAGCAGCCGAGTGCCATAACCACTGAACCACCACGGCGGCGGGAGATTAGAAAGGTCTCCTTAATCATGTAAATGGCATGTTTTGAGGACATCAGGTTGCTGCAGGTTTTACAGCTGGCTACAGTAAGAGCTTGAAATGACGCTACTTGGTACCATGGTATGTCGTTTGTTACGCGCAGCTGTAATTCACAAACGCAACATGCACGACGGGCTACTGCCGGAGATCTGTTGTCAGGTGTTTACTTGGTCTCAGTGCCAGTCCCATCGACTTTTCTCAGTCAGAAAGCAATGTAACATAGTTCGTAAGCGCAATGTTTTTAACCTCATTGCTTACGCCCATATATTTCTTAAAACACCACCATTTCAGCATTGTACGTAACTTTCATAATCTTCAACTACTTCTACTGTAGGACGAAGGATTCTCCCAATGATCTCAAGTTAACCCACCTCATTTCCGAAGAGTACATTACGTCACATATCCACCGACTAATTCCCGGTAAGCTTCTTCAGTTTCAATCACATTTTTCGTTTGACAATACATGAAGCATTACACTTAAGGTTACGCAAAAAAACTGTTTTGTGTTCATAGACTGTTTTGTCTGCAAAGCTTGATACCAATCCCCGAGCAGGAAGTCAACCAAACCGCCCTCGAGAAAGAGAATATCTTTTTTTTCATTCGTAATATTACCTTAGAACCAGCAATACCTGAAATAAGAGCTGTGCATGCGCCCTAAATAAGCATTTGCTGAAAGGTTTTTATTCCTGCACATTTTAATACAGAAACTATGCGTAGATCACAATTAAACTTTCGGGAGTCGTTCATCTCCTTTATATTTCTAAGGTGGCCGTACCATGAATTATCGCCTCGAAACGCGGCGAGCGTACGTCCATAGCTTCTCTGTTAATGGGGGATTCGGCTCACTCATACGGTATGCCATTCGACGTCGTGGAAATTTGCGTTTAGGGTTATAAGAACGGCGAGGCTGCTAAGAAGAGCCAATATATGGACTCCATCAAACGTTATGATGGGCATGATTTGAAATACTGGAGATGAAGCCTGAAACCGGATATAAGGAAGCGTACACTGGCGACGGCGGTCTCTTTTTAGCTCATTCGATGGTCGAAGAAAGGTTAATTTTCCTTAGGTGGGAAATACCAAGTGAGGCAGTGCCAAGAAGCGGACTTCGGGAGAACTAGAAACAGACCGAAGGAGGTGCCCATGTGCGGTGCTAGCGCTTTGACTACAAAAGTGCGGTTCTAGTTCTCCTTGGGCCCCGCCGCGGTGGCTCAGTGGTTATGGCGCTCGGCTGCTGACCCGAAAGACGCGGGTTCGATCCCGGCCGCGGCGGCCCAATTTCGATGAAGGTGAAGTGCTAGGGGCCCGTGTGCTGTGCGATGTCACTGCACGTTAAAGAACCCCAGGCGGTCGAAATTTCCGGAGCCCTTCACTACGGCGTCCCTCATAGCCTGAATCGCTTTGGGACGGTAAGCCCTAATAACCAAACCAAACCAGTTCTCCATGTGCCCGCTATATGGCTTAGCTTCTGAAGCCTTCGTGCTTTTCAAATGAACAAGCCCTGCACTAGAGTTTTCAAGGTTCTGTGCTGAACATACTCACTGCTGTGTCGGCCATCAACTTTACTAAGTAAGTACATCTGCACAGATCAGCATATCGCTTTCGGTACGAGCGAATGGCTCCTCAATGCCGGCGTCATTGGGCGCGACATGAATGCATATCAACCGTGCTCCCGTACTGCCCATTAGTTTAGATACAATGTCATAGTACAGTAAACATCTGCGTGGTATCTTCTGCGGAGCTGATTTTTTCAGTAATCTTTAAAGTATTCCCCCATCCACTATCACCGTCAGTGACGTGGACTCAAACCTTTACATTCTTGCCGTGCCCTACACTCTAATACCGGTCACGTGTAAAGATACCTCGTAAAAGTTACAAGCAGTACTGGCGTCTAAACCGGATTTTACAGCGAGACTGCTTTCGATGTTTTCGCTATTTTTTGTTCGTATCAATGTTAGAACGCGTGAAGGCATGAGAATTATAAGTTTTTTTCGGAATAATGTGTCGTGCAACTCATACAGAAAACCGGTTTTCGAGAGTACGTAACTTACAAAGTGAGGCATTCTGTTTATATTGACATATAAACTCTTCGGCTGCGCAGCCGCAGTAAGAAAGAAGCGAAAGCTTTTTATCCCGTTAAGTCTAGCAACATCGAAAACTTCTTAAGGACCCCGCACCCATAAAAAAAAAACACGGAAGAAAAGCATAATTTTTCTTGTCCCCAACCCTCTGCTCTTGGTTGCTTGATGCCGCGTTTGACGTCTCGCTTTTGCTTGTGCAGCAGCCGAAGCATAAGGATTCTTTGCTCTGGCGTTGTACCATGCCTAATGTTACGCCTCTATGTTTTAATTGTGCCGTTATCTCTGTGAGGTACATGCGTGTGCGTGGCTCCGATACAGCAATTGTGATTGCCGGAAAAAACGGTGTGCGCTCGGAGGAAACATGGCCGAGGATCCATTCCGACCGCGCGACGACGGTGTTTAAAGTTGCTGATGCGATGTGGATTGAGGTTTCACGTTTCATGAGTTCTGCTTCGCTAAGCACGTTATCGTGTTTGATAAAGGCACGTATGCGTATGGTTAACACAGTTACTTCGAGACTACGTTTGTTGATTTAACTCAAAAAGTTATATAGTCCCAGGTAAAACCCACTAGCCATCTACTACCGCCGCTTCTTATTCGGCTTATTTGCAGGCTGTAGTGAGTCTAAATCCAGCAGTTTCTCAGAGTGCGCAGTGTAATAACATAGGCGAGCAGGTTTGTTCTCTTATTAGCTCTGCGTACTTCGACCAGCCTGACGGAACGGATCGCGCGTGTATGCTGGGTGTGGTGCTCTAAGCGATGACATGTTCTAGTGTGTAACTGAGCTGATTAGTTCATTATGCAGTAATCCTTCCTTCTTAATTCCTTACTAACTCATTATCTCTGTATAAGTTGGTTGCTGGGATTCGAATCATCTGTTAAAAATTTTGGTTGGTTGGTTCGTTTGGTTTATTGGGTTTTAACGTCCCAAAGCAACTCAGGCTGTGAGAGACGCCGTAGTGAAAGACTCCGGAAATTTCTACCACCTGGGGTTCTTTAACGTGCACTGACATCGCACAGTACACGCGCCTCTAGAATTTCGCCTTCATCGAAATTCGGCCGCCGCGGCCGGGATCGAACCCGCGTCTTTCGGGTCAGCAGGCAAGCGCCGTAACCACTAAGCCACCGCGGCGGGCTGTTAAATATTTTACGCGTACAGTCGCTTATGGCTGTATTTATTTACATCAATTATATCTATCTATATTTCTTCCCAGTCGGGTTTGATTGTAAGCTTTGAGCCTCAGTCATTTTTTTATGGCTACAGAGCAGGAAGATCAGACGACCGAAACCTATGCGAAATACAAGCTGTGCTAAAATACGGACAAGGCACATCTCAATTCATTTTCTACGGCAGTCCTGTTACTTTAGGAGCTTACGCTGGCAAACCGGTGCCCGCAGGACTGACAAATGTAATGCGAAAAAAGTTGTGCACTGTGATTAAGAGTGCAAAACAAAAGTGGCGCTTCTTTAAAGGCGCGTTCACACTAGGCCGACGAGACCCCGATGCCGACGCGACGGCGACGCCGACGATCGGCGGTCGCGTCGGCCAACCTGGTCGTTCCCCGACTAGCCAGTCACACTGCACCGACGACGACGACGACGCCCTCAACGTTTAAGCGTCGTCCTAGTGTGACAACGTCGCCGACCAAAGATGCCGACGAGACCCGTCGGCCGACGTGTCTTGGGCAGATCGGTGGCCGAGCGAAAACATTCGCCGACCAAAAGCGAGTACCGAGCTCACAGCGCGAAGTGCAATCATTATGTAGACAAATAATGCACGCGCAGCAACATTCATCACGCCATATGACTACTTGGCCGACGCGCAGCACCGATCGTCGCTTGCGAACTGCCGCCCCACTGCAAGTAGGGACACACGGAGCGGTGAACATCGCTGCGCCGCTGTACCCAAGCTCCGCCCACAATCCGTGTCGCACTTCGCCGCCGTGCAGCAGTGCCTGTGCGCTGCTTGGGATGGTGTACAAATGTCACAAGAAAAGACAAGATCGCCTTGTCGTCAGAAAGACTGCTCGAATAGCGATAAAGCATGCCTGCTTATGTTTCGAGCTTTCGGCAACGGCACCGCTCGCGGGCGCTCCGGGCGGCGAGCTCTGCTGCTGCCTGGCTGCCGTGGTCGTCGCTAGGCCTATGGCCTCTTTCGCATCGGAGTCGCAGCGGCCGGAGCTTTGGAAGTCGCCTGAGCTATAATAAAAAGGCCTACTCTACACATCGCTTTACTGTCAACAGCATAATCTCACAATAAAATAATAGTATGGTAAATTTCCGCGACGTCTTCAGCAACGAAGCGAGCGGGCGCAAGGCGAGCCGGACACCAACGTCAGGCCGCGGCAACTGCGAGGCGGTTGTGGGAAGAAGTTTGCTCGTATCACAGTCGTTACCTTTCCCAACAGCTCAGTATTGGTCAGCGATCCTCAGAAATGAAACATTTTTCACATTTCTTATCACAGGGTTTAATATTTACGTCAAGAACACTCTTCAGCTCGTTTTTATGACGCCGGCAGACGGGATCCAGGCTGGCCGGCCGGCCGGCATGCTCGGCGTAAACATGTACTACTTCACGTTCGCACAAGAAAATACGAAACAGCCGTGAACCAGAAAGGATGCTTCCTAGATTAGAGCAATGATAATGTGCCTGTGCAAAAGTGGATCTTTCGGCAACGACACCGCCTGCGGCAACGCCGGGCGACGAACTGTGCGCTGGTCCCAGGCTGCCCCAGTCGTCGCTAGGCCTAGGTGGTTTCGTATCGACTCCGCAGCTGACGGCGCTTCGGAAGTCGCCTGTGCTGTAATAAAAGGCCTACTATTCACATCACTTTACTGCCAACTCGTCCCATAATAAAAGATATGTTCGATTTCCACGACGCCTTCAGCAACGGAGCTAGCAGACGGGCCGCGCGCACGAAGCAGCAGCGTCGAGCTGTCGGGATAGGACAACGTCGGCGTGAGGTCGGCGCTGTTGTCGGCAGAGTGTGACACGCGGGTCGGCCGACGGCTGCTATGTCGCCGACGCGACGGCGATGCGCTCGTCGGGCGACGGTCGGCGCTCGGTCGGCGTCTGCGCAGTGTGACAGGCGCGCCGACGGCACGAAAATCGCTGCCGCCTACTATCGCCAGACCGAAATCGGCCGATCGTCGGCCTAGTGTGAACGCGCCTTAAGTGATTTTGCAGCATTGCCTTCTTTTGTGCTACGACTGCTGAAGCCTTATGCTCTAGTGTGTTGTAATGTTTGCTGCGTTAGAACCGCAGTATGCTACTGCGTTCAACTGAGCTCTCAGTGCGTGTTGAGAGGGTAAGATAAGAGCTGATAGCCTTCAGGTTTTCCGGAGTTACCGGAGAACACTGAGTTTATTTGTAATTACTGACCTTACTGGCGTTCCCATCGCAGTATCTGATGTAGCTTTAATCGCCATCATCATCAGCCTGACAACACCCACTGCAAGACAAAGGCCTCTTCCATAGCTTCCCGATTCACCCTGTCGTGGGACAGCTGCAGCCGCTTTATCCCTGCAATCTTCTTAAATTCATTCACCCACCTCACTTTCTGCCACCCCCAGCTACGCTTTCCTTCTTTAATTCTGTGTGCAGTAACCTCTGGCAGATACTGCAGACTGGATGCGCTTCTGTAATCATCAAAATTTAATGAATGCAAGAACGCGAAGTATAGTATTAACAAAATTGGCAGAGGCTTAGCTTGGTTAAGCCTAGTGGATTGCGAAAGCAAGCACCGAGATCAAGAGATGTTGAACGCATTCGCCCGGCTGCATAATATGCACGCCGTTTAGCTAAACGTTGTTCCCGCTCTTCATCCGTTTCTTCCGCACGCCGCCGCTTCTTAGCTGCAGCACATCGTTGCAGCTTCACCTTATACACATCATCCGACATATCGTGGAGGATTCGCTGGGACGACTGCGACGAGCAGAGTTGGGGGGCCGCTTTTCAACAGCTGGCATGACGTCACGTGGAGCGAGCGCTTCCCCCACGGCAGCGGCGCGTGGAGGATTCGCTGGGACGATCGCGACGAGATGAGTTGGGGCCCCGCTTTTCCACAGCTGGTATGACGTCACACATAGGTCACGCTAAAGGTCAATGGTGGATTCTCCGGGACGACGGCCAAGAGCGGAAACCTCGAGCAGTATTGCTTTCGCAATAAAAAATTGACACACACCGGCAAATCAGCTAAGAAAGCGCTGAGTTCTATTTCCTCATTCTGTATCATCATCAGCAGCAGCAGCAGCCTGACTATGCCCACTGCGAGGCAAAGACCTCTCTCATATCTCTTTAATTAACCCTGTCCAATTATCTCTTTCCGTGCTTAGCCGACCGACGTGTCTTTTAGCTGCTTGAACCGAACGATACGCGTCTCTCCTGAGCAGACGCGCAGAGAGAGCCCGAGAGCTGTTTCAAAGCGCTTGGCTGCGGCTTTTCTTACACTCTGAACAGATAGGTGTATAAAGGGAGCAAGTTTGCCTAAGGCGCACTCCTTTTCATAAAAGGGGGCGCTCTAGACCTCAGCTTACTCCCTTTTTACACCAATACAGGCGTATTTGTGTTTACAGTGTAGCGATGAAAGGAAGGCTACAGGGGATAGAGTGCGTAACTGTACTATTCTGCAAAAATAGTTCGACTCCCCGTTGGTGGGCCGGGCTGGGGTGTCTAGAAGGCACTAGCCTGGCAGCCTGGCGCGTTGCTTCTTGAGTAGCTTCATACCTTTTCTGGGCAGCTGGCGCCATCTATGAATTCTCTTGAAACTAGATGTTCCCAGCAAATTCGTTGTAATCAAGAAAACTTTTTCTTTCACTCTGAACGTTTAAAGTTTGGCACTTGTGTCAGGAATGTGCTTTAAATGACAAACATTGACAGCTGACAATATTGACGATGTTTTAAGAGAAAACTAATAACTGCAAGCGCAAACTCCATTCCGCTATAACAGGATAACTTTCAAATAGTATGAGTGACATCATACGTTTGTATGTCCTGACGTTATTTTGACCAGAATCCAGTTCCAGCTTTGGTTTCCTGGTTTCCGCTTTTATTTTTTCACTGAGAATATTGAAAAGCAGTTTTTGTGTAGCAGAAAGGGGACTCTAAAGAATGTGATATGATTATGAACTCAACATATTTAGAAAAAAAAAACGTTGTTCCACTTTGAGATGCACAGCTGTATTCATTACGGGTGTCGTTCTAGGAAGATCTCTGCCTCTAAAACAAAACTAGCGGCAGCGGAATTTGCAGGCGCTCTAGATGGTCATAGCAGTGAGTCCTAAGAATTTCATCTCGGCTCCTAACCATGTGCACCGTCGCATATTCTGAGTCAGATAGAATCGTCCCACTCCTAATGATGATGATGAATTTTACGGCTTAAGGGCACCCGTGGCCAAAAAGTGTCATGGCACAAGGTTACTTTCTTCTACCCGAGGCGGGGTCAAAACCTATTTTCAAGCATTTAACCCTAAATAAGCCGAGCAGCAGGCCAGGGGAAAACTTGTACCCATTGTGTCACCGGTGGATACCCGGTGGCACTGGGGTTAGAACCCCGCTTCTCCCGCATGAATCATCGCATTTCTGAACGACACAGCGAATTCAGGGTTCCAATGGGTGGCCCTATCAAACACTACGCTTAATGAAAGCCCCTTACTTGCGTTGCTAATCTCAATCAAAAAGTAGCTGTTCCACACTGCCGCTCAGTGACCTGCTCTAATTCCTTCCTCCCAAAAACATGTCATGACTGGAATAATCTTTCACCCACAGCCACCTGTGTAAGCGATATTGCGCCTTTTAAAAGCAAATTACTCACACTGTTAGAATCAGACCAATCGTGATATGTTGTTTACCCATATATAGGCTATATAAGGTTTTCTTTTTGTAATCCTTTTATTTTTTTACTTCTGTACTTTTGTTCTCAATGTTTTCGTCCTCTGTCTCTAGCATCTTTCTATATTGTTCATATATATAGCGCTCTTTTTGATCTATGTATTGTTTTTTTCACTGTGCCACCTCCTCTGTAATGCGAAAGCCCTGAGAGTAAAAAAATGGCCTGGCTTAGCTTATGGTTAAGCCTAGGATGCGAAGCATAGTTTTGCGGTCTGGCGAGCCGCCCTCTCCCTGGTCGACATCTCGCTGCTCAACTGACTCAACGAGTGCGTCGCCTTTTGCGTGACGTCAGTGTCTCCTAGCGGTAGGAGCGGGAGTTAGGCCGCCGGCGTAGGCTGCGCGTCCGCAAGCGAGCGCACGAGGTCCCAGCTTTCACAGCTGTTGTGACGTCATATCACGTGGTGCGCCGATGAAGGTCAAGTGGTAGCTACGCGGCCGTGCGCGGCGCAGCAAGGAAGAGCTCGGTTGTGCGTGTAATAAATGAAATGAAATGAATTTGATAATAGCCTAGTTGCTGGTTCCGTCGCATTTTTCTTCGTCAGTATCGGTGTGCTCCGTGTGGAGACCAGTCGCGTAGTTTTCTTAAGTTTCAGAAGATTTGTGAATAAGTCTCCAAATGTCGTTAGCATGATCTGCGCCAGAAACCGAGAATACCAGTAAAGTTTTATGGAAGAACGCAGTATGCAAACGCCTAGGATTTTTATTCTCGAATGGATTGCAAAAATAACGCGGTTATGAAAACGAGTTTCTGGACAGGTAATAAGGAGTTGCTCAGTTTCTCCTCAAACCATGATTATCTGCAGCAAAACGCGACCTTTATTATTTTTGACCGCTGCTTGAACGCATAAAAAATTAGATTCCTTATCTTTTTCTGGTGAAAGATGTTCGAAATACATGTTAACTAAGAACAGAAAATGTCATTTAGATACATAGACTTGGCAAGTAAAATGCCAAAACACAATCATGGTTCCTCTTCAATAGATGGTAGAAAACGTTCTTTGAGCTCCTATTTAGACCAATGTGCTCGTGAGAGGATTGTAGAAAATTGAATGTGTGGAACGACTGGCAACCATAAATCTTACAGAAGACATACGTTCTCATTGTCCCAGCTGCATTGGTATAACGACGGCATCACCATGCGAAGAATGGCGCAAGGAAATAAACCTGCCTCGGGAGGAGCATTGCAAACAAACCAACCACACTGAGATTGTAACCTGCTTATTCCACCGATTCTTTGGGTACTGATCGTGTGCTTAACAACCATAATAAATAACCTCTCCAGACATGAAACCGTTATTGATGTGCGCCAGAGTTAAATGATGCATTACTCTGCACCTTGAAAAACGGTGCACTTGGATGAATGAGAAGAACAAATACCCGGAGGGGTGGTCAATGAAACGGAGTTAACGCAAATTCGTGCTCGCAAACCGTGCTACCCTCCTCTTTTTTTCTTTTTCTGAATTAAGGCAAAGAAGTGATTAAATAGGCAACAAACCCACTTCTTTTTCCTTGTTAACGTTTCTCTTCATCGGAAGAAAGTGATATTTCAGTCCCGCCGCTCGCTTAATATCCTCTACGGCTGATCAAACGCAGCGCTGACTGTGCGCGCCTGCCGACCTTTCGCTACATGCCCTCATCAGTCATCTCTCTAGAGCAGTTTTCACTTCCGGTCCAGCTATGCGCAAGGGGGCGCCATCGTTGCATGAGATTGGGCCGTCGCTCTTCACCCCCTCCCCTTTCCCTTCTTTGCGACTGCCGGCGGTATGTTCTCCGTGGCTTCTCTCCGCTGTCTTCCATGCCACTCGCCCAGGCTTTTCCAATTCGTCACGTCGGAAACAACAGCGTCGAACTGACAGCCTCGAACGCCGTTTCGAGGGTTAGAGAGTGCTTTTGCAATCTCAGAGCGAAGCGCCTCGACACTGGTGAAGCAGGCAGCGGGGACTCGTGATAAAGGCGACAGCTTCGGACTCACAATCAGCTAAATTTAGAAAGAAAGAAGGACGCACAGGAAAGAAAGAAAAGTAGGAAAGGGAAATTGGAGCGAAGTCCGGCTAGGACGCCGGGCGTCCGTCCACCACTGTTTGCCGCCAGAACGCCCCGCGCGAGCTCCGCTGCCGCGGTACAGAAGCGCGCGAGAAAGCGCCGGAAGTCATCACCATTCGGCCGTCTCGACTTCCGGTGGCGCGTCAATCGCCGACACTGGTTGGAGCGACGCCGAGCAGGACGACGGCGCCATATCGAGCGTCCAGATGCACTCCATCATTCACGCGGCGGAAGGCAGCGGCCCGAGCGGCCGCCAATGAAACCGCCCTTTTGTCGCCGGGCCTAATGTCTTGGAAGAACTCATTATCGTGATGCGGTAAGGAGGGCGCGTCGTTAGGGACGCTGCTCATTCTGCATGCGTGCCGCTCGTCCGAACGCCTCCGCGCGTCTCTTCGTACAAAGCGGAGGAAAGGGGGACAGCGTCTCACCGCAAAGCGACCCGTGTCTCAAACATAGTTGAGTGCAGCGTTGAACAAGAAACGGCCCCTCTCGAAACAATCCGTATAGAGTGAATCACGTGGACAGACGTGAGAGAAGGAAACGTGATATCAAAAACGCAATCAGTGGCGGCTCTAACCAGACCCGATGTCAATCCAGGCAAGATTATAGAGGGAATGAAGGCGATGTCCGGAGTAGCCTTGCGGCTCTGTCATTCTTCGGCTGAAGATTTTAATGTGAACAATACGCTGTCCCGAAGTGCCGAAACGGAGCCACTCTTATCAAAGACGCTAGCCGGACGAGATCGGGCATGAGAGGGCAAAGACCCCCCCCCCCCCCCCCCCCCCCCCCCCCCCCCCCCCCCCCCTAACCTCATCTAAATTTTCATGTCGGTAAGTGCTGTCCCTACTCGCGTTGTCTGTTGTAGTTGCGTTGCTGCGCCTCATTCCGCGGCTCCGAATTACCTTCGTCTCATGTGTAAGCCGTGTTAGGTTCGGAGCATGTGCTCTGGAATTAGCTGCGCCCGTAGCGCACGAGCCACGGGCATTGTCTGGGGGGGCGGTCGACATTCGTGAGTTGTGCATGCAATTACGAAGCTCCGAGAATGGAGAGCTTCCGCCTTATCGCGTTTCCTTCCTCGGCGCTGCTTTGTCTCGAGCCCGGAACCTTAACAATGGCGGTCTGGTCGCTGATACGCTGAGGTTCAGGGTCGACGGAGAACTCGCTGTACGCAGTGCACGGCGCACACGGGCAGAGGGCGCACTGGAGCTGCTTGCTTTAGACTGAACGTTCAATATACATCCTACCTTTCTTCTCTTTTTTTATTTTCCCATTTCGCCAAAATTTGAGCAATCGCCTTCTTGTAATAACACATAATGGAGAAACGAAGACACATTAGCAGGAAGTAACTGATATAAGGGTCATTTGCATGTAATACATCGCTTTGTATTTCGAGCAAAACAGCGTGTCACGGTATGGTTCTGTCTACGATACCTTATACAGTGTGTTTCACAAGATTTTACATAATTTAAAAAAAAAGGCTTTTGAGCTTGGAGAGCGCTTTTTTTCGGCAGAACATTGTCAGCGGTATAGTACGTCAGAGTACAGCTAAGACGTGCTAACTAGCAGGCTTGTTAATTAATACTGAAGTCTTCAGTTTTTAACTATTACTGTTACGCTCCTTAATCTTTGAGACGCGTGTAGCCCGTCGTAAGGTATATCCATAAAAGCTTATAAAATTTCAAAAATTAGGTTATCCTAGGCGCTGTGCCTCAACAGATTTGGTTATTTGTACGAATTACGCGCACTGGAGAGGCTGCTTTGCCTGCAAGCTTCTCGAAAGCGCATGTATTTCGGTGCGATGAAGCCAGAATTGGCTGCGGCACAGCGCCAAGGCTAGCCACGTTTTCGAAATTTTAAAAACTTACATGGATATAACTTTCGGTGGGCTACACGCCTCTCAATAATTAAGGAGCCCAACAGTAATAGTTAAAAAGTTAAGCATTTGGTATTACTTAACCAGCCCACTAGTTAGCACATGTTATCTCTATTCTGTATTACTGCGCTGACAATGCTATGCCGAGAAAAGGCTCTCTTCTAACTAAAAAAGACTATTTTTTTAAAATTGGGTAACATTTTAGGTGAGTCATCCTGTATAGACTCGCGTGTTTCATGACTACTGTAATTCTGGGGTTGAAAAGGGGACAGGCTGTTCACAGAAAGTTTTCATGCTCTAACGTGGTGATGTTTAGGGCACACATTTTGTAGCAAAAGCTACACTAGTCTAGCAGAAGCGCATTTTGCGGTGCCTGCCGAAGGCCACTACTGCGCATGCGTCGTTACCATGGCAACCATGGAGCTGCAGCAGCTGCGCCGCACTGCGCATGCGCAGAGTCACGCCGCGCAGCTGGGATATAAACCGGAAGCGATGCGCTCGCTCCTCACACGACCACCATGGAAGAAGGAGAGCGGCCTTGCTCGTCACGGCAGCAGTACAGGCTGCGTGAAACTGAGTCTTCCGACCCACAAGTCGTCGCATGGTACAACGCCGGCCGACAGCGTGAAAACGAGCAAAGAGAGGCTAAACGGGAGCCCGAAGAAAGAGAGGAACGTCTCGCGAAGAGACGCCGCCAAGCTGCTGAACGACGACGACGGCGTGTCGCTACCGAAATGTCAGTAGACGAAACTGCTTCCGCTGCGTATACGCTGGCCTAGCTGAGCTAAGCCACTCCTATTTTTACGAGAGCCAATCGTGGCGAAAAGTGCTTTCCGGTATCTGCTACCTGTTCTCTAAAAGTTTATATTAGCTCAGTCATATAATACTTGTTTTTAATGCGTCCAAGAGCATTGAGTGTCACAATACGGGTGACATCAAACACCCTGAACCAATCGCTCCTAGCTCCGTGCAGACCGCATCGTGATGAGAACGGAAGCAGAAATTTCGATGTTTTCATCTTCGTCACATAGCACTTGCAAAATGCCCAAATTAGCTTGCATCCCTAAACTGTGGCGTCCCGTAGCTACAGCTCCTTCTCGTGTGCTTTCCCTTTCTCATGAAGCGCTGTTGCTCACCAGACGTCCGGAATACGCCAATAAATTAAGCGCATTCAACTGTTGCACTGGCAAAAGCAAATGTATCTGGAACTCTAACTCAGAAACTTGGAGGCGCGCTTCAACCGGCGTACACATATGGAATGATTCATGAAGACTGATAAGTCGCCGGACACGAGAAAGATAATTAAAATTTTCGGCGTGCTAGCCACCTCGTAAATTATTACACAGTGGAGGCTTTCAAGTATACAATACGGGTATTTAGACCGTAACTGGACACGCAGAACTTGCGTACACTTAACAAGCATCCGAATCGCTGACGCATCAAATGAGTTGCACTGGTGACCATGAGACTGGCGGCGAAGCAGCCACGCGTCAGTTGCCTTGTATTTCAGATAATCACGACAGCACCGGGATTACCGGGAACGGCAACATGCAGTGCCGACGTACACCGCTGGATGGCGCTGCGCCCAGCGCCCAGTTTGTCGTGCGTAGAGCCTCGTTACGGCCGAGCGATGCGCTCCGCAGCCATCGGCCGCTCGCCGCCGGGATGGAGCTGTCGGCCGACAGGAATTCCCCGCGAGCGCGTCTAATTACAGGTGCGAAAAGGTCGCGAACCAGGCTCCCTTCGATTGCACGGTATCCCGTCATCCCCGTCCCTCCTCCGACTGGCAACGAGATTCAGATCGAGCGGCCTAATGCGACAGCGAGTGTCTCCTCTCCGGTGCACGAGGGTGTAGCTTGCAATCGGGCGCTTTGATGAACGAGCTTAATGCTATCAGGCGAAAAGGTGATGGAATCAGGCCGAAGGCCGTTTTACAGAAGCGCGAGTTCCGCACAGGTGCTTAAAATAGGCACACAAGTTCTTCCTTTAACCAAGTCGAATGAACGTGCCTCTCTGGTCGAGGGGTAACTTGAATAGAAACACAAGTGTGGTGGGCTCGAGTCCCGACAGATTGCCCCAATTTTGTTTTCAGCAAAATAAATTTATTTCACATCAAGCGACTAAGTTAAGGAAAAATAGGTCCTCATTATGGCATACATAACGGAAGCCAACAGCCAGCGAAACCAAGGAGCATGGGGGATGTCTTTTTTCTTTTTAGATTGTAATTTTACATTGCTGGGAAATTAACAAAAGCAGAAGAAAAAACAACCAGGTGCCGCCATTCGCATACCAACCCATGACCTCCGAATTTCGCGTCCGGTCGTGGGTTCGTATCGCACCGGCGGCATCTGAATGTTTTTTCCTCTGGTTTTATGAATCGCCCATTAATGGAAAATTACAAATTATCTTTTCCATCTTTGTATTCCTGCCTAAAGGTTCCTTCGCTTCGCGCACTTCTTTTATTTAATGCATGAGGTTAGTTATCCGGCTAGGTTTTGACTTGCCCGCGCGCAACCTCGCAGTACCTGGTCGGCCCTTTCTGTTCATTGTTGTCCGTCCGTGCGCACATGTGCACAGGTGCGCCTCTGCGGGGCGCACAGCCTGCAACGGCGGGGATGTGCACAGCCCACTTCGCCAATAAGCGTCTGAGCTCACCTGGAGAACCGAGCGGTACCCTTACGCCTACTTACAAAAGTATATGATACGGAGGCCTCTATGGGAGCTCCGTCAGGAACTGCGCCACGAGAAGGTACCTACCGCGAGAAACACTGTAAAGGCTAATCCTGGCGCCTTAAGGCCCAGCCTGTAAACTTTTATTTTGTGCTTATTATGTCACTGTTCAAGAATTTCGTGTGCTGAGCGCCATCCCTTCCCTCAGTTCTCTTTAATATCATTAAGAAGCACTTATACAGAGAATACCCTTCACTGCAGTTGCAGTGGAGCGGAATCGCGGAGACTTGCGTTAGTTTTGCTGTAGAAAACTACAGGGAACCATGGTCTGGTTTGGTTTGGTTTATGAGGTTTAACGTCCCAAAGCGACTCAGGCTATGAGGGACGCCCTAGTGGACGGCTCCGGAAATTTCGACCACCTGGGGCTCGTTAACCTGCACTGATATCGCACAGTACACGGGCCTCTAGAAATTCTCCTCCAAAGAAATTCATCCTCCGCGGCCGGGACCGGACCCGCGTCTTTTGGGTCAGCAGCCGAGCACCATAACCACTGAGCCACCACGGAGCGGCGCAACCATGGTCTGTGCGGCCTGCTGCTGGTCATAATTTTCAGCTTCTGAATGCAAGCGAGTGCTCCATCAGGAGGGAAATTAGTGCGTCACACTACCAATGACGTCAGGTTCTTATTTAGTGATCGCATCCTATGTGGGTATATCTGCCCTCCACCGACTATTCAATCGCAATGCTCGTTTTTAAAGACTTATTTCGATTTCAGAGAGGTGCGACCCATTCCTAGAGCTAATATGGGGGCACGTAATAATTGAATGTTGAGAGAGACAATGTTTTAAATATAGACTTTTGCTCTTGCGAAAAAGTGCAAGAAAAGATATCACTTGTACGCTCCGCTGAAGCGCTCTCTGCCGACATTTTGCTTTCGGTCAACCCGCCTAACGTTTTGGGACGTAATAGAACGCTTTGTTTATTAACGGCGATGCTTTGGGCTGACTTCACTTGCCAAGTACCATTAGTGAGAAAGGGAATAAAACATTTTTGTGAAGCTGAAAAAAATTTTTTTACCGCGCATTTCTCTTGACATCTCATCCTTTCTTTTTTTTCTCTTTGCAATACCATCTCCAGCTGGCTAAGCAGCAGTACATAATAAGTAAATTAAAAAACTTACTGAGTTACCTCAGGAGCCACTTTTGTCACTTCGATAAATAGTCTATATATGTTCTCAATCTCGCCGTCTCTGCATCAGAGCCTTATTAACCATAGCGACACTGAAGAGGTATACGTCTGCACTTTGACAGCGAAATCTCTACTTCGCGACCAAAGCTGCAAATGCCGGTTCACCGCTGAAGCCTTAACCTTGAATAAATAATTAAATTGAAAAAATAAATATCGCTGCGACTGGGATTCGAACCCACGGCGCAGCGAGCAGATCAGCTTTGCTGGCCACTACACGAGAGCACTATTTTATCGCAACGTTTTTTTTCTTTGATTGTGTTCATTCTACATGGTTAGATATAGGAAGGGTATATATATATATATATATATATATATATATATATATATATATATATATATATATATATATATATATATATATATAACAGCGCATCAGGAGAGGTAACCAATCCGGTAAAAAGTCCAATTCTTTGTAAATGTCCTTTACCTTCACCAACATTCGGCCAAAATGAATTCTAGGCGAAACAACAGGTTCAGCGTGTTGGTCTTGCATGCGCGTTTTCCAAAAGGCTGTGAAGTCCAATCAGAAGAATCATATCATAGGATTTCCAGCCAGGTTGGGAAACAACAAGGTAGCGCACACTGCAGAAATATAGGATAGATTTTTTCTTTAGCGTCCTCTGCAGCACATCCCAAAACAAAATCATCAGTTCGCGCCGCGCCTCATGTTAAACTGCAACACACTTTCGCGCTTTGCACTGCACATCTTCGTCTTCATCAACTTTCATCTTCAGCTCGAACAGATCAAAATCAGCTTAACCTCGATCAGAGTTTAACCTGAGTCTAATATCGTCGCCAGACGTGCCGACGACCCAGCAAAGCAAAACCATGAGCCAATCAGGCTAAAGGCATGCTTTCGCAAGTCTGCTCGGTTTAACTACGTTAAAAAATTACCACTTTTTTCGCACGTCATAATGTCTGATCTTTGGTCGCCTTTTTGCATCCATTGCGTGGCGGCTGCAAAATATCTCATGGTGTGGTTTTCTTTCCTTCATGAGGTCGTCGTCTGCGCGTTCGTTCATGATCCTTTCTGGGAATACCTGACAAAAGTGAAGGTTTATTGGCTGACAAAGCGTCTTTTTCAATTTAACCTGTGACTTTTACGAAGAATAGGGACGTTAAGGGGCAAGTTCCGATTAACCTGTTATTAACTGCGATGTGTAGTGGATTCAATTGAATCTTGTGTACTTCACTGTGCTGCCGCATGCCCAGAGTACGCAAGTTTTGGCACTGCTCTACAAGTGGTATATGTCCCGTGCGGCAAGGAAACGATGGGTGCGCTCAGAGTCCGGGCGCCTGCTACGTGGAAACCGAAAGACAAAAGTCAAGGCTGTTTGTCTGCATTAATATTAATGACGTCGTAATGCTTAGCCTGGCGCCAGAACCTGCCTTGTGCTGTTGGAAGGGTGCAAATGAACTTATTGCACCCTGCAAACCGCCTTTCTTTTTCTAGTGCGCAGCCTTTCTTAGGGTGCGTCGATAGTCATGCTGGCGACATATAGCGCCGTCTGTCGTCAGACACCCTTCCAGCGGCCATACATCTCCCTCTTTCAATTCTGAGGAGCTGAAGAGTGATACGGCTCAGGTTAACCTCTCTGCCTTTTTATCTAAATAAATCTTCTTTTTCGCGCTCTCTCTCTCAGCCAAGGAATGCAATTCCAGGCAGCACACCTATTTGCTTTTTGAGAGCGTCCAAGTACATTGCGCGTAGAATTTTAAACTATGCGTGCTAGCTCTGTGGGGTCAATGTGGACCATCACAGCTGTTAGTCCCATCGCTCCCTCCCCCCTACCTCCTGAGGGCTAATTAGCCCTCAAATTGCGTTTAAACGCAAAGGTACATTAGCGACACTTACTTTGTACAGGGACTAACAGCTCTTTGCGAGCAGTAACAGGTGTGACAGTTGTCATTTTACACATTTGTGGTGTATAACGAAGTATTTTGTTGCTCAAGATATATAAGGGCGGTAACCTTCCACTCAGAAAGAAGAATATGCGCGTCTAAACTCTTTTTTACAAATTGCTTTTTTTATTTAGCTGATTCGGGCCCTCTGTTTAGCCTCCGCAGAGCCTGGCAGGCACTCAATCGTAGGGCATATCAAAGTGAAGACAGAAACACCATAGGCCGGTCCTTATTTTAGCGAAATGCTCTCGTCATAGTCCGCAGAAAAATTCAGCTGCGGTAAGGAGCGCAGCCTAACAAAAGTCTGCGTCCCGTCAGGTTTCATTACGCATGCAACCTTTCCACGGCAGTTTATTCAGCTCCGTTAGTTTTTATCTCTGTCTGCGTTTGCAACCTGTATGGTGCGCAAACCTTCCAGTAATCCGGTAGTAATCACTCATTAGCAACCAGAAACAAGCAGCCACAGGGCTACAAAGGAAAACCACGCATTTTTTACGGAAACTTCGTAGCGGAAAAAAATTCGTCTTGGTCCGAATTATTAGTTTGCCCGGAAAAAGACCAATTTTTCTTCAACTGGAAAGTTTCCGTGGAAGCTGTATTGAATTCATATATAGCTTTATGACAGCTCTGGGGTGAATGCTAATGAGTTATTACTACATTATTACGAATATACCCCACCTTAAGGGATTACCCTAAACAATGGACGACACCGTCCCGTATTGCACGTAGTAGTTCCCGATAGACCTGCTCTGCGGTCAGCTCCTGCTATTGCACCGGCCTCACTCACGTATATTCGCGCCACTTGTAGAAAACCGTAGAGATTCTAAAGTAAGCAAGCCTAGACTGTAAGCCGGCCCCTGAACATCGCAAAGCCATCACATAAAAATCAAATATCTTCAAATGCGACTTGACATATAAAAACCCGTCAAAAAGAGCAACGAAGCGTACAAAAGTTTGTGCTAACATTCGTAACTTCTCTATCCCTTTTCTCACCCTGCATCGTGCTTTCCTGCGTGCCCCCGCCTATTTGGCCTCCCAGATAGATCTCGATAAGTAGTTCTTCCCATTTTCAGTTCTACAGCATGACGATGGCTTTTTCGCGCTCGTCAAAACGCCGTTCTTGTTAAAAGCAGTTGAAACGGCGTTGTCTTCTCCAAATGTTTGCGTTTGTTTTGCTTACGCAGCACCCTCACAGCGCTTGAAGATATGATCAATTTATCTGGTAATCATAAAATGTTAAGATTAACTCCAGCATTCGATTTACGCCGCCTACTCAGGGATACCACATCGAGGAACATAGCCGGCTAAGTAAATCGCGCCAGCATCGTTCGCGCCAGCATCGTTCCGAAAGACGTCGCAGCGATGTTGTTGAAGCCGCCTCCTTATATCTAGGTCGATCTGCGAGTTCAGAATCCGGCTCTTTCGCACAAATAGCAGGCTTATATTTGAACAAATACGGGTGTATGGCAGTGTCTAAATGCGTCCACATCTAGGCACCTACTCGTCCTTACTGCCTCTGATGAGGATGGAGAAATAATAAGGGAGTTGAAGTGCCTTGTTGCTGGCAAGAGGACACCTGAACACAATATCAGCAGTCGTGCACTTTCTGCGACAACGCGACACCCTGCTGAACAGGCTGAGTTTGCAAATGAGCTTAGTGCGAGGCCCTGACGCTATTTAATGCGTTTCGTACGCCCCGCTTTCTGCCCACACTTTTCTCGCATGCGAAAGGCCTTTGCATATTCATGGAGTAAATCTCTCCGACACAGGATGCCCCTGCTATCGTTTGAGTGGGTGTTTCGCGAGCTGCAGCGGTTCTTCGTTTGCGAAGCTTGCATTTTGGTTGCATACTTCACGTCCCTCGCACTTTCGAGCCTGGCCCTTTATATATCTTCCGGACTCGGTGTGTCTGTCTGAATAAAGCAGAGGACTGTCATATTCTTCAGTGCACGTGTCGCTTTTAATCCAGAAAACATCAGAGCAGAGGAGCTTAAACAACTGCGCATTTAGCTTCAGAATCTAGAAGCGCTTGCAGAGAGCGTTATTCAAGTGAACAAACATGATTTAATAATCCTTCAGTCTCTGTCTATAATTTTATTTGCTTCTCTGCTGAACGCTGCCTAGTTTCTTTTTCCAATTTTCTGTTTTTGTGACCGTGCTAGTTCTTTTCGTGATTTTTTGCGGCTTGATGTCACGCATTACAAACAAGTGGTTTTCAATAACAGTAATAATTCCTTTCCCTTTACCCGAATGGCTGCTGAACGGCAGTGGCCATAACAGAGGTGGCTCTTTGAGCAGCCCCTACATTTGGAACTTTTGAAAGACCCATGGTTCACCACCTGTCGTGAAGCCGCCGCGGTCGCTCAGTGGTT
The DNA here is from genome assembly GCF_055824585.1 of Amblyomma mixtum. NCBI lineage: Eukaryota > Metazoa > Arthropoda > Arachnida > Ixodida > Ixodidae > Amblyomma > Amblyomma mixtum. Next base: position 33,597,472 of record NC_143017.1, on the reverse strand, counting down.
ATGGTGTTCGGCTGCTGACCCGAAAGACGCGGGTTCGATCCCGAACGCGGCGGTTGAATTTCTTTGGCGAAGAAATTCAAGAGGCCCGTGTACTGTGCGATGTTAGTGCACGTAAAGAACCCCAGGTGGTCGAAATTTCCGGAGCCCTCCACTAGTCGCTTTGGGATGTTAAACCCCATAAACCAACCACCTGTCGTGATGGTAGTTACGGTTTTGCGTTATTCTCTGCGATCTAATTTTTCCACTTAGAAGTTTTAAGCCCCCCCTTCCCCCCCCCCCCCCCCCCCCCCCCCGCTTATGCCAGACGACTAACCTGACACTGTCCACAAGATAAGAACCAGTACCAATTCAACTCCTAGAGTAACGGAAGCACGAACAGCAGCATGCGAGACTCTCTTTTTTCGTTCTTGTTGTTGCTTTCAGCCGTTGCGAACGCAAGCCTAAGTATACTGCCTTATATACATGATGTGTAAAATTTCTATAGATTTCTTAAGACTCCATTACCTTCCTACGGATATTTTCTTTTGTCAATTAGGCCATATAGTATGGCCATAATTTCATAGTCTGTATATAGACTAGTCTACCGAATTAGTCTGTAGAAATTCTTTAGACTTTATTGACAAAAGTCTATGGAGAGTCTACAGACTGTCTAAAGAAATTCGTCCAATCGTGTACTGCTAGCTCTCTTCTCCGTGGACTTCCCTCGCTTTTCACCATACCATCTGACGACGAGCTCTTGGTTCACCAATGTCAACAGGACACCGTCTCATCCTTTCAGGAAAAAGGCTACAAAAGGTCACTCAATGCACGAGCAGTGGTGGAAAAGACGTCTCGGGGATTCTACAGTGGTTCGTGTCTGCTTCTACGGGAGGAGGCTGTGCAGGCACTACTGATGGAGCGGTCGAGCAGCAAGAGGCAAAGAGAAGAGAAGAAATAGAGAAAGGTACGTAACTCTTTATCTTGGTAGCGGGAACTTTGCTGTTTCCTCAGGAGCATCGCGGCCGCGACCGGAACGCCCCCCTGGCCACGGGTCGGTGGCGTAGGCAGCGTTTCGGCCCTGCGCCGGAGACAGAGAGACACCAGTGTCGCCATCTGGTCGCAGTTCGAACAACTACAATCCACTGCACCGATGGTAGCAGCGGGCTCAGCGACGCCGCTCAGACAAAACGAAGCATGCGCACTTCTTCTACGTGTTCTTTTTGGATTGTTAGCGGTCTTGCCCGATTATCGCGAGACATTCGGAAGGGATCTTTTTTCCAGTGTGAAATATCAGTCAACGATAGCAGGTTTCTTAACCAGAACCACGGCAGGAACAGAGTTCTTTGGACACAACTTGTATATGGTCAGCAAAGCTACAAAGGTGGCTGCAAACCATGAATGAGGAGTAGTGTACTTATGAACTGAAGTGAGCAAGAGTACAAAGCAGAGACCAAACAGGTAACGTGCGCTATTTTAACAGACTTCACGCACGTTACTTGATGGGGTGATGTCCTCAGCAAATAAAACAAAAAAATATCAGGTTTCTAGGAGTTTTAACTACGGCCTTTGAGGGAGAGAGAGAGAGAGAGCGAGAGGAAAGATTAAGACTAGATGGAAAAGGGGTGCTCTCTTTCGCAATGCTGTTGCATCACGGCTGGCCTCAGGGAATAGAAAACCTTAGGAGATGAAACAGACAGTGCTGCCTTTGGCATTCGCCTGTGTAATTACTGGTAGCTGAACATTTGGCATGCGACCCGCATGATGTTTACTTTAATCCTGGTCAGGTGAATAACGCCTGTTGGCCTACAAGGGAAGTAATAAACTAGTGCGGGCTGTCGAATCTGCTGCGAAATACGTTAAAAGAAATTCGGACTGTACGTTCGTTTGCGACGATGTCCTTAGTCAATAACGGGTATGCCAAAGCCATCATAGCTGGTCGCTCGCAATCTTATTTCCTGTGGAACTACTAAGGCTGAATGGGGCAAAGAATACGAGTGTATTGACTTAATTTCAGGAAAATTGCGACATTAATGATTGCATTGGACTCGCGGCCTGTTCGCATTTCGAGACGGAAAACTTGGAGCACAAAATTTCGTGAAGGTCGTTTACTTAATAGTTCTGGAACATAAAACTCGCATCTGAGCACCGGCCGCACAGCCGAAGTGGTGAGCGCTGTTTTCGTGTTCACAGATCGACTAAAAAACAGCTGAAAGAAAAGACAAACCCGGGGAGCACATGCAATATGCGAACTGTAGATGAGCCGTGTATTCCAGTGTCAGAGTGGATGTGAAATCACGGAAGTAAAAATCAGGGGTGGCCCAGAACAAAATGACACTGCAGGATGGAAAATATTAATGACAGCATGGAGACGCTTTTGTCTCGCGGCGCAATCTGCAAAGACAATGATAACGATTGTGACGGTCATCATCTTTATGGCGTATTCACTGTGGGTCGGTGATATTCGAGGCCTGTGGTGAATTTTTTACTTCAGAATGCAAAGCCTATTTCGAGGTCCTCGGCGCTATTCATGCTTCATTGTGAAAATCGCGGCAACTTAAGAAGTCAAGGAACAGTGTTGCGTTGTGCATACCCAACACGAGTAGTGCCTGGTGAGTTCCTTCTCGGTTATTTTCGGGTGAAAATTGTCTCGACGGTTTTTGGGGTCCGTCTGTTTCTAATTTGTCACTGTTTTTTTCTTTCGGCTATTCCTACTTACCGTTAGAACGTTAGCGAGAGAAGGCGACCACCCTGTACGAATACCAACAACGTTGCAACAGAACGAGCCCGGCGAAATTAATTGCGCCATCACCCTTTTCAACACTTCGCTGACTGATAGGCGAAATAACAATCCCCCACATTTCCCTCCCTGCTGCATCATTCCTTATTCTCCGCGCCTCGTTCAGAAAGCTCATTCATGTAAATTCAATGAAGCAGCGTTCAGACATACTTGCGGAAATGCAGAACGCGAAAAGCAAGCTGGGACATTTAGGGCATGCGTTTCTCACTCATGATGGTAGGGCGCTTATCTCGGAGGGCATAAATTCCAGATAGCGGGCTTGGCAGTTATCGAGTGAAGCCCTTTGTTATCGCGCGCCGCCGAAGAGAAACACGAGAGATCGCGCGACGAGAATCGTACCGAAGCCGCGCGGCGGGGCTGATTGTGAGAGGCGCGCACAACAGAGGGCGCTGACTGTGCAATGCCAAGCGGCGAACCCCTTCGGGCAGGGAAGATTTATTGACCAACGTCGCCGAGAAACGACCCGGAGCTAGGCATGGAGGAAGAATCGGCTGGGCCCGGCGAAATACTTTCTCCTTTTGCTGTTCGCCTCTTTGCCTGCTTACAATCGCCCGCTCGTCAGTCGAAAAAGAAAAAGAAAGAAAAGAACAAGTGGCAGGTGCTTAGCACAGCGTTTCCCAACGTCTTGATCCGAATTAGTGCGCAAGAAAACAAACAAAGAAAAGCGTTCACTAAGAGAAATGGAATAGACGTTCCAGAGGTAGTGAATAGGCGCTCTTTAGAGGCCTTGGGCTTGGTAGACCGTGGAACATTGCTTAGATGCAAGCTTAAAAGGGTACCGTATTTGTTGGAGGGTGTCTGAGATCTTCAGCTCGTGTTATTGACTAGAAACCAGGCGCGCGTTATCGGTGAGCACCCGCGCAAAATACCGACTGGAAAAGTTATACTCCGATGTGCGTGAGCGTTTCGGAATCCTATTCTGTAAGCGAAAGGTAATGAGAGAGGGATCGGCGCCGTCCACGTTAAAGATAGCATAAACAATAAGACAGTAGTCGCGCTCGAGAAACGCAATGTTTCTGTGGTTAAATAGTGACCGATGCAGACCTTTGGCGGCAGTCACAATTTTCGGCCGGGATTAGCAGCGGCCCGCAAAAGTTTCTTTTTTTACAGAAAACAAAAACAACGGCAATAATTTTATGAGAGTCGACAGCGGCCCGTACGATCACAAGGTATCTGGCCACGCTATATGCATTGTTTATAAAAATAAACCGGCAGAATTTTTACCCGATCCAGAAATATGGCGCCACATTTTCTCTATACTTTCAGAAATATTCCCACTACGCTTATGGAGTCTTTGTCGCGAGTTGCTGCTCAATTTATGTCAGGGGAAGCCGAAATTTCTCGCTTTTTCACTTAGACTTACAAGCCGTCTGACCACATATGCAAATATGTGAACAATTTTTAAAGTTCAAAGAAAACAGTGGAAAACAGTCACCTGCAGCAGCGGAGAGAGATCCAAAGAAGGCGCCTTTCTCCACTTTTTTAGCAACTTGCAACTCCATTTGCGCCTCTCAATTCAGCTAGGGCACCCTTAGCACGAGTTAGCACGCTCTAATACACGCTGCTATATTTGTGCCTCTCAGAGTGAGTCCTGTCATCTTCCTTTACATATCCCGTTGCGTTCTCCGCAGTCTGTTTTCAAGCAACCTCCTTGCCCTTTAATCCCCAGCTGCAGAAGCGAGTACTAGCATCACGCAATAGTTATATATGTTTCGGTTCAGGAGTACCGGTAAGATGGTATTCACAGAGTTGGAGTAGTTGTGAAGTCCACACCAAACTTTTCTGACGATTTCGTCCTCGTGAACAGGATGTGCGGTAACCATACCTGGATTATCACGATTGTTCCCCCATCATTTTATCCCCTATGGGGATCTGTTCTCCCTCCCCACTCTGTCGAGCATATCGTTTGGTTGCTTCACAGTTTTAAAAATTTAAAATTAACGTTTTGCAGCTACACATGGGCATTCCCACGGTGATAAGGAAACAACATAAAAAAAAAACAAAATGAACAAGGGCTTCACCCTAATAATTATTTCAAGACTATCATTTCATGTACTCATTTTATTACAAATACCTACATCACCCGTTCGGGCATTATCAGAAGGGGTTATTCACATACACAAAAGGAAAAAGAAGAGCACAAACGCAAAAATTAAGTCAGTTATGATACAAAACAAAAATTCAAAGAAGCCTTCCCCTCACTAAAAGAGAAAGACTACCCGTTCGATAGCAATAAAAGCATCTAATTACAAAATATGTTACATAGTGCATGAAAGCATAACACTGGACGTGTGAGCTAAATCAGATTCATGTGATGCTCTCTATGAAAAATCGAAAATCGGGTGTTGACGCTATCTCATCCGGGAGCAAACTCAATTCTAGTATAGTTCGTTTACATTCTTCTATTGTTCATCCCGCATTGCCTATTTAGGTCTCAGGCATGGAGGGCTATTCTGCTGTGTTTGCAGGGCAGTGGTGGCAGCCTACTAGAGGTTGCTAAGGTATTCTTCAATACTTTTTATTCAAAAACGCCCAAATCCGCACCTCTTAGACCTTCGTCTGAACATGCTGTGAACGACAGTTATATAGAGTGTCCATTGCTCGAACCTTTTCGATTTGGTTTATTGGGGTCTAACGTCCCAAAGCAACTCAGGCTATGAGGGACGCCGTAGTGAAGGGTTCCGGAATTTTAGACCACCTGGGGTTCTTTAACGTGCGCTGACACCGCACAATACGCGGGCCTCTAGAATTTCACCTCCATCGAAATTGGGCCGCTGCGGCCGGGATCGAACCCACGTCTTTTGGGTCAGCAGCCGAGCGCCGTAACCCCTGAGCCACCGCGGCGGGGGCTCGAACCTTTTTTGTGACTGATATTATCTCGCCTTGTCAGTGAAGGACTACGGTCGCTGTGCAGCATCTGTAGATAATTGTCAACACATGTTCGTATATAGCGTTCTTCCATTCCTTATAGTAATGGCGTGCCAGTATCGCTGCTTTGTTTGTGTTGCGTAAACTGCGTTTTACTAATCGCTAAAGTGAAAACGCGGGTATTTTTTTTATCACGAACATTTCTTTGCGATGCGATTTAATACCTCATATGGCACATCGACGAGATCCTATTGCAAAAATTATCCTGTTCGGTGATCGATGTTTACGTGGCTCTGATCTTATCAGGAATTTGCTCAGTGAATATTTTCTAAGCAACAAACACGAAGCTAAATGGCCTTTATTTTTACATACTTCGACTTAACCCTTGTCGTCGATAATTATTTTGCTTCCATTATTTCATAGTTCTGTCATCCTACTCTTCATGGGGCGTTACGCAGGCAGAAGTTTTCTAACCGTTTTAACGCTCTACTGCATACACTTCACTAAAGGCCGGGCTCGTGTATGGGCCGAATTTCGACAATAGCCGACCTCAAATTGACACCCATTGGTCAACTAAAAAGAGCTTCACTTAAGCTTATCTGCTCGTGGATTTTGAATTGATGGCGTGCGGTGCCGTCAGACATTGGAAACACTTTAAAATGACAAGCATTTCGAGTGAAATGGACGAAACCTAAGGTGACATGATTTATAAAGCTGGCGAGGGGAGGAGCCGTGCCGAAGCAGTGGAGACAGCGATAGCGCCTAAGAAGCAGACATCTGCAACTAGGCACCATGTACAGCGTCAGACGGTATGGTACACAGCAGAATAGTTTTCGCGTAATCTAGCCAGAAATCTGGACTAAAAATTCGATAAAGGGCCGCACCTCCCTGAATTCGCACAAAGATACTGCAGCCCTGAGTCAAATATATATTCAGTATCTTCGCCGCCCTTCGTTAGATGACTTGATTCTACTGTGCTGCTCCTTGCGAGGGCATCATTTTAAACGATTTGTCATTACTATCTAGTTGCAACAAAGTTGTGTTTTTTCTTCGCGTCCCTATCGCTAATATCAGTGTCAAGATTAGATTAATGTTATCGCAATAAAAATCAGTAGTGATGCATAAAATTGCAATAATTGCAATCCTATAGTGTTAAAAACGTTCTCCCTTTAAGCGCAGCAAATCAACGGCACGCGTTTTTGACGTCAGAAGTGCGCCAGTACTGATTCGTTACTTCTGACCCCCATACACATGTTTTGGTAACCACACAACCCTCCCTCCCCTCCGCCCTCCCTCCTTTCTGATTTAAGTGAAGAAACGCACTTTTGTGAGGCCGAAGACCGGGCCAGAGTCCCGTATTTTTCCAGCGCGCATTGCTCCTTTCCGCGGGTCACGCTAACGTCTTTTGTCTTTACGCGGAGGGGCGCTTTCAATCATACTTATTTCGGCCGCTTGCTCCGGGACCGTCTCCGAGAGAGGGGCCATCTTTCACGCGTCGCGCCCCTCAGGCGCAAGAATAGCACGGCCCGCGCATAAGCGTGCCATAGCGCGTATATATACGGCCGTTTCGCCCAACGCCACGCTCGCTTCGACAGCCCACTTATAACAACGGTGGCAGAGCGCGACTCGACGATTTTCGGGCTCTCCCTGTGTGACGTGACCGGCCCGACGACGTCCTCGAAGGCATTTCTGGCTCGGATGATGGCAAATATAAAAAAAAATACAAATAAAAAAAGCACGGCTGGAGCCTTCGCCTCTTGAATTGTGCGAGTGACACTTTCCCTTCCGACTTTCATCCATCTTGAGTCGTCGCGAATCCTCGCGCTGGGTCCTCTTCGCTCGCCCGCCCGGCGACGCTATCTGCTCATCGCATTTTTGTATCGGCTTATGAAAGTGGAACAACAAAGCTGGCGCTCACTCACACCCGCTCCAGCTTCTATAGGCACCGCAGAAATTGCATGTTTGGGCTAAGCGGTTTTCGGCGACTACGTCGCGTCTGCGTGTTAACGCCTGGTGCCCGTCGTGGCAGAGGATGAAATTTTAGCTGCTCGAGCTATCCTAGCTTGAAACACTTAGATTATTTTCAATTACGAACGCTCCTCTCTTATAAAAAGGTTTGGTTTATTGGGGCTTAACGTCCCAAAGCGACTCAGGCTATGAGAGACGCCGTAGTGAAGGGCTCCGGAAATTTCCCCCACCTGGGTTTCTTTAACGTGCGCTGACATCGCACAGTACACGGGCCTCTAGAATTTCGCCTCCATCAAAATTCAGCCGCCGCGGCCGGAATCGAACCCGCGTCTTTCGGGCCAGCAGCCCAGCGCCGTAACCATCTCTTATAAAAAGGGTATATACAGTCTTTAGACTTCTCATAGGCTGTATTGCCTTGCAATACATATTTCCTTCTGTCTATTGACAAATTTTAACCGGCACCTTCCATAGTGGGTAGATTGTGACAACATAAGGTCACATGACGGAGGCGGCCCACCTGCCTCCTAGGTTGCTCTGTGGGCACCACCTGCCAGAGTCATGCGCTTACGATTTTAAGAGCGTTAGCTTTTCTTTTTCGGTTATGTTTTTCGGTTTCTTGGGGTCTGCTACCACCTGCCTTCGGCGTGAAATTTTCTAAGACCTAGGAATTCAAGATGGCGGCCCCCATAGTAAATCGATATAGCAACCCAACTGGTGATTGATTGGTGACGTCATTAGTGTATCTAATTGCTGATTGGGGACGTAACTGATTTTGTGACGTCATAATTAACTAGTCACATGACTGTTAAATCGCTCTTAACTTGGTAATGAAATAGGTATCATAAAACGAATGAAATATTTGGAATCCTCTATATGAGTAGAACAGGTTAGACACCAAAATTAACTAATTAAATTGATATTTAGTTATGGTTATGCTTATATTTAATTGCATATAATTTACTAATAAATAGCATCATGATCTAACTAATGGATATTCGTAACGGACTCGATGAGTAGGACATGTTAGACACCAATATTGTATAATTAGGTTAATATTTACATACGGTTAGGCTTAACATGGCGGCCATGTCGTCAGCACACGGCAGTTCGCAATTTCATACCTCATGGCCTTTGGGCACCTACCGCCTTGAGGTAAGAAAAACCGGCCCTCCAAAGATTACAAAAACTTTTTCTGCCCAAACTGGTCAAAAACTTCCGACCTCAAGGCGGTTGGCGTCCGCTCGCCGTAAGGTATGGAAAAGTAGCCTAATCACGTGGCAATACATCACATGGACGATAGATGGCGCTACTGAACAGCTAACGCCCGTTTCTTCAACGTCTTCCAGACGGTGGCGGCATTATTTCTCTCACAACGCCGACGTCGGCAACGCAGGCACCGGATTTTCTGGTGAACGGTGTATTTAACGTTATCGCGTTAAAGGTGTACTAAAATTCTATGACCACTAACCTACAGACTATCTCTAAACTGTCTATAGAGTTGGCATTGCCTATAAAGTAGTGTATAGTGAGTCTAGAGACTTCATAGACAAAAATCTATGGACAGTCTCCAGACTTTGTGTAAGGGCGGTTTGAAAGTCTGGCTTGACGCCTTGAGTCCTAGCGTTGGGGCAGAAAATGGGGAGTGGAGTTCAAGCTTCGCTCGAGGTGGAAACGAAACCTTGTACTGGCGCGCCTATGGGCACTTGAGAGAATTAATTTCCGCAGTGGAGCTGGCGAGACAATCCGTAGGCATCTATTGTAGTCAATTTTTAATTAAGCCCCGAGAACCCGACGTCTACCGATGGCAAAGTGTCTGCGAAAAACATGGACGCAATAAATTATTGAGCGGACGCTAAGAGCCAAGGAAAATAGGGGTGCGCTAATTAAGCGGGGCGAGACGCTGGCGCCAAGAACGCTTTACACGGGAGACGAGGAAATAAAACAAAAAAGAGAAAGAAATCGACCCGAAGACTAGGGACAAAAAAAAAGAAAACGAAACTTGTCTACGCCGTGCTGATCGTGTTTTCCCAAGGAGATCGCATGGATACAGCGGGAACGCGCCTCTCCTTCATTCGCCCAAAGCAGGACACACAGTGTCGCAACGGCTGTCGACGACAGGCGCTCCCATTCGAAGAGCGCGGCAAGCAGCTATGGAGAGGAGCTGTATCAGGGGATTAGGGATTCGGGGCGGAGCCCGAGACAGTCTCAATTGTTTCAGGTTACAAGTGGCCGCCCCTCCAAATTTCTATTCTCCTGCACCCGCGAGCTGTTTAATAGGGAGGACAGACACGATAGAGTGGTTACCTTGTTCGAACCAGGGCCGCGGTTAACAAGCAGGGTTTTCGTGTGCAGCAGTCGAACAGGCGGTTACGAAATAATCAGCTAGCATGAAAGGCACAATTGCGCAACCGGGGTAAGAGAGTATGGTTGCATGGCAGTGGGATCTGCCGAAATAAAATTAGGCGCTATGACGACAGTTCGTGTCATGGCGTGCTACCAGTGTCTTTCAATAGGAATTTCCATTGCGCTAGTGGATTTTTAATCCCTCCGTTAATTGGCGTGCAAGCTTCACCGTTCTGCAGGCTCTCAATCCACTAAGTGATTAAGTGGTACCGTAATCCTCGCCCGAGTGCTGACGACGGGAAACTTCATATATTGCTGCTGCGGTTATACCACCGCTGATTGAGCTGTTGATTCAACCAGAGAAAGACGCAACGAAAAAGCAAAAAGGAAAATTGAATCAAGCGACTTAGGTTGCAGGAATGATAAAGAGAAAAATTCGCAGAATGAGCCTTTACTTCGGTTTCGCATCGCTTGCCCCGTTGAAGCTCTCTCGGCTATTTTTTTTTTCACTGTTAACACGCAAAGCAGATTAGTTTTAGGAAATCGGTGTACTAACCTCAAAGGCATTCGCTGAGTTTAAGAGTCCATGGCGAAAGTACTGCGACGGCAAGCGGATACAGCATGCAGCCTAATTTTGCACGCCGCCCCGAAGCAAACCACGCCAATCGTAAGTCATTCACTGCATTGACGACGCTTGAAATTCCATATGTATGCACGCAGAGCTCTAAGCGAATCAAGACGTGGAATAGTTTTGATGTACAAAGTTAATAAATAAATCTCTTGGATAGTCTGTTGTGTGCAAAAAAAAAGTCATTAGGTACCTCTCGTTTGAATCTTCTCCGTCTATTTACAGTTTTCTTCCAAAACTTTCCAAAACTTTCCAAAACTGTTTACGGAATCCCTGAAGATGAAATATTTAAGGCTAATTTTATCGAATTATCACATATAGCGAATATATAATCGCCTATATTTTCTACAGTGAGGAAATTCAGCTCCTTAACATGAAAAGACGGCAGTCTTTCCACTCATTAGAGGGGAGAATGTGCTAGGGTATTATGAATGTCTGCTACGCTCCTTTCTTTTCTGAAAACAAGAAACTTTACGTTTCATTTATTTTTAAAACGCCCGCGTTGGGCGTTTCAGATACAAAGTCAGCACTGCTCTCTGCAGTTACTAGCGCTAATCCCTAGATAAAAGGCCGATTTGCGGCATCTATATACTTTTATCATGCTACAATTATTTTGCGTTGCTCTCTTTCGCACGCAATATTGAAGGGCGCGTCTATTTGACTTGCACACAGTGTCAAAGCTTCTGTGATATAAATGTGGCCACACATTTTCACTATTTTCACGAGCTTATTTCAAAAGAAAAGCGCTTTCCTTGGAGGCGTTAGGTTGTTCTAAAGCTATGTGAACTGTGACGCGCCTTAAGATATATCATTTTAAAGAATCAAGATGTATGCAGGGCTGTTAATTAAAAATATCTCCAAAATTCATTATTATTGCTTAGTCGGCAATGACAATTTCTTCTGTGCGCCCTCGTCATTACTTATTTTTTATTTTTATGATTTCGCTTATTACCTTCCACCATAGAAATAGAAATGCCGCCCACGGTGCGTTATTATGGCAGTTAAAAAGAACAAACTTTCAATTTTTGCTGGGTTTATTATATACGTTTCATACGTAGCGAAACACAAGAAGAGATTACAAGAAAAAGTTGTATCCTTATTTTTTTTTCAGAGCTCGCTGTTCTTCCCTGTGACGCTTTTTGTACTCGAACAAACCTGGACCACACGAAAGTATCTTTCCTCACATTGTGTAGGTAACATTTTCTCACCAGCTGCGCTTTACGCAGCCTCGGTTGTCATTCCCAGTTTTCTCTTCCATTGGTGGCACTATTAAAAAGAAAAAAGCATGTAGAGGGAGAAGATTGTAAGAAAAGCTTTTTGTAAAAGACTGATTCTGCTTTTTTGTTGTTGTTTTGCACCGACAGCTATTAAGGGCACATATCCCTGTTCTGCGGCGTCTTCCGCTAAACACGACGGGGGAAACGAGGCGCAGATGGCACTGGGATGGGGATAGATGGCAGTTTGGAGCGTCCCCCTTGAAACGTACGCTGGCAGTTGCCACCATGCTCGGCTTTTTTTTTTTTTGCTGATATTTCGTATAGGAGTATAGACACCTAACTTTTCGGTGTGTGTTCTCCGTTTTGCAATGAAGTGTAATGCATTATCATGCATGCATTATTGCGCGGTATTCTCCCACTACCGCTAAATAATTTATAACTGAATTCCTTTCTCGTGCTGTTTCTGTTTCAACAGCCGAATGACCACTGTGACGTCAATGTGCGCTCATAGGTCATGCGAGGCATAAAAATCTGCAATATGGTTTATGTTTTATGGTTTATGGGCATTTAACTTATCAAAGTGACTCAGGCTATGAGGGACGCCGTAGTGAAGGGCTCCGGAAATTTCTACCACCGTCTTTAACGTTCTTTAACGTGCATTGACATGGAGGCTCAGTGGTTATGGCGCTTGGCTGCTGACCCAAAACAAGTGGGTTCGATCCCGGCCGCGGCGATCGAAACTTGATGAAGGAAAAATTCTAGTGGCCCGTGCACTGTGCAATGTCAGTGCACGTTCAAGAAAACTGTGATATATTCGCTGCTTCGTCGTTTTAATCCACTACAATGCTAAAGCCAGCCTACCTGAAGAACCAAAATGACAATGAATGTAGACGCAACGACCTTATCGCAGTTTTTTCATGCGTCAAGTCACCTATAACCGCACGCGGGCGTCATAGTCATCGTTCGGTTGTTGAAGCTGAAACCGAAAGAGCATGACAGAAAGATTTGCTCTGAGATTGCTACCATTACCGTGCTTGTCCAATCGCATTTGTCGTATGGTTGTGGTCGTAGTTACGGTAGTTAGTTTAATTGTCGTAAGTCGGTGCTAAAACACTATAATAGCTGTCGCTGACCCTCGCGTTACACAGACGTAGTATCACAGTAAGTTTTTTTCCTGCATGTGAAACTGGGAATGCTCACGCGTGCCATGTCCGTTTCAATTGTTTTCGTCTTATCTGCTCTGGAGAAGCACTGAAGTCCCCTACAGTGACGTGATTCTAAAACAGAACAAAATTTAAAAAATAAACACTGCTATTAAAAACAGCCAGAAGTCCGCAAGGTGCCGCATTGCTCGGATTACACAATGCAGAAGCAAACTGAATAAACTGTGATTTTTTGCTCTAGTAACGATGAAACATCCATCAAAATTACTGCACATATAATTAAGTCCTATGATTAGCTTAATGTATGGGTAACAAGAAAAACTTCCAAGCCGCTGAGGAACTGTGTGTGGCGGCCATTTATGTGGGCGGAGCTTCACTTCACACTCATGTTGTGCCCGACTATACAGGTGCCACAGACTGCCTACAAACGGACAAGATGGCCTATCACACACTTGAGGGACAAATCCGATAATCTGTTTGCAATGAGAACGCATTCGCCAACCGCTGCGCGAATTCGACTCAGTTACGAAATATGAAAATTTGAAAGACGGAGGTGCTCCGACAAGACAAAAAGATGTTAGGGTTTCAACCTAGTCAAACCGAGCAGACATGCAAAAGCGAGTATATAGCCTGATGGGCTCACGGTTTTGCTTTGCTGGGTCGTCGACACGCCTGGCGATAATATTGGACTCAGGTTAAGCTTGGATCGAGGCTTACTGATCTCATCTGTTCGCGCCACAGATGGAAGTTGACGGACACGACGATGTACAATGCACAGCGCGAAAGCGTGTTGCATTTTAACAAGACATGATCGGCTGCGGCGATAGCATAGTTCTCTGGTGCACTTGTCAGCGAACCTGATCTGTTGGCGCCGCCACGAGTTCGAATACCACTCAAAGCAATATTCATGATCACATCCTGTGGGACTGCAAAATAGAGCCACCTCCGGGTGATCTAGTTACCGCTCCTTCTCTCGAGCGGTGGGAGACCGTGCTGGCTAGCTCTAACCGCAGAACGCAAGTTTTGGCGGTGTAGTGGGCTGACAGAGTCGTCGAGGGCTGCGTACTCTCGAGCACTTAACGCGACCTCTTACCAAGCTCTTTCCGGCGAATAAAATGTTTTACAATCAATCAATATTTATTTATTTATTTCACACACAAGAAACTGAACATATTGTCGCTGTTCTGAAAGCGATTCTATATCCTTTATTTTGAATTTATGATTTTCCAGCTCTTCCAACTTCGTACTCGCCGCGGTGGCTCAGTGGTTAAGGCACTCGTCTACTCAGCCTGGAGTATTCGGGTTCGAACCCTACCGTAGCGGCTGTGTTTCGATGGAGGCAGAACGCAAAAGGCGCCCGTGTGCTGTGTGATGTCAGTGCACGTTAAAGATCCCCAGGTGGTCGAAATAATTCCGGAGACCTCCACTGCAGCATCTCTTTCTTCTTTCACTCCCACCTTCCTCCCTTCCCTTACGGCGCGGTTCAGAAGTGCACCGAGATATGGGAGACAGATACTGCCTCATTTCCTTTCTTAAAAAACCAATCTACCAATTTACCAGCTTCGTTACACTGTGCAAAACGTCCCCTAGTTGTATAGCGCGCGGAGCCCATGTAGTATAGCCATGTAATTGTGGCAAGGTAGGGCAAACAGAGATCGAAACCAACAGCAAGTCTTAGAACAGGTAAAGACACAGCCATTGACACAGCACGCTTCTTTAGATGAACGAAATGTATTGTTGAAGACATGAAAGAAAAGAAACCAAGATGTTCAAGAAAAGTTACAAAAAGGGTCGATACGCTCGTTGAGATCTTTTAGTGTGCTCAACACAGAAGAAGCTGAATATTCTCGAGCGGTCACCTGCAGTGACTGCCGGCACTTCTCTTTTTTGAGGATGCTGTGCCTGCGAGATAAGCTATGACTTTCCCCAAAGCATCATCCTAACTTCCTCACCCAGCACTTCATTCATAACTCAGTTCTCTTTCCCTTTCCCTTTATATATTCCCTATTCCGCTTCCCGCAGCGCAGGACAGCACAGAGGTTCCTTAACCTTCCCATCTTGCCTTCCCTCTCTCCTTGAGAGAGACGACTGGCGTGTGTTTTCATTTTCTCCACTTACCCGGGTTATTGCCAATGCAAACAGCATCTCACTCTCTGCTAGCTGCCCATCGCGCAAACCAAGATAAAGGGTCTCTGCACCACGGCGCCCCTTTTCGAAGACGATGCCGGCCAGTCTCGGATTCATACCGCCGCCCCGCGAGATCCGGCGGGATTACGGCCGGCGGGACGCGGCGCAAAAAGGCGCCGGGGATGGGGAGAGCCCGCACCGCTTCTCGGCTCGCTGCTCGGCTGCCCCGAGCGATGCGTGCAGGCGCGCGCTCTCGCAGGAGAGCAGAGGCGGAGAGAGAAAGAGGGAGGGGGCTCTGTCCGGCGGACCGCGAAGACGGCCCGCGATTACGCACCGCGCGCCGGCCAAGCATGGACGGAATTGTGACACGCGCCGTCACCCCGGGCTCGTTTTCGGTCTCCCCTGCTACCCTCCCCTGCACCTCGTCCTTTCTTTCCCCCGTCCATCTGGTTGCGCGCGGAGACGACTTCATCTGCTGGCGACAGCGAAATGCCTGCACTCTTTCTCGCGGAGCCTGGAAGAACTCAGTGCCTCCCTCTCTTCTCGCGCTGTTCGGCGAGGTGAAGACAGGTGCGGCTGCGACGTCTGTGACCAGGATAAAGGGGTTTAACGTACAAATAGTCTTTCCTTATATATATATATATATATGTATATATATAGCACAAAAAGATAAACGCACTTGGTTGCTAGAGGTAAAATGCGAAATTGAGAAACGCTTCATTTAAGTAAACATTATTGGGAGTCGACGTGTGTGCGTGTGTGTGTGCGTGTGTGTGTGCGTGCGTGTGTGCGTGTGTGTGTGTGTGCGTGCGTGTGTGTGTGTGTGTGTGTGTGTGTGTGTGTGTGTGTGTGTGTGTGTGTGTGTGTGTGTGTGTGTGTGTGTGTGTGTGTGTGTGTGTGTGTGTGTGTGTGTGTGTGATATAAAGAGAGGAGCTAACAGCGACAGAAACAACGGAGCACAGGGGATTATTTTATTTATTTATTTTGTGGTGTTGATCAAAGGAGAATATTACTGAATATGTTATCGCTTAAAGATCATTAGAAAAGCAGCTGAACTTAAAAAGATGCCGTTTGGCCGCCCGTCAATTAACCATCTTAGGTCATGTTGTCTCTAAGCAGGGTGTTAGTCCCCACCCAGCGAAGGTTCGTGCTGTGGTTGACTTTCCCAAACCTACCTCCATCAAAGACCTGCGCAGCTTCCTGGGTTTGTGCTCGTATTTCCGCCGGTTTATTCGCAACTTTCCGTCCACTGCTGCGCCTTTGACCCAACTGCTGTCTGGAAGTGCGGATTTATCACTGGTCCCCAGCGTGCGAAGACACATGCAACACCTTGCGCCGCCTCCTCACAGCGCCGCCCATTCTGCGCCATTTTGACTCGGCCGCTCCTACCGAAGTTCACACGGTCGCCAGCGGTGTTGGCCTCGGCGCTGTCCTCGCCCAACGAAAACCCGGCTTTGATGAATACGTCGTTGCCTACGCTAGCCGCACACTCACACCAGCAGAACGCAATTACTCTGTAACTAAAAAAGAGTGTTTGGCGATTGTATGGGCCCTCGCGAAGTTTCGACCGTACATCTACGGGCGCCCTTTCGACGTTGTGACCGACCGCCATGCGCTCTGTTGGCTTTGCAACCTGAAGGACCCCTCCGGCCGCCTCGCTAGGTGGGCCCTTCGCTTGCAAGAATATGATATCCGCGTCGTGCATCGCGCCGGCTGCAAGCATCAAGACGCCGATGCACTGTCACGCTGCCCCCTCCCAGCCGAGCTCGCCAGCTCCACCTCCGGAGCTTCTCTGCCCTTGCTTCGCATCAGTGGCATGCCTTCGACGCTGCGCATGGATCCATGGATCGCTTCCCTTCTCGACTTTCTCGCCAACCCAATGGCTGCTTCACCGTCACGTGCGCTCCGCCGCCAAGCTGCCCATTTTGCGATTCGTGACAACCTACTTTATCGCCGCAACTACAGCTCCGAAGGCCGCAAATGGCTGCTCGTTATTCGCCGTCACTTACGCTCGGATATATGTGCATATTTCCATGCTGCCCCCTACAGCGGTCACGTGGGCGTTTTCAAGACACATACCCGCATACGGCTGCGCTACTACTGGCGCGGAATGTACACCATCATCATGAAGTACGTGCGCTCATTACTCCCCTGTCAACGTCGCAAGACATCTCCCCATCGTTCGCGGCAGAGCTGCAACAGTTACCATGCCCTCCACGCCCATTCGACCGCGTTGGCATTGATTTATACGGTCCGCTTCTATACACTGCTGCCGGCAACCGTTGGGCTATTGTGGCGGTGGATCACCTCACACGATATGCCGAAACTGCTGCCCTTCCGGCTCCCACAGAGACGGACGTCGCCTCCTTCATTTTGCACCCATTCATTCTTCGTCACGGTGCACCTCGTGAACTGCTCAGGGACCGAGGCCCCGTGTTCTTATCTGAGGTGATAAAAGCGCTTCTCAACGAGTGCAACATGATTCACCGAACCAAAACCGCCTACCATCCGCAGACAAATGGCCTCGCTGAACGATTTAACCGCACCCTCGGTGACATGCTGTCCAAGTACGTCACTTCTGACCACACGAATTTGGATCTCGTCCTTCCGTACGTCACTTATGCGTACAATACCGCTACGCAGTCCACCACCGGCTTCTCTCCTTTCTTCCTACTTTACGGCCGCCAACCCTCTGCTACTATCGACACAATTCTCCCTTACCACCCTGATGAATCCGAATATAGGCCTGTTCCCGAAGCTGCGCAACACGCCGAAGCCTTCCGCCAAATCGCCCGCCCACTCACGACTGACACCCAGTATCGCCAGCGCTCCTGTCTCGACCAAGACCAAACCTCGCCGAACTACTCTTCTGGCGCCCTTGTGTAGCTCTGGATCCCTGCAGGAACTCCCGGCCTTTCCTCAAAATTTCTAGCCAAGTACCATGGTCCCTACCGTGTACTGGAGCGCACCTCTCCGGTTAATTATGTCGTGGAACCCCTCACGCCGTCTCCTGACCTCCCCCGCTGCGGGCGGGAGACCGTTCATGCCCAACGCATCAAGCCATACTACGACCCCGCCGTCTTGCCGTCACCCTAAGTCGCCAAGATGGCTCGTCTTGCCCTCGGGACGATTGTAAGGATAAAGAAGAAGAGGATGCGTCCGATGACTGAAAAGACGAAGACGAGGTGGCAGTGTTCTCGCGAGTTTTGCCAGCGCTACGCTTGCGTGTGCTTCGCCGACCTGATCCCGGACTGTTGCCGTCGCCGTTCCAGTTGCCCCAGTACCTCGTAATAAAACCCCCGTTACAATATATATATATATATATATATATATATATATATATATATATATATATATATATATATATATATATATATATATATATATATATATATAGAAGAAGGGGTCACAACCTTGCAATTATCTTAATTTAATACCGATAGTTTCGGACGGAGGACCGTCCTTCCTCAGGGATTTCTTGTGTATACCCTGAGGAAGGACGGTCCTCCGTCCGAAACTGTCGGTATTAAATTAAGATAATTGCAAGGTTGTGACCCCTTCTTCTACAAGTCTTCCTGGCCCATTGAACGTCAAGACCTCCTGCAACTATATATATATATATATATATATATATATATACATATATAACAAAAAGGCTCTACATCATAGCGAATTTTTAAAAGAAACGTGATTCTGCCACGACTGCACATAGCATGAGTCTTCCGTAACGTCCTTGTACTAGATTGTAGCCGTATGGATGCATTATGGTAGATGCTAATGAGTAGTTATTCCCGTTTTATAAATCTGTTATATCCTAACTGGGCAAAAAAAGAAAAACCAGGAAAAACTTTTTCGCACCCCCTTGCGGCTAACTTCTCTGCAGTCACGTGGAGTGAATATTCGCCTTCATTAATTATACCTAAGTGAAAACGTAGTGGTTTTGCTTATCGCTTGAGATATAATTAATTTTTCATTTACCCTAGGACGACTAGCTTCAGGGTGGTCTTAGTTAAGAGCTAGCACTTAAATTTTCATTTAGGCAGCATAAACGGCCCTCTAACTTAAGCGATTTTAATAATTAAGTACTAATAGAAATGCGACGTCGAAGCTAGCCTGTCCTCGGCTCTTCATTCAGCCCGGAAAATAACCCGGAGGGACATTATTATTGACGACACACCGACGCTCCCGTACAGAGAGCTAGCTTAAAAACCTCTCTGCTGCTTCTTTCTCGAAGCTGCGGGGAGCAGCTGCTTTATTTTGCGCTCGTTATTCCATAAGCACGTCCATGTGCAAGCAAGCAGCGAAAAGCTACAAGCGGAAAACGCGAAAGAGATGTGCTCGAGTTGTCTCTGCGGCCCAGAATAGTTCGAGTGCCTGTTCATTCATTTGCTTCTGAAATACCGATTTTGTTTCACATGTGCAACCGAAGCAAAAAAAAAAATAATAAAGTGCACCACATAATCCGTGCTTACTGTCATATTCTATCCGAACAGCGTCGAGGAGAAAACAAAGCCGAAAGCAGTGCTTATGTGAGAGCCGCATTGGGCGTGGAGAAAGCGACTGCGAGGCACTCGTCACAGGGACGTAAATCTTTCCCGAACGAGACTGGCAACAAAGGGGAGCTCGAAAGGAATGGGAGAGGGTGAGAGGAGGATGGCGAGGAAAGGGGAATCCCGGCGCCGGAGGTCCCGCTTTAAAACCCGACGCGGGCGCTGGGCTGTGAACGCCGTCGAGTTGCTAGTTGACGCCACCCCGGCAGACGGGAAACAAGACGCTTGCCGCGCTTTCGGCGTGACCGCTTTTCAGGGAACAGAGCGCGAGCTGGGAAGGCGCGCGAACCGTGAAGCTTTGCGGTCTGGTTCCCCGTCGTTTCGAATTGCGCCTCCGTGAAGAACAGGCGGGAAATTGTGCCGTCGCCGACAATATCGTCCCGCTCGTTAAACAGCCACGTTTCTTGATGCGAAGAAGCTAACTCGACACTCTAGAAAGGTTACTGCGCACAGTGCGGGCTACGCTATTCGAGAGCTTAGTTTTTAAGCTTTCCTAAAATGTTATCATTACTTAAAACCAGTTCCTAGCGTGAACTGATGATTGCTTAATTTCGGCAACTGAAGAGGGCTACTGCTTAAATGATGAAAGTTAGTGTCCCCAGCAGTTGAGAGGCCTTTCCGTCTGGACGCAACGATGGGATCGACAGGTTTCGAACAGTTCTTTTCCTTAAGTTATGTTCTGTCCGCAGGCCGCAAATACTAGCAAAGTACATACCTGCGGTCAGTAATCCCTACAAGGCTACTGGAGCCAACACTGAGCGGATAAAAAAAATTGGCAGAGACTTAGCTTGGTTAAGCCTAGTGTATTGCGAAAGCAAACACCCAGATCAAGACATGTTGAACGCATTCGCCTGGCTGCATAATATGAACGCCGTTTAGCTAAACGTTGTTCCCGCTCTTCATCCGTTTCTTCAGCACGCCGCCGCTTCTTAGCTGCAGCACACCGTTGCAGCTTCACCTTATACACATCATCCGACATATCGTGGAGGATTCGCTGGGACGACTGCGACGAGCCGAGTTGGGGGGGCCGCTTTTCCACAGCTGGCATGACGTCACATACAGCGAGCGCCCCTCGCGGCAGCGGCTCGCAGCTGCGGCATGGAGAATTCGCTGGGACGATCGCGACGAGCCGAGTTGGGGCCCCGCTTTTCCACAGCTGGTATGACGTCACGCATAGGTCACGCTGAAGGTCAATGGTGGATTCTCTGGGACGACGGCCAAGAGCGGGAACCTCGAGCAGTATTGCTTTCGCAATAAAAAAATACTAGCTGGAATAGAACCAAATAGCTTCTGTCACAGGCTGTATTTAACGCGTTTATTGCGGGAATTCTCAGCGTTCGCTTTGGGGTTGCAGGCCATGCCTCAAATGATTGTAAGGATGGTTTGTGCAGGGCCTGCACAGTTAAACTCATTTGTACACAAACGCTGCGCATTCACAGTTTCTTTATCGGTGTCCTTCCGCAATTTCGGAAAGAGTTTGGCCACCTCAAGATTTCAAAGTGCTATTTAAGCCTCAATGAATAAAAATAAAGCCAGGCAAAATATGTTGAATCACACACGTTTGGATACTCTGTCCTGAGCGAAGATGGCATGGATATGGAATGGTATAAAACAGAGAACCAAAACGAGGAAATTTCAAAGAATTTTTGTCGCATCGTGCCCTTTGCAGCAAGCCTAAATAAGCAAGCGCTATCGTGCTGTACAGCCTTTGTAAGGCTTGCGATTTCATTTATCTATTTGTGTTGCTTTTCCGACAGTCGGGAATTCTTGCCTCCATAAAAGCGCCAGCTTTCCTAGTGTCACACTGATATTCAAAATCACACCATGATCTCCCTATTATTCGATGATTATTATTATTCGATGTCGATGTCGACCATGAAAAACCTACACTGTATCACATCACATGGGCATGTCAAAAAATGTGATTACCAGAAGAATTCTCCGGTTTGCTTGATTTTCTGCCGCCGAAGTTTAGATTTCTTTTTGTGATTCGCTCTGTTTGCGGGTCTTAGATTCTCGGAAATTTTTCTCGATCCTTTAAACTACGTAAATTTTCCCAGCAGCCTACGCGAGACAGTATCTGTTGGAGCTATGTTCTAGCACGGAAATTGTATTATGGACTCTCTCCTGTCGTGTCGGGCCCATACTGGATACGCCACGACATGATGTCTGTCACATCTCCTTACCATAGCTGGCGCTATCGAAACTGAAAGAGGTCTCTGCGAACCCGACCAACCGAAGCTGTTCGTCATTTTACAGTTGCCTGAGCAAATACTTACTTTTTAGCAGCCGTTAGTCGTATCTGTCGCATATGCGCAAAAAAAATAGGGGAAGAGGGGGGGGGGGGGGGGGGAGAAGCAAAGGAGACTTGCTACTCGTACATACTAAACTCCAAAAGTGGTTGCGTTCACAGGTAACGTCTTCTATTCGATAGTGAATGTGCCAAACGGCCAATAAGCCTTACAATGTAGGATATACCCTGCCTTTTTCACGTTGTCACTACGATTTGAATTCGTATATCACGTCCACCGCTTGCGAAGGCGAGCTCCCAAAGAACTTTCAAAGCGCGATCGAAGCACCGTGAGTAAAAATGCATAAATTAAACACCACCGTTGAATGGGTTTAGTTTAAAGCGAACTCCGATGCTTTCTTTACATGCACACGTGTTTGAAATGTCTCTGCTAGCATGCTACTCCCGTGCCTGCCTCCGGCCTTAATTTATTACGTATTTGCTTCGAAACAAGTGGCTCGCATTTTTATCGCGTTTCCTCAGAGCAAGGAAACGTTCGATGAAGCAAGGCAGAAAAATGCAAGAGGATCTCCAGATGCGGCTAGTGCTTATCAAACTGCAGCATTCAGAGTCTTAACTGAACCTTTTCAAACAAACTGCGAAATGTTATATGTTATTAAAAGCATACACCCGGTTGTGTTCGGCATTTGAGGCGCTTTCATTAAGTTAATGAGGGAATTAAACGGGAGCCCCACAGATTGCTTTGTCAAAAACACGCTTGTTCGCAGACTCCGAAGAAAATATGGGGTAAAGAATAGAAAACTATATTCGCACCCACTGCAGTTCGCAGTCATGCTGAGCACGCTATTAAGAGCAAAGGCATCCTCAGGCTTACTCTCGAGTAGCGTCTTCTCATTGCAGAGCGCATGCTATCTTTTAAGAGACGGAAATTTTAAGCCCTATGGCCAGTAATTAACCTGCGGCGTTCTGAAGATCATAGCGCAATACCACACTTTTCATTGCACATGAGTTTTCGTACAGGATTTCTTGGTTGTGGTTTTCGTTTCCGCCGTCGCTGCTCGAAGTGTGTGCTTCTGTAATTCCATGGGTATAGGAAGTGAAGCGCGCTCTCTTGAAGGATGCTGAACATAATCACGCTGCTCATGGTGTTTCCAATGAAGCCACTCGTAGCAGATGAAACAGCTGCTTTATATCCACTAACGGGAATATATAAACGCGATGACGTCGACCATTATCCTTATTGATTTTTTTTTTACATAAGCCGAGCTCCTGGTTTTTATGCGAGCCACGTACTGTACAAACGCACGCGCCTGTGCCCGCCGCTCTGCCGCCAGTGGTTAAAAAGCCGTCGTTGCTATAGCAACGTGTTGCCGCTGTATGTTGAAACGGTAACGCATAAAGAAATGCCAAAAGACCTGTTGCTCATCAATGGGAAGGAAGGAAGGAAGGAAGGAAGGAAGGAAGGAAGGAAGGAAGGAAGGAAGGAAGGAAGGAAGGAAGGAAGGAAGGAAGGAAGGAAGGAAGGAAGGAAGGAAGGAAGGAAGGAAGGAAGGAAGGAAGGAAGGAAGGAAGGAAGGAAGGAAGGAAGGAAGGAAGGAAGGAAGGAAGGAAGGAAGGAAGGAAGGAAGGAAGGAAGGAAGGAAGGAAGGAAGGAAGGAAGGAAGGAAGGAAGGAAGGAAGGAAGGAAGGAAGGAAGGAAGGAAGGAAGGAAGGAAGGAAGGAAGGAAGGAAGGAAGGAAGGAAGGAAGGAAGGAAGGAAGGAAGGAAGGAAGGAAGGAAGGAAGGAAGGAAGGAAGGAAGGAAGGAAGGAAGGAAGGAAGGAAGGAAGGAAGGAAGGAAGGAAGGAAGGAAGGAAGGAAGGAAGGAAGGAAGGAAGGAAGGAAGGAAGGAAGGAAGGAAGGAAGGAAGGAAGGAAGGAAGGAAGGAAGGAAGGAAGGAAGGAAGGAAGGAAGGAAGGAAGGAAGGAAGGAAGGAAGGAAGGAAGGAAGGAAGGAAGGAAGGAAGGAAGGAAGGAAGGAAGGAAGGAAGGAAGGAAGGAAGGAAGGAAGGAAGGAAGGAAGGAAGGAAGGAAGGAAGGAAGGAAGGAAGGAAGGAAGGAAGGAAGGAAGGAAGGAAGGAAGGAAGGAAGGAAGGAAGGAAGGAAGGAAGGAAGGAAGGAAGGAAGGAAGGAAGGAAGGAAGGAAGGAAGGAAGGAAGGAAGGAAGGAAGGAAGGAAGGAAGGAAGGAAGGAAGGAAGGAAGGAAGGAAGGAAGGAAGGAAGGAAGGAAGGAAGGAAGGAAGGAAGGAAGGAAGGAAGGAAGGAAGGAAGGAAGGAAGGAAGGAAGGAAGGAAGGAAGGAAGGAAGGAAGGAAGGAAGGAAGGAAGGAAGGAAGGAAGGAAGGAAGGAAGGTCAATGAGTAATTACTCCCTTATTACAAATTCTACTCCACCTTGGGGGATTCTCCTAAACATTTGGTCAGTATCAGATATTACAGCAAACCGGTCTTATCAAATGTCACTACAATCGGGGAGCGCATATAAGACGGTGCTCGACAAAAGACTATGCGCAGGAGCGCTTTCGAACGCTCTTGACAAGGGAAGACGTTTACTGTTGTGGTGCGATCGAAGGCGCCACAAAAATACAGTTCGGCGTTGGGGGATTTAGCTTTTACTTACACTTGAGCAGAGGGCTGCGCTATCACTTGCTGGGCGTTTCCTACTGTCCCTATTATTAGCGTTTCGTTACAAGCTCTCATCATGCTCCCTCAAACATGCCACCAAACTCTATCCTGAATTTCCCTTTCATCTGTAAGAAAAAATTGAGGGGCACTTTGGCTCTCTAAAGTGCTGCAAGGCGAAAGCCTTTCCTTGCGCACTGGTTTGCAATGATGTCTTTAATTTTTTTTTAGTTTTTAAAATTTTTATTTATTATTTTTAGCTTTTATTTGTTTTATTTTTTCTTAATTTTTTATTCCTTTACATTTTCTCTTGAGATAAGAAGAAAAAATATTCGACGAGAATTTCTTTCCTTGCTCATAAATAACAAACTGGCTCTTGATCCTGCACCCTATTTATCGTTTTTAGCTACACGCATCACACGTCACCATCATCCCGGTTCACTTACCCCGTACTTTGCTAGAACTGACACTTTTAAATTTTTTTTCCCGCGTACCATCAGTGAGTGGAATTCCCTGACATGATAAAATGTAAGCGCATAGTCATCCTGCATGCCTTTTTTATTTTTATTTTTAGTTTTTCTTTCTATTTTACTTGTTATTTCTTTTTATTTTACTTGTTACTCGTGTATCTGTGTTATCTTGTTCTGCTTGGATCTGTAAGACGATCTGCAGTATGAAATAAATAAATAAAAATAAAAAATTTAAAATTTTTGTTCTCCAGTTTTTCGGTCAGGGAAGGGAGGGAGATGGGTGTGAATGAAGACACCGTATTCACTAGACGCGCCTTACATCATTCCAAACCATCGAGCTAGCATGGCGGAGTGGAAACCCTGGAGACCCTCCGGAGACCCTGGTTCGATTCCCCAACTTGACCAATTTCGTACTCGGTTTTATTAATTCATTTCTTTATTTTACCTGGAGCATCACTACACAATCCCTTTAATTGGCTGTTGGTTACTAGCCAAAGTACAATTGGCCCCGTTTGATGTTTGCGCACTGTGACGTAACGACCATTTCGACCAATTGAAACGCGTGACATTTCTGTCGACAACTCTGCTTACAACGATGAGGCATTAAAGGCTTCCGCCTTAAAACTGCCAGTTCACAATAAGCCCTTCGCTAGTGTGCTGATATTCTCTCCATTCTTAGTCTACCATGAGCGCCTTCCGGAAAACAGGGAAGAAGCGTGAAGGATAGCCAGCTGGGACACCTTGAAGCCTTCTCTGAGGGTGAAGGAAATCCTCGTCGGCAAAGATTTTAATATTTCGCTTTGTCATGCGATTCATTGACCAGACTTTATTTCTTCACCCCTTCGATAACTATGCCAGGGAGAGAGAGAGAGAGCCCACTTTAAATGTGGGGGAACACGAAGAGGTCGACAGCGGAAAACATGATCTCGGTTTGTTACTTGGGGCCTTCAAGGAGATGACTTCAATAGCAGAAACAAAATAAACGTCTCGATTGAAGCTAAACCCTCCAGGCTAAATGGCTGTCAGTGGGTGAACGCGTCCTAGAATCGCGAGGTCTGTTCCTCTGAATACGTTCCTTGGTTTGTGAGAAAAATGTCTTTTGTGTTGTATACACAAACATAGAAGCGATATCTTCTCTGAAGCGCAACAATTTGCAGCAAGACTGACGGACTGATGCTGATGTGGGACATCGAGGCACACTGCAATGTTGGTTGTACAGCGTCAAAGCCAGCGTTAGTTTGGAAAGGTCCAAGGAAGGAATCACCCGCGATGAATAGACTTCTTGCATGCTATATCAGGGCAATGAAGTCACAGGCCTATCGGGCGCATTCTCTTCATGGCTGACCTTTGTGCTCTGTTTCAGGTCGTGTTGAAGGACTTTGAAGTTATCAGGCTATTTTTTTGTGTTTCTTGTGAAATCAACCGCTACCAGGTGATCGAGCTTGGCGCACACACGCACACAAACACACCCATATGACAAGGACCTCTCAGGAAGAAGAGCAAAGCAGGAAACACCAAATAAACTCTGATAAGAGTAACATCGTTGAACGGCCCCACAAATGCCTCACAGATGCTTCGAGTGGCGTGCACATGTATAACCTCCGGGGTGGCTACGTGGTTGTGATTCGGCTGCTCACCTGACTGGAGGCCCGCGTTCTTCGCAATATCAGTGCGCGGTAAAGAACCATAGGTGGTCCAAATTATCCGGAGCCCTCCACTAAAGCGTCCTTCATAGCTTGTGTCACTTTAGGACGTTATAAAATACCATAATTGAAAATGAAACCGATGTGCACATGAAGGGCTTTAATTAAAGGACGTGTTTCAATCAATAAATAAGAGAGACGCATCAAGCGCCTTCGGGCTTACCTGTATCCTTTTTTTTTTCCTGCCTCCATTCTTTCTGTTAAAGTTTAAATCTAGGTTCAGCTGTTAATGCACAGCTACTCAGCTACACAGCTAAACAGCTACTCAGCTTTTCTTGCTTCATAGTCCTAATCTAACCCGCCTTATAGAAACAAAAATGACTTGATATCCTAGCTCAAAGAAAGAATAAGCAGATTTAATCTTGACAGGTTATTCGCCGGTGATATTCAGGGATACTTATTTGTGGATGGCGATAACTGCGAGGTATTGCGGCAGAGGCCAGACAGTCGTGTGCAGCAATGAAGTTAGAAAATCCGCAGAGCATAATTAAGGTAGTCACGGCAAGCGCGGCAGGGGGCATAATCGGCATAACTTCCTACGGCAGTAGAGTCTAAACCTGCGGATAAAGATGGAAACGATAGGCAGCTAAACATAACATACACGACACATGTGGTTCTTTCTGAGCGCTGTTCAGTACGCAATTATAATTTCAATGCCGCTGCTAAGCCATTTGAACGAGAGGCTGTTTTGTTCCGAATGCATGAAGAACGCCGGCATGAAGTCGCCGACATGAGACGCATGCAGAGCCTTGCCAAAAAGTGAACACACGCACGCACACTAACTCGCACCCACGAGCGAGACAGTCACCAAGAAGCGAGGCAAAATTATTCGGCCGTCGCATAAGGGGCGCCGTAAAGCAGCGCGGTTCGTGAAGCGGAGCACGTCAGTTCCGGGCGGCCGCAAACAAGTCGCTAATTAATCTCTCATTCATGCGACCCAATCAGGACACCCATCAACGCGCGGCCCCGCGCTACATTCGCATTAACGCGGCTGCTGCTGCTTCTGTCTGCCCCCGCTGGCCGGAGCCGCCAAAGCGCAAAACGGCGCCGCCGCTCGCGCGCTTCTTCTGCGCTCGTGAATACATTATGGCCTCCACCCCCCCCCCCCCCCCCACCCCCCCCCTCACCTCTTCCCCTCTGCTTGTGCGCTCTGTCTTTTGTTCATTCCTGACCTCGTTGGCTCCTTCGCGCACTTTGCCGGCTCCTATGGGCAGTTTTTTTCTTTGTTTTTTTGTTTTTTTTTTTCAGGTGGTAGGGAAAGGAAGCAAGCGGAAGGAGAGGAGCACGAGGATGGTTTCAAAGCTCCGACGGCGTCGTATTTTTCTTTCGCTCGTACGCGTCCCGAGACATGCCATCCTCGCGGTGCATAAATGTAGGAAGATGGCACCGAACAGCTTGCCTGCTTTGTGTGGCAAGGGAATAAAAGTGGTCGTTGCCTTAATTTTTTCTTTCCTGCGAAGCCCATACAGGCATGGACCCAAACTCAAGCACCTACAAAACGAAAAGGCTGGTCGGCTTAGATTAGAGCGTTGGTTTTTGGAATACAAGAATTCGTGGCAGTCTCTCATGTGAAAGCTAAATGAGAGATGCGAGCTTTATTCACACTGCAAAATGTTGGGTGCAACAGTTAACTGTTGAAGCTAGTTGTCGAAGTAAATATTTACTGCATTCAATGAACATCATTAAAAACTGTAAATTTTTCCTCTAAAACAGACTCCTAACGACCCTTCTTTCTCCGATGCGTCGAAGTTCTGGTGGCCAATGCTCAGTGCGCCAGTTATCGTGCCCAAGTCCATTCGTCCCATCTGTCCCCTTGACCCTTCTTTGAATTATTCACTTGGCATCCAGGCGCCGCACAATATCTGCTCTCCAACAAAATTATCCTGATCTCGCCATCTCTCCTTTTCATTCCTCATCAAACAACCACTACTGTTGCCACTACTGTCTGAGGAAGACAGTACCGAAGACAAGATACCTTAATTATTCTTTAGAAACTGACGGTTTCAAGAAGATAACGTGAAAAATAAAAGCGATAGGATGTCAGCCTTTGCCGAGGGGACTTTCGAAAGGGAAATAAAGTTAATCATCATCGTCAGCCTATCTACGCCCGCTCCAGGATAGCTCTGTCCTGTATCTCTCCAGTTACGCCCGCCTTATCTCCTCAAACTACCTAATGTAATCAACCAAACTGAGTTTGTGCCGCCCTCTACAACGCTCTCCTTCTCATAGAATCTAGTCCGTTACCCCAAGGGACGTTGATTATCTTAACTTCACACTGCGTGCCCATTTCTTCTCCGCTATTTTGACTAGGATGTCCTTAAATAGCGATCTTTCTCTGCCTCACTCTGCCCTCTTCCTGTCTCAACTTTACAACCTGTATGTTTCTCTCCATAGCTCGCTACCTTGCCCTCATTTCAAATTCAACCCCTTTTCGTTAGCCTCCGCGTTTCTGCTCCATTCCTATGAGAGTACGGTTAAGATACAGATATTATCGACTTTTCTCTTCAGGGACACTAGTAAAGCGATATTCATAATCTAAGAATGATTATCTAATGCACTTCATACTATTCTAATTCTCCTCGTTATTTCACTGATGCTATCTGCCGCGGCAGCTCACTGCTGAAGTAAAACTCTTGCTGACACTAGTTGGTACATGCTTGAAGATGCAATGAAAATGGCGCGACGAACTGAGGTAAAAATTAGAACACACAGGGCAGGAGACGCCGGACCTGTCCTGTGCGTTGTACTTTTCTTCTCAGTTCTTCGCGTAGTTTTTACAACATCTTCAAGGATCAGTAGGTATGGCGTTCGAATGCTGATCCCAAGGTCGCGCGTTCAGAGCCGACCGCGGCGGCGATATTTCTACGGAGTCGGAAGGCAATAACGACGGTGTTCTTTGCGATGTCTGCTTATGCTAAAAAAAAACACCAGGGGGTCTAAATTCATCCAAGGCCTCCAGTACTCATCGTTCATGATAGCTAATGGATGATGAGCTATCATGTATGCCTTTACGACTTTTAACTCTCCGCTACATGTTGTAAACTGCTGTTCCCTTCCGCGTGTGTTGAAAATTAGTCTTCTGAATTTCAATCTTTAGGCCCAACGTTCTTTTTTTCGGGTCTAGGTCCCTCATCATGCTTTGTAATTAGAACCCTGTGTTTTTTTTAACAAGGCAATGTGATCAGCAAAATGGAAGGTTAGTAAGTATTCTCCATTAACACTTACCTGCAACTATTCCCGATAAAAATCTCCGAATACCTCTTCTAAAGACGATCTAAATAGTACTGGATAGATTGTGTCTCCCTGGTTGTTTAACTCCATCCGCACCATGCTTTTTAATCCGCTGGATAACTACGGCGCGATCGGCATTCGAGCTGCTGTCCCTTAAGGTGGACGCTCTCTGCGCCACCGCTTCATTTCCTGCAGTCAAGATAGTCTCCCAAAAGGAATCCCGTTTCTTCTTACACACATACTGCATAGACCAGCAAGTCGGCTAATCTGCAACTAAAGAGGCCCTAAGGAAGTGTGGTGATGCAGCCAGATCACTTGAATCCATGTTTCGGATTCGTCAGCTCAAACTGGAATACAAAGAGCAAAAGAAAAAAACGAGGAGCCAGTAATGTGCTTGCAACACACACATTGATATAAAATACTTCCGTTCGAGTGTATCACTTTCTCTCAGATGGTTCCCTGAGTTGCAGGTAACATAGCTATGAAATGGAGAATGACCGAGCGGTGGCTTTTGGTTTCTTGTGACTGCTCTCTGGTGACTGTCCAAGGTAGGCGGCATGCAGCGATCGCTTGTTTTCATTTTACTCGCTTATCTTTCTTCTATTGGTCAGCAGTGCCTTTGATAATGAAACTAGCCCTCGAGATTGCTTCATAGCAATCTGTTCTGACTCGCAGGCAACAGCTGCCGATGGTAAAGAGGCGAACGATTTATTCGGGAAAGGGAATCGTTACAAAATGCTACCTCACTGTTAGATTGTCGTTAACTCAAACCGGGTGTAGCCGCGAAGGTTTCTGTTCAGCATCCCGCATAAACCTTCGGCTCCCTAATTGGGTTACGAAACTAACGCTCGTCGGACACACGGCCAGAATTTCGCGAAAGGAGCTTAGCCATTCTAATTTGAGCAGCGATTTCTTGGAAACTGCGCTGATGAGGCAGGAGAGAGGAGGTTGTGCGCATGGCAGTTTGAGCAGCAGCGGCTCCTTAAGCCTCAATCTCTCGCATGTGCTCGAGGCGACCCTGCTGCGTCAGTACGGCTCAAGTAAAGCGGGATAAAGGGGTGGTAAAAAAACGGGAAGCTTGCCAGTCTTGCTTTCCTCGGCGTTACGACAGCGAGAAGATGGCGGCCGCATGCGCGTGCTTCACTCCAACGCGTTATTCGTTTCGTGGCTGAATCAGAAAGCTCCGATTCGAGGAAAACGCGCCCCGCGGCAGTTCCCTTTTCGGGACGCAAACAAGCAGCGCCACGTTGACAAGCTCGCCCAAGCAGCTTACTGTGGGGTGGATGGGGATGGAAGGAAGGAGGGGGGGGGGGGGGGGGAGGTTGCCTCGGTCCTCTCTGTGGACCCGAGAAACAAGAAGCGAGTGGTCAGCGGCCACCGGTTCCGACGCCGCTGAGTGGCCGACGGGCCCAAAAAAGAGTACCGGCGGCGGTTCCAATCCCAGCGTACCGCTCTCTCCCCGACCCGAACGGAAGCTTAGAGTTTGGCTTTCGATGTAGAGGACCGTAATCCTATTACGCGCCGGGCTAATCCAGCGAAATGGGCTTGCCTCCAACCGCGCAACGTCTTCTGACGTCTTTATAAACGCCGTCGGCAGTATCCAGCTTTAGGCCATTCCGAGTTTCACTTTTTTCCTTCTCTTCCTTTTGTTTTTTTTATCACTGTTTTCTTTCTTTTTCAGCTGCTCTACTCCTTCTTCACGACCTTCTTCCTAGCAATTCGCAGAATCCTACGCGTAACAGGGTATTCACGAATACGAGGATAATAGCAAGAAAGTAGATATTGCACACAGAATTAGATTAGAGGGAATACGGATAAAGAAGGGTGCTTTGTTTATAGATTTGCATTCAACCTTTTTCATTTTATTGTTTTTCTTTCCAACGACATGTTCCAGAAATTGTAACGCGTTTTCGTAAAGATATGTCATTTTTCCGCGCCAAAGCTTCCGGCAATTTCTGACAACTTGACTAAAAGTTGACGTGGTCACCAAAGCATTTCAGCTATTTGGGACGGCGTAATTTTTTAATAAAATGATGTCTTCAAAAGCACCGACAGCTATTTTATGTGTAATCGAGTATGCTTTTGTAATAAAAGCATCTGTTTTTACCTCACGATCGTAAAATAACGAAACTGCAATTTTGCCATGCTCATGTGGGATAAATTCTGACTGTAACGTTGCTTAATTTCTGGATACATACTAGATCACAACGGCAATTTTTCTAGTATTTGAAGGAAGTTTATTAGCTTTCTCTGCCTGTTGTGGTACAGTAATTCACCACAAAGCGTGTATCACATTCCATGCAAGCGGACAATTTAAAACAGAACATATTCCAGGTAGACTTAAATGCGGCCGCTCGAAAGGAATGAATTTTCCTGGCGCCGAATTACATACACTGCATTCAGTAACGAAAAGAATGAGTCCAGGAAGGCGCCTGCACTGAACAATTTTATTGTGTTTTATTAACGTTTCGCGTAGCGCCAAGATTAGAAACCATGTAGGCAAACAGCGCTTACACACATCGACGCAACACGAATCACGGCAACATAGGTGCTTAATTTGAACTTTATTCCAGAAACCTGCCGAACCACTTCATATACATCCTCGAGACATATGCCCGCCACAGATGCGAAATTTAACGCACGTTGTGGCAAGGGATCACACGGCAAAGGTAGAACAAAAGATGGAAGACGCTTCCGGGATCCTACACTGGATCGGACCGCTAGCCAAGATCACTTGTTATTAAAAAAAAACAATAACAGGGAGAGGCAGTCACAGCCGGATTATAAATAACATAGCGAGCGCTTGTATGCAGCAGCCAACACCTTACATGGTGTAATAATGTGAGCAAAATTATTTCCTAAAAACAGGATCGGCATGTTGACACTGAACGAGAACACAGGGCTAAAAGACACAAACAGTTAAAGCACGGTGGATACGCAGAATGATACGAAGGCATGAAAATGTGGTTAGGCTGATCGGATACATGAAAAAAGAAAAACGCGCGTGGGTAACACAAAGTTGAAGCCAAAAATTAACATGGCTAAACGAAAAAGATTAGCTGCATTAAACAATAAAAGTATAAAAATAAAGCAAAATATATAGAAAATTGACAGAAATGTGAAGGCTAAAAGCTAAAAAAAAAAGTTGGGGTAAAATAGGTGAGGAAAAAGCATCTTCCATCTTTTGTTGTTTTACCTTTGCCGTGTCACCCCTTGCCGCCACGTGTGTTAAATTTCTGAACCCTGGAAGGCGTTTGTCTTGAAGGTATATATGCAGTGGTCCGGCGGTCTTCTGGAATAAAGTTGAACCGCCTATGTCGTCGTGTTATGTGTTCCGTCCGTGTGTCTAAGCACTGTTGATCAATATGATGTAACACCAACTATCCCGGCAGATTGTCTTACTGTAGAGTTAGAAGGTAGGCTGAGGATATAACCATTGCCTAATTTAATTACTCCAGCTTTCATTTTTGGTAGTCGCTTAGCTTAGGCGGGCTTACCGCTTACCGTCGTCCAGTCAGTGTCTAAGAAGTCGAAAGTGGAGACAAAATCTGCCAATAGGTTACCTATGGCTGCTTAATACGCTGGCATTGTTGATATCGGTCTCTGCTTGTTTCACGACAAACATTGATAGTGACTGTTTCTTGCACTGGATATCTTCGGTTGCGTTTATCCGCGCTCACGCCACGGTTTCATGGTTATTTCCTACTGAAATTTGCAATGTTCATTGCGTCGAAGTTGCTGTGTTGTGATTTTATTTTATTCATTCCTTCCTTCCAATGGCAGAACGTGTGTGGAAAGTATCAAGAAATTGAACAAAGTGACAAAGTAATTGAAACGTGATGGTGACTTTTGCTGTTTCTGTGGTTGAAGCTGTAGGAAAAGCAGTATTTGATGAAGGAAAAAACACCGGGGGTTATGTTTTCAAGATAAGATAAGCACGAAGAGTGGCGATTTCGCTTCGTTGATTTTTTGCCTAACCCTAGGAAAAGCATTCTTCCATGAAGGCCCTTACGCAACCCGGTATAAACATTATTAGGTGGATGTTACATATATCTGTGCGCATATGCAGCGTTTTTGTGTGTTGTGGGCGTCTCTGCCCAGGTATCAACAAACAGATAGGATGGTGAACGCTGCGAGAACACAAGAGATCAAGTGGTATTACAGGTTGACTTCTAAATGCTACTTTCGCACAAAGCGATCACCCGCAACAAAGTTTGTTGTGCCTGCTTAGCAATTTGCGTGCGAATGTTCACGCAGCTGCAGTCTTATCATGCTCACTCATGCATATAAAAGGCTGTACTCGCAAGTCACAAAATGTTCTGCGACAAATCAATCAGTGGATATTGGCATCTGGTGTTTATATTTCCGTTCATGAAAACCAGCTTTTCGTTGTAATAAAAGAAGTTACGCTATCGAATTGTCTTAGAATTGCTATCATCACTTGGCCTTGCTGCGACAAATAGATAAGTGGACATTGGCATCTGGCGTCTACATTTCCGTTCATATAAACCAGCTTTTCGTTGTTATAAAATAAGAAGCACGATCGATTGGTGTTAGGGTTGTTAGCTTCCCTTGTGCTTGACAGAATTTTTTTTTTATGCAAAGTAATCAGTCCCGGTGGTTCCCGTAATTTCAGCGATAACATGAAGGTGCCCAAACAGCTTGCTTTTTATAACTATCCTGGCATGCACTATGAAAAAAAAAAGTCGTACTGGCTTGCGTTCTTAAAACTACTCGCAAGCAGTAACATCTGCGTAGTTTGTACAGCTGCAACGGAAAAAGATTAGCACAAGTGACTCAAGACCGGAGCGGAAAAATTGCGAGACGCGGCGCTATTGTAGCCGTATGCACAGATAGCGAGAGTGCCTGGCACATTCCACTTTCCAAAGTGGGGGTGGCCGACAGAAAGCAGCCCATCCGAAAGCAGGCACTGCCACACATTACTTTTGACCGTGCATCCCCAGCACTTTTTTAATGGAAAACGGTGATAAAGATAACGTTGCTCGCCACGCCAGCGTAAAAAAAAAATTAAAACGAGAATATGTGCTTAGCCACCTTAGGACATGGTTTGGCTGATAAGACACCTACAGGCATTCGTTTAAGATGTTGCATTTCTGATAGGCGAATATCTAGGTGGGCTGCTTTCTGCCGGCCACCCCCGCTTTAGGAAATGGAATGTTCCTGGCACTCTCGCTATCGGTGTACTCGGCCACAATAGCGCCGCGTGTCGTGATTTTTTCGCTCCGGTCATGATTCACTTGTGTCATTCTTTTTCCGTTGCAGCTGTACGTCCTCTGCGCACTGCGTCCAAGCACAGTACGGAAGCAGGGCGTATCCATGTCTGTCTCGACGGAGCACATTTGTCGCACAACACCCTGTCACATGCGGGTCCGCCCCGGTGCGTAGGTATATGGAGGGCAAGCGTGGTACTCACCATGCCGATGGACACGACAGAAGAATCAACAAGAAAAACGCTAGAGCCACTAGTGGGACACAAAAGCGCCATGAATGTACGCTCATGGTGACGGGCGAGTCTCGGTCAGCGATGTTCGCTCATTCCTGCGACAGAGAAGAGAGAGGAAGGGGAAGGAAAGAGAGAGGGAGAGAAAAACGTTAACAGGATCACCGCTGGCGAAGGATCAATATAGCGGCACATTCTGCCTCGACAAGACTGCACCAGTTGCGATTATCCTTTGCGCAGATCGAAATGTTGGGTCGCATGCCGAAAGTCAGTGTCAAGGTCGATAAAATATAACTAGCAACATTTTGTTAAAGTTCGGAGAACTATTACTGCAAACACATACATGACAAGCACATCCTTTTTTCATATTTTTTCACTGTAATTTTCGCTTACATAAAAGCTGCCTTTAGTAGGCAGGTATATGCAATCCAGAAGTAAACTCAGCCTATAGTTATTCATTTTAACATTAATCCTACTGTGCTTTCAAGCCAAAACCAAAAGCGTGCAGCAGATGTGAAGAGAATCACAGTATCATTCATGCATCTGCATGAATAACTATTCGAAGTAGCTATTCATGAAAGCAGCTATCCCCTTGATGCCGTGCTAGATGCTCGAGAAATAGCGCTTACTGGTGTTAGCATACGAATACGGCAATACAGTTAATTGGGGCCGCCGCGGTGGCTCAGTGGTTATGGTGCTCGGCTGCTGACCCGAAAGACGTGGGTTCGATCCCGACCGCGGCGGTTGAATTTCTTTGGAGGAGAAATTACAGAGGCCCGTGTACTGTGCGATTTCAGTGCACGTTAAAGAACCCCAGGTGGTTGAAATTTCCGGAGCCCTCCACTACGGCGTCTCTCATAGTCTTAGTCGCTTTGAGACGTTAAACCCCATAAAACCAAACAGTTAATTGTACGGTTCCAAGAAATGCACTGTTGCACGTGTCGTTCCAACTAGTCATTATAGTTTGCGGGGTACACTCTGCGGAGCGCAGCGCTACTATTCGTGCGGAGGTAACGATGACACATATATGATGACATAAGAATATTTGGCAGTGAAAGCATTCTAGAAACATGACACCTATTAAAGATAGAAAATAAGTCAAAGATTCACCGAGGGTTTGTTTGTGCTCAAACATAGCAAAGAATAAACATTTTCGTAGTGCTCTCTGTCGAGCCGATTATGCAGAATAACAAATACTCAGTTTTTCTTCACTACTAGAAATTACGAACTAGTGTGTTAGATATAAATAACGAGAGTTATTACGAGGTTACAGTGAAGCAGTATAAAGTGGCTACGAGATGTTTTAGGCTTTACTTTTAGGTAACACGTCTTCGCAGGCGTGTTCGTTTTAAAAGTTGTCCCGAGAAGCAGAGCAACACCACAGCAAGAGGACAAGCTCATTAATTCTTCAATGATGTCGAGAGATTTCCGCAGAACTTCTTCGTTATAGACGGCAAGTATAGCAGAGTCCACTTCAGAAAGACGACATTTCAGTTTCAGCTTCCGAAACGCACTCTACCTGCCGAGACATACCGTAATATCTCCCGCTTTCTGCCGACGTAACCACACAGCCCTTGCGCTGTTGCGCGAGAAAAAAAGAACAAGAGAAAAACACCCTATCTGGCGCGAGTGCAGAGTCATCTTACACGCCCCCTGTTAATCAAAGCGCAGGAAAAGACAATCCAGCAAAGGTCGAACACGACGGTACCCCGCTCCGCCGGGGCGCACGGTAAAACTCGTTTTCGTACACCGCAGCCGCTACCGTTATTCCTTTTCAACAGAGGCGGCCGTTTTCCCATACATACACGCACGCACTCACACACAGCTCGTGTCTTCTTCATAAACGCCGGCTCCTTCGAAAACGCACCGCCGAGCACCGGAGAGAATACTGAACGAAGGAAGACGGTAAGGAAAGAAAAAAGCAACCGAAAAACGAGGCCGGTTCCCCCGAGAAGCCGGGAAGGAGCGGCTGGCTTATTCGAAAACAAGGCGCCGACGCAAGATGGGGAAAATGGGAGGACAGGGAAAAGGACATGGCGAGGTGCAAGAGGTCGCTTATTACAACGGCTCGACAGGGAAGAAGTCCCTGTTGAATATAGATAGCCTGTTCGCAAACCCTCAAAATGCTCTCGGGGGCGAAGCAACACGTTCTCCTCTCTCCTTTTTTTTTTCTCGTCCCCGGTAGGTGGGAATGGCCGACAGCTAAGCGGGGTCGACAGCGGACGAGCGAGGACACTGTACGTACGCGCTATTTTAGAGAACAACGTGGTGCGAGCCAAGCCAGGCGAGCGAGCCTACGCGGACAAGAGGAGGGGCGGTCTGGCATGCCGTGGTCTCGCTTGTCGTCGTGTAAAGACGCCAGAGCTTCTCGCTCGGAGCTCCTTGTTTGACCCAGACTGGAGCACTTGAAAGGAGTGTCAGGTCATATAGCCGCCCCGGGAGCTTTGCATTTATGTTCAGTTTTTTCGCGCTGTTTTTTTGTTTCTCCGGGCCACTTTAACTTCATTGTGAGTCCTGGCGGACAGAGAATCGCACTCTGCTGGAGTCACTAGCGTCCCCTAGCGACATGCTCAACAACTAAATAGACTGATAGGCTATCCCTTCTTTTTCTCCTATTAAATGAGAGCCATTTATCACGCCAACCTCAGCTCTTTTCTCGCGCCCGGTGCAGCCTGAGAAGAATGCATTTATATGCAGACGTATCTGGAAGGAAAATAAAAATAACGTAGAAAAATTAAGTGAACCCAGAAGCAAACTACTGCGAAATGCCGGCTCGACATGTCAATTTATCACGAACCAGTAAAATGTTCGCGGAGTACTATGAAATGCCGCACCTCCTTCATTTGGCAACGGGGCATCGCGGTGACTACGGTTAGGCTTAACAGGAGCAGTATTCTTTAAGGATCCATTTGAAATCAACTATCGTTTTCCATTTCATTTCGATAGACGTCAGCGTGATGGCTACATAAGGTAAAAGCAGCAAGCGGACAATCCCAAAAATCACAAGATAGTGGGTCCCGACGTCGAAGACAGCCTTTGTCACTCGCCGCTTGCACCGATTAACCATGGCTGGGACATGCAGCAAATGGTAAGGTCCGGTCGCCATATAGCCAATGATCCGCTTGC
Organism: Amblyomma mixtum; assembly: GCF_055824585.1. Lineage (NCBI taxonomy): Eukaryota > Metazoa > Arthropoda > Arachnida > Ixodida > Ixodidae > Amblyomma > Amblyomma mixtum. The sequence continues at coordinate 33,558,933 of NC_143017.1, read as the reverse complement.
TTCCTACGGACGCTTGAAAGCCGCAGCTACGTCACCGAGCACTGACCAATGTCAGACGAACAAACGGATCCGTAATAGGACATGCCCAAATGGATCCTTCCATGATACGGCCCCAGCATTTCGCTAATCTCTTCATTCTTCCTAGGGATAATGCCAGTCTTCATTAATCTTAACATGCACTCGTCTTACACCCCACAAAATCAACAGACACATGCACTGAAGAAGTAGGGATAGCTGGGTGAGTTGGTACAGCACAAAACATACGAAAGAACAAAAGAGACACCCCAGACGAGACACCACAGCGCTCGTCTGTGGTGTCTCTTTTGTTCTTTCGTACGTTTCGTACTGTACTACCCAATGTTGTGCCATAGAGTTGGTCCCGTTGCGCTCGCCACCCGTTTCGTGACTGAGCGTTGCCAGCTCTCTTAGCGGTAGCGAAGACTCCGAGTCAGGCGTCGGTGAGACTAAGAAAATGCTTTATACATTATGTACAGGGCATAATATAGTTCAACATCGGCACGGGGGCTGAGAGCTACACAACGCGACTGTTCTCGCACAGCGACGATTAGCGAGACACCAGCACGTCACACCATCCGACTCCACTCGTGAGCAGCACTGGACTCACGGTGGGTCGGTCACTCGGTCACTCCGTCACACCTTCCAAGCTGCAGCGTTGGGGCTTATATAGCCTGAGGAACGGTGGCCCCTCAGAACTGGCCAATCCAAAGGCAGCTCTCGACGGCAGTCCGAATGGACCAATCAGCGATCGCGCGGGCCAACCGCTTCAAATTTTGCCGCGTGCGGTGGCGTCCGGGAGAGAAGGAATCTGGCGCCTCGCTGTCTGGCCTCTTGCGACAGGTCCAGGCGTGTTGCTTGCAGATGCTTCTCCTTAGGACTACGCTGCCGTACGGCGCAGCATCGTGGCTTGTCAGGGAGCGTTAGGGCGCGTGCCTTGCGGCGCAGCACCAGGGCTTGTCAAAAGGGACGCTCGTAGGAGAAAGTTAGCGGCCGGCAGAATTGGAATCCGGGCGGGTTTCCCGGCATGACACCAAATACACGTGGGCATGACTGCCGTTAATCGAGCGGGTTTTACGCTTTTTTAATGAGCCGCCTGATTTCTTTAAAAGTTGTCATGAAATCCTCAGCTGCCCAGATATCATGTCAACTGACCACAGGCGAGATCGTTTTCGTGTCTTATTACATAGCTACGGGAAGCATTGTACCGGCAACAACACTGCCGCCACGAACTGCAGCTACTACCCTCTGGTCAGTGCGCTCGAATCCGCATCATGTTGTCCCCCTGAGTTTGCCTAGCCGCACTACTAGTGCCGTTACAAGTACGTAAGCATGATCCAGTCAACCGTCGACTGTAGAGTCTTAGTCAAAACATATCAGGCCACATAGGACCCCTATTGTGTTGCATATCCGCTCACTTACCACCCCGCTAACGCTTATAACACCTTGAGTCTTGAAGTCGAGAGTTCTCATTGCTTTAGAGAGAGTTTCAGATGTGGCATTAACAGCGCCACTATGAGGCTGAATTGTAAACCGTGTGGTGTGCAGGCTTTTGACCATGGCTCTACATTTCCCGTCGTTGTCTACACTGTGTGTATCAATATAATTTTTCTCCACAGAGCACACCTTGTTGAGAAAGATTTTTAAACTATTTCTTTTGACGGAAAGCGCACTTTTTAAAAGCCCGAAATAAGTAAAGACGCTCTTTGCTCAGCAGCGGTACCGATTACATGCAGTATGCCTCTCACTTCGTTTTTGACGTCATAAACCTCGCATAACTGAAGCACTCACATGTCATGGCCTGGTCGGCGATAAACTGGATCACTGTCGCGGACACTATCTGCGGAGTATCGAACTGTGCCTATTGGTTCAAAACTACGAAAACTGCGACAAAAGAAAAACGTACAGCAAAGATGAACAGTTTTTGTGTCCAAAAATGAGTCAAGCCTACTAAATAGGCGCTGCCGCTTGGCGCAAGAAGTGGTATGTTATCGACACGGATAATCGGATTTGTGCGTCTGCGTTCGAAACCGGGACGCTTTTTTCCTCTTTCGGATCAAGGTGTTTATTCCGGCTGCATACGTACATCAATGAAACAGTATTTCTGCAGATATCGAACTCTGCTGCAGTCGCTATTTCATTGGATTATCATGGGCAGGAAAACAGGTTTAAGCCCGCAACCAGGCGAGGAAGGCGTGTTGTCGAATTGACATCGGCGTTGGCATCGTGCACATGGTGCGTTTCCGACGCATGCATTAAGCCCAAACGCGATGGAAGGGCGTTAGGTTAGTTCTGATAAAACGTCAAGCTGGTGTGTGAATCGTAGCGCTTCTAGGAGGTCAAACGCATTACCCTTCACGGAATACCTTTTCCTAGAGAACGCGCCTGCTCGAAATCTGGTGGAAGCATATGTTTCCCAGGAAGAAACGGCCTTTCCGTTTGCTTAAACTGTGCTCTGAATCGAATTTCCGTACAATATTTTACTGTGCTACTTTTGAAGCCTTGCTACTGCTTCTACGATTGGAGCAGCAAAGACTTGGCTCCTACGAGACGCTGAAAAAAAAAAGGGTTTATGCGGCAGCGAAGGAGACCCCTCCTGCCACCCGGCCAGCGGGCGGCAAGACTGCAGACTCAGTGAAGCGTCGATCGGTGGGCGATCGTTTCCCCAGTTTGGCAAGCAGCTCGCGGCCGAGATAGGTTGGTTCGATGAGCGCAGGCCGTGAGAAGAAACGACAGACAGGACCGCTGGCAACCAAGTTTTTTTTTTCGTTTTTTTTGTTCCCCCCGTCTTCGCAGCATGTGTAAAGCGGCGCATCTCATTACCGGTAGTGTGTGCGGGGAAAAGCAAATATGCACAAAAAAACGATATGCGGTACGCGCAGAGAAGATCGAGGTCTTGCAGGCGTGATCTAAGCTGCGGCTTCCATCACTGTGCGACGTGCGAGAAAGAGAAAATTGAATGGCGACTAACGGACGAAAGATACGTTTGCCAGGAACGACTAAAAGGGTGAGAGAAAAGTAGAAAGAGAGGAGGAGGAGGAACGAAGAAAGGGTGAAAATGGTGCAGATACAAAATCAATACGTCTCTGGCGTGGCAGGTTTCTAGCAGTTCTTTTGTTCTACTTTTCCCCCTCTCTCTTTTTTTACGCTGCATCCACGTAGCATCCGAAAAAGCCTTCTTCTTCTTCTTCTTCAACATCGGTTGCCTCCTGCCGTTCTAGGTTGTTCAGCGAGAGAACTTTAGCATGGGTCGTAGCCGCAGCTCGGAAAACAAAAACGATGATAAAACACAAGACCAGATGCTGGCATCAGAGAGAACGTAGCAGTTTTCGGGAGATGCTGAGCGCCATTCTTTTAGGTTGTAAAAGCATGTGAAGAGGCGCGTACGCGGGCATAAAAAAAGAGGAGTGAGAGAGAGAAAAAAGAAGGAAAGAAAGAGCAGAAACAAAGGCGCGCACAGCGCAGCCGTCGCCATCACCGCGAAATAGCCCTGAAGACGACGGGAAGCAAGCCTGCTTCTTGGAGCACCGCCTGTTCCCCCCCCCGCCCCCACCCCCCCCCCCCCTTTTATTCCTTCTTTTTTTCCGCCTTCGCGCGCTCAGCGGTGAGACCAGATGGTGCAGCCAAGTTCGAAAACTTGAGGAAACAAGACAGACTGCGGGAGCCTGAAGAACGAGTATACGCGGTGGAGGAACGCGCACCAATATGTAGGGGTCAGATTTATGGGATTGTTAAATACGCAGGACTGTTCGAGAAACACCAAAGAGAAGTGAAAATTACGTTTTTTTCCTTTGTTTTTGTATAACGCAGTAAGTTCTTTTTTTTTTTTTCAGTGCCTTGCCCCCCTACTGGAGGCAAGCATGGCGATGCGTTCAGTTTATTACGTTAACGCTAAATTGTCTTCCGACAGTTCCGCTGGTAAACTTCATGCATAAGCTGCTATGAAAGTATAAAACGACCCGAAAATGAGATCCGCTGGGCAATTTTGAGAACTTCGAGCTTTTTGGAAGTGGTCGCATTACCTTCATAGTTTTCAAGGAAATGCAAGTAAAAGGAGAATGTTCTCGTTTATTTTGCTAGGTCTAAGTGTTAGAATGCAATGTAATAAAAAAAGAAAGAAGCATTGATGGAGGCCTTTATTCAATGCATGCTTAAACAACGCTGATGGCTGCTGTAAAAATATGCCGCACAATATAGAGTTTAAAGCTTAAAAGGCTGCTCAGGGCACTTAATTGGCCGTGTCATTTTAATCTTATTTTTACACCCATATTTTAAAAGCTCGCTGTTATGTGAATGCAAAATTAACAGCGGGCAGACGCGCGTTTAGTTCTAATGTCTTTTAATATATCTTAAAATTATACGGACGTGTTTTCTACGTGCGCAGTCTCCTCTCGGTAAACTCTCGCTGTATTAACCCTTCGTTTTACTTCAGGTTGCAAGCTCGACATTGAGCATATATGATTCTGCCAGCTAGTTTTCTTTAGATCCCTGTCTCGGCTATTTGAAAACTTCCCTGAACATTGGCTTAGAGGAGCAGTGAACAGTTTAGAACTCTAGGCAATTCTTTGCTGGCAGCGGTTTTCTGTCACCCAGCGAGCATTTCAAGCACGGCCTCTTCCCAGCCAATTTCTTCGTAAACATTGAGTTTACACTTTCTTATCAAATAGGGAAAGAGCAAGCATGGTGGAGCCTCACAGTACAGCAATGCCTTAATTAAATGTAATGCGCGCCTAGAAGCGAACAGAAAACTCTTTTCTCCATATCTGAACCGAGGTTTGCTGCAGCACAAGTCATGGTAGGATTGCATAATACCACGTGAGCCCTAAGGTAGCGTTTGGGTAGACAGCCCATTTCATTTTTCGCTAAGCTGAGGGTAAGAGGAATGGAAGCACAGCAAAGGTTTACGTTGGGAAATGAACGGCGGCGCAACAAGAAGAACACAACAAGACAAGGGACACCACATGCGCACACTACCAACTGTTTTATTTATATATTTATATATTTTATATAGACCCCCCCCCCCCCCCACTGACGTGTGGGGGGGTCTATATAGGCCAGACAGGTCGCTGCATTAACGACAGAACACGGGAACACGAAAAGTCGTTAGAAAACGGAGGCGGGTCGAATTTGCCTCTACATTGTAAAGATTGCAAGTGTGAGCCAGTGCTTAACGGAATAAGGATTCTCGGCAGGAGTCGCGATCAGGTGGCACGCGAAATTCTTGAGGCCTTTATGATCAATAAGAAGGGAAGCACTTGTGTTAGCCACTCCTCAGTATCCCTCCGTAGAAATGAAGTGTCCTTTCTTGACAGTTTTTTGTAACGCCATGTGCTGTGCATCTTTTGAGCCCTGCATTTCTAGCGGCCGTCTGTTGTTTGTTTTAGGCGGGTTGTTAACTTTGTTACTGTTTTTTGCTTTCCGTTTTGTTGTTTCTCGGGTTCTGACTGCTTTTGCTTAATACGTTTGACTCTGCCTTTGCTACGATTGTATTTTTTATATTTTGACTGCTTTTGCTTCTCTTGTTTGACTCCGCCTTTGCTACGATTGTTTGACTCTGCTTTTGCTACGAGATGGCCTGCTCAAAGTTCCGTTATCAAAATCTTTTAGTTTTCTCAGAGGTTAAGGGTTTTTTTCTTTTTTCTTTTATCCTGATGTTGCTGTTTCTTTTCCACGTGTTGGGTTCTGAGCGATAATGCGATTAGTGTCATGCCTGAGCTGTATGTTTAAATATGCCTCCTTCCCATGCAAAAAATAAAACAGTTGGTAGTGTGCGCATGTGGTGTCCCCTCTCTTGTTGTGTTCTTCTTGTTGCGCCGCCGTTGATTTCATCATGCACCAACTCGCCCCTCAGGCCATTCTTCTGTTTACGTTGTGTTTTCGTTTTCCTCTCAGCATTTAAACACAAAGGCATAAGTCAAATACACGGCGTTTCACATTGGTCATGCTAAGGGTGGGGAAGAGCCCTCCGCTTAGTATCTGGAGCTTTCATCGGCGTCACCTACTGCCCCATAGAGTGTCTTAATACTGCTTAGAGGGAAAGCAGGTGGCGCTGCGCATCATTTAGCGTGAAGAGCCCTATAGCAGTGCCGGGAATATGAATATGAGGTTTCTTATTTGGCTTGGCTATTGTTGAGCATAAGACGTGGATTCAGCGATACAATACGACTCTTCCCGCTCAAGCCTGGAAGAAACGCTGTCAAGGTTCCTCTACCAGTCTAACACAAGTGTTAAATGTATTGAGTCAACGAAAAGTGCGCAACTAAAATAATTTCATCCACGGCCGAAGGAGAGCACTCAGGTCATGATGGCGGCGTGGCTGCCGATTCCGAGGCAAAGTTCACGTTTTCAGCCCAAAGGTTGCCAAGCCAAACACGAAATCTCGTGTTCCCGGCATTCCCGTGGTGGATGAAGTGCTCTTTAAGAAACTCGCATAGACGCTCACGTCACCTTTTCCTCTAGGTAACACTGAGAAACTCTTTGGTGCTGCTTTTTTAGCAGATGGATAATTACGTTAGGGACGCCCTGGAAGCTACGTAAAATCCGATTGGTTCTGGTCATCCCGCGAGCTTTTCATTCTGCCAACGAACTGCTTTAGCGGAGCTAACATTGGTAGCCTGCGAATTGGCGCCGGAGTCGCGTCACTTTTCGTTCACTACGACGGAGCTCGTGCCAAGAGTGTTTGTGCTGCATCGAGTCAGCGGCCTCAGCACAAACGCCACTTTTCGCTCGCACTCACGCCGCACTTTAGCGACGCAACGCAGGCGCCACGGCGTACCGCACTGGCGCGCTTACACCGCCTCCATCCGTCGTCCCCCGTATATGCGGTCCCGTTTTCTGGCCGCGAAGAAGCCTCTCAATCGTCGTTCGCAACTCCTAATGCCCCGGGTTGCCAGCAGCCGCGTCTAGCATCTGCATTGCGTCCCAGGAGCGGCTGTCGTGTGCGAGGAACAGAACCGGGTCGTCGCGAGACGAGTGGCGGGGAGGGGGGGGGGGGGGGGGCGATGGGGGTTATCGCTGCAGCCGGGCACGAAGAGGGGAGTATCCGGGGCGGATATCGATTATGGAGATGGAAGACGCCATCGCCGCCGCCGCTTCTGTCGGCCTGAACGAACCAACGAGGTTTGGAGCGTGGGGCGAAGAAGGGGGGACGGGTGCTACAGCCGCCAAGTATCGCGGTCCTACACGGCGCTCGGGAACAGAGGCAGCCGGTTCCCTCTCTCGGGAGAGAACCGACGGCAAGGGGGGGGGGGGGGGGGGGGGGGCTGCCGGAATGATGCGATCGCCTCCCGAAAGACCGCCGCCGCGGTCGCAGCCGTGTTCTGCCCCGTTGGTGATTCTTCCTTGCACCCCCAACCTCGTTGCGTAGGATTCCACGAGTCTGTTTTGTTTGTGCCTTTCGCAGGTCGGCGATCGGCATGCGCGGATGTTGGGCCGCGAAATGAGAACGGAGAAAGACGGTTTTTGAGCAAACGCGATGCTCGTTTGTGCCCGTGCCATAGTGCTGCATCATTGGCCTTTTGAGCCAGCTGTGCAAAACACTCGTTGTTCGCTGTTGCCAGAAAGCTCAGCGCCGACATTGCCTATAAAAGACGGCAGCCTTTTCACTCGTCGTGTTCAATAAATGATCCCTGTGATGCTAAAGAAAACGCAGGTGCGTGTGCAGACGGTAGACGAGGCATGCTCGAAGATACCAGCGCCCAGGGTGCGCCGGCAACATGTACAGCTCTCCAGTTTTTTAGAAATAACACGAGACTGCTTGACAAGACGTTCGTTTACAGTCCCATACAGGACCGATGTGGGAAGACGAAAGGGAGTACGGGCATGCGCACAGAGTGCTTGCCAGATGCCGCATCGTCTGCCCGGCTGTCCTTGAGCAGACGAGCACGTGGATTGTGCCGCGTAAGCAAAACAGCCGAGCGAGCGGACGGAGCGCGCAACTGGCAAGCTTTTTGTGCGTATGCGCATACTATCCTCGGTTTCCGCACTGCGGCCCTGAATGGGACGCTGAACGATGGTCTGGCCGACACTCTCCTGATATTAATAAAAAATTAGAGACTTGTACATAGTTCAGCACGCTTGCCTAGAGCGTGCGACTGGCGGTCTGCGGAAGAAAAGAAAGCGAAACTTTAAAGCAATCGCTCGGTTTCACAGGTGACACTTGGGCTGGAGCGCAGCCGTATAGACATGCAAAACATGCCGGCATGAGCGTCTTGTATTAAGATTTCACTTAATTTGCACCGCAGCGCACCGGTTGAGCACTCGAGACAAGGTACTCACGCTTGCACAGACTTCGTTAAAAGAAGAGAGCCCATATGGTTTGACTCCGGGCCTTGCTGTGCGGATTACGATTCAATGCTAGTGTTTGAAATCTCCTTCCAGGTAAGAAGAACCGTCGCTGTCATCCCTCCAAATGTTTAGGAATTACAGAGGTGCTACCAGAGATAAGAAGTCGCACCCTTAGTAGCATCCCTGTACATGCCTCAGAAGCAAACCTCGTCGGCTTTTTACATTCGACAAAGACTGGAAAACCGATCCGTAATTCTAAATCAGTCATGTCAGGCACGTGCAGGTCGAAGGAATATTTGGGAGCACGAAAGGTAACAAATATCCAACAACTACCTCTAAAGCATCACTGAGAACTTTTTAAGTCGTTATAGTGTGATAGTATTTATAGTGGTCATTCGCTGCATTTAGCCGTTGTGCGTTTGTTTGTCTGAAACGTGCTTTGTGACAGGCTGCCCACTTAGCCACCGGGAAGTGACCAACCTGACCATTTGTATATATGTGTATTATATACACAGTCCGCCATGAAAGGTGCCAGTTCAATTAATGATTGGTCGCGAGAGGCTTCTCCGGAAGAGCAGCACGGGTCGCACATTCCCCCACCGGTGGCAGCACTTGCCATCACAAGCCAGTGGCGCATCGCTTAACCGCTGAACCGCTGCGCCTGGAGTGCTTGAAGACTCCAGGGTTCCATGAGTGCAAAGTACAGAGTGACCAATTTCGCATATATGGGCAATAGCCCGTTACCACTGTTCGAACAATTTTCATCCGTGAAAAATGAATCCGAACACCGAATACGAAGCGAAAAGCGAACTGCTAGCGAACCTAATTTGCATTTGGCCTAGCTGCGCTAATCGACCGTCATTTTTTTTTGTCAAGTAATTTTCAAACAGACGACCTCTTCAATTCCCTTAGTTAATCTTAAATTAATTATAGTTAATCTTAGTTAATTAATCGTAGTTAATCTTAGTTAAGTTAATCTTAGTTATTCTTAGTTAATCTTAAGTTATTCTTAAATTAAATTAAATTCCCTTAGTGTTCTTTCAAGTACGATGCGGAATAAAAACAAATTTCGTCCCTGACTGCAAACTACGTCCTTCATATTTATTGTTTCCATATTAGTCGTACCTGCAACAATGAATCCTTGAATAAAACAGGATTAACTAGCTGTTTCTGAGCAACTATTTGAGAGTTGTAGCCGGGGAAACGTAGTTGCCGGAAGTTCAACTGTTAAAGGACATTGAATGCTTTTACGAATAGATTCTTGTTTTTTAATGATTTGCAAATTGTTTTCACACATACCGAGAAGCACTGCGAGTGTGCTGGTAGCCGGAAGTGCTCATTTTCAGGCGCTCTGGACAGCAGTGTACCCTACTAGAGATGTTCACGTGGGCGTCGACGGACATGTTTGTGTGTTTAAGCAACGGACGACATTATGAGAACAAAAGTAACTGCGCAAAAGGACGGGACAAGAGAAAGAGAACCACACGGGACAAACGCAGACTGACGACTTATTTATTCCACCACCTCCTCTTTCCTTCAGCAGCAAAGCGCATGCGCACCAACCACAAAAACAAAAAACAGAAGCGACACTCATCTCGTGGAATCAAGGAACTCGAACTCCTTGCGGTACAGGTGTACTGAAGCATCGCTAATACACTTATCAGGCCCTAACCTCACGATTAGCGATGCTTCAGTACACCTGTGCCGCAAGGAGTTCGAGTTCCTTGATTCCACGAGATGAGTGTCGCTTCTGTTTTTTGTTTTTGTGGTTGGTGCGCATGCGCTTTGCTGCTGAAGGAAAGAGGAGTAGGTGGAATAAATCAGTTGTCAGTCTGCGTTTGTCCCGTGTGGTTCTCTTTCTCTTGTCCCGTCCTTTTGCGCAGTTACTTTTGTTCTCATATTGTCGTACCAACTAGCCCCTCACCGCACTCTTCTGGACGACAATAGCGGTCACTCTCAAAAGCAGTGTTCAACTTCTGTCTGGACTGAATTTTAGGACAGGCCGGCATACCGGTTCAGAGGTACGTGCCTTCGATGATCACCCTGTTGTAAGGCCCTTTGATGGTGGCTAGAAATGTAGTATGATCGCCCGCCCGAGCATAAGCCTAATGGGATTACAATTGGCGACCTGCATTATGGGGGACCGCCGTATCCACTTACCGGCAGCACGTGCTCAGCGGATTAGGTGGAGCGCCAATGTAGGGGCTTATTTAGGTTAGCCTCGCTTTGTGCTATGTGGCTGTTTGTGGACAGTGGATGACTGCGTGATCGTATTCGTTTCCTGCTTCCTTCAGAAGAGCAACGTGGATCACGACAGATGACAATGCCAGGGCATCAGCAACTGTGTGTACTCGTTTCGTTTACTGCGCGTGGTGTTGTATTACTAATGCACGAAGCCACGGAGTTAAACACGCTGAGGGCTGCATTTGAGTAAACCTTGAGTAAAAGATATGCCGATGTGGTTGAAAGAGGAACAAGGGAAAATAAAATGTGGAACATTAGATCGCTGCTGATGTCTCTTAAGAGTACGCAATTTATTGGTTTGGTTTATTGGAGTTCAACGTCCTGAAGCGATGCAGGCTATGAGGGACGCCGTAGTGGAGGGCTCCGGAAATTTCGTCCACCTGGGGTCCTTTAACATGCACCGACATCGCACAGTACACAGGCCTCTAGAATTTCGCCTCGATCGAAATTCGGCCGCCGCGGCCGGGATCGAACCCGCGTCTTTCGGGCCAGCAGCCGAGGGCCGTAATCAGTGAGCTACCGCGGCGGGGCAACGCATTTTATATCTGTGGCCAACGCCCCAAACGGTCTTAATGACATTCGTCTGAAACTACGGCAAAATCTTGAGGTTGAGTACTGATAAGCGAGCCTCAAGCGTACGTTCTTCCCGTTCATCGGGTGCTACAATTCTGAGAGTGATGTTCGTAGCCAACCAAGCTGACGAAACTTGCTCGAAGATTATGCAGGCTAGACAAGGTTAGAAGGATCGCGATCGTACAGGAAACATGTCAAGCTGGGATGGAATCTTTGGGCACGAAGGCTGCCTCTTGTGTGCTGAAGTCATGACTATTTTCAGTCATGTTTATGACAATGACTATTTGTCGTAAATCGACCATCCGACTCGCTATCATTAAGACTGCTGTCGGGCAGACAACTCTCCACAAAATTGCACTACCGGATGACGTCATACGCATCCGTTTAAACAGCCATGTCAAAATCGTTTTCCCTTGCACTGAATTTGTTCACAGGTAAGCCAAAGTAAATCAGTCGGTGCGCAACGTCGTAGCAGACCTTTCACCATCCGCATTAGCGCGTCAGTCAGTCTTACCTTGCCTTGTATTCAACATGTGAGAATTAGCTGACGGCCTAGAACTTCTACGGTCTTCTATCAGCAATACGCTGAGTCACATAAAACTGCCAAAAAAAGGAAAAAAATAAATTTATTATTATCCATACTCGCTGAAATGCACAGCGTCAATCTAAGCGTGAAAAGCTACAAGAGCCTCAAAAATTATGCGTAGCAGGGCAGGAACATAAATATCCCTGAATATATCAAAATGTCACACAAATCTTCGGCTAGGGAATTCAGGAAAAAAAAATGGCGATAGACGGTAGGATAAGATGAAAATCTCCACTAGAAATTGCAGTCGCCTTTCTAAATTATAACCGCCCACCTATTTCTAAGCTCGGGAATGCTTTTTTTTTTAGTTTTCATCTGCGGAAAAGACGCAAGACTTCGAAATGGTTTGAGAATGGCCCAACGCTCGGCCGCCTGAGTAAAAAATAAAAACCAGACCGGCCAGACAAGACAAATGCTCGAAATTGAGGGCTTAGCCAATGTTCGTATGGTGCACGGAGATAGCACAAAACAATAATGGCGAATAATTGTCGTGACAGAAACATAAAAGCGCTTGGGATTTCTAATCCTCGCAGTTTTTCGGCTGGAATTGATTTCCCTTTTTCTTTTTGTGCTTGGGGGGGGGGGGGGGGGGGGGGTTATAACTGTTCCTCGTCTGGCGGGCTTTGCTCCTTTGTCGAATTGTTGCTCCTTAAAGAGCCTGGACCTCTAACATTTTAGCAAGACCCAGGCCGCCAGCTGCTCCGCCTTTCGAGAAATGAAAGTGCGAATTTCTGTCGTGTCCTGTGTGCGCAGAACGCTGCTTGTACAGGCTCCGCTAACGTAAGTTCCTAAATTCTCGTCCAAAAATTTCAATATTGTTACATCATGTTCTTTTTGTTTCCAATCAAACGCGTGCTGCGTCTTGAATGTAAAAAAAAAATCTTTCGCAGGGACACGAAGGTTCATTCACTGAGTGTACACTTAGTAGTGAACAGATATATTGCCTGTGAGAAACTGGCGGATGATGTTCTTTTTTCTCCGTAGTTGAGCGTGAAACATTACAAAAAAAAACTTACTACTTCATTCGCCGTTCTGTTGTTTAAGTGGCATTTCTGAGGTGTTATTACCGACTTCAGCCATTGCTATTTACTCGAAATTTTCATGTGGTACTGCTTGTACATGTTGCTAGGCTGAGTGATGTTTCTACTCATGCTTAGAATGCCAGAGGATGCTTCCACCGGCTAGTGTTGAAAATTTACAACCTTACAAAAGTCGTTTTTTGTATTGCGTATTGTGAGGTGTCAGTGCTGTTTTCCCAGTGAATAAGTCGCTCTTAAACGCAACAAAAATGGACGTCGAAGTTGCACGCCTGCCATGGTGGTGAGGGTTAGTGCCTGTCCCTTTTAATGTGCACTTCAATTTTGCGCCACTGAACTCGCAACTAACTGTAGTATACGGACGCGTTTACTGCTTTCTTTCTTTAAAGTTTCAAGAAAGCACTAAAGGGCAGGATTTCTTACATAACACAGTCAATTTTCAAATCGTTTGTACTCTTACGAGAATAACAACCACTGCGTTGTTGTGGTTGACAATTCAATGACTATGGGTTGAATTTACTTCAAGATTTAAATTTTTCTTTCTGCCTTCACCGAGACAGACATCAAAAGACACGGATTCAGTTGACCACCTCTTTATCACTGGCTTTGCAAGAATTTCGTGGAAACATTTGCTTTCCGTCCTATATGCTCACATTCTCCAAATGACTACCAGCCATCTCAATGCGTTTTGACCAAATCTCAGCCTCGGCTGCCTCGCATTGCCACCATGGGGGTATATTCATTAAGCGTTATCAACAACGTGCAGAGACAAAATCGGGACTCACTGATAGTAATGACCCTGTCGTGGCTTTTAATTCATGTTTTAGCCTCAGAAGCTAAATAAAAGGCCTGGACTTAAACTGACTGCAACGCAGCGGGCTATGGAAAAAAAATGACAAGTGCAACGTTACGAGAGAGAAAGATAGGAGAATGGGTCCGGGAACTAACGCGAGCGAAGACGATACTAGGGAGTTAAGAACATTCTCGTTGCCCATGCCTCATAAAGATGAAGAAAGGGGCATGGGCAGGGTATGCGATGCGAAGGGAAGGCAAACGGTGGTCGTTTAGGGTTAGGGAGGGGAATTTCAGAGAAGGGAAGCGTATCAAGAGCGCCGGAGAGTCCGATATGCGGATGAGATTAACAAGCTTGCGGGGATATAATATCGTCAGTTGGCACAGGGCAAGGTCAACTGGAGTTACATGTAAGTGGGATTTGTCCTGCAGTGGACGCAATCAGGCTATGTAACGATGATGATGATGCTGAGCTCGAGGTCTCTCCGGTTAGGGCACGTCTTTACTGAAAAACCCAGGGTTACACCATTGGTGTTAATGAAAATAAGAATAATTGAAACAAGACATTACAGTGAAGGGCGAAAACTGACACGCGAATTAGAGTATCCGCTAACTAGCTGTCATGGCCGAAACTTTCGAAATGGAAAAAGAAAGTTAGACATTCTATATATGTTCTCTGGGAAAGCATAGGGATCAAGTTCTGACAGATAAATCGATATGAAACTAATACCGTGTCAAACTTAAGAATGGAAGAGATGCGAAATCCTCCGCGCTCACGTGACTCAGCACTATAGTTATCCCATCATGCACCACGTTCACTACAATGGCGGCCAGGCCCACCGTGAACGCCGCGCGTATACCCTGATGGCGCTCATACACTGAGAAACATTACTCACGTATAAACAGCATTACCTAAGCCTTGTGCTAATAACACGTTGAAAGCGCCCTATTTCAGGAGTGAGCCGACTCACTCTGCAAACTAGCTTTCCACACTTGCTAACTAGTGGCTCGAAGCTAACGACCAGTTAATCAGGTGTCCCGGTTAACCACGTATTTGATGTGGGCGTCATAAAACTAGACTTGGTGTTTCATTGAAAACATTTCCCTCCTCTGACTCCCAACAGTATATTGTGTCAGCCTTTGCATGTATTGCTGCAATATTGCTTCATTCGCAAAAGGACACGAATGTTGATCACAATACCAGGAGGCCTTTGCGGAATGGATCTCCACTCCATGAGGTGTCATGCAGCCGAAACGCGCTCGATTGTACCTCACGTATTAGCACTCACTGCCGTCGCTTCACGAACTCAGCAGCAGCGACACGTTCGTTAAATCCCCGACTGCATTTCATGGTCACCACGTATGCACGTATGAATGTGTAGTTCAGAAGTTCTTTAAGCATATTACATAGAAGTGGTTCCTGTACAATATTACGCCTCGCCGACATCGAAAGCAACTGCCGTAACATAAACCAACCCAACATGCCTGCTTGTTTTTACTTTCATTCTTGTTTTCATCCAAATATATCGATGCTTCCATTCAGGGTTGAACCGATGAAAAACGTTCTCCTTATCACGGGGACCTACACGCGCTATGAGCGAAAGTTAAACCCGGATATACATAACTCGCAGGGGATGCCGAAATATTTCGATATATAGACAATTCGATATATAAAAACGGAAATAGAAAAGCTTATCTGTAACCTAAAACTAAGAATGCATTGCACCCAGACTAGCGATGCGCTTCTTACAGCGTCGTGCCGCCAGCAGGCGGGCTGGTAGCGCACTCCTCGCTAGGAATTGCCAAGCCTAACCTGCTTCGCATCGAAGCCGCAGCGGTCAGAGCTTTGGAACCAGCTACTGTCAATCATAAAATATCTAATCATCTTATCAGTAGACTATAAATAAAATAATCCCATTATAGTTCAGGCACACTTGGTTTCCGCAACACCTTCAGTAGCGAATCATACCAGGCTAGGGCCGCCGATAGGCTTTGGTTAGTTAGGTTGGCTTCACCGCATGGGGGCAATGTGGCGTAGAAAAATGAGTATCGGAGACCGAACGCACCCGCCCCGGTGGCTCAGTGGTAAGGCGCTCGTCTACCGAGCCGGAGCACCCGGTTTGAACTCGACCGCGGCGGCCGCGTTTCGATGGAGGCGAAACGCAAGAGGCGCCCGTGTGCTGTGCGATGTCAGTGCACGTTAAAGAACCCCAGGCGGTCGAAATTATTCCGGAGACCTCCCCTACAGCACTTCTTTCTCTCTTTCTTCTTTCACTCCTACCTTCCTCCCTTCCCTAACGGCGCGGTTCAGGTGTCCGCCGAGATTTGTGAGACAGATACTGCGCCATTTCCTTTCCTCAAAAAACAATTTAGCAATTTATTTTTACCGAACGCCACCGCCAAGGCACGCCACTTCCGCCAAGGCACGCCACTTCCGCCTTGTCCCGCTATTGCTCCCAGATGGTGCCCAAGGCCCAAGCAGTGCCCAAGCAGTCGACCGGTCTACGCGCGCAAAAGTGATCGGAGAGTGCTGTTAGGAGAAGCGGTGCCTGCAGGGGTGTGGCGCGTCTTTCGATATGTTGAATGACCGGCGAGATATGCAACGCGACTTTCCTATACTTTTGCAGGGTATTTTCAAGGGTGTAATCTGTGTGTTCGATATAGCCAGTATTTTGCAATATCCGGGGTCGATATATCTAGACACGACTATACTGACCGGCATGAATGCCATCGCCAGGATTAAAATTTGCATCTCCGAAGAAAAAGAAGACAATGGCCATTATACGCTTCTAACGGGACTCCCATTTTCGCGGTAATACAACTCTGCACCACTGATTTTTCGCATTGGCACAAACGTACGCAGGGAAGTATGAACTCGTTTAACTTGCCCCTTTATTACACCTGCCAGCTATATCCGGCTGTCGGATTGGCAGTCACTCGCATTATTTTGCTGATTCGTAAAGAATGGTAAATTGTTTTGGCGTTCACCTACAAGTTGGCGCCGCAGACCGGTTCTCTCTTTTGAATAGTTGGTTCTGTTGCAATAACAGTAATCTTGCGGAGAAGCTAGCTTTGCAAAACGAACAGAGCAGCAATGTGACGTTTTCACGAGCCGTATTTGTTTCGGTAAAGCAACTGTTCA
The DNA here is from genome assembly GCF_055824585.1 of Amblyomma mixtum. Taxonomy (NCBI): domain Eukaryota; kingdom Metazoa; phylum Arthropoda; class Arachnida; order Ixodida; family Ixodidae; genus Amblyomma; species Amblyomma mixtum. The sequence continues at coordinate 33,542,258 of NC_143017.1, read as the reverse complement.
GAGAGAAAAGGGGATAGAGCACATATTACTTAAAAGGATTAATAGACTGATACGAAAGAAAGAGCAGGCCAAGGAATGCGTAGCGAAAACGCCATGTGCACTCCTGAAGAGAATTCTCGGAAACAAGGTGACATGACATTTACCCTTGCTCACTACTTCCCCACCTGTACATTTTATGTAGGTATAGCGATTCCTTTAACTGATGTCTCTTGTTTCCACTATCCCCTTTTTATGAGGACTCTTCGTACGACCGAATACATATCGTGGCGACATCAATTATATGTCATTCTTCTTTGTCTGCGAAGCTTGCTTTTTTGCATGCAACTAAGTACTGCAGCAAAACAAACCAGTCAAGGAAGATGAACGGACCGCAGTGCTTAAAGGAAGCGAAATACCAGCACCTGTTACGATGATGTTCTATGCATTAGCCAGTATTGAGAAATTGTCAACGATCCATTCAGACACAACGAAGAAGTGAAGGTACGGAAGCAGCACGCGGATGCGTGGGGTTTCGGCACAATCCCGCAACATGCGTAACAAACTTCATAAAATGAGTTTATCAAATGCTGCGAAAATTTGCTCAGGGTAAACGTCTGCCAGACCACATCTTAGGCAATATGCAACCAATTACTGTCTCAGCGTAGAATGAGCAGCACGATAAAGAAAGGACCGCAGAAGCATTGAGGTCACAGCATTTATCTTTTCCTCGCTGTTATGTCTAAGAATAAGCAATACTTATTAACCCTGCCCTCAGCATTAGCAGAGAGGACTTCAGCATATGGCTTCACAAAATATAAGGTGGAAGTTGTTGGCCCATTTTGTTTGAAAGTATAGGAATCTTTTATGTATTTTACATTCTAGGGGAAGTGGTAGTCGGGGAGGGCAATATGTAAAAAAGTGGTGTAACATGAAGGCTCCAGCTATGAGCTAAAGTGCAGCTTAGTGAAAGAATTAAAAACCTGTAAGCCATCTGTGCTACGGGATTAAGTGTATGATTGCGATAACTGGTAAGTTGTAGTTATTTAGTGCCTTAACGCCATATCGGCTGTTTTTGTTGAAGTAGTACAAAAGCAGGTTTAAACTAAACCTTGACATTACGTTAAAAGTAACGTAGTCGCATACACACGCTATTCGCAAATACTGTAAAGTTGCGCTGATACATTTTTCTTTTATCTGTAATTACGATTCGCAGATGTCATTTAGACCGATAAAAATAAAGTGTCCTTAACTATTATCCAAAGAAATACCACTGCTATATTATCATCAGGCTGAGTGCTGCCAGGACAGGTTAAAAGGGGGATTATATATATGTACAAGGTGTTTCAGGGAAGACGAAGTAATTTTTTAAAAATAGGCTTTTTGTGATAAAAATAGGGCATTTGCGACATAGTATTACCAGCGTTGGCAGACACCGGAAAACCGGTAAATCGTCTCAGGTAGTAAGATAGTTAACTAATTCTTCATAACTAACTTTTTAACTCTCACAGGTAGACAAGTGGTTGTAGGTAGAGATTTGTAGCCGGCCGTTAGTAATAGCCATATCAGATTTTAGAATTTCAAAAAAGTTAACATCCTCGGCGCTGCTGACTACAAATTGTGGCGACATCGTGACAAAATACATGCGCTCTGGAAAAACATGCAGGCAAAGCAACCTTTTCTCATCACGTAACTGGTCGAAAGAGACAAATTTTGTGGAACCACAGCGCCAAGGGTAATCACGCTTTCGAAATTCTAAACACTTATATGGCTATCACTAACGACCGGCTTCAACTCTCTCATTGCAACTAGACGCCTAACTCTAGTAGTCAAAAGTTCATTGTTAAAAATTAGTTAACGTGCTTAGTAATTAAAGCGATTAACCGGCTTTCTAGTGCCCGCCAAAACGGGTAGTACTATGCTGAAAAGCATTATTTGGCCTCAAAAAACATATTCCTGAGAATTACTCAAGATCCACCCTCAAACACCTGGTATATACATACGATCTTACCACATAGCTGAGCAGTCTGTTCAACACAATTCGCAACGTTCAAAAAAGAGAACGGGACGCAATTCAAATCGGCAGACGAAGAGCGTGAGCACACTCCGTCACATTTTCATTCACTGCTCAATAGAGCTCGACTGAAATTCGCCCTCAAAGAAAGCAGCACATTGTTCTGCTCAGTGCTGCTTAACTGCTTTGCAGTTTCTTTTTTTCCTTATTTCGTTTAATTCAAACAATTATGAAACAAATGGTTGCTGCACTCGCACTGTTATTTCCATGGAACAACCTAGCTCAAATACTGTGCCTTAGTTCAAACGAGTGAAGACCAAATCCATCCTTATAGCAGTAATGCATGAGCTAAGCCACGATTTTTTTTTTATAACCATCGCCGCTGACTACAGGTAAAGAAGCAGTAAACTCTTCTCTGGAGGCATTTTAAATGCTTTTGTGCGTTTACTATATTAAGTGGACCCCCTGTATATGTTCTGTTCTATTCAGATGGCTTCTGCGTCAGTAATCGCAAAGAACCAGTGCCAGCTTTCTGACGTGAAGTCGGAGCGCAAGCCCGAGCCAATCGTCGAAAAAAAAAAGCTTAAAACCAGCTTTTAGTTCCCAATCATGATATCAAGACCAGAAACTGCGAAAAGCTCAACGATGAAAAAGCGGAAGCTTTAAAGGGACACTAAGAGGAAATAGCAAACTTAAAAATATAGACAGAGCATTACTTAGCAATATCGAAAATGTTTCTTCTAAGCAGAAGGTGCCTCGTTCTTGAGAAAGCCGCAAATGAAATTCACAAAGTCCTTCGGCATTCAAATCGCCCGCCATATTTCTATACATCGATGTCATCTCTACGACGTCGTCGTACTCCGGTTCTCCAGCCAACCAGAGCACGGCTACTAGTCCTGTGTCACGTGACACGACACCCGCCAACTATCTCGACGGCGTCGACGGCGGGTGGTAGATCTCCGGATGGAGCGCACTTCGTAGCATGAGTCAGCGGTCTCACGTTCGGCGTATTCGCGTGTTAAGGCGTAATCGAACGGCAGCCTTGGTTTCGTCATCGATGAATCAATACCCCGCGCACATGTGCACGTACTATGTCGATGGCTTCAACATCAAAAACCGCACAGCAAGCGATCAGAGCAGCTTGGCGTGGACCTATCATCGCGTCGAGAGAAAGCAGAGACGCACTCCCCTGAATCGTTTTCTTCCTTGTTTAGCGTGACTTGCCCACAGTGTGTTCTCTCTGATCGACGAATTTGTGTACCGTGCGTCTTCGAACAATCTCTCTCTGCTGTTTTTAGCGAGGGACATGGCACAGCGAGTGTTGAACTTGTTTTCGCATCGAGATTAGCAATTTCAGCGTTTGTGAGCGTCAGTGGTCGTTAAACTCAAGAACAGTGGTGTAAAACGTAATCTGGTGTAGAACATGCATTTCTAGGGCGGATGCAAGAACTTCTAGTGCCAGCCAAGTAATAATCGCTGACTAAAGGACATTATGAAGATAAAAAACACTGCAGCCTATTGGCGTCAGTTCTTTTGCATCAGCCAGCGTTTCACTCATGAGTATTTTGCGAAAGCGAATAATTTATGTACCTTACATGTTTTTTTCCTTTGTTTATTCAATCTGCTTTTTTCATGTAACCCACCCCTTATGTAATACCCCCAATCCTGGGGGCCTTTAAGGCAACAAATTTAAGTGATGTGAAGTGAATCAAATTCGACAAGTCCCGAAGTTGTGAATGTTATCAAGTATGTGCCCCGTCCGAGTGCATTTTGTGGCGTGCTTGTTGTTTCGAACTTGAGATTACTTGTAATCCTACAACAAGGTACAAGAAGCATGCGCCATGCTTTTCCGTTCGTCGCATTCGGTAAGAATATTTCGTTCTCCTCGAGTCGCTAACGAGAATCAATTTCGCCGCTGCTTGCAATGCGGCTGAGGTATAAATCATTGGTTTCTTGTTTTTGGGACCATGCTGATCTCGTTGTTCTGCGCTGTGCCAATCGGTGGCTATACAATGACCAAAAGCGTTCTTCCTATAAAAATGGAGCGGTGGGAAAGTTCCGCTGTTTCTCAGTCGATGCTGCAAAGGTGATGGTTTATACTCACTGTCCAGGACATCGGCTGCGACTGACCTGCTTCGTCCATAGCGAGACACTGGATTGGCTGCAGCGATGGCGGAGCGCGCGGCTGCAGCTGCTGCGAGTCACGTGATACGTCACGTGGTAACTTACGCAGCTAGGCTCCTCCTGTTCAATGTCATTCGTGCAGACGCGTCGAAATCGGCGCCGCTAGGCTAGTAAAGCTTTCGCTTTAAAAACGCACTTGTTTACTGTCCCGTAACCATTGTGGAAGAATACTTTGGTCGTAACTGAACGAAATGCAGTGCGATTCACGTTAGACGCTAAACTCGAGTCTCAACACTCCGAGAGGCAGCATCTTGGGACTGGCTTGCTCATGTGCACACCGACCTCTCGCACCAAGTGCTTTAAATAAACTTTCTCAAGCGCACTGCCATTAAGTGGCGGCCAGTTATCTGATGGTGCTTGCCCACTGCCGTGAGAACAGCGCTACGCAAGAAACCGATGAACCAGTCGCGACCAGCCGCAGTTCCATCAATCCGCAAGAGGCGGCGCCACATGTACTTCATTTATACGTGCTTTTACGCAATTTTCTGCCCTTTCAGTATCATGTTTTCGCGACGCAAGTCTATTGATGCAGCTTGACTTAGTGCATCACTTTAGTGTCCCTTTAACGAAGTACGGTACAGGCGGCCCAGTATAAGAGGCATTACTGCGGAAGCACTGTACTTGACGACACAGAAACGTCAACCAGAAAAATAAAATTATGACCAGTTGATTTTAGGCGGCTGGGAGGCCAATGAACAAAAACGGCCGTTTACCTTAGGAGTACGAGGGACACCTGCAGCTATTATCAAAAGGATTTTTAAGAGTTCTTTGCTTTGACAACACTGAGTAACTTACCAGAGATACAGCATAGCTTTTAACAAGTACACTGTTCTTTTAGCACACTGCGCTCCTGCTCAGTTCTTTGCTATAGGGGCGTTTTTTTCAGCGGTTGTTGAATATATGTCGACGAAGAAAAATTACTTCAAATCAAACATTTTTTCAGCATAGTTAAATAGAAATAAATTATATGCTTAGGAATTAAGAAAAAAAGTTTTGTATGTGTCGTACATGTTCTTAATAATACAAATTTTTTGAAGTAATAGTAAAAGAACGTTATAAACGTCCACAAAAAATTTTACAGGCGGTTGTCATAATAAACAGCCATTAAAAGAAATAAGAACAGCTCGTAACGTGTACCTTAACATGGAAAACAAATCTTCACTAGTCGCCCTCATGAAGTGGACCAACGTATGTCTCTGGCGGCGTATATTTTCTAATTAGTTTAATTGAAGGCGAACACGCTCTTTCTGTTCTTCGGTGCCATAACTCGAAGGCGAAGAACTGGCGAAGTCGGGAGAGCTGAATTATCGGAGCACTTAGCCGGCTTCCGCTTAATTCTCATTCAACTCCGTGTGTCGTGTTCGCGTCTGTCGCACCAGATTCGGGAGCAAATCCCCCGGGGTTTTCCCCTACGAGCCCGTGGCGCGGCCGTAAAGATGAGCCCTCCGTTGCGTCGCGCTGCGATCCGCTGTAATTGCTGCTTTCATTAGGCCTCGCTCGCCCCAGGAAATAAGAAAAGGAGAAGATAGATAGAGAGACAAAGATAGAGAGAGGAAGAAAAGAAAGAGAGAACGGCCTTCGCGCACGTGGCGGGCAAAAGTGCGAACCCTCCGGTCTCTTCTTTCATCGCCGCATTCGTCTTTTCTTCTTTCCTCTCAAGAGTAGCAGTCCGAAGAAGCAGCGGAGAAAGAGAGGCGTAGGGCCGGAGGATAGAAAGAAGAAGTATGAAAGGCAGCGTGGCGTCCGAGATCCGAAGATGTGCGCACATGTGACGCGCGGTAGACGTTGCGTATCAAAACACCGGTGAAATATAGTCCGAGGTGTCGCTCTAGGTAGCCGCGCGGGAGCGGAAAAACACGGCCACGGGAAATTCGAAGGCGGCAGGGATTCTCCGCAAAAGCTGCGCGATCCAGTTGCCATCGAAGGCAGCTGGCAAACGTGAAACAAAACGAAAAGAAAGATTCGATAGAGAGAGGCGCAAGAACGGAAGCGCGAACGAGAAGGAAAAGAGCACGCGGAAAGCAGGGATAGAAGGTATAGAGAAACGAAAGAGGAGGGGCTGTGGGAGGGGGGGGGGGGGATGTTGGTTGCGGCACAGCTAAGGCGAGCTAAGGCCGGCGAATAAATTGAGGCATCTCCCGTTCTCCCCCACTTCCCCACTCCCCACTTCTCTCCGGTTTCCGTCACGCCGTATATATAACAAACGCCGATGTTCCACTGTCGGAGCGTTTGTCTATTCCTTTTATTCGCTTCCTTTTTATTCGGCCGGGAGAGCTACGCCATTTGCGGGCCCTATTTTTTTTCTTCTCACCATACAGCTCCCTTGCGTTTCCCTTGTTTTCTTTTTGTTTTCCTTGCTTTGCCAGCGAGCCGCGGCTGCCGGTCTGCACGTTCGACCCAGTGTCCCCGGAGAGCCCTAGAGTGCGCCGCAAACGACTCATCGAGGAAAGCCAAAAGGCGACCCGACAGAGCTGTTGTTTTCGCTCTGAGCGTATAGACACACCGTGTATGGGATGCGGAGGGTGTCCCCTCTGAATCTGTTGTTTTGCTGTCGTTGATGCTGTTGTGCTTCCCTAGTTCACTGCTTGGTTGCGCAGCTTGGCGTCCACAGCGTCTTTACTAGACTGTTTGTGTCTTTTTTTTTGTTCTATTCCTTTCTGGCCCGCGCAACAAAGGGACGATATAGACGCACACACAATGTCAGATAGGAGAGTGCTGAATTCCTCTTTGTTTTGCCTTCATCACTGGATGCACTGCGATGGTTTGCATTTCTATCCCTCCTCTCTTGTATATTTCAGCCCGGCCTTTCGTGTTATTGTTGTGGTACTGGTGGTTTTTCAGAAGCAGAGGGTTTCTTCTTCCTCGCGGTATTTCGACTCCGAGGCGCATTATTTTACGCTACCTCACCTCACATCTATATTGCCGCGCCACATTGGCTTTTTCTTTTCCTGTCTTTTTTTCTGCGCTGTTTGTCCAACTGCAACATTTTCTTTTCCTGCCTCTGGTAGAGGCCAGCGTGTCGCAAGGAATGAAGGATACTTCGTATCCTGGCAAATTCGCAACACATTCCCTTCGCGAAAGCGTTCGTCTTCGCCATTCGAGGCGAGCTCATCATCTACAAGGAGGAAAAAAATGAATGAACGCGCATGGGAATAACAGAGAGGGGAAGAAAGAGGGGACAAGATGAAACAGAACCGAAAGGATGAACGGGACAGCAGCAGGCGGGATATGATGTTGCTTGAAAGGAATCGTCTACGGAGAAGGGGTGAGGAAAGAACCAGTTGAATTTACAAATGGGCGATGGTGGCGAAACGCGAGGCAGTGTGTTTCGTTTCTCTCTGTTTCTGTGACTGTGAATGCTTACGTTTTCCTCACAGGCAGGGGCAGCTGCGGACAAAGCGCAGCTTCCTTCCTTTCTTTCTTTCTTTCTTTCTTTCTTTCTTTCTTTCTTTCTTTCTTTCTTTCTTTCTTTCTTTCTTTCTTTCTTTCTTTCTTTCTTTCTTTCTTTCTTCCTTTCGTCCTTTCTTTCCTTCTTTCTCTCTTTCTTCCTTTCTTTCTTTCTGTCTTTCTGTCTTCCTTCCTTCCTTCCATCCTTTCTTTCTTTCTTTCTTTCTGTCTTCCTTCCTTTCTTTCTTTCTGTCTTCCTTCCTTCCTTCCATCCTTCCTTCCTTCCTTTCTTTCTTTCTTTCTTTCTTTCGTTCTTTCTGTCTTTCTTCCTTCCTTTCTTTCTTTCTGTCTTCCTTCCTTCCTTCCATCCTTCCTTGCTTCCTTCCTTTCTTTCTTTCTTTCTTTCTTTCTGTCTTTCTTTCTTTCTATCTATCTATCTATCTATCTTTCTTTCCTTCTTTCTTTCTTTCTTTCTTTCTTTCTTTCTTTCTTTCTTTCTTTCTTCCTTTCTTTCTTCCTTTCCTTCCTTCTTTCTTTCTTTCTTTCTTTCGTTCTTTCTGTCTTTCTTCCTTCCTTTCTTTCTTTCTGTCTTCCTTCCATCCTTCCTTGCTTCCTTTCTTTCTTTCTTTCTTTCTTTCTTTCTTTCTTTCTTTCTGTCTTTCTTTCTTTCTATCTATCTATCTTTCTTTCTTTCCTTCTTTCTTTCTTTCTTTCTTTCTTTCTTCCTTTCTTTCTACCTTTCTTCCTTTCCTTCCTTCTTTCTTTCTTTCTTTCTTTCGTTCTTTCTGTCTTTCTTCCTTCCTTTCTTTCTGTCTTCCTTGCTTCCTTTCTTTCCTTCCTTCTTTCTTTCTTTCTTTCTTTCTTTCTGTCTTTCTTTCTTTCGTTCTTTCTTTCTATCTATCTATCTTTCTTTCTTTCATTCCTTTTTTCTTTCTTTCTTTCTTCCTTTCTTTCTACCTTTCTTTCTTCCTTTCTTTCTTCCTTTCCTTCCTTCCTTCTTTCTTTCTTTCTTTCTTTCGTTCTTTCTGTCTTTCTTCCTTGCTTTCTTTCTTTCTGTCTTCCTTCCTTCCTTTCTTTCTTTCTTTCCTTTCCTTCTGCCTTTCTTCGTTTCCTTCTTTCTTTCTTTCCTTCCCTCTTTCTTTCTTTCCCTCTTTCCTTCTTTCCTTCATTGCTTCCTTGCTTCTTTCTTTTATTCTTTCTTTCTTTCAGAAGTCTCGAAGAGAACTTGATCTCATGCGGTTTCGCAGCCGGCCAGCACCCCGATAAGGGTGTTTCGGAACACTTGCGCAACACGCAAGCGCGTAAATGACGTAGACTTAGGGCAGAAAGATTGAAGAAATTGAAAGAGATTCTGCAAATAAACGCCGAGGCCATCGTGTTTGCCTTCATCTTGAAAGTAGCGCTGTGACGTCAAGGATAGTGAACTGCGCAGTACTGCCATACACGATAGGCAAGACAATGGTATTGTGTGCTATATGCATACAAGACAACAGGCATCTATATCGTATGTCCTAAGAGAATAGTTTCACGCAGTACTTGAAAGCCTGACGGTGTCAGTCTGCGGAAGCCTCATGGATGTGCATTGTTTGGTCTCACTGATTTGGTACCAAATATGTTATTCTTGAACAATATCCCCAGTTTTATTATTACCAAATTTTTTATAATTACTGTTTGTTTCTCCTTTTTACAAATAAACAGGTTTCATATAATTTCACTATAGCATAGACTAAGTGTTCTAATTTGCCGAAGAAACGGGGCAAAAAAATTCGTTGATTGCGCTTCTGCTGTCATTCACGTAATTTCTTTTAGAGTGTGAAAAGGTGTGCATGGGGGAAAAGCGGCGAAGGCTCCAGCGAGGGGGCGTCAGAACGTAACTCAGCAGTAAAAAGTAGCACATGTGGTCACCTGGCACTTATCCCTCAAACGTGTGCGGGTGCACTCCAAGCAACAATTGGTCATAAAGAAAATTCTGATCAAGGTCCACACGTTTGATAGAAAGAAAACCGATCGGGCCACTCTGCACAAATAAGGCCGGAGCTATCTGTGTTACAGCACCGTGAGCAGAGCTGCGTGAAAGTGAGCTGGTATTTCTAGAAAATGCCAGGTTTCGATTGTTTTTTTTTTTTGTGTGTGTTTGTTGGACGTCTTACACCTATGTTCATGTACGGTGCCTCCTCAATTTCTGATAACTGTGCAAGAGTGGTGAACGATTGCTATGTTTTCTTCGCTTCCACCTTGCGTGTTCTTTCCTGTGTTCCCTACTTTCAAGTCGTTTCGACGGGGTCCGCCATCTGACCAATGTACGTATCCTGAAATCGGTACGATCTTCAGACCATAGTACAAAAGCCAAAGAGGCCGAATAGCGATCCTTTAAGAAATTATTATGATCTTTAAAAGTGACATGAATAGCATGAACGCCACACCGCAGCAATGCTGTCGTCGCGAAAGGCAACAGTGAACGCCAACGCACGGTATCAATTTTGTGGGGAAAAAAAAATAGTCGTCGTAGTCAGTCTTAGACAACATATCATCGTCATAGCCAGCGTTAGACACTTATCACCGTCGTAGTCAATCTTAGACAGCATTTCATCATCGTAGTCAGCTTTAGACAACTTATCATCGTCGTCGTAGTCAGTCTCAGGCAACATATTGACACATGCATTCGAAGAAGAGACAGAAGTAGCGCATGCGCTAGAAGAGGAAGAAGTTAGTTGGCTCTCTCGCGCGCGCTCGAACCACTAGGGGACCGCCGCAGGTTTTTCGTCTCTGCGCGGGTGTTCTTTTTGGCGTTGCACGCTACAGTTTGGTGGAGGTGCGGGGTACGCTTCCCGACCTGCAAACTCCGTACAGCGTCACTACGGACCTCACACCGGTTCACCAGCGACCCAGCCGCCGTCTCCGCGGAGAGTCGCCTGAATTTGGGCCCCTTCCCCCGCCAACAAGGACGACGCAGCCTCGACCGCTGAGTCCAACTGACATGGCCACTGACACCAGGACCCAGCCGCCGATCCAGCCTCTACCGTCGAGTCCAACTGCCATGGCCGCTGACACCAGGCCCCTGGCGCCGATCCTTTGCCACCCACCGCGAACACCGCCATCTTTTCACGGTGACGTGTTCGAAGACGCTGAGGACTGGCTGGAGACGTTCGAGCGGGTCGCACGCTACAACGGCTGGTGCGACGAGCGCAAGCTGAATAACGTCTACTTTGCCCTGGAAGAGTCTGCTCGGACGTGGTTTGAAAACCACGAGGCTACACTTCCCACCTGGGAGACGTTTTGCCGGAGTCTCCTGGCTACGTTCCCCAACGCTGACCGCCGGGAGAAGGCCGAAGCTGCGCTGCACTCCCGAAATCAGCGCACGAACGAAAGCGTGCGCATGTACACCGAAGACATGGCCCGTCTTTTCAAGCGCGCCGACCCCAACATGACAGAGGAGAAGAAGCTGCGCCATCTCATGCGTGGGGTTAAGCAGGAGCTGTTCGCGGGCCTCGTGCGAACCCACCCCGCACGGTGGCGGAATTTCTAACCGAGGCGACCACGATGGAGACGACGCTGCAACAACGGGCCCGCCAGTACAACCGGGACATCAACTGCATGGTGCCCGAAGGCTTTTCGTCGTGTCCCGGCGGCAGTGTAGACACCTTGCGTGAACTAATTCGTTCCGTTGTCCGGGAGGAACTGCAACGGATCCATCTGCCTCAGGTTGCACCTGCGCCGCTGGCAGCGCTGTCCGAAGTTGTCAGGGACGAGGTGCGACAGGCTGCGTAGGCACCTCCTGTCCCCGAAGCGCCATCCCGGTTCGATGACCGACCCACGTACGCATCTGTTGTACGTCGCACGACAGGCTACGGTCCCATTACCCCAACGCCTGGCGTGAGCAACATCGGCACATGTCACGCAAGCGTGCCTGGCTACGGTGTGACCCCGTCGACCTCCGTGAGTAACATCGCCACGTATTCTGCAACCGCATCTGCTACAGCTGGGCCACGCCCTCGCAAGTCGGATTTGTGGCGTACACCGGACCGCAGGCCTCTCTGCTACCACTGTGGGGAGCCTGGTCACCTCTACCGCGCCTGTCCGTACCGCCAAGTGGGCCTTCGCGGTTTCCATCCCGACGCACCCTGCCCTCAGAACGGCGAACGACCGCATGAGATTGCACAGCATCTCTGGGCACGCCAGAACCCTGCCTACTCTGGAAGGCGCGAGTCCCGTTCCCCTTCGCCTCTCCGTTATCGCTCTTCCAGCCCTGGCCGCCAGAGTAGCTCTGCTGGCCGTCGCTCGCCGAGTCCGCGTCGGGAAAACTAACACCAGCGACCTCTGGAGGCAAGGCCGCTGACGTCGGGACGTGTCAAGATCCTCCATCGCGGAACCCTCGAGCCGACGATACCCGGACAGAGAGAGGCAGCGACAGTATCAGATACGCTGCATCCGATTTGCGTGTGACAATTGATGGCACTGACATTACCGCGCTGCTCGATACCGGTGCTGATTACTCTGTTATGAGCTGTGCCTTCGCTGGAGAACTTAAGAAGGTTCTGACACCGTGGACAGGGACCCCCATTCGCACCGCTGGTGGCCACCTAATTTCCCCTGTGGGCAAGTGCACGGCTAGAGTTGGGATTAGTGGTTTTACGTACGTTGGTGAATTTGTCGTACTCCCCGAGTGTTCCAGAGACTTGATTCTGGGGATCGACTTCCTGCAGTCGAACGGCGCTGTGATTGACTTTCAGGAGGCACGTGTCACGTTCTCGACCAAACAGGCCGTGGCGCGCTTTGACTCCCGCGATCCCTGCAGCAACGCTCTGCGCATTGTCGAGAACGACGTCACGGTGCCGCCGCGGTGCAGTGTTCTGGTGCTCGTGCGGAACGACCTCTTTCATGACTACGAGGGCCTAGCGGACAGCCATAGTCCACTGCTGCTTAAGCGGGGACTTGCCGTTGCAAGAGGTCTCGTCCAACTACGTGACGGCCGCACCCACGTCCTCCTGACTAACTTTGCCAACGAATATCAGCACCTGGCCAAAGGCATGGCTATTGCCTTCCTCCACGACGTTGCTGAGGTTCCAGGTTTGTGCACCGTGGGAGGACCCTCTCCGGAGTATGCTGGCCCACATCACGTTCTTCAGTCAGTCAGAATAAATCCTGCCTTGCCGTCGGTTCAGAGGGATCTTCTGTCGGCCCTCTTGGCAGAATTTGCGGACTGTTTCGCTACGTGCTCGAAGGTCGGCCGAACTCCACTCGCCAAGCATCGTATCATCACTGACGAGACTACGCGACCCGTCTGCCAGCGCCCATATCGTGTTTCCCCGGTGGAGAGAGAAGCCATTCAGAATCAGGTTGCCGAGATGCTTGCAGACGATGTCATTCAGCCGTCCACCAGTCCGTGGGCATCGCCTGTGGTTCTTGTCAAAAAGAAGGACAATACTCTGCGTTTCTGCGTGGACTACAGGAAACTTAACAGCGTGACCAAAAAGGACGTTTACCCGCTGCCCAGGATAGATGACGCGCTCGACCGATTGCGGAACGCCAGATACTTCTCGTCATTGGATCTTAAAAGCGGGTACTGGCAAATCGAAGTGGACGAGAGAGACCGGGAGAAGACGGCTTTCGTGACGCCTGACGGCCTCTATGAGTTTAAACTGCTCCCATTTGGTCTGTGCTCAGCACCGGCCACTTTCCAACGCATGATGGACACTGTCCTCTCCGGCTTGAAATGGCAGTCCTGCCTGGTGTACCTGGACGATGTCGTTATATTTTCGCCCACCTTTGACCAACACTTGGAGCGGTTGCGCATTGTGCTACAAGCGCTCAAATCCGCGCAACTCACCATCAAAGCCGAGAAATGCCATTTTGGCTTTGAGGAACTTCGCTTTCTTGGTCACGTTGTCAGCGCACAAGGTGTTCGCCCGGACCCTGACAAGACTGCTGCCGTCTCAGGTTTTCCACGCCCAACTGACAAGAAGGCCGTTCGCCGGTTTTTAGGCCTGTGCTCCTATTATAGGCGCTTTATTCAAGATTTCTCGAAAATCGCGGAACCGCTGAACGCACTGACCCGTGACGACACGCCCTTCCTGTGGGGGACCGACGAAGAGGCTGCATTTGTCGAGCTTCGCAGCCGTCTGCAAAGCATTCCGATACTCGGCCATTTCGACGAGCATGCTGCCACGGACATCCACACTGACGCCAGCAATGTTGGCCTTGGTGCAGTACTCATCCAGTGGCAAGACGGTGCAGAACGGGTCATCAGTTATGCTAGTCGGACACTTACGCGCTCCGAGACCAATTATTCTACGACGGAGAAAGAATGTCTTGCAGTGATATGGGCCATCTGCAAGTTCCGACCGTACCTCTACGGACGACCCTTCCGTGTGGTAAGCGACCACCACTCCTTATGCTGGCTGGCGAGCCTCAAAGACCCCTCAGGACGCTTGGCTAGATGGAGCTTACGCTTGCAAGAATACGACTTAACAGTAGTTTACAAGTCTGGCCGCAAGCATCAGGATGCGGATTGTCTGTCGCGCGCGCCTATCCCAATCAATACCGAAGAAACCACCGATGATTTTCCTTGTCTGGGCTCTGTTAGTACCACCCAAATGGCGCAGCTTCAGAGGGCGGACACGGAGTTGGCGCCGCTCATCGATTACCTCGAAGGCAGTGAAGCTCCCATTCCGCGTGTTTTTCTTCGAGGGCTTCACACCTTCACTTTACGGTCTGGTGTTCTCTACAGGCGCAACTTTGCCAACAGCGAAGAAGTGTTCCTACTTGTCGTACCATCACAGCTGCGGTCTGAGATCTTGAGTGCCTGTCATGATGCACCATCCGCCGGCCACCTTGGAGTCAGCCGTACACTCGCGCGGATTAGACAAAAGTATTATTGGCCCAGGTTACTCCCATCGGTGCGGGCCTACGTCAAAACATGCCGTGAATGCCAACGTCGGAAGACTCCTCCATTGAAACCGGCCGGATTTCTTCACCCCGTCGATCCACCGAAGACCCCTTTCCATCAAGTGGGCATGGGCCTCCTTGGCCCATTTCCGAAGTCTTCGTCTGGAAAGCGTTGGATAGTCGTTGCGACTGACTACCTCACACGGTACGCTGAGACCACGTCTCTTGCCAAAGGCACTGCTGCTGAAGTGGCGCAGTTCTTCGTCCACAACATTGTCTTGCGTCATGGAGCACCCGCCGTTGTTGTTACTGACCGGGGAACTGCTTTCGCGGCCCGCTTAACCCAGTCCGTGATGACTCTGACGCACACGAGCCACCGACGTGCTACGGCGTATCACCCGCAGACAAACGGGTTGGTAGAGCGACTCAACCGCACACTAGCCGACATGCTATCAATGTACGTTGACGTCGAGCATCGAACTTGGGACGCCATTCTGCCGTACGTAACGTTTGCGTACAACACCGCCCTGCAGGAAACAACCCGACTGACCCCCTTTCAGCTTGTCTTCGGTCGCCAGGTGACCACTCCGTTGGATGCTATGTTGCCCGTCGACCCTTACTGCGACTCTGACGCTGACATCGACGTAGATACCTTCGTTCAGCGTGCTGAGGAAGCGCGTCAACTGGCCCGCCTGCGCATCCACCGTCAACAGGAGGCTGACGCCACTAACTACAACTGTGGACGCCGTTTCGTCAGTTATGCTCCCGGCGACCTTGTGTGGATTTGGATACCTGTTCGTCGCCGCGGGCTCTCTGAAAAGCTGCTGCGCCGATACTTCGGCCCTTACGAAGTAGTGCGCCGCATCAGTGATGTGACTTATGCAGTTGCTCCCGCCCCGACAGCTTGTTCATCGCGCCGGTCGCACCGAACTGAAGTCGTACACGTTGTTCGCATGAAGCCTTACCACGACCGGCTACCTGACTGAACTGCGGTCCACTGCAGCTGTGTTCTACCCTTTCGCTGACTTTTCACTCCCAGCCGCATCGTGTCGATGCTGCAGAAGAGGGGGGCAGTGACACATGCATTCGAAGAAGAGACAGAAGTAGCGCATGCGCAAGAAGAGGAAGAAGTTAGTTGGCTCTCTCGCGCGCGCTCGAACCACTAGGGGACCGCCGCAGGTTTTTCGTCTCTGCGCGGGTGTTCTTTTTGGCGTTGCACGCTACAATATTGTCCTAGTCAACTTTATACAAATTGTTTCCGTGGTTAATCTTAGACAACTGATCGTAAAGATCAAAACTAGAGCCCAACGATTACCACTCGTATTTCGGTAATAGCTGCCTACGCAAGGCCCGCTCTGCGCCCTATCCTATGCCCTTCTGAGTAGTTTTGTGATATTTCGCTACTGACGCTACCAGAGCCATAAATAAACATTGGCTCGATCCGTTTCGCTAGAATTCCGGCACCAAAGACATGAAATCAGATCTACAGCCTTTGGTTCGCAGACGTCGTCAAAAGTACGTAGCGCATACAGGAGGATTAAGTCATCGTGTACAGTTTGGCCATGTTTGCGGCCGTGTGGCAGGGCGGAACTCGCGTTGGTTCATTGCCCCGACGGAACCTCTCCTGCTCGTCCACAAGACGCCCCCATGCAGAAAGTGAACAAAAGGCAAGGTCTGAAAGGAAGCGTGGTAGGCGAGGAACGTGATCGGATAGAGTGAAAAGGCGACAAAGAAAAGCAGCGCAACCCTCTACCCTCGTCCGTCGCACTGAAGAGTATGGAGCCCCAATTGGCTCAAGCAGTCCCGCGCCATTCTGCAGCTCACGGGACATACGGTATTGGGCGCACGTATGAACCGGCTTTGAGAACCAAAACCCCGCGCACACTTTCACTCCTGCTGCGTCTTTTTATGCATCGTGATTTTTTATCGCGGTCATCGGTTTCAGTTGGGGCTTCCTCTGTGGCACAAGACGGTGGATGGTTTATGTATATATTGCCAGCATGGGCCGTGCATTTGGTTGACTCTGCCTGCATTCTTTGTTACACACGCATACGAACCACCAATATAAGAAGCGTACACAATGAAGATATCCATGTGCACATGCAGAAGCTTCGATGAAAGGAACACCGACCATGTGTACATGCCAAAAGACAAACTCATCTCTAGGAAACAGACTCTTTTCAGCACCGAAAGGCCAGCATTGTTTTCAGTTCCGTCCGATTCTTACTTTTCTACATACCACGCACGAGGCCCAAGTCGTAGCATAAACTACGGAAGACAGAGTAGCAACCTTGCAAAACTCCTGTACTTTGAGCCCCTCCTCCGCATACGGTCCACTGTAGTCCTTTCTTTTGGCATTCCAATCGGGCCTCGTATATCAGCCGGCGCGTCGTCAGGTGTGCGATAAATGGGTAGTCAAACTCTGCTTGACGTTGCAACAGAGGCATGAATTACGAAAGCAGTGGCAAGAATGCGACGAGCGGTGAATTCGTACAGGCGTTTTGCTCTGATGGTGAAAAAAAAAAAGAAGATCTGAACCAATAATGCTCAGCGTATCTTTCTTTTCCAGTTATGCAACAATTCGCCTGGGGTTTTGTTGGAAGCCCGGAGTAGGCTGTCATAATCAAAGTCAGTCTACTGTTTTTTAGTCCACGACTTTTGTTTATTGTACGCAGCGCCCATAGATCGTGCGAGTTAATTGTTAAGTGGCAGTTCTTCGAACTTTTCCGCGGTCACCTTGGCAAAAACTCCTTTTATTTAGTTCATTTACTTCCCTCACATAGTTTCTTTATCGTCGTTTTAACATCCATGTATTGGACTTGCAGCTCCGCATAGTCAGTGCACGTGCTTCTTTGCGTTACTACCTAAACATAAAGAGCCTTCATGGCTATTGCCTAGTTGTCTTTAGAATTATGGCGCCCTTTGTAAAATTGGAGGCCTCAAAAAGAGAAAACAGTTGAGAAAAACATACGCTGGTAGAAAATAAAAATGCCTATACGCACGCAGAAAAGCAAAAAACAGCATCAGCGAAGGAACGAACAGTGAAGGTTAACATCGGTTCGCGTGCTTCCCCGAATCGGCGCCCGCAGCCAAGAAGCGCCGTGGCCTTCCTTCCATTCTTCCCTGGAGGTCGACACCGAGCCGGGGCCGGAAAGGTCAAAAGCGAGCAAATCGCTTCTGACCGTGTTGTCAGATATACCGCTGAGCGACGGGAACATTTCTGCCGACAAGGCGTTATTGAACGGCGACTTCCGGAGCTAGCGGGCACGCGGGAGGGGAGGGGGAGATGCAGTGAGCTCCCAACGGATATGCCGCACGCGGTGGCAGAAAAGAGGGGGTAAAAAAAGCATAGAATGTCGGGTGGCGATCATACCAGTAGCGCCAGTACTGGCAGCACCAGCAGCAAGCGGCCCGGGCATCAACAAGCACTACCCCCCGCACCCAAAACGACCGTCATCACGACAGGCTTCCTTCCGGACAAAGATAATCTCAGCCCAGGGCGCGAAATCAAAACGCCATCAGTCAACGTCACTGGCTTATGATGTCACGACAACCTGGATCCGACGCCGCGGGCTCGCGGGCCACACACCGCGGCGGCCAGGCGAGATCTTGGGGCGCTGTGACCACGCCTTTCTTTGCTTGGTGGCAGTCTTTCTCCAGTCATGGCCAAAGGTGGTCGCGCGTCCGCTCGATTGCCGGTTTGGGCGCTTGGGAAGAGCAATTGGCTGCGCTCTTATGCTGTAGGTATCGTAACCCTAGCACGACGCGAAAAAAGAACGAGTGCTTCGATGACTCCTGGGAGCGGCTCTAGGTGGCGGTAGTGGTATGTCTCCTAACTTGCTTTCATACATAGAAGATTACGCTACGCGGTTAGAATACTAATGAGCTTATTATCGACTCAAACGCGTCAAGCCAACCAACGCAGTTCATCGCTTGCCGATGGAAATGGCTCTGAAGAATGCACACCGGCAACCCGACACATCGATGCGATGTATAAAGCCTACTCTGTGCTCAATTTCCTTTTCTTCCCAAGCGCAAGAACGTCAGAAGTAAGAACTAGACTCTTGGGCTTTACAGAGCATATAATGTTCATGGCCATTCTGGGAATGCAGTTCTTCAAGAACGCCACGGCACCATCGGAGGATCTGCCTCTCTACAGCGGTGATCACATAAAAATGAGCTATGATCGTCGATCACACCCGCGTAGTTCATATTGCCACGGTGCTAACCCCTCTAGCGGCGCCATCACGCGGCCGAACTATAATCTGGCACTTGGATAGATTCGGCATTGCTAGGAACAAGCCATTTCGTGTTCCTCCTCCTCTCGCCGTCCCTGCTGCTTTGAGCATTCCAGCACAGCTCATTAAACCTTCGCGGTCTACGTTTACCGTTTGTCGGTGACAATATGAAGGCAGAAAGCAGGGCTAGTTGGTGTTTCGATTGAGAGGACATAGTAGTAGCGCTTAAAAAACAAGGACGACAGGGTAGAGGTAAACAACACAGGCGCTAGCGCCTGTGTTGTCTTTCTCTACTCTGTCGTCCTTGTTTTTTAAGCGCTACTACTATGTCCTGACAATATGAACTCTGTTCGATTGAAATATCCTGAAGACGGTAATTATACGTTGGACTGCTTGCTACGAGTCGGCTACAGTCATGGAACTCTGCTACACGGAGGTCACAATGAAGGGCTACATGGTCCTGTCTCTCCAAAAAGACATGTTCGATAAACTTATCCCAATGTTTTCGAAAACTCCTTACATTTCATAAATGGTGTTAAATGCTCGTACTGCGGTTATCAAACCGCTCTATCGTCCACTAAGCAAAACACTAGGTACGAAATACCAAGCTAAGTTTGGTGTAAGATATGTTTGTTGTAAGGTATATTTCTTGTTATATGATAGAATAATCGGTAAGCATCAGTGACATCATGACGCTATATGAATGGATTTCGGCAGTATGATAAATGAAGATGTACTGACCATAAAGGAAAACTCACGGGCGATCGGTGGGCTGGCCCCATGAAGATTCGTGGCATTAGACTTTCATTCCCCTCCGCATGGGAGGGCACATAACACAAATTTCGTAATACCCGCCTTTATTGAGCACTTAGGGCCAAATTTCAGAACGCTACTTAGCTTAAACGGTTTCTTTAACTAGAATCAGGAGCCCTTGATGCTTCCTTGAGCGAAGAAAGGTAAAGAGAAAGAGGGAAGGCAGGGAGTTTAGCCAGAAGTGTGTTCCGGTTGGCTACCTTGCACTGAGGAAGAGGTACGGGTGGACTGAGAAGAGAAAGAGAAAAGGAGCACAGTCATAAAGAGGGTGAAGAAGAAGTCAATATTTTTCAAAGGAGCTTTAAAGGAAGCCATTTGATTTTGGAATCGTCCTTAGCCATTGTTGAGTAAGGAGACACTTGCCTCCATCAAGGAGGCAAAAACGTTAACAGGAGAAAAAAAAAATCAAGCCTGACGACGGGAAATCTGCGGATATAATGATTGTTGTCGTGGAATCTTACATATGTGAAAGAATTGCACTCATAAACTCTTCCCCTTTCATAAATGTTTTCGTTCATAATTGCATTGTTTGGCTGGCGCTTACAATAATTCGGTCCTCTTTCTCCACAGGAGAAAGACTGTGTGAATGGTTGTTCGTGCTAAAGGAAAGCAGATTTTCTTGCGAGGAATCCCTCTGTGTTAGTTTAAGTGACTCCGAAGTTCTGGAGAAAAATAAGAGCACCATTAATAATTTGCTTTGGATAAGTTTCGTTCATTCTTAAACGTGCCCGCTTGCACGACGAAGGCACAGGCAAACCGGCAACATTAATGCGTAGTGTACTTGACGTAAGCGTTCCTCGTTCGTCCGTGTAAGTACATACAACACCACATTAAAGCATGAGGTGATTTCTTTCAATGTAACTACCGTCGATTTTTGTTTACCGTTCGTAATTTAACCGGAGACGAGTGGTCATCTGAGGAATACGTTTGCGTCTACTATCATTTGTCAGTTGCGAGTTTCTTCGTTCCATAATATACCCCTCGTATTCGTTCTCCTATTCGCCCGGAAATGTAAAAGCAATGAAAAGGGAAACCCTACATCCTGAAACTCAAGCTTTTCAAGATCAAAGGCTCGCTCCGCGCATCATCGTACACCGAAGAACCAGGGGACCCTCCTCGAGGCGCGCACCTTTATTAACCGGCAATCAATCCTGCGGCTGTAATTAAACGTGAACTACGCGGCCGCCTTTGCATGGTCAAAGAGAAACACACTTCGCCCAGCCTCTCAAGCCGGCTCGTGCTCATCGCGCACTGCGCGACAGGAGTTTCTTATTCTTGGCAATTTGCGTCCATTACTAAGCAAGCAGCTATACCACAGCTCTGAGGCACGCGCCCGCGCGGTGCTGCTTTTATACGAGGCCAGGCTGCGTAATAAGGCGGTGCCGCAGCCCCTCCTCTGTTCTTGTCACGCCAGACGCCTCTCTGAGCGCGCGTAGCTCTCAAGCTCCTCCAGCTGCCTTGGCGAACAAAGGGAAGAGAAGAGAGTGCCGACGCAATGGAGGGCGGCAGCTCTGGCTTGGATCTGATGCAAACAGGGCCCGCGGCGGCGGTGTATGTAGGCCTGCAGGGGCGCTGGTTCTTAGCGCGGGCCGAAGAGGGCGGCCAGACGCCTGGTTCCTTTCTTCGCTCGGGGCATGACACATCGCACTCAATTACAGCTCCACTTACTCAGGCGCCGACACCGCGAAACAACGACGACGAAGGGAGTAGCGTGTGCGGAACCTCGGGGCCACGGGTGCACTCTCACCGGCGGGGCGCTTTAATTATCGCCCGAACGCGGCTTCCACTTAGGAGGACACCCCCATCCACACACAACAGCGAACGCAGAGCAAACCTTCCACCTCCTCCGGCTCCGCACTCTCGCCACCCACTGAAGCCCGTCGTCCTTTCGGCACTCATGCTGCGCAAACGGGCCCCGGGGCACGAACCTAGCCGGGCACGTGGAAGCCTCTCAAAAACTTTTTGCGAACCCCTGAACTTTGTCGGTGCGCGACGGTTGCGTATCGCTGCCGTTGCATTGACGTCAGGGCTCGTTCGCTGGAACCGGTGAAACGCGCCGCCTATCGTCCGCTTGCTGCGTACTTGCGGAGCTCTGGCACTACGCGGCGCTGTTGCCTGACGATACGTGGAACCATTGTCGCCAGAGCACTCTCGTGCCTGGAACACGGCTCATCGCATTCCCTCCAGGTAGCACCACCTTTTTTTTGTTTGTTTTTATGAAGCACAATGTCTGCTGTTCCGCTTAAATCAAACAGCAGTCGGTATCGCCTAGCGAGGAACCAGCTGCGAGCTGAGTTTAAACCCTCAAAGGCACTCTTCACGAGCGTGTAAGCTGAAGCGCCAATCGAAGCGCGGGTATCCATCTGAAAACATGTCTGTTCACTCTGTCCACTTGGTTCGGTTAGAAGTGACGATATTGACGAAGAGAAAATGAAATGCAAGTTTCCTTTAAGTTCACTGCGCCATGAGTCGACCAGGCAGCTTCGTCGGCGAGATCATTACTACCAATACCGCATGGAGCCTACCCCTCCCCTAAAATATGACGTGCCCATTGATATAGATGTTCTATACTTTCAGCAATGATTTTTATTGGCTGACTTCTGTGACGCAGGGCTTTTTTAAGTCTTTGAAGGGTTCTGTTAATGACAGAGCTCTGAGTTCCCCTCAAAAGTTTTCCCTGCCCGATGGAATTGACTGCAGCAAAAAAGCAGTAAGCACTGCACCTGTGGTGACTCCATGAATGAAGCATTAATTCGATGAAAGTACCCTGATATCACGACGTTTCAGACTGCATTATACGAAGGTTTTTCCTTTCAAATCCTTGAGTTTTCGCGAACACAGAAAGTTGATCCTCTAAGCTCAAATATTTTTGGCTTTCTCATATGCCTTTTTCTCACACAGCGTTTCTTAGCACAGGCTGCATATTCAGGCGCAACACAAGGTGAGCGCGGATGTCACACGTGATGTATATCGTCAGCTTTACAGTAAAATAACAGATTTCAGTTTGACGCTTTACACCCGCGGTTGCTACTTACAGACAATTACATAAAAGCTTCGTTAAACGCGATAGCCGCTTGTGGGATCATTCAATAGCGTCCTTATTGCACCGTCTCGATTGGAGCTTTTATGGTCATTTCCTAAGGACAAAAATCAGTCAAAAGCCCGTTTCTGCCATCGCTCCAATTCATATTTCGTTCCTCATACAAATAATCATCGTTGATATGCTCGTTTGTTCTGATTTCCACAACTTCTCATCCTCGAGTGAATGTCAGTTCTTCAGCAGAAGACGGCACCAACATTCACCCTATGAGCTGGTCTCTGTCAGTCATCTACTAGCCGACATGACGTTACGAGATATTTTTGATAACAAGTGCAAAGTTTATTTTTTTGCGTTGAGAGTTACGAATGTGCAACAGGGGATATTCAAAATTCCGCACGTGCTCTTTTTCGCATAACCATGTTGCCCAAAAAAGATGGCTGACCATGCGTTTCCAGCTGAAACAAAGCAAGAAGGACAAGTTTATTTGTTTGATTCTTCCAGCATACGTTTCTTGCATTCTATCCGCACCCTTAACGCCTGTGCTGTAGCCCACGCAGTAAATTATACAAAAGTCGGCCACCTTGTATATGGCTACATCGCTATGTGGGAAAGCGCACTTGCAGAATTTTGAATATCGCCTACTGTGAATGGTTTGTTTTACAACCGGCACTACAGTGGACTTTTCAGCCTCATTCAGCCGCATATTAACAGTACTTAAACAGAGCCGGAACGCATAATTCTTCAAGAGAGACTTTCTCGAAACAATGATTTTTACATGGGATCTTTAGTAATGTGCTGTGGATTGAGCTGCATTCTGTGGTAGCTGTGCCTCTAAACTTCTACTAGTTGAAGAAGGTGTGAAAGTAAACAACGAATATTGCAATCAGTTCAAATTAATCCGAATCAGAATACTGCGAACAGAATCGCTCGCCTCATTCATGCCCCATAGCAAATAAGAAGGCGTTCCCTCATCCGGGTTTGATAGTCTTCAAGAATATCATTGTACAGTGCAGCTGCTTGAATATACGTTTTTGTGTATTTCAATGCGCCTGCCTCAGTGCTGTCCAGAATTAATGCCTCTCATGCTTTGCTCTCTGCCCTCTATTTATTAGGAAAAAAAAAGAACTTTCTTAGCAACCTTCCTTGAAGCAAATAATTCATCGTATCGTGATTTTTCCTCCTCTGTTTTATTGTCTTTTTTGCCGCATTTTCTGTCATATATTTGTAGGCGTGTAACTAACAAAGTATGATACATTTTCTGGATTTGTTGTTAGCCCAGCTATTTAAGTCACTGGATGAAGAAGACGCGGCTACCTACTTTCTCTCCCACTGAGCTTCTGTCAGCCAAAACCGGTCAAAACTAGACGCCCGGTTGTAGAGATCAACACCCTTTCGGAAAACGTACACTGCACTCTTGTCGCTATTAGCTTGTATTAAGGGAGTCCAGATACCTCCGAACATATTAGGGACAGTGCTAACGGGCACGTACCTCATCGTAGCTGTCTTAAAAGTCATCTCCTGTCTATCTCTCTTAGTGCACATCCTAGCACAAAAAGGATGCTTTAATTACATGCTCACTCTTTCACACACATTTTTCCCACCACCAAACATGATTTTATTTATTTTCTTGCGTACAATACCTCCTGAGCCCCTCGTTCGAGTGCAATGCATTGGGAGGAGAGTGAGGAAGGGAGCCACAGGAGGAACTACTAACAAGAAACAATAAAAGCTACGGGTACAGATAGAGCCGCACCAGAGAACATAACATATGCACTGCGAGCATTTAGGGATAGCCGATATTCCGACGCGGCCTTGGACACTCACCCCTATTTCATTCCTTCCCTCGACACGAGTCTCGCTTCCTCTTTTTCCCGAGCACAAACAAATGCTCCGCCGGCGCTGTGTACAGGGCCCCGGGTGCGGCGATCTGTCACGGTCCAGATGGCGTCTCTGCCGCGCAAAAAGGCGTGTCCGGATCTCTCCGGGCCAGCGGCGCCTCGTGCCCCGAGTCCGCGTAAGCGGCGATCCACTTTGGGGAGCCTCCACCGGAGCTCTGCACTCTATCATTCGTTCCGCGGACCACCCAAACCTTATTTCTGCCGCGCGCCAGAGGCGGTCTCGCTGGTGCGGTCTCATCAGGGCTGCGCTAAGGCGAAAATGATTGCCGCCGCTTGAGCCGTTTCCCCCTCCTCCGCCGCCAGCCGCTGATGAAGGCTTCGGCGCGCCGAGATCGGAACTGCATCTGCAGCACCTTCGCCCAGCCGGGGCTGCCAGATTGCGGACGCCGCAGCGACCGCGCTAGCGTGCCGCCGGATGGTCGCCAAGCGCTACGCTGACACACGATTGAACGCGCTGCTTTCGAAACAACTCAATTCGGTTTGCCCATTATTTCCTTCGGTCTCCTTTTCTTGCTGCAGCTGAGTCCACCTAAAAGAAAGGCCGAGAGTAGATCCCTTTTTGGTATTGCAACTTCGTTTCTCGAATAATGAAGATGACAATAAAAAGACAGCTATAGAGGCTGCGCTCGGAAAAGCTCACTTGCTGCTTTCTTGATGCCGTTTGTAGAATTACGAAGATGGTTTTTTATGCGTGCGAAGGACTTCCTTTTTCTTGCGCCTTTAAAAGTTTGTGACGGAAGGCTTGATTAGGGGAGAATGGACCAAAATCTGACATGGGGCAAAACGTGACAGTTTGGTTATTAACGCTCCCTAAATTTGAAATGCTGAATCACATTAATTTGATATTAAGCTGGTAAAACCAGCCACATGTGCACTACAAATGAGCTCAATGTTCACCATCTTGGCATCATTTAGGTAACAAAAAATGGTAAAAGTCGCCTAAGTTATCAACAAAGCAGTCGAAAAGCAATGAAATTTTGTTGGCCAAATTATTCAAAAACTGCGCAGTTCAATCAAACTGGCATCTCATATTAAGATAATCATTCGTTATTAAATTTTGTTATTGTTCTCATCTTATGCGAAGTTTAAGAATTAAGACTCCTCGGGGTCTTAAGAGAAAATTACTTGGGCAGCAAGTTACGGGTAGGGCAAAACGCGACATTCTGGTGGTCTGAAGGAAGTGAAGTGAAGATAATGGTTTTAATGCTTGTAAATTCCTAGCTATCGATTTTCTGTTCTCTAGAATGGTCTGAACGCACAGAACATTGACACTGAATGCTTACTAGCACGCAAAAATTATAAGAATAACCTCTTAGATGTATAAACAGCGCCGACTCCATCAATCCTTCTGGTGTTCCAAAATGCTCCTACCACATAACAGAGAAGGAAATGAGAGAATGTGAAAGAAGGAACAGCATAAAAAGCGTTTAGAATCTCAGCGACACACTCCGTCCGGTGCGTAAGAACATCTTATTATAGTATACATTATACAAACGGAGAGAGCTTTTTTAGCTCTGGCCTACAATCACATTCAAAACGCCGAGTCCACGCGTTACGCATCGAACCATATCGCATGTATACATTCAACAGGGCTGAGCGAAAGAACCCTGAGATGAAAACAGAGAAAAATCGCGATGAAGGCAGGAAATTAGAATACTATCACGCAGCCAGGCCACACGCAATGCACGTCCGCAGAAGTAACGAGGCTCTATTAGCCATGAAAAACAAACAAGAAAAAACAAAAAGAAACAGTGCCGTGTACAGGTATGGGTACAGTGTTTGTCAATTAATTAGTGCCTCAAAGATTGTCTAGATGTCTGCAAAGCCACCTTTACATATGTACATTCATTTAGATGATGAGGAATACCTAGAATCTGGAAGGGCGCCTCATTCTTCCTTATGCTCTATATCTGTTAGCCGCCGAAGTGGAACAAATTTCAAGATTTTGAACTTTCAAATTTCAGTGTATTTTACTGCGTTCCTCTTCAGCTGGCCTTTTCACATTTGGTAAGTATGATGCAAGGACGGTTGGAAATAATTCGGCAACATTTGCTTTTTTATACCTCAAAACAATAAAAAACAGCGCGAATTTCCAAATTTGTGGTGCATTTTACTCCACGCCTTCCCCTACGTAGATATAGTGCCCTGTACAAAATTGTTGCGGCTAACCGCTACAAGATGCGACCTTGAGCCAAAAAGTGTAGGTCCCGCCTGAACATCGGTCGCGCTCCTTCCATGGCTGTGGCACATTGTTGCCAGGCATATAATAATGATCTTGACTTTCGGCCGCAGCAGTGGGATTCCTATGGACAAGCAATGCAATGATGCCCCTCCACGTGGATTCTAGTCCACCACAAAAGAAGAGTGCCCATGATGGCTACAAAAGAAACTCAAAAAGTAATTCGCATAGCACAGGTTTTATTTTCGCATCTAAATTTTACTACATGTGTTCCTTCGGTTTATTCTTTTTTTGCTCCAAGCAGGGAATATCGCCTGCAATGTAGCACCAAGCCTTATTCAAACGAGATCAACGCAATACGTTATTGTTCGAGTGTGTGCTGCGACTTGAGTTTGTAACCAGCCGGCAAACACGCATGTCGCAGGACCCTCTTCTTAGGAACGCTAATCACAACCGAAAAGCGCGGGTTCGATCCCGGTCGCGGCGGCCGAATTTCGATGAAGGCGAAACGCAAGAGGCGCCCGTGTGCTGTGCGATGTCAGTGCACGTTAAAGATCCCCAGGTGTTCCAAATTATTCCGTAGACCGCCACTACGGTATCTCTTTCTCTCTTTCTTCTTTCACTCCCACCTTCCTCCCTTCCCTTACGGCGCGGTTCAGGTGTCCGCCGAGTTATGTGAGACAGATGCTGCGCCATTTCTTTTCCTCAAAAACTAATTTACCAATTTACCAAATTCTAGAGGCCCGTGTACTGTGCGATGTCAGTGCACGCGGAAGAACCCCAGGTGGTCGAAATTTCCGGAGCCCTTCACTACGGCGCCCCTCATAGCCTGAGTTGCTTCGGGACGTTAAACCCCACTAAACCAATAAACCAAACTAATCACACCAGTTCCTCACCGTATAGGGGAGCGTAAAAAGGCGAAAGTCTTCGTTCTGCCCACGGCAGGCGCTCCTCTGACGGTGCGTATGGCGTGTTCCATCGAACACGGCGGTCGCTCTCTCCTCGGAAGCGATTGGTACATCGATGGATGTGGAGGACAGGCCTGGGCCGCTGCCCGGGAAACAGGGCAGGAAGCAGAGCGGGCGTCAGCTACGCGGCGCCCAGTGGTGGTGGCAGCAGCACGGCCTCGATCGAGCCGGAGCTGGAGCCCGTCGTAACGAGCTGACCACACGGAACTTCTTGTTTCGTTGACGCAGGCCCCGCGCTCCGCCGCACCCGTTCCTCACGCGGCGACGCACGGTGCGCGGGGAAGTTGTGTGCAGTGACGTCAGACACTATGTCGAGGAGGAGAAATCGCACCGAAAACTTACCGAGCCGATGGAATGCATCTTGATTTTTGTTGAATGAGGCTGCTACTTTTTTTTTGTTTTCTTAAACTGAAGCTTGCATTCGAAATCAAAGCGATTTTCGCCCCTTTATGATATTTTCACAAATATTGCATTTCATTGTTCAATTTTGTGCCGTTCCGTTATTTTCGTCGCGTATTGCTCTTTTTGGTGATGTAGTCTATATTTTTGCATTCGCTGTCGAATATGTCATATTTTCTTATATGTGGAAACCCGAAAGTACAAGCTTACATGCATTTTTGTTTCTCGACGTGGCAGGCTTGCAAGGCAGAACAGCGCAAGCTACGCACGGGCAAGAAAGTAGACGAACACACACAGTGCCGTCTACTTTCTTGTCACGCGTCTTGTCAACACACACGTCTACTTTCTTGTCCGTGTGTAGCTCGCGCTGTTCTGCCTTGTGATGAACCAACTAGCCCGCGATGTGTTGTTCAGGCTTGCAAACTAGAGAATAAGAGCAAGAAATACTTTTCCGTCACTCAGAAAAGGCGTTATAGTTAAGCTGCGGCTGTTTGTTATGCTTGAATTCGAGCAACACTGAGCAGCCTTTAATTATACGGCTACGTATGTCAAGTACGTCTATGTCTAACTGTGAGGAAGGCTAGTTACTTAGATAAAAGACGGGGCGACTCCAGCTGGAGGGCCACATGATACAAAATGTTTTCTCTGTAATTTTAGCTGTCCGTGTTATGCTATAGCATGTTATTCCAGGCAACGAGCCTCGAGCGGCGTAATTAGCGACACGGGAGTGAACACTCAAAACGAAACTAAAAGCTCTCCTTCTCCGCTGCTGTCCGAGCACACTGCTTCTTACAGCTCCCAAACGGGAGAGAAGTGAGCCATTAAGGAACGCAGCTACGGGACCACAATTAAAATTGTAGCAATGACGTCATATGCAAGTAGACTATTTTTTTCCGCTAAACAGGAAACAACGCTAAGTCTTTCGCTCGAATTCTCCGATATGTATACATCAACCATCTTTAGAAGCACATTAGCTGGCTGCTTTCTTTTCTTTTACATTTTTATTTTTGTACTCCCCGAGATTCCGTGCTTTCTCTCAATGATGGCTGGCTTTATTCAGCTGCGCTTGAAAGGGCACTCGTAGTGCGTTGACGAATCCACAGCGTTTGCTTATTTCACTGTAATATAAATGCTTTGTCCCTGCTCACCCTAACGGAATCAAGCGTGTGGATGATTTTGTGTTGAACACAAATTATTATGAAATTATGGGGACTTTAGGTACGCGTGGCTAGAAGTGTGCTACATTTGGTGGGGAAATGCTTTCAGCCCAATCCGTACGGGTGCGGACGACGCACTGCAATAGGCCCAAGGCGGCTCGCGTGACGTTCGGCACGCAGTATTCGTAGCTATGAACAGAACATCGTGGCGCTGCACCCAACTCGACTGCAAGAGCCAAAGGACCAATCGGCAAGAGCGTATAGTTTCTTTATTATTCCCCGGATCTCCGCCCCGCCGACCAACTCCACAAAAACAGAGCGATAAAAGCAGCGGTTACGAAGGAAAGGAGTCTGTCACTCGCTCCCTTTGACCCTCAGGCACGCGGGAAAACCGCGATGGCATCCAGGAGCTAACGAGGGTGCTCTGTCTTCCCCATTCTCTGCTTTTCCCCTTACGTTTTCTCGGCCGGGATCCTTGCTGGGAGCTAATTGTTTCGCGCACGTCTGCAGGCATATGTGAGGACTGCCAAGGCGCAAATGGGGACATGTTCTCCTGCGCCTTCCGTTTCTTAGGCATCTCCGGTGAAAAGGGGAGACGTTTTTCCTTAATGATTATGAGCGAGTAACTTCATCCTCGACAACGTGTGTACAGTCCCCGTCAAAAGTGACCAGGCTGCATGCTTTACTTCTCAGTCAATAGTAAAGCTATTATGCCAGCCCTCAAGCTCTAAATCTCTGTATATTAAGAAGAACCCCTGTTCTCACATTCAAATAACTTTTTGATCTTTAGGGAAGCTGTCAGGGCTTTGTTATACTGTCACGTTGTAGTGACGGCAGTCCAGCGGTCAGGAAGACACCAACCAGTCTTGGAAACGAAGCTCTTTATTTGGGCTGACTTGCGCCCACAAAAGAACTGAATCACTCGGCGGCGGCGTAAGCAACAAACGTGCTCGTCGGTCGTCGAACTACGAATGCCCGCTGCTCGTGGCATCGTTCAATTTAAAGCCGGCTAGGAAACTTCGAGATAACAGGCCGAGATCATCTAGAGTAATCTAGAAACACGTAGATGCAGCTCTTTATGGCTGTGATCAATCGAGATTAGTCCGGGCGCTTCTCGCGTCACGAACAAAAACGATAACACCCTTTTCCTGCGGCCTTGCGCGGACACTACAATGATACGCGGCAATACGAATGATAAGCAAACCATGGAGCCTGGTTACTTTTGACAAAGACTGCACGTGATATTGTGATCGGCAATTAGCGCAGCTAAGTGAAGCCGCGTGTAAGCCCGAGTTCTTGCCGGATAAAAATTCAATGCGTTAGGCCGAGATAGATTGGTGCCTTCGAATGGATTGATGGCTACCTTGTGGTGTAACTGAAATAGGTGTTCAAACGCGACCAATGGAGGACCTTCGTGGAGGCTGTCCTCTACGAATGACAGTTAACTTTATCAGTGGTAAAAAGCTAATTTCTTCGCCGTATTCTTGGTGGTCACCAAAATTTATGCTGTTCGTTGCATCGTTCATTTAGATTACTGCTTAGGAGCAAGCGAGACATAACTGACCAGCTTCCAAGCCTTTCGTCACTCCATTATCTCTGTATTCCAGCAGTAATGCAGTAACAGTGGGGGAGCTAGGGGAAAACTATTTCTGCCTGTAAGTAGAGCTCCAGCCTTGTGAACAAATAGGCGCATACCATTGTCGCTGCTGATAGTGACATGGAGCGGAAAAATCAAAGGAAGAAAGAATCTCCGCTGATAGATTACCCTACGGCGCGCTGCCCTGCACTTTTCTTCGCGGAACGATGACTGCGTAGCTGAGAAAAGAGCAAGTGAAGTTTCCGAGTTTTTTCACCATGTACAGCCCACAAAAAAAGCAGGCACGAGTACGTCACTTTCAGAACGTGTTTGCCACGGGCAAAGCACAAAACACGGTGCACGTCTCGGCCAGTCAGGGATAGCTGCCGGAAACGCATTGTTTTTCCTGTTTATCCTACAGGAATTCAATGCAATTTATCGCAGGATGGCGCCACCGTTAAAATCTTACCTACGGTTCCTCGATGAACGCACGATGCTGCTCTCAGGCGTGGAAGTCTTAGTTCAGATAAAAATTTAGGAACTTCCTGTCTTCACTGACTCTCTGCGTAGTATGTGGGAAGCGATGCGGGAACATCTGTTGTTCGGTGTGTGACGGCCGAACAATTTACGTGAATACCCTAGGTCAGCGTGAATCGCGCGTGTCGTAATGCATCTTGGTCTTTCCACTGAGTAAAGCACTTTTAATGGTAATTCCGGACTCACAGTTCGTGAAAGAGCGCGAGCAACCCTGGGAGCTTGTGCCTGGTTACTGCTTCTGCTTTTTATGCGCACGACGGCTTCACGCAGGCCACCTGTGCGGCATGCGAAGCGGCCAATCCTTGCGTTTTCGCTTCTCAACAGCACTCGGCGAGCCAGTTTTTCAAAATCTGCTTTCCGTCCCCGTTGAAGTAGTGCGCTGCGTGTGAAAGCGATCGCTAAGTCGTCGCCGGCGAAGGAATTCCGTGCTTTGTTACAGCCTTCCGGTTGTACGCAGTGTTCTGGCTTATCGCCCGTCTCTTTTCGTTAAAACTGACAGATTCGGAACTTCGGGACACTAATCTCTCAATCAAGCTCAATCCTCCATAAGATGGCGGCAGGCTATTCCCAGATTTTGGTTCAGACTTTAGACGCTGGTGTCAGCAAAGAATGTTTTGCAGCTTCGCGGGGTAAAATATCAGTATTAATCGTCTTCAGCACCTGAAAGGAGATATAACAGACTCACATTTCACCGACGCTTTCTCAAAGTATAATGTACTTGACCACATTTACAGGATACTCCAGCCCCGTTATCACTATAGCTCAAATACTAGCTCGTGTTATTGTACTAGTATAGTACAGTAGTTCACTTTTAGAGTGCGCTGTAGACAGTGTACCACAATTACTCTGTAGAGTGCGGTGAGGGGCTAGTTGTTACAGCATTATGTGAACAAAGAATAAATGCGCAAAAATGACGCGACCACAGAGATCCGCACGGGACAAACGTTTATCCCTTGTGGTTCTTCTCTTATCCCGTCCTTTTTGCGCAGTTATTCTTTGTTCTCATAATTACTCTGTAGCCCCGCCGCGGTGGCTCAGTGGATACGGCGCTCGGCTGCTGTCCTGAAAGACGCGGGTTCGATCTCGGCCGCGGCGGTCGAATTTCGATGGAGGCGAAATTCTAGAGGCCCGTGTGCTGTGCGATGTCAGTGCGCATTAAAGAACCCCAGGGGGTCGAAATTTCCGGAGCCCTTTGCTACGGCGTCCCTCATAGCCTCAGTCGTTTGCAGACGTTGAACCCCAATAAACCGAACCAATAATTACTCTGTAGTGGAGTGTAACAAGTAGAAGTACCATTAGTGTTCCACTCTGTTGTAGGTACTAGTTTATGCTAGTATAACGCTCTAGTATGACAACATAATGATCTATTGTAGCATACTGTCGTCTAGTTACCCTACATGTACTTACACTGGACCAGTGTAATACAGTATGCGGCAGCTCAAGCGCCGCAGCTTCGCCGTCGTCGTCTTCGCCTCTGCTCAGCGGCCCGTGCCTAGCCGGCGGACTAGGCTGCTATCGCTCCCTCCGGTCCACAGAGGCGCGAGCCCCTCCTGGCCGGTTCGAGACAAAAGAAGGCCGTGACGGCTCCGCGCATCGGCCATTGTTCGCCGCCGCGGCGGAAAGCACTCAGCCAGTCATCGGGGCCCACGTCGGCCCCAACCCTGATCTGGCCTTTGTTTTCCCGCTTGCGCGTTCGCGGTGTGCTTTGCGGCGCAACACCGTGGGAAGAAGAGGAAAGGAAAAAGGGAGCGAAGGAGTTTCAACCTAGCGGAGGCAAGAAGCGCGCGAGTTAGGGAAAAAGGGGAAATAAACAGGGAAAGAGGGACTTGTAGCGGAGGAAGGGGGGAGGATGGTCAGGAAGGAAACGGGATCGGATGGGGAAGGGGGTCCCTCTTCCTGCACGACAAGCGACTGCCGTAAAGAATGGCTCCAGAAGACAAAAGCGACAACGACGGGAAGCGAACGGGAGAGGAGGCGGGAAAAACCGGGAGTCGAATCCCCGCTCGCAGAACAACAACCCGCCGTAAAGCGCCGGGGAAATGTGGAGCGTTGTAAGAGCTCGGCAGTGCACGGGAGTGAGACACGAGGCGCGTGTTTTTCCTCGTTCCTCTCTACTGCTGTAAACAACAACAACAACAAAAATGATTGCAGAAGTGAGTGATAGTGAGGGATAACAGAGAAAGGAGTCTTGAGTAATGTTAGCAGATGACACTGTTGCTTGGTGTCCTGGGGTCGTACTAGCTCTTTTCTAGTGCCGTCAACTAAGCGTACCTCCTCCTATAAAGTGAACACCAAACGGCGCAGTTGCACCAAGAAACTGTCGCCTTTCTCGTCGTTTGGAGCAGGAGAAACGAAGAATATTCAAGGACGGCTCATACACGGGACTGGTCCGACTCTTTTGATGGATCTCGAGCAGGTGGCTTGTCTATGCGATGTTCATGCCGCCGTCCTTGCCCCCGTTTGCACTTCGAGCTGAGGCACCACGCTCATGCACTCTGACTGCTTTCGTAAATTGACCAGCCGCCGTTACCAGTCGCTTGTCTTCCTCCAGATGGACAGCGCACTCGGCATTCCTCGCTGCTTTTAGCCCTCCACGCGCCACCACGTCCAGGCGTTCCTCTCTTGAGCGCTGGGCAAGCACGCTCAGCTTCATCGCTTCTTTCGCTGCTTCACCAGCCGCTGAACTCTATTGCTTTCCTTCGTCCTTAGGGAGGCGTTTGGCCTTACTGGTCGCATTTCCATCTCTGTAGGCGGAAACACAAAACTGCGGTTGCCCGTTACTGCTCTGGAGCATAATCCGCACCGCGCTCTCTATCTAGAAGACGCTTTCCATCTCTTGATTCACCCGAGTCTAACTTACCAGACCGCACTGCACCGCCAGGGTTGCGAAGCACAGCGAAAAAACAAATGATGATGATCTGTGAACTGCCGCTTTGTGTCATTTGGGTGGGGTACACGTACTGTGCTTCCGTGCTGCATCTACCAGATAGATAGTTTGATTGATAATTATTGGCATCCCGTTTGTTTAAGGCCTGCTGTGGGTACCACCAATTGCCTAGTAAATTAAAGGAGTTATTTCTTTTATTTCTTTTGTACTTGTCCCTCCCCCCCCCCTTTTTTTTTCATTGAATTCTGTACTGGTTATTTTATATTCCCAATCAAGGCTATTTTTCGTCTTCTAAGCCATATTCCTTAGGTTGCTGAAGTGTTTCGTGCAATTCCTCAATTCTGCTTTTACGCCATTTATGCTCCAGTATTCCGTTGCTGGCCTCTACAGCTGATGTCTTAATTCTGCCTTCACTGTCCCTAAGACCCAAAGCTACTGGAAGGCTTCCTATGTCCTCTCCGATATCTGGCTACATAGCTTTGAAGCCTACCAGAACAACTATGATGTTTTCTACATTGGTCTCGCATGCTACGCAAATATCTCCTCGATCATACTTGCTTCTATATCATCTGGCTCTAAGGCAACGGGATCTAGTCTAAAATAAGATGCACTGTCTCTTGAATTATCATACGACGTTTCCTTCTGGATTTCTTTCTTACCAGCGCTGTATTCATGAGTTATTATTTTGTCCACATTTCTTGTCTCCACTGCGTAGTCTCGGTTTCACGGACTTCCTTCTGTTGTTCGTTATAAATTCCTTTCCCCTCTTGCTGCCTGCGCATGCTGTAGTAAGCTTTCTTGTCTTTTTTCCTCCATCGTGTGCCTGCTTTTTTACTGTAAGAACAGCGCAAAATGCTACTGCACAGATACCAGCGTGCTGAAAGCAGCCGCAACAGTTACACGCATGCCGATTTAGTCGCTGTCAGGTGGCGCCCCCTTCATCGCTACATATTAATTTCTGCACAAAAAGCTAGTCCTAGCGGCAGTGAAGATGTGCTGTGAGGCTCCCGAAAGCAAAACTGCTCGATATACCGGCACTAGTTCGAAATCTAGTCGGATCGTTGGAAGTTTTCACTTATGGCCACCATTCGGAAGGTGATCATAAAATGTGTGCCATGAGTAGAAACAAGCTTGAAATTTTCTCATTCACTGAATGTGCAGCGTGAACAAAAGGTTACATTCAGACGTGACGAATGCAGACTACCTGTCCAAGTTGCTCCATTTCGGGCCACGCTAAAGGAAATTTCGGAATTTTTATGCGGTCGAAAAAGGTAGCGTGGCCTGGAGATTTATCATGAAACATCACGATACTGACAAGCATGTGTGCGAAAATTAAGGACAATTTTGTAGAAGTTGAAAAGAAACAAACGAAAACCCAGAATTTCTCTTTAAAGTCGTTGCAAAATTAACCAGAACTCAAACTTGTAGTACTGTTTATTGAGGATCTTACTTCTAAACACTTCTACTGCTGGGTCCGAACTCCATGTCTCTTGACTGATAATAAAGTTCAAGTGTTTTCCCTCATACTGCCCATCAGCAGCACCATAGGCGGATACAATTCAAGAGAGAGGCTGCGGATGCTACTCAGTGGAGGCCGTCTGGTCAGTGGCGCTGACCAATTCTCCTGACTTCGAGATAAATTCTGTTTGACCTGCTAGCATGACATCGCAGGGGGTTGTCCCCTCGCCATTGTCGGCTCCTCCTCCCCCTTTATTTCTCAATAAATTTATTCACTAATGCAAACTCCACCATTGCGATATGAAAGAAAGGAACCACACCTATTTCGCGATAGCTTTTTCTTCTGCCCGTTATCAAAGGCACGACGAGCCCATTTCGAGAGACGCTGTTCGCAGTGGAGAGGGGAGCCGCAATTGACAACAAAAGCACACAGAGAAACGTTGTTTTTCTCTATTAGGGATAAAAACGAAGACAAGTGGGCACCTCCGGATTCCAGAGACGTTGCAAGAGAGCGAGAATACACCTCAGTTCGAGGAACGTCAAAAGAGGCACGCGGCGAGGGAAGGGAGCCTCGACCAACGAAAGGGCGATCGGGGATAAACAGGAGGGAACGGAGCAAACAGACAAGGAAAGGGGAAATCTGGAAGAGAGAGAAGAAAGGCGCGGGAGGAGGAAGGAGTAAAGAGGAAGAGTAAAGGGGAGAGGGCAGACTCCAGGAAAGAAGGAAAGGAGCTCGAGAAGGCAGGGGATGCGCTGCGGCGGTAGCTTCGTCCCGGAGATGGAAGGCGTTCGAATGACGCAGCACCTTGCCCTCGCGCCTCTTCTCTCTCTCTCTTCCTCTCCTTATTTCTTCTTTCATCCGGTCGCCATGGTAACGGCTCGTCGATACCCATAACTAATACCCTTCGGCAAGGACGATTCCATCAGATCCGCGCCGTTTGGAGCGCCAAGAGCGCGACGGGAGGAGGGGAAAGGTTGGTCCCCCGGCGGGAGCGTGCGAGGTTTGAGAGGTTCCCGTGGGGAAGAAAGCGTAGTCGTCGCCCGCTCCTGTAATGACGACGCTGCGATTTGTCACCCACCGCCGCCGGAGCTCAATGGCCGCGCTTACTGCTGCGGGCGCGCGTGTTTGTACGTTCGCCTGTCTGTGTGTCGGGGCATTGTGCCGTCCGGCGCTTTCGGTGGGCTCGCGTGTTGCGGGTCGGCTCACACGTGAGAAGGCGCTCCCATCTTTGTAAGTGAACAGCGGCGTTACGCTGCAGTGGCATTCGCGATGCGTGGGTCCCTTTATTGAGGTAGTCAGAGTGCATTACAAAATCACGGATGTTTTCTACATGCTTGGGAATCAAATTTATGCACGTTTTTGCGCATATCCAGCTATTATCGACAAGGTGAAGACAAGAAGCGGCGATTGGATTCTGTCAAGGGCCGATCAGTTTTTACGTAATCTGTCTAATTATTTCCGATGTATTGCTAATATAGGGATGTCTGAATCATAAACTTTGTTGAAAAAACGTGTTCAGCTCCTGCGTCGTTCGCTGCGCGTACACCACGCTTGCTTTTTCCCATTTATTCCTTTCCGTCCACTAAGTGCTATTTAAACGGTATCGTTCGCTTCTACACAACTAGCTCATATTGCGAAGGTTCCCGGCACAGGCGTGCTTGTCAGGGTCATCGTAGTAGTAGCAATTGTGAAAAATCGTCCATGTAGCCAAACATGATTGGAAGGAAAGGGGGCGGGGGGGGGGGGGGTTGAAGAGGTAGGCTGGGGTGTGGAGTGCCCCTCCACGGGGACGCATATACATGATCACCCCGTGCATTGAGCCCACTTGTGTCTTGCACCTTCGGGCTAACTTTCTCAAACAAACAAAGCGAAGGTTGTCGGGAAAGCCATTGCTTCTCTTCGTAGTCATTTCAATAAAACGGAGAGTTGAGCTAGTTGGTACATGTTTCTTGGAAAAAACAGCGCTAAACGAAAGGACAACGAAAAAGAGTACAACAGGACCGGCGCTGACTATCAACTGAAGGGTTTATTAGGAACAACACGCAATATATACTCCAATGACAACCAAGAACGCATGGCAACACCAAAAGCTACAATGATACATCAATCACCTGGATCCAGATACTTCAGTTCACAGTCATGAACTGTTACAGAGGGGATGCTCACGCACGAGTCACTGTTTTTTTGAATATGAAAGGCTTCACTGATTTCCCGTGTTAGTTTATCTTTGTGTTTGTACAGAATCTTAGTTTCGTTAAAAATGGGGGTACATGATTTTTCAGAAGAATCAGGTTGGTTATTCTGGGAGCAGTTCCTGTAATGCAAGGCCAAGTTTGACGACGGAGCCCCCCTTAATGAAGTGTTGTGGTCTCTTAAGCGGGTGCTCAAGCACCTTCCTGTTTGGCCTATATAGGTCTTCCCGCACGTGAACGGCACTTGATACACAACCCCTTGAGCACAAGGGACAAACCGCCGGTCATGCTTAATCTGGCAACCTTTTTTTGTTTGTCTTCGTTTCTTTTCCTCTTCCCTGGCCCTTCTATCTACAATAGCGCACAATTTGCCGAGCTTGTTTGGTGCCGAAAAAAGAACGTCAATGCCATATCTGCTGCCTACTTGCTTCAGTCATTTCACGTCCGTACAGCACAGCATGAGGAGGGTGCGGACGTGAGAACGTTGCACTGTCGTGCTCCTGCGTACGACGAAGACGTTCCACTAAGTGCTGGTGTGACCTGATGTGAACCCGTACGGGCAGCATCTTCTAGTGCATAAATACGATCGCATGTCAGCTAGCGGCATTACGAATTGCGTGATCGCCGTTCATTTTTTATGCCTTTACCAAGCACACATCAGAGGGAAGTTTTGAAACAATGGCATTTGTGTCTCACCGGCTAGCAGATCGTGCTAATGTAAGAAAATGACTGAAAGTTATCCATATGCTGAAAAATTTGCA
Organism: Amblyomma mixtum; assembly: GCF_055824585.1. Classification (NCBI taxonomy): domain Eukaryota; kingdom Metazoa; phylum Arthropoda; class Arachnida; order Ixodida; family Ixodidae; genus Amblyomma; species Amblyomma mixtum. The sequence goes on along the minus strand of NC_143017.1, from coordinate 33,503,708 downwards.
AGGAAACAGTAGCAATGACAAATCTAACCTCTGACAGTTGCCACACATGCTCTACTTTACGCAGAAAATTTATAATAAATCAATAGAATCACTCAACGACCCGTTCACTGAGCGGTACTCATGATGGCAGTTGAAATGCGAGGGTTAGCTTGAAGAAAGCTATCCTGCGGCACGTCATCTGCATTCGTGCCACGTGTAGTTATGATTTGACGTATAAGTTGTTGAATGTGGCTTCCGTAGTGTTGTGTTCGCTTCCAGCTTGTCTGACGCGGAAAAAAATGCATTTATCACTGCTGTCTATAGCGTGTACTAAAGGCATCCAGGAGAAAATCGGTTTCAATCTTTTAAACGCACTGTCATCCATCCATTTGTAGGTATTTCGGGAAAGGCATTTAAATCAATAATTGTTCTCTATCACGACGGAGTGAGAGCATAGGCACTAAAGAAAGACGTCCCAATTAAGTAAAATATATTCCAGGCTTCTTGCATACAACGCGACAAATAAACGGCTACAGTACGCCTTTCTTGCTATCGCTGGTCCTTCCTCTAAACGTACCATGGCAATGTGCTCGATGTCTGCGCTATGCCGTACACAGAGCTGCTAACAGGTCAACTGCAGATGATCTAGGATTCGACGAGCTTTAAAGGGTAGAAAGTGTGAAACTTGAAAACAGAGCATACAAAGCCACTTTGGGCTAACGTTTGAAATGGTGACGCAATCACCGATTAAAATCGCGAGGGCCTTAAAGGATTGCCGAAGCGCAAAGCGCCAGGTACGGTATCAGTACATTTCTAACGCAGGAACTCTTGCTTTGAAGGAACAAAACGAACGCCACCAAAAGCAAAACCTGCCGAGCTTTGTATGGCAGCATTCAACGATGCACGCGGGATGTGGTTGACGCAGCGGAAATTTGAAATCTTATCGTCCGTCACGCCGCATCAAGCTTCTCTGCACTGCTTTGTTGTTGTGAAGAGAAGCCTCAAATTAAGTCCTTTATTACGTCATCATTTTAAATGCTAACGCAAAAAAAAAAAAAAAAAAAAACTTCGCAATCTTCAACTACAGCCAATACAGATTTGAACCTTTGAATATCACGGGATTCTCAAAAAATAGTGCCTTGCCCTCTAATCTCCGCGACAAGAGCGTTACGCCATGCCCGGTCAAACACTATTCCCTGTACGAAAACGTGCCCGTTGGTTCGCATTCGACTGCTTTCTAAAGTTGTAGCATGCTTGTATGTTTCACATACCGTCTGCCTAGTTCTGGTTGTTTAGCAACGGAATCCTTGAAATACCACCGGAGTTTTGTTACTTGAAGCGCCTCCGGCTTGAATTTCCAGATAGCGGCGGAGCCCGCCAGCAAACCTACAAACTACCAAATGGCATAGACTATAACAGCTATAGCTATTTGGAATTTCGTGATCTGTCATGGGGTCGATGGAAGCTCTGTACGGGTTGCAGAGATTCTAAAAAGGAAATAACTTAGAAAGAAAAGAGAGAGACCGGTCACTCATCCACCATGGTTAGGCGCCGCAATGCCATGAAGTTGATACTTCGTACTTGGCTTGGGTATTGTTTGGTAGGGAACATTGATTCAGTCTTATCAGTGCAATTTTTCCCAAGGATGAGTTTCAAGAAATGTCTTGACAATTCCCGCATACCGCGGATACCAGTAATAAGGGATAACACGAATGAATGACAGCAGGAAAACAAACAAATGCAAGCACGCGATGCAAAATCATTGTAGATAAATATAAAACAAACATTGAAGGTAAGTTAAAGTTGTTCTGTATAGACAGATTACAGCGTTCTATGACTATGAGGATACACCGAGAGAAAACATGTTTTATTAGCTAGAAAAAGCCACTGAGAAGGATATACAGCTGTCACCACAAACGGTTGTTCTAACAAGGAAATTGCCAAGATGTCAATACATCCTCTACCTGCTTTGCTCAAAACTGCTTTACTCAGTCAAGCGAGTGGTAGCTAGTGCAGTTCACCAGAAATAAGTAAAACGTTACGTGTTGATGCGTGCCAACCCGGACGCCGGAAAAGCGAATAATGTTGCCTCAACAAATATTACGCAACAAATTCGTTGTCTTAATGTAATGTAATTTAGATGCTTGAAACACGTACCATAAAAAACAAAAAGAAAAACGAAAAGAACCAGTGCTGGCCATAGAGAGCCTCCTTAAAAGGACGGTTACTAAATCTTGTTATTTACCTTGTTCTTTGAGATTAGCCTACATTTCCACCCTCCTTACCGCGATCGCCGTGATACTTTGTAAAATCAAACCCGCGCACAGCAGCCGCTTCCCAGCGGCGGAACATCAAAACTGTTGCCCCGGTCTCTCAATCGCCGAGCGGTAACTTCACTACAAAAGTCGATCAGCGGAGTGTCGGTAGGCTGTGTTCTCCTACAGCGCCATACTTTGCTGCATTTGCTTCGCTGCTCCATGCAAACGCAAGAGCAAAGCCTCGCACTCTGCTGCATAGCCCGGCACCGTGGCCAGGAGCAGGCAGGGAGATCGCTTTTGTTGCTCGCAGCTCCGTCCCGGAGCCGATCGCTGGCATTTGCAGAATCGAGGTCGGTTCATTCCAAGCAGCCATCGAGAGGAGGCTACAACAAGCGTAGCAGCTAACTCGGGATCCGCCGCTAATTATGTTCGCGGCGCAGTGCGCCTGCCGTGCGCGATTAGAAGAATGCACGCGGGAAGCCTCCCTTCCCTTTTCCCTCTTCACTCCCCTCCCCACCGGCTTCCCTGTTCTTCCTGATTTTCTAATCTGGTGCCATCACTCTGGCCGCTTCGGCGTTCCCGGCCACAATTGCTCGCTGGTCTTGCCTCCCGGTAGTGGTTATAATTTCTTGCTCTTACTGGGACGATGAAATATGCCTAGAACGGGTATCGCTGCACTTGGAGAGATAGAGTCTATAAATACTGCGTAGCAACCAAAAAATTAAGTAAAATTAAGGGTTCTGGTCCGTGCCAGTCAGAATTAATATGAAGCTGAACACTTCAGGCTTGGATAAAATGCCGTAGCTATGGCTTAGCTCATTTTTACGAGAAGGCTGAACAGTCTAGCACAGATGGTCTCATTGGTTCCTCTATCCTCCACCGCCACCTTTCATGGACAGCGGCTGATGGTCGAACCTAGAGGAAAGTTATTGGTCGTGTCCGACGGATGCTAAAAAGGGATTGATCACCTGTGCATCTCGCCCTACTGTGCATTGCTTGGTGCATTGCCTGTAGAGTAATAATGCCGGAAAAAGGCAAACAAATAACTTAGTTGGCAGCGATGTGAGATACACTGCAACAGCTCGTTCTCGAAGCCTTCGTTGCTGGTGCCTGCATATGGCACGTGTTTAATCACCGCATCTTCCGTTCAGGAGCACGCAACGCATATTAGGAAATGTGATGTTGTGATGTTGCGCCAACAAAACACGCGTTCGCAGGAGATGTTCAGCTTGGCGATGGTAAAAGCAAAATCGATAAGTGGAGCCTGCACCCAGTCGAGCTTTGGGATGCTTGATTAGTGCTGTGAGCTGGACGAGAATAAAGTTTTCTTTCTTAAAGCGCTCTTTCAGGCGCTGACTACGTACAGAAGACTACGCGAAAGAGTGCAGTGCCCCCCCCCCCCTCTGAATAACAAGCTAAAATAAGGCTACGATGCTACGCGGCCCTTTGGTGCTCCTCAGGGGCTAGAATTCGGGCTACGATATACTTCGACGACTGTAATGGTCTGTAAGCGTGATACCAGCTTTGCGGTGTTTGAAAAAAGCTAGTTAGTGTAGATGGGTATGACTTTAAAACTTGAGGGAACACTTAAGCTCCGCCTTACCCATACAAAAAAAGTTTTAGACAGTCTATAGAGTGTCTATAGACTTCTGTCTATAAACTCTATAGATTCTCTACAAACAAATTTTATAGACTAGCCTATAGGCAATACAAATGTCATAGACAGTCTAGAGACAATCTATAGATTTATGGCCATACACTTTTAGTAAACTTTTGTCTATAGACAGTTTTTAGGCTACGATCAGACAAAAAGCAATATCTATAGGAAGTCAATAGAGTCAATAAGAAGTCTACAGACTGTCTATACGCCATTTTTATAAGGGTAAATGTATAACATGATAGTCTTAATGAGTCCCACAAGCAGCCTGTGCTATCTTTGAGTATCACTTCCCTGACACGGTCATTCTCTACTTTACATGCGTATACTGCGGGGAGTCCTCATACCGCTTCTGCCGCGATGGTGCGACGGTTAAGCTATGCGCCACTGCTCTGCGGAGGCAGACGGCTGTTTCAAGCACAGCCACAAGGGGGGCTTGTGAGAAACAGGCTTCTCTTCCTGAGCAACTTCTCGCGACCAATCATTAATTACAGTGCCACCTGCGACGGTTTGCAGTTTGCTCACAATCCGGTGGGCAGGTTCAGGTTGACACCTGCCATGGTGGGAAAGTTGTGATGACGTCACAAGGTCACGTGACTTAGGTGGCAGGAGGGCGGATTTTCTGCAGAACAGGAGCCTTAACCGTATCGCGTTAAAAAGGTTATGAGGTAATAGTGGCAATATGCGATGCGCTATAATTTGCTCGTGATGCTGTAAGCTGTTAGGCTAATGAGATAGCAGAAGCGATGTCAGGAGGCTGACCAAGTTGCGAGAGATGCTGTGGTTAACCAGAAGAAATTGCATCATATCTACCTTTAAACTTTTCAACTTCCCCGGTCCCCACGTAGACAGACACCAGCTTATTCTGTTCGTCTGCATGATCCCTTCCACTAGCACTTTAGCACTTTCGTTTCTGTAAGAGCGAACCCAGTGGTGTGGCGCCAAGGCCCTGTTCTGCGATGGGGGCTTCAATTAAATATAAAGAAAAATTTGTAATATTGGCTGACATCGGAGGCGATCATTTCTGAGAACCTTTAAACTTTGCCTTTCACCACAGTAGCTTCTTGGCTCAGCGCATGATGTACATATTAAAGACATGAAAACCACCCACCATTAGGTTATATCCATTAATAACGCAGTGTACCGAGAGTGCGCTTCTACAGCAACGAAACTAGTGAAGGCGAGAGTCCTGATTTTCATTCACGGAATCTCTATCAATGGCCACGTGTCGGACACGCATCATATCTTCGTCTTTTCCAGGAGTTCCTTTGCCCTCGACGTTGCGCACCTGCTCATAGAGCACATAAAACGTCGGAAACTCCGAAAACGAAATCACATACCGCCAAACACCAGGCCACACTAATGGCAGCAAGTTCCGGCTATTCGATCGCTCGCCAGCGCGGCTCCCTCATCGGCACGACTCGACGCCGTCCCCTCAGAAAGTTCGTGCACAATGGAGCGAGCGCTGATTTTCCGGACAGCAACGGTATAGGCATAGGAAGCGAGGGGATGCGAGCCTCCCTTCACTCGACCCTTCCCATTCCACGCGCGCTGCCTCTTCAGAGTACGGCCCCTCTGTCTCCCTGCAGGTGGAGGAATGTCCGCGCACCGCTGGACGGAAGCGGCGAGCCCCACAAAACGGATCCCGGTCACCCCGACGCCGGATTAATTAAGCGGCCCCGTGGCCTCAACTACCTGTCCGCGCGGCCAGAGATCGCCTATAGGCCATCCGCCGAAGCGAGCCCGGTTGAGCGGGAGGAGACCCCTTGGCACAATGCTTCGATAGCGCCTCTTCAAGGAAGGGTCTTTTGGCCACCGGAGCCGCAGCCTTGACCGGGCCGCTTGTGGTTGTGGCGTTAAGTGACGGTGAAGTGATTAAGTGACGATACGCCGTAGGGTAGTGCGCTGAAGCTTAGTGAGGGCATTCAGCGATAATCGCGCGGAAATAATTAAACTTGAGGGATAGCTAAATGAGAGCTAAGTCTAGCTCGAAAATCATGCAGGTTTAGCTGGCAAAAGAAGGGTTGTAAGATTAATAATGTTTCAAGAGAAAGATATGTTTATGCTTTGTTATTTTCAAGCGCTTTATTCATTCTTGCCGTGCAAGAGCATTTTAGATGTATAGAAAATGAAAGGAGATCGATACGAAACGCTTGGAACAAGGGAGTGAACAGGACGTACGTCTGGTGTGGAAAGGAAAAGAAGAAAAGCAACGAATAATTAGCATCGTCACTAGTTTTGACACTCACACCTCTAGGCGAATCCAGTCTTACGCCCCAGGAGCGGCTTTTGTAGCTGCTTGCGGCGCTAGTTGGATGTTTGTGTGGGTTCATCAGGTTTTCGGTAAAACGACGCTAATAAATGCGGGACGCAGAACGTCAGCCTAACTTTGGTCTGGTAAAGGAAGGCCGGAGGAGACAGAGATAAATATTACAAGCTATCGAGGATTGCAGGATGCCCCTTCACGTATTGTTCTGTACGCAAAAACCTCCACTTCGCACACCTCTTAATCTTGCATGTACCAAAGGGCACATGCAAAAACAAAACACTTGTCACCTAGAAGGAGTGCGTTCTTGAACTAAACGAGCGTGGCACAAAATGCTTAGGCGAATCGCATGGAATGTTAAAAGAAAAGAAAAAGAAAATCAGGTTCCGTTCACGTTACTGCGCAGCTTAAAAGGCATAAGCTTTGCTGCTTGCGTCATAGCGAAGGTTATGAGCATCGCCGTTTAGTTGTCACTCTAAAAGGATCACGCAGAGAACGTGTCCCAAAAGCGCAGACGCGAACGCTACGTGTCTGCTCATGTACTCAACACAGAAATGGACAGTGTGCGATATTGGTGGCGCGACCTCATTGAAGCAAGAGAAAAGTGGGGGGGGGGGCGTGTTTGCGTGCGTGTGTGCATGTGTATGTGACCAATTTCACATTGCTTGTCGGGTGGCAGCGATCAGTGCCTTATGGTCGCTAAAGCACAGCGCGATGGCGTCTGGCGGTGTATTTGGTTCAGAGTTAGCGCCTCTTTGTTTTAGGGGTGTGCAAATATTCGAAATGTCCGAATAGTAACTCGAATATACCGGTATTCGATTCGGTGAACGAATAAAAAAAGTTAATACTGAAAAAAAACTCCACAATGATCGGCTATGCTCTTAACTTTTCGAACACTTTCGGAAAACTGCCTCCGTGGTGGCTTAGGGGTTATGACTCTTGGCTGCTGACCCGAAAGACACGGGTTCGATCAGGGCGGCGGCAGTCGAATTTCCATGGAGGCGAAATTTTTTAGGCCCGTGTATTGTGCGATGTCAGTGCATGTTAAAGAAACTCAGGTGGCCGAAATTTCCTTCAGTACGGCGTCCTTCATAGCATCAGTCGCTTTGGGACGTTAGACCCCCATAAACCCTAAATCGTAAACTTTCCGAAGACTTACACAATATTCTAATAAGACACACCTTTGACGACTGTTTCAAGCACAGGGCCCACTAAGACGCCGCACAGCGCGCTGCGGCGACCAGTCTGCGAGGAATGGAGGCTTGAGTACCACAACGCGTTCAATTCGAGTCTGGACATTCATAATGCTCCTACATGGCATTCAAGATCAGGCAACGCGGAAATGCTCAGTCAGAATATCCGATCTGGAGGCTGCGGCTTATACATATCTCTCGCCCTTCACATCTACTGATATGTGGCGCTAGATTAGGCTGCGTATTGAGAAACCAACAAAACTAGACTGAATAGGAATCATCCCCACTTTCTCAGTAACAGAAGGGACTGTTGGGCATGCCTTTAGTGTCGCATTCAGATAACATCCCCATCAAGGATATCCTGCTAAAGGTTTACCAAAGCCAGCCGGTCAATCAGCTGGTCTGAGGCACGATCCCATCGAGCCCTGCCGCTCTGCTTTAAAGCGCGCCAACGGTTGCCTGCTATGGTAGTTTTGTATTGCATGGGAGATAATATACAGGGTGGAGTACGCCAAGGCCATCTTGAGCGTAACACGCACACACTCTAATTCATTCCTGGTAAACTTCAGTTGAGCGCAATTTACTCAATTCCCCATACCACCACCTTCAATTCGCATACACCACATAGCATTTGCTGTTCACGTAAGAACGAAAGCATGTCATATGTTTTTTTAGTAAATGCACTCGGGTCTTTTCGGTGCGATCACATGGCCAAGGTCACATTTCTCCAGCCACTGGTGGAAAGAACACCATCATCGCGCACCGATCGACTCGCTGAAGCGAGCACTGGCGCTTTCTCTTCGGCGTTTTCGGATTGCTCAAAGTGAAAGAATCTCGGGCAGATTGCAAAATAAAGAAAAAAAGATTATTGTGACAAAGATACGATCACGAGACGGGCGGCTCTGCTTCCATCACTCCTGCTAAGAGTTTCTTTATCGTCCTGCGCGGCTTCCATTTAGTGCACGTGGTGTCTCCTTTTCCTCTCTCTCCCTTCTTTCCTTTTGTTCATTCCACACCCCTTCTTTTTTTTTTGGTTATTTCATGCCCCCTGCATTTCTTTCTGACAACTCTCCAACTTAGTTTCCTTCCTCCCTCGTTCTCCTCCTCGCCCCTACCCGCCGAAGCGGGCCCCTAATCTTCGTCCGCGTTCCGATTTCCTCCGAGTGACGAATGTCAGGCCTCGAGGTTCTAGCGGCGGCGCCGGAAACGAGCACTAAGGGATTATTAAATTTCAGCCCCATTAGGGGGCGCGGAGAGAGCGAAGAGTGCCGCAAAAGAAGCTCTCTTCTCCCCCTTCCTCCTTCATTTGTCTCTCTCTCCCTCTTTGTACGGTCGTCAACCTTCTTTACTCGGTCGCCATTCTTTCCTCAGCTCACACTTTGGGACAACAGTCTCGTCTCCGCAGTTCGGTGCATTACTGCGGTCCTCTGATTTTGTCGGAGCGCGAACAGCTCAAGTATTAAGCGTGTTTTAGCATAGCGGAAACTTACTAGCCCAGACGTATGCTGAAGAAGCAGGCTATGCGCGTCTGCAGAGGCCAGGTGAGGACTCGCATTTACACTGCGCATACAAGGCAGGTACTCGTATACACTAGTAGACGCCTATGTTAGTATGTTTTCGCTATGTTACAACTCCCCATTGTGTCTGAAACGAATGAAACGAAGACTGTGTGCGATTATGTTAGCGTTCCGATTTTGTAACTGCTTATTTCACGTCACCTGAGTATTTTTAAACTATGTATCAGTTTAAAGCCTGGAGCGGCACGCCAGACCTGCTAATTTTCGTTCCCATTTCATGTGAGTGAATCACTCAGTCAACCGTTGGATCGATCAATCGGTAGTGATCTCAAAAGCATATAATCCTGCCCAGATTACAGATCATCACTACCATCAGCCTAACTACAATCCACTGTAGTGCAAAGTCCTTCCCCACATGCCTCCAATTAACCCTGTCTTGTGTCAGCTGCGGTAACCCTAAATGCCCAATATTCCTAATCTCATCAGCCGACCTCACTCTCTACCACCTTTTGCTGCGCTTGCCTTTTCTTCAAATCGACGGCGTTACTCTTAACCACCACGTGTTAACTTTGTTACCTTCTACTTCATGCCCTGCCCATGCCCAATTATTACTCTTATTTCTCTTCGACAAGGATATCATTGAACCACGTTTCTTCTCTGATCCACTCTGTTCTCTTAATCTATCATTTTCTTTTTTATCTTTTCGATCCGCAAGAATTGTGGGGAGCCTGGTTGATATATTTTTCAGGTAATCATGTATTCACACGCAGTGGTCTTGTTCTCGACCACTCTGATACCGATGGCTATACCGATGGTCAATCTATAAACCTGTTCAGAGCGCCAAGTTTTCCTCTCTGCAAGATGACTTCGCACAGCTCCTACGGCTTAGGGCCACGGTCTCATAATTCAAATGTACAAGAGACCCGACGGTTGCATGACGAATTCAATTAGTTCCCAGGCTCTTTAGTGCGTGTGCACATCTCTCCCGCCCGTTCTCTCTCTTTCTTTTTCTTCTATCGTCTAGCCTTTGTAGACTTTAGTCATGCAGACTTTAGTCTAGCTCTCCATTCTCTCAACATTTTATCTGCTTTGTGTGTCTTTCTCAAATAGCGCTTGTCCTTCAACGTCCCTGCATGGATACCAAAGGGGTTTCCGCAGTCGAGTGGGATCCTTAGCGAGACCGCATTTGCAAAAATAAAAGTCGAAAAAAAAAGCAGCCTTAAGAGCAAGGCAGAAAGGCTCGATGTGAGCGCCATCGAGCTTGAATTTCGTTTGGCACCGGTGAAAAGAGGCTTACGATGAGGGCAATCAGAATGAAATGAATAAGTTTGAACGAAATGAAAACTATGGGGCATAGATCACGGAAATTATTTAGGTCACTAGAGTCGCCACAAATAAAGATCTACCGACGTTTTTCTTTATCATCCTTGTGAATTCTTACCCAAGCACGTAGGTAAGGAGGAACTCTTGCATGCCAACCCACACTCCACCTTTAGCCCTCCTCGGTATGCCTGCGTTAAACATGCACCTTCAAACAGCCTCCCCCCCCCCCCCCTTCCCACCGAAAAATGTCTTAGCTTCTTGCCTTCTCATCATTACCTTAACTGGGCTGCCCTTAACAAACCAATTACCGTTTAATTTTATACACTTACACAAAACAGCCGCCGCGGTGGCTCAGTGGTTATGGTACTCGGCTGCTGACCCGAAAGATGCGGGTTCGATCCCGGCCGTGGCGGTTGAATTTCTTTGGAGGAGAAATTCTAGAGGCCCGTGTACTGTGCGATGTCAGTGCACATTAAAGAACCCCAGGTGGTCGAAATTTCCGGAGCCCTCCACTACGGCGTCTCTTATAGCCTTAGTCGCTTTGGGACGTTAAACCCTATAAGCCAACCAACCTTACACAAAACAGGGCTAACAGCGTGTGCATTTAGATACGTCGAGTGGCATTTCAGGTAAAGGAAACAAGAAAACTAGCACATCGATGATTCCCAAGGACCACGCTGCATAATTCGTATAAATGGGTATTTCGAGTAAAGGCGTTTCGCTATAACGGGAATAGCGCTGTAGTACAGCATCAAAAAGGTTTCCGAAGCATAACAATGCCTATACAGGCCTGCGCTGCACTCAACTGCTGCGGGCTTTAGCCGTCCTTCGCTCACCCAGAAGGCGCGACAAGCGCCCGCCCTTTTTCTTTTATACTTCTTTCTTTTCCTCTCACGCAAACGGGGGGAACGAAAAGAAGCAGCAACGTCATGTCGCCTTCTCTCCTGCTGCCGCCGAGAGGAGACAGAATCGATGCTGAGCCGAGGCAGTGCCGTTAACGACGCAGTTCGCCCTCAGCCGAGGACGATGGAGGTCCAGAGCTCCGCGCCGGCTGCGGACCCCGAGATGCCCGATCGGATGGACACTTTCTCTACTGCTGCTCTTTGTCAGCTTGATTCCCGGGTCTTCGACAAGTTTTGTGTTTCGTCCGTTTCGCCATCGTTCGTCTATATCCTCGCTATCGGGGCATCGATAACGCAGGTCCTGTTGAATGACTTCGAGAAGAAACTCTTGATGGAGGTAGATTAACGGAGAAATGTTTTCGCAGAGAGTGACTGTCTTGCTCATCGGAAACTTTGACCGTTTATTTCATCATTTCGATTAGAGTTTCATTTAGTGTCAGGCACTCTCTCTTTTGATACCATGTTTTCGTACTAGGCAGTAAAGCGATATCGGACGCAGCGGGCTGATGCAATTTTCTTATCTCAGAGAGAATTCCGCTTTTATAGTAGTAAATCGAACCTCGCGCATTCATGACTGTTAGTTTAGAGCACTAAACGAGGCCTCACTGCAAATGATTGTGAACACACTACAAAATAAAGGCACCTAAAGCACCTTCGAGGCTAAGTTGATCCCACCCGAACAGCAATGAGGGTAGATGCTAGTTACATAATTTCATCCAGCAATACAGAAGAATGGGCTAGTAATATTGCACCATTGAACTAAAGTTTCACTGGCATTTCAGAAACGACCATTGATAGTATTGCGTGTCGCTTCGAACGCTTTTCGAATTTTTCATTCACGAGGAAGTCCAGCAACTTCACTGAAACATCATCATCATCATCATCATCATCATCATAATCAGCCTGACAGTTGATAGTGTACTGTCGCTCTAGAGGCAGCGCTGCCAAATCCCAAACACGCTGCCGCATGACAGTTGAACACGACCACCCGCCATTGTCAGTAGTTCTATTATCCGCACGTCAACATTTGACGATTATCTTAGGGCAAATTAACGACAACGGCTGCAGATTGTGTCCTCCTAGTTATTACATGGGTGGTTTCTACGTAACTAAGCGCGGAATCCAGGACAGTATTCGCTGCTAAGAACTTTGTCTGCGCGCTTGAGATCCTGGCATATGACTTTGCAGAAAAACTGGCTTGACAAACGGGGTTATACCCTAGGCTAACATAATAGTCCAGCTCCTTTTGTCTAGTCAGCTTCGCCAGCGGGACAAGCTAGAAGTTAGAAGGGTGTTGGGAAGCCGATAAGGCAGCGCGCAGCCAGGCAGATAGCTTGCTGATCAGACAAAACATAAAATAGCAACATCCTATCATGAGCACACAAGGCGTTGTTCTTTTCAGCTCGATGATACATACGACAGCCTCACAGAGAAAAGCGCCACTGTTGTCACGCCAAAGCATTCAAATGCCAGTGTCGCTTAAGCCTTGCGTCATATCAAGCCAAAGACACAAATTAATGGCTGCTGCAGAAAGGAGCTAAGATCGAAAGTGAAAACGAACCTCATGCAAAACAGCTAGCATAGTCCGGTTATGAATAAGAAGGGACGTCCGAAGAGTAAACACTGCCGCTAGCTGGCCGTGCCGGCTTTCAGGAAAGCTTGGCGCAATGCAGCCTGGACCCCCATTGATCACGCGGTCCTCTTCGGATGCTGCGAACGCGTTTATGCTTGGTCGTCCGTGAGATGCCATGCCCGTCGCGGTGTGTACACTGGTGCCCCGGCTCGGCGTGTTTTTATTTTCACTCTCTCCCTCTGTTGTTTGCTCCTCGCCTCTGCCGCCGTTGTTTTTGCCGCGCTTAGCACCGCTCGCGCGTCATCAATAAAGAGCGCAGGTTGCCATAAACGCGTTTTCGTGTCGCCATTGAGAGTCACGTGTTTCTGTTTTCTTGATAACAACTTGATTTCGCTGCTTCCATCATTCAGTGGCGCAGCGCAGAACGCAGTTGGGGTCGAGACGGGGCGAACATTAATGCAGACGCCCGCTCGATAAACAATGCTGGTCATTTGGTGCAAAAACGTTTCAAGTTTAAAAACGAATCGAGCAGTGGACTAGGGAGGCGGTTGGAGACACCCCGTTGTAGTCAATTAGAACTGGGCGTCTGGCCGAAGTAATGAGATCCCTTGGACATTGTGAGCGCATGTAACCATATTATAGGGCACAACGAATACGGAGAAGTAAAACGCGCAAATTAGTGCAAATATCATTCCATCCAGCAAGTTTCGTTGCCTTCTTTGACTTCCTTAGAATAGGAAACTGCAGATCAGCGTATGATCAAAACCGACTGTTACGCACGAGAGTTCATGCGCTGGAAGCTTTTATGAAATCGACAACATAAAAGTACCGACGGATCAGTGCCGGGGCGTTTTAAATGTGCCGTGTTTTTGACTAACACTTTTTGCCCTTAATGAGATTCATTGGACTCAATGACTAGCACACAGTTGTTCGGAATTAAATCTGTTGATTACGTTTAAATTGCTCTTGAAGCACTTCTGCGCTAATTCTTTCGAAATAGTAAGGTAAATCAGCACGGCACTCAACAAGTTGCACCATTCATGGTAACAAAGATTACTATTTCATGAAAAGAAATCAATCCAATCAGTATTTGACGAGTCATCTAAGGAGTGTGATGTGCTAATTTTCAAGAAGCAATCAAAACGTATACCCTGCTTCCACGCCTCGGCGATTTTTCTGTGAAATCAGCGGCCATCTTTGAGCCACTGGCCACATTGCGGTTTCGCCGCGGACCTTCAAACGATAGCTTCTGCGACTTACTGGCGCCTTATCACGGTGCGAAGCGGTGAAGCAAGCGAGAATAAGCGCATGTGTAAAAAAAATGGCTGTGGCTTAGCTAAGGCTAAGCCTGGATAAGCGAAAAACTCTCGCTGCTTTTCACCCAACTCCCAAGCTACCACTTCTGGATCGGTGTTTCTGCGCCGTCCAACTGTTTCTTCTTCTTCTTTCATGGCGAGTGTCTGCGCCTGTTCTATGGGCAAGCGCGCCTTATATACCCCTCCTTTCAAATGTGCACTGAGCACGGCTGCGGCGAAAGGTCGAACGGTGGCGAGGATGGCCGCCTCTTCTATGGCCGCCGCCGCCGCTCACGCGTTCTCGCAACGTCTTTCGAAAGAACCGTCTCCTCTTCGGACGGCGGCGGCGACCGAGCGGCAGCGGTGAAGGTGGCGAGGAGGAGAAGCGGCGACGCTCAGACGACGGAGTCAGCGCGCGGCGGCGAAGCAGCGGCCACCTGCGCTCCGCGTGACGTCGCTCGGTTTCGCGCATGCGCAGCTGTGGCTAAAATTGATCACGGCGCACGTCAGACCCGGTGTTGACGAGCCTAGTGAAGCTTTGCGCTTCAAAATGCGTCTGTTACCGCGTGTTTCACCGCCTCTTGCCGTGATGAGGCGCGGCTGGTCGATGCTCTCCCGATACTGTTAGAAGAATGGGCCGAGCGCGCGTGTTCAGCGTATAGTGGAATGGAATGCATACCAGAGAAGTAGTTGATCATTGCGGTGTACAACGACGATGTCTGGGCTGGCGCCGTCGTCTCCAGGGGGCCGATCTCTCTCCCGTGGAGGGGCCAGCGCGGCGCCTTGTCGCTCAGCGGCCGAGGTCAGGGCTCCTCGGGCGGCCTCACGAGCGCCCGGGTGCGGTCACGGCCGGCGCAGCAGCTCCTCCTCCTGCGTAGACCAGGGGCTCATATGAACCAACACTGAACATCGTCTGTGACTATCTAGCACTCTAAACAGAGACGAGTAAAAATCGAATAATATGTCCTCTAACGCACTTCCTTTCATGAAAGGGAGTGCACTAAAGAACATATCACTCCTTTTTTACTCCCACGCAGGCGTATTTGTGCTTACACTGTATTTACAACACGGCCGAAATAGAAAAATTGATGAGGGCTAAACATAGTTAAACCGAGTAGACCTGCGAAAGCAGGGGTTCATTCTTCAATTGGAGGGGGCACTTAAACTCCGCCTTAGGGGTGTGGCATGATATCTTTAGTGGGTTAATGCCCAAGTATGATGAATTGGCAATTCCTACATAAGATTCGCAGATGGCGGCAGTCCTCATATACCACTACCAGCGCAGTGGCGCAGCGGTTAAGGGATGCGCCACTGCACTGGCAGGTGGCTGTTTCTATCCCAGCCACCCGTCAGGATTTTGTGACCCATGTTGCTCTTCCCGAGCAACCTCTCCTGCGGATGGCACGACGCTCGTGCGAACTTACCCGAGCTTACCCGAGTTACTACCCGAGCTTACCCGAGTTACTGCCCGAGCTTACCCGAGTAGCTACCCGGGTAAAAACCTCCAATAAACTACATTTCACTAAAAATGAAACGAATGGATTTGTGTGCGTCCCATTTCCAGAGTCCATCACAAACTCGCTTTCTTGCCCTAACCCGACGTCACATAGTTGCAACAACTGAGAACGTTCCAACACGTATAAAAGCTAACACCGGCTCGAAGTAAGGTTGAGTGCTTTAAAAAACCCGGAGCTTTTCGGGCGACACAGGAATGAACCAAAGAGAACCCGATACGATCGACGAGGATAATCCACACTCCTAGGACGTCAGTGTGGGAGTGTTTGTCGAACAGGGTATTGCGTAATAACTGCCAATCGTTATTCACATTTTTTATTGACTTCTACTTCTTTTGCCCTCAAGCAGTGCGCGCGAATTCATAATTTGAGAGTTTCTTCATTTCTTTTTAGACAGCAGTCACTTTCATTAGCAAGAGCCTACGTGTACGTGATTTTCCAATTACAAAGCCTTCTCAGGCAGTCATAATATAGTGCTTAAAACTAGAATTTTTCTTCTTGTTCCCATCTATTTGAACGAAATAGAGAATCGCTGTCGACTAACCAGTTCTTGGGAAAAATCTGGTACCAAATGCAATTCTTGGAATGGGCTTTAGCACAGACGAGCCGCTTATTGGAGAAAATAGTTTTTTATTCGGGCTATGTGATAGGATTGCGCAAAATCCATTAAACGACTCTGTCCGCCTCTGCGGTCTTAATTTCATAAGCGGTTACGTCAATGACATTAACGTAGCTGGTCTTATTTTTTTGTTAGTCAGGCGAAACGAGTTCGAATGAGGCACGCACAGGCTTCTAGTAATTGAGTCGGGAGTTGTGCCCCGCAGGATCATTCAAACACGCCATCACACTTTGCGTGTAAATACACTATCACATTTTGTGTTGTGATGGTAGTCGTGCGTTTGCCTTGACTGCATGCATTGTTCTGTCGTGAACATTGATTTACGGGGATATATTTATACTGCTGAGGCTTAACATTTCGCCCGCGCTGGAAGGCGTGCATGGCCATGAATGAACAAATTCAAGGCGTGTCCTTCTCCGCCTTCGTTCCTTTCTTCAGCATCTTCCTTCCCCTTGTTTCCGTTGCAGATGTACGCAAGAGAGCACTTTGGTCGCCCTAAACGTCTCCTCATTGCCTGAGATATACGTTTCGTTTAGGCGCCCCTCATTTCATGTTGCAAATGAATTGTAGCGCAATCGCGTGCTCATTTCTGCCATAAAGGTTGTCATGCGCTCAGCTCGTTTTTCGTCTTGAAACTTTTGACAGAGCGTTGAGGTAGGCTCGGCTGATGTTGGGAGGCAAAATCACGAAGCAACAGAAACCACGAGGTAGAGGGGAAGATAATAGTAAAGCGAAGAGTTTGTTGGCCCACGTTGCCGAGTGTTTGCCATGTGCAGGGCAGGAGGGCACTTTTAGAACGATGGGCAGATTAAGGGACTTTCTAATAAATAAAACTGTGTCGTCCTTCTATACCGTAAGGCAAGAAAATGTTCACAGTTTGGTCCGTATCATAACTGACACGAGGAAAGGATGTAGGAGCTCTTTAATATGTGCTACCATCTGTTAGCCACGTGATTGTGGTAAGTCCTGAAGTATATGCAGTAAAAAGAGATGGGGGTGGTTGCAATACAACGATAACCGTCGCCTTTTTGCGTATTATTTACTATTTATGAATTTCGTACTGCATATTTGTATTCCCGTGGATGGGTGAGAGGTCCAGGAGATTTCATTTTTTTCTTTAAGTAATTTCCCTGCGCACGCGCAACTCTCTCCAGTGACTTTTAAAGTTAATCGCAGAAAGTTAGGAAGCAAACAAATATATTTCACTTTATTATCCTACTCTTGCTGTGGCAAAATCAACCGGCATACTGCTCCTGCATCTCCCATCGGTGAAGCCAGAACTAATACCGGTGCGCAAACATGGTCCTACCAGTGTAAAGTCAAACGGCGCCAAAAGATAGACATTTAAAGCCTCTCTAAAACGCAAGTCACTGTGTGAGAACTTTTTATTCCCTGCGAGCGCCTAACGAAAGAAAGCACTGCGCCCCCAAGTTTCTGTCTAGCAATGAAGCGCTTTCTACGGCAATATACGAAACGCCGTCCGAAGGAGCACACTTTCCGCGCCACTGACCGCGGACACAGGGGGCGCACGGTGCGGAAGAGGATCCCACGCATCGATGGCCTCGCGATTGCATCGCGAATGAGGAACTCATCGACTCTTTCTTTCATCGGCGGCAAGATAAACAAGCCCGGCTTCAATGTTCGGCGGATAAAATAAAACTGCCAGAGAAAGCTGCCGGCGAAGCCCGAAGCTCGGTAATGAGCGGCCTCGCTACAGCGCGAACGGGCCAAGTCGCTGCAAAGCACGTGGACGCCGAGAGGACGGCGAAAGAAGTGAGTAGGGATACAAAACATAAAAAAGAGGCTGGGTACAAAACGCCGCCCCGAAACGACGCTGCAATAATCCGGCGCTGAAAGCGCATTAGGTCTAATCTCCGAGCGACCTGGCGGTGAGCAGTCAGTTACACCGGCGTCCGCACGCGGCAACAATCAGCCCTCCGGTGGTGGAGAGAGTTCGCGCGCGTGTGAGAGAGAGACGGAGAGAGCGCTGATGAGTGCAGCGCGACCTAGCGTGCGCCTCCGCGACAGCAAAGAGAGCAGTGAACACCGTAAGACGAGCATAGAAGAGCATGCATTCGAGAGGGACGGAAAGGGTGTTCTAGGGACTCGGCTGACCACACCCCACAGCTTTGCAAGCCGTCGCCAGCGGGAGCTTAGCGCAGAGAAACATGATGAGGAATGCTGGCACCCCTTCCCCCCTGTCCTCTTCTCTCTCCTCCTCAATCGGCTTCCTGCGCCGAGCGGAGCTGAGGCAGCGCAAATATAGCGTGCTCGCGTGAGCACGCGATCGCCACTGTAGTCGCCGCCAAGCGGCGCTAGCAGCAGCAGTAAGAGCCGGCAGCAACCTCCGATCTCCCAAGAGCGCGTGCGCTTACCGCGCCAGCAGCAGCGGTGGCGGCGGCGGTGAGCTCTCAAAGGGCGCGATCGTTTACATACACGGCAGGGCAGGGATCGGCAAACATTTGCCCCGGTTCACAAAAGGAGGCCGACCCTATATTGCGGGCCGCGGAAGCGCGCCCGAGTCCTTGCCATTTGCGTTGCTAATCCCGCCTCAGACTGCCGCTGGGCGCGCTTCTATATTCTTCGTCGCCGCGCCGGCACGCACACTGGCTCAAACAGACGCACGCTTCGGTTGAAGTGGAGCGCCTCTCGCGAAGAGAAGTTGTGCTCGGGCCTCGGGAAGGGAAGAAGGGTTCGGAGAGGAGGAGGTTGCTAGCCGAAGGATGTAAATAAAAAAAGGGAGAGAGCTCTTTCCGGCACCGCGCTACAAAATAGAGGGTTTTAAAGGTCTGCTTCCAGGTGCGATGTGAACGGAGCTGCTGAGGAAGCTGAGGCCGTGGGTGAGAGAAGGTTACGTGGAGAGGAGGTCCGGAAAGCGGGGCGGAGCACACGTATGCATATCAGCGCCCCGCGGTCCATTTTGGTCGGGCTTTATATCTGGGCTGGAAGCGAGCATGCAACGCAGCACGGACCGCTTTCCATGCAAATGCGGGCCTCCACCGACGCTTTCCTCGTCTCTTTGTGTCCGACGGCGAAGAGGCGGCAGCACCTCCCCCCCCCCTTTCCACCTTCTCCCGTCCGAAGCATGGTGGTGGTTTGGGATAGCGCGCACCATTGCCCCACTCGAATGGGGAGACTGATTGCGCCCAAGATAAACAAGCAGATTCCGCCTGGCATCATTGTGGGGCGGGGCCACGGCGCGGACCTTCTACTGCCCTCCCGAGAGCTTTGAGTCTAGACGCTTTGAGCCGTCCGGCAAGCACTTGCAGCCCAGCTCTTGACCGAGGACTGCTGCCGACACGTGGACGAACGCGACGCCCTCTTTCGAGCGAGATGGACGTGACGAATGTTGGCTGTACCGGGGTTATCTGGCCGCCCCGGGGGTTATAAAAAGAAGTGCTGATGGCACTTGTTTTGATAGAGTTATACCCCACCAAAACGAAGCGACCTTGGGTAATCTGGCAACGCTTCTCAAGAATCGATGATTTATTCCTCCTCGCTGTATTTTGCTTTTTTGGGGGGCTGCATATGTACCGCTTTTATATAGGGATTTCAGCCGCAGTCACCTTTCAATTACTCTTAGAAATTACATGAAACAGCTCTGACACGTGAAGGTTGGCAGGTCCCAATGTTTTCAACTTTGATATTTTCATTTTTGCTACCATGTCTT
This sequence comes from Amblyomma mixtum, assembly GCF_055824585.1. Taxonomy (NCBI): domain Eukaryota; kingdom Metazoa; phylum Arthropoda; class Arachnida; order Ixodida; family Ixodidae; genus Amblyomma; species Amblyomma mixtum. The sequence continues at coordinate 33,483,942 of NC_143017.1, read as the reverse complement.
GTAGTTTTGACTGTATCTACGATGTTTTGCACATATCCACTCCTGCGATAGCCCCTGTAAGGGCAGCAGTATGTGAAAATAAATAATTAAAAAAGAGCTTAAGCAAGGGCCCGGAAAGAGGGCTCTCTATGCTCCACTTTTTTTTTTTCGAATGGTGGTGCGATTGGGAATTTGATGCCAAAAGTAACCAGGGAATGGTGTTTGTTTCTTATCCGTGCAAAGCAACATGCGTGGCACGCCTTCAGTTCTAAATCTCTCTAAGTTAAGCAGGGTTCATGTCCTGAGAAAAATTCATGCTCTGAAACTCTTCAGAACTACCTTGGCCGCGGCTCAGTCACAAACAGGTGCAAAGAAAGCTAGATGCACTGATAGGCCGTCTGCCTCTCGAAGTTTAATATCCATATATTAGCTTAATAACCCTCTTAAACAAGTTAAGGTCACTGGTTTACAAGAGCGCGTTTTTATAGCGCTGTGACTGGCTCAGCGACGCGTAAGTGAATATGTTCGATCTGGGACAGCTGAGGAACTACACAGTACTCGTTGTGTGCCTTGGAGGACTGAGTTTGGGCAGGGGCGTGGTGCTTATAACCGCACGCGCTACTAACAAAGCTGTTACTAAATATGTCAAGCCTGAAGTTGCCTGTGCTCGACCTTCGGTCACGGATTGTTTAATTCAGATGAGGCCTAACGCGCTGTGATAAATACTGTTTTAAGTGCTGCTACTACTGAGATTTATAACGCCCGTCTTTCGCGTATTGGACTAAAATAGACATAGAGAAAGAGAAACACAAGGAGGAGAGGCGGGGAAGTTAACCAGAAAGGTGTTCCGGTTGGCTACTCTACACTGGATGAAAGGGATGAAAAATGTAAAAGGAAAGAGGGAATGGGTGAGCACAGTCACAGTCGGTCACACAAGCCTTACGCCCTCACGTATCGAAATATGCTTTGTAGGATTTGAGGCCCGTCAACTGCTGCGGCCACGGCCCGAGGATCTTACGCTTTGTCCGAGGGACAAGATCAAGGCAGTCAAGAGCACAGCACGGCTGATGTCTTTTCGGCGTTAAACAGCGGGCACTAACACAGTAGATGTTCTTTTGCCTGTATCACAGCCACACGTGCAGCTGGCAGGGCTTTGCGGTATGAAAATGCGGACCGAGTATTGCTTTGTAAAATCCCGACCGTGCAATGTTGCTTCATGTAGTGGGGAGTAAGCGGAAATACAAAGTTCTAGTGTAGGGTCCAGTTAATTGAAGAAACTAACAAAAAAAAAAACTGGCCGAGTTCCATGCGGAAAGTTCGGGTTTCAACGCGCTGGTGCGAAGCCGCTGGAGAAAAAAAATGGCGTTATGGAGAAACGCAGAAGAAATACGGCCTCTTGGAAACTCTGGCTGACAAATCGCGTCCGCAGTGAGGTAAATTCAATTTCGCGCAACGTTTCGCGGTGATTCCACGTTCCCCTACGCACGAGCTCACCTGGGGAGTATCCGAGGGGCAGTTCCCGTCTAAACAGACCATCTCTCGAGCAGAGCGGGAATTTGATTGAAATGTTGTTTACGCCGCGCCGTGCATGCAAACGACTACCGCACTCATACACAGCGTGCCGACATCGCGGCCGACTATAACCAGCGGGCCGCGACGGAGCGCAGCTCTCCGTCAAGCAGATGGGGAGAACGGACGCGCTGACAGATCCGGGGCTGCGGCGAGAGCGTTTCTCGCCCCATCTGCCGCACAGCGCGAAATAAAACGGGAACTCTCCGAGGGCCCCTGAAAGGTCATTTCTCACAACGACCCCGCGGAGCAGAGCTGCGTTTCCATCGCTCCGTTTTTTCCCTCGCTGTTGTTATCTTCGTCGTCTTTTCCCCTTTTCCCGTCTCATTCCCTGTCCCTCATCCCCGAACGGCTCTCTCGATTTCGGTGATTGAGCCTTTGTTTCGCGCTTACCCGTCTCCATTACGTTATGGCTTTTCCGCGTCCTCGTAGTCTGTTCCACGTTGTATCCTTTGAATTAACGGCCGAGAAGACGCTTCTACTTCTGGTCGCCAGAATGTAAATGGCGGGGTAAAATCTGGAAAGTGCTTTCGCGTACAGCTGACACTATCCGGAACGATATAAGAGCTGCATTTGCTTTTCCCAATTCGAGTGCAGTTCGTTCTTGTAAGCGCTTTGTGGGCACTGCAGCTTCTACTTTAACCGTAGGTATACTACTCCAAATTGACTATTATTTCTATAGTCATTAGGTTATATCTCCACAATGCTAGGTCTGCCTATTGCTCTTCATAGCTGGTCCTGTTTTTGTTTTATTACATTTATAGGCGTCGTTTGTCAAGAGTTGAATGGTACGACAAAACAGCGCTGACAGACGGGACGGAAGAAGAAGAAACAGACCTATGCGCTGAACACCCAATCCCCCGCCGTGGGTGTGTGCCATTAAGCCTGGGGACATCATCATCATCATCATCAACTATCATCGCCAAGTACAGAGATCACACCTCGCGCCTCATATCGGAGGCTTTTCACATTCACGCATTGGGCAACTCATGTGTAACCCAACCATCGGTGGCTCTATTCCCACAGGAGATCGCCTTTATTAATCAGTGATGACTTCCCTTATGTATGTCATGTCATGTTCGTGCCACGTGTGCTTCCCTTCTGTGCTTTATATTCCCCCTCTTCCGCAATAAACCATTTGGTTGTTAGTTCAGCGCATGCGTCTGTGTCTTCCGTCCCGTCCGTGAGCGCAGTTTTGCCGCATACCATTCAACATGAACCAACCAGCCCGACTCAGCCCTCTTCTCTGTCAAGTGTCCACAGCCCCGTTGTAAGGCAATTACTAATACATTAAAGAAACAGTTGTAGATTTCTTAAACGCACTGAAATATTCACTAGATCTGGCAATCATACCAGCAAAGCTCATTAGGAAGCAGATAACAGCTGTTCTAATGATTAATCAAGATCCTTTTACTGATGTGTTGCACCGCACAACTGTTGTGGATAACTGTCATTTACTATTAAATTTCGCAGCTGTATTTACCGCTCTGTGTTGAAAGGTAAGTAGTTTCTTTGTTTATTTATGGGGTTTAACGTCCCAAAGCGACTAAGGCTATGAGAGACGCCGCAGTGCAGGGCTCCGGAAATTTCGACCACCTGGGGTTCTTTAACGTGCACTGACATCGCACAGTACACGGGCCTCTAGAATTTCTTTGGAGGAGAAATTCTAGCCGCCGCGGCCGGGATCGAACCCGCGTCTTTCGGGACAGCAACCATATATATATATATATATATATATATATATATATATATATATATATATATATAAAATTGCTATCCAGCACGTTGCACTCAACTTTTTCTTCGCTTCATACCAGGAACAATACTAAGTGTTCAGTACTCCCGCCTCCGCTGAAGAGCAGCTTGAGGGATACCACGGTTAAGCGCTGCATGAACCTGAACATATCCATTTGCGTAATTTTTCTGGTTCTGATTGCAGTGGAACCGAATCTCGTAAACGAGAATTTAGTCTTAATACGAATATATAACATTTTGACAAAAAAATTAGCTTGATTTTCTGTAAGGTCCTGAAAAACGGTCACCAACTGGTTGTACTTTTTTTTTCCTAAGAATTTCTTTTTTCTGCAAGACTGATTTCAGAGCATACCTATGTCAAATTTGAGTACCGGTGTGCGAGTCTCTAAGCTCCAAAACACGCCAGATTTCAGCGATAGCTGAATGAGAAGCTTTCCTGGGTGTATTTGACAGCATCGGTGTAGTGTGTCGTGTCCAAAGGCTGACATGCTCGACAACCAGCCCGCCCAGGAGTAAACTTTCTGCCCAGCCTCGCGCGTAACTATAAATGGCATGTGACGTCTTTCTAGCGCTAGCATTTGAATGGGAGGAAGCGAGCAACCGTTCAGTATAAGCCGAGTGAAAGATTACTATCAGGTTTATGTTTTTTTCCCCTCACGTTAACGTACTCCTTCTCGAGTTGCTTACTTACTGAGAACACGAATAAGATTATCATTATTCTTTAAGTGCCTTTCGGTTGACACGCATTGAGGTCCTGCTATACATGGTACACATTGAAAAGCTGCTTTGAATTATGCAAAAAAACTGTGAGGCTAATCCTTCTTACACATTAGCACCTCCCCGCGGGAGGTTTACAAACTCTGTTCGTAGTTTTTTTACGCCTCGCGACTCAACTTACAAAACAGAAGCGTGAAGTGCATGAAGGCGAATAGATATTTTAAAAAAGAAAAAGTGACTGACATCTTCCCCTCTTGAAGATCAAAATTAGCAAAAATGCAATGCCAAAAATTTTATTCTCGTCCCCTAGTTTTGTATATCAGAGCTTTATATCAAGGAAAATAGATGGGTACATGGTTAGAGGAAACAAATGCCTATGTGGAATCTGCGTGCACACCAAAAGCTGCCGAGGCGAATCCGCCTCGAGGCTTTTTCGTTGTTTTTGTAAGCTGGAGTCTCTAAATCATGAGCAGGCTAACCAAAAATATATCTTCAAGCACTTTCTGGCAAAGGCTTGAGGGAGTAAGGAAATAAATCACAAAAATATAAATTAATAAGGACGTGTATACTGAAACGCGAATTGAAACAAGCCACCGTAAAAATCAATGATGCATGGCTTGCCGTTCCGGATAAACGCCCCAGTTCACACTCTTGAAAAGCCCGGTCTCGTCTCGCCACTCCTTCCGCAAACTCTTCCCCACCGCCTTGTTTTTTATTTCTCTATTTATTTCCCCTTGACGCTTATTCATGTTTCACTTTGGCGTCTTTAGAGACTGTGGTCCTTTTTTCTGCACATTTTTCTAGCTTTGCATGAAGCGAAAAAAAAATCTAAAGTACGGCCGAACAATCGCGTTCTAGTGTACTCTTTGTTCTAAGCCTTGTCCTAAAATATTCGTAGCTCTGACGAGTACAGGCTTTTTCCCACGTTCCAACGACGCATGTTTACGCAACGCACCTGCATACCTCCGAATTCAGACCTGACAGTATACTGAGGCGAGGCGCACAAAAATCCTGTTTCCTGAAACCGCTTCGTTGTTGGTGAGCGCACAAGGTATGATCAACCAACTATAGTCATGATCCCAAGATGATTCTGTTTGTAAATGATGATCGACAGAGGGATCTAGCACAAGCTTTACTAAGGGGCCATTTGCGAATGTGCTCCTGGTTCGTCGACTATTGGTTCTTGCGCCATAGGTTGGCGCAACATTGAGCGCATTGAGCGCTCAATGTCGCAGCATTGAGCCACAGCATTGAGTGTGTGAGAAATAGGAAGAACATTTCATAATAAACGAGGGAGGAACCGAAGGAGTAGAGCCCTTAGTCCAAGGCGTCATTCGCCACAGCTATTCGGCTAGCCCGAGCGATTAGGAAGCGCTGGTCATCCTGGCCAGTGTATAACGGGGTGCTGTCCCACTGGGAAGGGCAATGGGAAGGCGCTTACGTACACCTTTCATTCCTCCAGCTGCACAGCAAATTGTCTTTCTGTGGCGCACATTCCTCTCTATACCATTCCACGTCGGAATGTCCGCATTCTCCTCCATAGTATGAGGAAAGGGTGGAGTGGAGGCTGGAGCAGCCGGTTGCAATAAGCAGTTATGGGGTGTGGGAAGATGTCGAGGGGGACGGCGCCGACGACGACACTGCCTCGCAGCACGACACCAATACAGATGTCGCTGTAAAACTATCGGGCGATGTTGCCCTGAAATCGTTTAAAACCGATGGGACATTAATGTTCGAATAATTAACGATATGATGCTATTTGTTCACAGCGCGTCGTGCTAATCATTACTAGTCTACATAGTACAGCAGCGCCACTCTGTAGAATATGGTGCAAAATTATTTTGCGCCTACAGTCTTCCCAGAGAGATGGAACTCCGGCTCGCATGGCAAGCAAAAAGCATTACAAGACAAACATTATGACCCTGAACAGCAATAAGGCAGTTCAATATATTTGGTTCTTCACACAGCCAGCTTTTATACAGGTGTTAGTGTTTGATACAGACGGGGATTTGGTTTACGCGAGTCCATTGCAAGAAAAGTTTCCTTTACATCAAATTTTACGTCTGTGCTGTCAACTAACCCCGTCCAAAACTGTCAGTCATATCCGCGGATTGATCACGCCGCCGATGCGCCGGCAGACCAACGCCGCCTGTAGCTCGGACGTCCATCCCATCTTCTCCACCTCCCGATCGTCGTGCCTTCTCATTGAAACGCTCCCGGCTGCTAGGCTGCTATTTATGGCCGTTTAACTCCGGACTTCCGCAATTGGAACGGCTTCGAAAGCGCTTCGTTCCGAAAAATTGTTGCCTCCCATAAACCCGCGCTACATCCTCGCTTCTCCCCTGAAGTCGTTTGTCTGGCGGCCCCTTCTCCGTCCCCTCAGTTGAGGCTATCGCGTCTTCCCGCCGAGCTTCCTGCAGCCGCTCCCGCCCACTCCCCCCCTGCTCGTTGTTGCGCCCTCGTCGTCGATTTACAGGGAAACATAAAAAAGGGGAGAAATTCCCTACGCTCCTTCGGAGAGGTGAAATGAAAACGTCGTTGGGGATCGACATCACCGTTTGTCAACATATTAACGCTTCCGGGGCTCTTCCTTCCATTTCATTTTCTCTTTTCTTTTCCCTTTTCCTTCTTTTCTTATTTGCCCTTAATGTCTCGTCGACATCACTTCTTGTTTTAGTTTTAGCTATAACACGCTGCATTTCACGCCGTTCCATTACCTTCTCAACTTGTCTATAAGTCTCCTTATACGCCTGTCTTCTTTGCAATTCCTTTTTGTTTTTCGGTCAAAAGGTAGTCTTGCACCCTGTGGTCGTTGGCACCGCTTTCTCGCATGGCTCGTCCGAGAAGTGTACCTCCGAGAAGGGGGCCTATCGCTACTGTTCTGCGCTTTCAAGACACTGGGGTAGCGCCCTTGCCTTCCGCAAACAGCGTGGGGAGGGCGCCTCGTATAGTCGTTGTCCCTCAGCCTGCTCCTTCCTTCGTTGCGGTTTCGATTTTTCAGCCCCTCTTTCTCTTGCCTCCCAAGGGACCAGCCATCGGGCCGTCGTCTTTGCTCGTCTGTACTGTCCGGATGACGACGACGACGGACGAGTAAGAGGGATGCGCGCAATTTCCAACGCCGACCGGGCAACGTAAATCTCTGGGCACTTCTTCGCCCGGCCGGTGCGACGCTGTGGAAGAAAGAGAAGGATGGAGGCGGCGTTAGCAGCACGGCATATGTGTGGTACTTGTCCCCGCGCCGTTCTTCGGGCCCTTGTTGTGCGGCTGCGTCTCCTGCCTGATGTGTTTCACCCGCGTGGTCTAGCCTGAGGTAGGAAAGAAACCGGACACCTTCGGGGGCAGGACGCGATATCAACGGGGGTGGGAAACACGGCCGAAAGGTCATTTCGGGAAACCTTTCCCGTGCGTGTACCGGAACTAACGACAAGGCTCTGGATGTCCTCTCGTCTGTGCAGAATGCACCATCTGTAGTCATATGATCCACGTTGAGCTTGTGGAGGCTCAGGGCAAAAAGCAAACAGTAGGAGGGGGAGGGGTGGGAGAAGATAGGCTGGGATATTCTTTGCTGTTCTGTTCTTACTGCACGTGTGCTACGAGGTTCCAGTTGTGGACACGGACGACGAAGTGGAGGACATCAGTTAAGGAAGCAATTACTGATATTACTCATTTTGTCACGGAAATCGCCGCATCAGATTTCGCAATGAAACGGGCCTCGCCTCCATTAACTTTTGCGCTTTGCTGAGACGAAAATTAAAGAAACAACATCGGAAGAAGCTCCCCGTAATTTTGAAGCAGTCACTACCTATGCGTTCGGGCATCGTATTCACACACCTGCTTCTTCTGCTACGAGCTTTATAGCGGGGACACTTTCACGGCGCTAGCGGTTAGTTGGACGTTGAGCCGCTTTACGCTGACCGCGCCGGAACACGTCCGTGATCGCGTGGCCATCGACGTACTGCATAGTGGACGCGTGCGTAGATAGAGCAGAAGCATGAAGAAAGGTGGCCGACAAAGGTGAACGTAGGTCGAAATTTGGGGCGCCTAGACAATGGCCGCCCTGCAAGCAGAAGAGATTGGGCTTTGATGGCTCGCATTAAACTCATCTCAGATGAAGAACTTGCAGAACGTAGTCTTGAGACTTGAACGTGCCAGCGATCGCACGTTCCGACAGCGGTAAGATTCTGTGGCAAATGCCCGTGAAGCAGATCACATGCGTCGCCCGCAAAATGGCCTTGTACTGCGATTCCCGAAACCGACACGAAGAGACGTGTGCGACAACACCATAAGTTACATGCCTTGGAAAAGAAGCTACTATATTCAGCTGTCGAACATAGGTCACGGCTACAGCGGTCGCATTTCGATGGAGGGGAAATACTAGAGGCCCGTGTACTGTGCCATGGCAGTATATGTCAAAGAACCCCGGGTTGTCGAAATTATTCGGAGCCATCCACTATGGCATCCCTCATAGCCTGAGTTGCTTTGGGACGTTAACCCTATAAACCAAGCCGAAACAAACGATCAGATGTCGAACAAATCACCATGGTGCTACTCAGAAGTTTCAGCGACGATTCATCGGTAACCCATTTTGCTTTTCGCGTTTCGTTCTTCGTGCACTGTGTTTTTAGAAGGACCTTGTAACACAGGGTACTGTCATCCAGTCCAGTTCAGTTCAACCAGGCGCATGATGCAGGCGATTATCGATGATCAGTTCAACCATCGAGAGTCAGTTCAACCTCAGCACATTCGGCTCCACATTGATTGAACAATTTTCTCGGAAGATCATACCACTAACTAACCTGTGCTTCCGAGTTAACGGAAGATGTTTTGCCCGCACCATAGAAGCTTTTGTCCGGGTATACAAATCGGCCTTTTGAATGAAAATTACATCTTTAAGCCCTCTATTAAAGAGCTTTACATACATCCGCGTGACAACTTCAGTGTGTGGAACGTGTACCAGTGTATTTTAAATAAAAAGGTAGTAATAATAAAACTCAAAATTTACTAAGCATTTTTTGAATATTGAACAAAACAGCTCAAACAAAACACACGGGATGGTTGCCACCGTGTAAGAGAAAGTTCAGCGACCGCTGCTTGAGCTGGTAATTATAATATCGTTTAATCGCTATAAATGAGAAGATGTTAGCTGGCTAATCGATGTGAAAACCTGGCGTCGCCCAAAAAGTGGCGTTACACACTCGTGATCTGTCGAAACTGTGTGACGTCATTAATGGAGGAAGAAGAGGAGATTTGACAGCTCGTTGAACCATTATTTACAACTTCACCAGCTACAAGGAATACAATAGAACTGGAACAAACTGCGTTTAAATGTCGTGAGGCGATTCCGGTCAATACTGAGGCCGATGCCGTTAAGACAGTACACAGCATCGCTTCCTATACTATACGTGTACCGGCCGCCGCGGTGGCTCAGTGGTAATGGTGCTCGGCTGCTGACCCGAAAGACGCGGGTTCGATCCCGGCCGCGGCGGCTGGAATTTATTTGGAGGAGAAATTCTAGAGGCCCGTGTACTGTGCGATGTCAGTGCACGTTAAAGAACCCCAGGTGGTCGAAATTTCCGGAGCCCTTCACTACGGCGTACCTCATAGCCTCAGTCGCTTTGGGACGTTAAACCCCATAAAACAAACCAAACTATATGTGTAGCGCTAGAATGTCGCGCCAGTTTCCCCAGTAATGTGGAATCGGGTCATAGATTGTGACTCCCCAGGTTGTCGCACTAGTACGAGGCCGGCAGCGTTCTAATCTGTGTGAGAGGTAGCACAGATTTGCTAGTGGTAACGTGAGTCAGCCGGCAAACGGTAGTCCAACCGTCGATCAGCAAATGGATTACTCAGAGCGATGCTGTCGCATGACCACGCGTAATCCGCGATTAAGCGTCCCCCATGTTACGATACTATCACTACAGTGATGTCAGTAGTTAGGCTATTTAGCGTAGTGCGTTGCAGTGGCGTCATGCTTAACGTAACAGCATTATGACCATTTAACCAACGCAGTGAACCTGTAAATCTGTCGTTAACAGCCGGCACCCTACGAGAGTTCAACATATAAAAAATAAAAATTACAGGAAGTTAACGACTCTCCTTCATGAGTCCCTTTTTATACTCCTATTTTCATGAGAGGGAATCATGCAATCTTCCTAATCTACTGGCGCTAAAAATATAGATTTTGGCTAAAAGCAGTCATGAAAAATTAAGCTACCATCTCTGTACTTTTTTTTACACCGTTGTCTTGATATGTGAACAAAACATTTATATGGCGAAAAAATTTTCAACAATTTGCTCCGCAGATACTGCAAGGTCTCTACTGGTGAAAGTATAGCAGGCTGTGCACAGTCCCTGCTTAAAACTTCTTTTAAGGCGAGCTCTTGCATATCGATCTTGACCTTACACAGCTCCCGCCGAAGAACAACTACGTGAGCAAAAAAAAAAAAAAGAAATAGCAGTTCCTGCTCAATTGACGCACCGCTTCGCGATAAATTGATGAATTCGTTATATTTGCGAGAAGGATTATCTCCGCGAATTCGGACTTCGGGGAGCAGGCAACTGCCTTTTTTTCCCCCACGGTCCCGTCGCCGTTCGTGCGCAAACATTCTTTTCTATCCACAGTCCCCGCTCCAATCCCCAAAGCAGCACACAAGCAGCGCGTACAAATGTTGTCCGCTTTCACTCACTTCTTCGTCCGGTCCTTCTTACCTCCTCGTCCTTAAAGAACGCCCGCTGCAGCTCGAGGAATGCGAAGGAACAAGCTCTGCTCTTTGCCGCGTCATCCGCCCAAATCCCTGGGCCTTCCCTCCTTTTCCTCCTCCCCTCTTTTTCCCCTCGCTAAGTCCAAAATCAATACAGCGCGTCTCTGCGTTTTTCTCCCTCGAGTACGGCGACACACAGAATTTCTGCGAACGCAGGCTCCATCCGGTTTGCTTGCCTCCGTGCTCGCATTCTTGCACCGTCTCCTTGCGTTTCCCCCAACACTCTCTCGACCCGAGAGCGCGGTAACGTGGCGGAGCCCACTTGCACGGGCGAGGCCGGTAACGAAGTTTGGAGCTTCCCGAGGCGCGCCGGGTGACGTCGGGAACCTCATTGTCTGTGCATTGTAAACGCGTTTCATAATTTAGCCGCATATCAAATCCTGTTTCTCAAATCCCCGTTCAGATGTTGTGGTCTGAATCTGCGCGAAGGTTAACGTGGGGGTGAATTGGGGTCTCCGGCTATTGTTGCAGCGGAGAAGGGATAAACAATTCGAGGTTTTGCTAACAACTTGCTTTCTAATTTACTTTCGACGAGACGTTGCCACAGAGGAAGAGAACTTTTAGTCTGTGCTGCGAAAAATGCGTTGCGTATGTGCCTTACCTTCTACTATTGGCATTAAGAAAATCATTCAGAAAAGGCAAAGCATAAGCGGTATCATTTTGTTCGTTGTTTACATAGTGTTGCCAAAATTCTGCTTCTTCGCTGCCTCTCGTCCGTTTCACCGGCTTTCGGATTAACTTGTGTTATTGGGATTGTTCTTATTTATTTTCATTTATTTACAGGTAATGATCTCCCAGTTCTGAGGTATTGTAGGAGTGGTTGCATAGAAGGAAACACACAAAAAAAAGAAAGTGATCATACATAAGTAGGCACTTGCTTTATAAACTGTGCTGGTGTTAGTAGAGAACCTTCAGGTTTATTCATCTCAACTGTGTGCGGGAAAATAAAATTTATGGCATTCAAAGAAAAAACCTGAAAGGTGCAGTGTTCATAGGATCAGTTCATTCAGCGGGTCACGCGAGCAGAATGGCTAGTCAATAAAAGGGGGCAGCCATACAAACGGACTTGTGCACATTTTTATGTAGCATATCGATACGCCGGTCACACGTTCCTCGATGCTCCAAGGCATTCAGTGATAAGTCATGGCAAAGCTCTGTAGGCAAAAAGATCCAATCGTAGCCATTAAAAATGAATGCGATGACTTTTTTCTGCGCTCGTTCAAGTTTATCTTTGTCGTGAGCATGATGTGGTGACCACGAAACTGACGCGTACTGAAGAAGAAGCATGTACAAGGATTTATCAGCTATTAGTTTGTATTCTTTAGTATCACCTTTTAAAGCACTTCAGTGATTCCATTTTCTGCAATAACTTTGCGCATATAAAGTTTATATATTTGTGCCAATTTAGAACAGAGCAGAATAGTACACCAATGTACCTGAATTCGAGAACGCTTTCTTGTGTGTGGTCTGCATTGCCATAGCTTAATAGCAAAAGATTTTTCTCAGTACTAACCGTCACTGACACCGTTTTCTCAACGTTAATATCCATTTGCCGTGCTCTGCTAGAGTCGTAAAAAGAAGAAAACACCCTTCAGTCCGAGCTGGAAACCTCCCTCAGCATTGTAACGAAATACGGCAGACATGTGACGATTCGAGCATCGTTTTTTGCGCTCAGCAAGTGGTTCAACCTCTAAGGAGCAGCAACCACCACACGCCAGAAAAGGCACTCTTTCGGAAGTCAAAGCGCCAGACAGTTTTTGCTGTACCCGCACTACGATTTGCTTTTGCTAAAAGAATAGCGTGAAAAAAGGCACCCATCATAAGGCCAAGAAAGACAGAACAAGCGCTTGTCCTGTGTTTTCTCGTCCTTGTGATGGTTGTCCTTCTTGCCCTAATATTTCTTCCAAAAGCTACGCACCATTTTGCTCGACTATAAGCTTTCTTCAACTAAAATTTGTGAAAGTATATACTCGTTGTCAAACTCCGAATGTACGTTGCAATAATTCACGCACACATTCTTGTTGCGGAGTGTTCTTATAGAGTTTGCAATATTTCCAGCAAAAACAAAATGGTTCTTATCTCGAGTTTCGCGGGCATCAACATTTTCGCAATAGGTATGCACATTTCTAGTTGGAATTCCGAATATGAATGTACGGCTGTGTGACGACAGCTAACCTGTCTTTCCTCTTACGTCATCTCGGCTGAAACTACGCTTCACATCGGGTCAGCAGTTTAAGCGCAAAGGGAATACTACAAAACATGCACTCCAAATACTCGCCATTTGCATTGAAGCCATCAAAAACACCTACAGACGCTTTTGTGTTTGATTTAAGGGCTGTGCAGCTCCCACGCTATTAATGTTATCCAAAGAGCCGGCAGCGGTGTTTTTCTATTTATGGAGAATCAGAACGCGTCCTGTTCAAGCCAAACCCATTTGAACACGTTTGAATGGTGTACAGTTCCAGAATACGGGCCCAGGTCACCACCGCCCGAATAAATTTGCAGGCTACCCTTCGATGTCCCGTATAACGCGAATGTGGTTTTGGCGCTAAATAGCAAACGAATTGCTTCATTGGTTTGATTTATAGGTTTATTAGAGATTAACATCCCAAAGTGATTCAGGCTATGAGGGACACATTTGTGAAATTTCGACCACCTGGGGTTCCTTAACGCGCACGGACATCGCAAAGTACACGGGCTTCTAGAATTTCGCCTCCATCGAAATTCAGCCGCCGCGGCCTAGATCGAACCCGCGTCTTTCGGTCAGCAGCCGAGCGCCGTAACCACTGAGCCACCGCGGCGGGTACGAATTGCTTTAACCACGTACCGAGATTCCCGGGTCAGCCACAGTGTCTCACTGCGTTAACCGACACTTCTCAAGAGGTCGGAGCTAGTAGTTACGGCAACCATATCTGCAGGGTAACGTCCTGAATCTAACCACCCCCCTGCGAATCCATTAGCCGAGGCATTAGTCGCATCTCCGTGCCCATTAGCGAAACCGGACGCTTATCACCTACCGCATACACGTTCTTACAGAGAGTCTCCGGGGCACCGCACATTAGACGAGAACCACATAGCGCACCCACACTGACGGTAAAATTTCGCAGGTGACCCTTTCCCCTCTGCTCTCCGTACTCGGTGTAGAGCGACATTAGAGGGCCCTCCACACAGCGGTACAATGTTGCGTAAGTACCAGAAACTTCGGTTTCGAAACGGGCGACATTTTTGTGATCACTGTTTTTTTCCTTTCGCGGCAGTTTAGAATGGGCCTCAGGACACTTCCTTCAGTTTGTTTTATTTTTTTGTGTGTGCGTGTGGTTCGTTTGCTCTTTTTCTTTCATTTTAGGGCAGGACCGACTTGCCGGGCGCTCTGCTAGCCTGGCGTTGCATCACGGGGTCAGAGAGGTTGTCGATTAAAGAATTACATCGCCCGAGGGCATGACACAGCTGCGTCGAGCCGATAAAACACCGAGCAAGCAGTGCGCTTATTGAAACGGAAGCTCGACCCCTCTGCACCGGGTTACGCCCAAGTTTAAAATAATAAGCGCAGTAAAAGGTACTAGGAAGCAATATGTGAAACTTTCACTTCAAGGGTATAGAGGAGGGTTGACATCTCGCTAATACAGATTAATCGGACCTCGTGGAAAGGGTTCGTTATTTTTCCAATACGCTGTTTGTTTGTTTGTCTGTCTGTTTGTTTGTTTGTTTGTTCCTACTGGGATTCGTTGCTGCATTAACGCATGCAATAAAGCTTATTAGGATATAATGCTTCTGCGCATGACTCAACATGACTAAGTCGTGACCTTGCTACGTTTAGACGCTCTCCCTATTCTTGCCTTCAGAGAGAACGAAAAACTACTGCGAAATGAGGACGAGTACCACTCTGGGCTATAACAAGCTTCCCGGAGTTCTCAAGAAGCTTCGTCTAAGTCTTGCATATACAAGCAAACAAGTACCCGCTATAAAACTAGTCATCATAGAGCTCTTATCTTTTTTCGTTGTTTACATCCCGTTTTAAAGGCCGTTCTTTCCAAGTGAATTTGGTGCTAAATGAGCTTCAAGAATCCAGCTGCCAGTCAAATACCATGAATAAAACATGCACAATCTGAGTCGGTTCTCATGTCGCATAGAAGGTTCAGCGGTATTTCGTGCGCGCAGCGCTTATTAGGAGAGAACGCCGGGGGCCTCTATGCTTGAGCGGCCGAGTTCAGAGAAGCCCTTCAGTTTATTCCCCACTCCCACAATCCTCACCCCATCGGCGCCCTTTGAAAGCGGCGTGCTGCTTCGGCTCGCCCTTTCCCTTTCCTCCGAACGACGCCGTCCTAGTGCAGAACTCCGCCGCTGCAGCGCCACCATCGCACAACTTCGCGCCTCAAAGTGCGCTCGCCGGCACATTGCGCAAGCGGACGATTGTGGCGACAAGAAGTAAAACAAGCTGTGACGAGACATGTGGAGGAGGTTGATGGAGAGACTGCGGTGGAAGTTGAGAAGGGCTGGGGATTGGAGAACACAGGGCACAAACCTTCATCGAGCCCAAGCCTCTGAGGCGGGCCTCCTTTGAGTCGACTTGAGTGGGACACGCGCAGACGCTCGGAGACGCCGAAGAGAGAGGGTGAACGTGAGCCATGGAGGCAAAATGTGGAAGTTCTGCATGCGCCGCTAAGCGAGTAGCTTTTAAGTGCGCCCGGTAGCGGATCTCTTGAAACCCGTCCTTCGCCCACTCTGATGAAGAGAAGTACACGGAGAGGCAGCAGAGGAAGAGGGAGGATTTGCGCAAGGCCGTCATCCTTCGCTCGGGTCTGTATATAGTCTGTTTTTTTTCTTTTAGCTTATCCACGCGAGCGTAAGGATGCTTCCTGAATAAGTAGGATGCTTCATAGAACAACATGCCTCGGCGCTGGCATGGAATGCTAGAGGCGATTCCATAATATCTCCCTCCTCATAGACGAGGTCTACGGTAATCCTGTGGGTCAATATGGCGGAAAAATAAACTGCTGCTTGGCTCGATATCTGACAGAATTTGAGTTGGCACAAATTTTTGCGATATGATGCGGTAGCATTTAGGCTGTCATCTCACAAAAATTACCTGCTCCCCGATTTTGAAATTCCCTGGTTGGTGAATTCTTTGATTACATCATCAGAGTAACGTGAGTCCCATTTTCTAATCAGAGAACACCAGCAGGTTGGAAATTCCCCACGAAATTTCCTGATTGGTCGGTAGAGGCCACGTGACTTTGTGGCATCATCACAAATTGCTGCCTACCAAAGAAGGCGGCAACCTGCTCACCAGTTTGTGAGCAAACTCGCCAAATTAAATGCATTTGCCACCTGTACACTATGACGCCGCGGATGAGCCTTACGGGAGCTCGGGATCCTGGGGATCCTTTTCCCGCGCTACACACTCAGCTGTATGCAAATGGCTGCGAGCCAGTCAGAGAGAGCAATGCGTTTCAGGCACCACTCAGCTTGAAGGAAAATTTCCGTGCGTTATAATAGACATATCTTTAAACTAATCTTTGTAGGTGCTGTAGCCGGGTACAACTTAAGTCTGCAGTAAAGCTCCGCCTACATTCAGGACCTTCGCACAGAACTCAGCTACGACAAAAAAGACTGTTTTTTAAGCTTTTTTGTTACCTTAACAATATGCTAAGCCCCCGTCTTCCCAGGCCTGCGTACCGGGGGCGGGGAGGAAGGAGCCCTTTTTCTGATGGAAATAAAAGCTACTTCAATCAATCGATCGGTCAATCAATCAATAAATCAACCAATCAATCAATCAAGAATTTTGATGCCTCTGGCTTGTCAAGTCACACATTAGAAAGCAGATTCCGTTTACTTTTTCGATTGGTCAGCGCATTAGCACAGGACACCATGGTTACCAAATGCATTTTTTTAAGATGTATCCTACTATGGGGAAACTGACCACAATACCACAATTCATTCTTTCATCGTCAGTGCTATCATCTTCAGTCGATTTCAGCGCACGTTGTGACAAAGTTTTTTACTGCATAAGCAGTATGAGTGCCATTAGACAAGAAAGGCGACGTGTGTCTCTGCGTGGCTGCCGAGTGAAGCATCTACCCACTCCCAACAGATCCTCTGGAGACGCCTCCAGACCCCCTCTCTCTCATCCCCTCAGCTGCTATCTCACTACTGCGGCACCTCCCCTGCATCCTTTTCAGCTGCCCTGCCGATCCTCCCCAGCAGGGACAGCCCGCGTTATCAAGTTGGGAGGACTGGGAGGTCGTGCTCTCGTCTCCGGACCCGCCATCGCAGCTTGCTGCGGTGCTTCGGGGTGCCCACGTCATGAACAAACACCACATGAACGTTCGGACATACAGTGGGACCGTGCGGTGGTCCAGGACCCCAAGGGGGGTCAACACACTTGTCAAGGGGGTTCAACACACTCTGGCGACTGCAGTGAGCTGAGTGCTATAACCGGTTCCCAGTGATAGGCGAGAGGTAAAAACTGCATCAGCTCAGGCGGAGGCGCGTACGCAGCGACGCTCCCAAGCAGGCGGCAGTGCAAAAAGAGGGCAAGCGGCACCGAAAACCAGTGCGCGTCATCGGCTCATTCAGCGCGAAGAGCCAAGCAGTGCGAAAATATGTAGAACGTAACACGTGTAAACATATAAAAAACAATTAGCTGGCCATAAAGCAAGCGAAAATAAAGATAGGTGTAAATTCAGCAAGTGTAGAGCACAAAATTATTAGGTAGCCATAAAAACCGCCTAAGTAAAAATGAAAATATTTGACGCGACTCTCAGGTGATCGAATGCGGCAGAAGAGAGAACACTCAAATAGTAAAGCACTAAATGAAAAATCATCATCGTGAAAGCGCATTTTGTTTAAGCTGTTCATTGCAGCAGGCAATCTGAGCCTCTGTCAATTTTTCTAATGACCTTCAAACTTTGCCTGGTTTTCTCGCCGTGATCGATTAGTGGCTATTGAGTTCTGCTGCCGGTCCGAAGGTCTCTGGATCAGATCCCTGCCGCGGAGGCTGCATTTCGGTGGAGGCGGAATACGGTAACATCCGTGTACTGTGCTATGTGAGTGCGCGTTAAGGAAACTACAGAGGTTCTAAGTTCTAAGTTCTAAGTTCTAAGGTTCTAAGTCCCAAGCCCTGTACTACAGCGCCGCTCATCGGCAATTTGCAGTTCTGGAATGTTAATTAAACTTCACATATCATAGGATAGCATACGATTTTCCTTTTCTGAGCAAGTTGCGGCGAGTAGAGTTTGAACGTACAGAGTTCAATTCGAAAGCTGCTGTCCAATTTCCAGGCACTGCTCAGAAACGCATCCCAGCGCCGGTAATGTTTTCCCTACCAGCGACAGCACTCGGAAACGTCCGCCCCGCACGTAACAGGGAAATGCTGCCCGGACACGCCCTTGGTATCTCGCTTGTTCCGTACATGTATGTCGGCGCGCTGGAAACATCATCGACCGAAAGCGCCGCTTCGCGACGTCGCGCTAAGGTCGGGTCAAATTTCAGGCACGCGCGGTGCCTGCAGGGATACCGGCGGCCCGCACGTAAAATTCCTAACCAGGCATAATTTCGCTCCCCTCTGAGGCGAAAGGAACGGAAGAAACTTGTAAGAGCTTTAATTTTTTCTTTCAGAACTTCACCTAATCTGGTAGCTTCTGCTGGTGGGCTCTTCCCTTCTCAACCACCAAGAGAGCGATCACATTTCGTGGTGGTCGCTCCAAGAACAACTTAACATTTGGGAAAGCACAGTGGCGGTTGTCGACATCTGTGCCACAAGTTTCCTTCCTCTATATAGTTCCCATTAGTTACTCGGGCTCTACCTCTGCGCGGGCTACGTTAATGGAACACAAAGGGAAAGATAACCGGAAACCAAAAGCTACACGTCTCTGATAAATGATGCTTTGGGAACACTTCCGAAAGTTCTTTTTTTTTTCTGCATGAAAAAAAAACTGCGTCACTGCTAACAAAGCAAATGCAGTCTCCAGACTCCTCGACCACTTCTACCATCGCTTTTGTTGGCAGTGTTACGTGATTTCTGTCAAGTTAAACCTCTAACTTGCAGCGTGTGTCTCTGGGAGAATTAATAGATACGAGCGACAGCAAGCATGCTTGATGCGCCAATTATACGGCATTTGAAACGTTTATGAACTAACAGCGTCACCTCACTGTCTATTAGAGAGCCTAGTTTTTCATCCTTTAAGCTAAGGAAGGCCTCACTGTTGATAACGGCTTGAACTCGTAGCTTATGCTTGGCTTGCGCTTCCGAATCACTTCGTACGACTGCGTAACGCCGACAGACTCGGAGCCACGCGAAATCAACGACGCTTTGACACGCCGTGTCTGAACGGCTTTCTTCGAAATGCTTTCCTATTTCGGATTAATTTCCAGTCGAAACTTCGTTGCACGTAAAAGCGATGAGCTAGTCATGGCCGACAAAGGATTCCTATGGCCAAGAGCACTTTCTAGAGTTTTCGAGCTTCATCGGTAACGCCTTTCTCTTTTGCGTTATTTTTCAGCTTATTTTTTTAGCTCGGCAAAAATTGGCCTTTTAAAATTCTTGAGCAATAGTCTTAATTCAGCTGGACTTGGAAGCCATGTAATATCGGATTCTTCATTTGAATTCATTACAGCTCAATTGCCAGAGTACATCCAGGGCGGAGTTACAACGTACGTATCAACGAGAATCTGAAATATTCGGAAATATCAAATTTTTTTCATCTCTCACGTGACCTCATGTCACCTTTTATCCTCTAGGCACCGTTCGGTTATCTGAATAGAAGACGATACAACAAAAAAGAACCATTTCAAAAATAATTGATTTAGTGGGCATAGGGGAAGGCTCTTCGTTGGTAGATCTATGTACAGCAACCTGTCATGTGACGTTCAAAGGATGAAAACATGCAACCAAAAAGTTTGCCATCTGTGCTGACTAAGCATCTCTGCAGGGTGTTGTCCTCGCTTCTACCATTCTCTATTTGCCTAAAACTGCTATATTACGGCCCATTTTTTTATAGCTGTAATGAGACTCCCTCACTCTCGTTAGGTGTCGAGCGCCCCCCGTCGTCGCGGTAACCCATCCGCGAACACCGCAACAGAGGCACAGTTATTGGGGCAGAGCCCATGCGTTTCAGAAGGAAGTACATGGGAAAAAAATAATATCCTTTGAGGGGAAAAGTCCTGAACAAAAGTGGAAAAGAACTTAACGGAGGAACGCACAGAGCAGGAGGAGGAAATGGTTGAGCGTGCTGCGGAGACAGGCGTCGGAGCGTCGAGCGATGCAGCGGCGCAGATGTCGGAGCAGACAGATACGCTGCTGCGTATACGGCTGCGTATACGGTGTAAGCAAACGTTTATGCGCTGAAAATGTACCGGTACCTTAAAATAAGTTAAGGACAACGCAGAGAGCTATGGAAAGAAAAATGATAGGTGCAACGTTAAGAGATTGGAAGCGGGCGGAGTGGGTGAGGGAACAAACGTCGGTTAATGATATCCTAGTTGAAATCAAGAGGAAGAAGTGGGCTTGGGCAGGGTATGTAATGCGAAGGCAAGATAACCGCTGGTCGTTAAGGGTAACGGAGTGTATTCCGAGAGACGGCAAACGTAGCAGGGGGCGGCAGAAAGTTAGGTGGGCGGACGAGATTGAGAAGCTAGCGGGGATACAGTGGCCGCAATTGGCAAAAGACAGGGTTAATTAGAGAGACATTGGAGAGGCCTTTGCACGGCAGTGGGTGTAGTCAGGCTGATGATGATGCATCATATATCTTCCCCTTACCACCCCCGCCCCCCTTCCCCAACTTGGCCCTGTGCACTGTGGAGAAGCTAGAAGTCTGTCGCAATTTTAATCGGCGACTACGACACCGTTTCAAATGCTAGCCGAAATAAACTTGGAACCTTTACTTGCAAGTTTTGCACATCTGATCCTTTAAGCTCGTAGAAATGTAAAATCCCTACAGGTGCTTTGACACAGGTTTCATGGCTCAGAGGTGCAGCGGCTACTCCCCCTTACCACGCATTCCCTCTGCATCACCCTATGAGGCACCTAAAAGGCGATCAGGGATTGGTGAGCGCATGAAGAGAAAACCTTCATGGATAAGCCGTTCCGTAGCACCGTAAGTGCGTGGGCTCTGTGCAACTGCTGTAGCTTGCATCTCCCTTCGCATGACCCGCTCTGGGCGAGTGAAACTGTGTACTAATAAACAGTTTCACGAAGGTCGCTGAGCGGCTTGTCTGCCAGTGTGGCCTCACCAAAATTACAATTTATATTTGCTTTCTTTTACGACCGATTGGTTTTTTCCTAAATGTCCTGGCCATAAGATTTCAGAGAAGACTTTTCCAACGGTACGCGCGAGTGCTGTATTGGCGAGCACTGGGCTGCTTTAGCCGCCGTTCTCCCCTCGTCGTTGAGCACAAACGGCTGAGATTTTACTTTTGTTTGAGTTTCTCCAGGGTTCAGTTAAGTTCCAGCTCAGTTTTCGCCCTCGGTTTCGCTTTATTTCAGTCTAGCCCCCGCAATTTCGTTGCTTTGGCCGACATGAATAGCAGCTCAGCGGTACCCAATATCGCGCTCCGGGGGACGAATAATGGAAACCCATTCGAAGCTGCGTGGAGCTCCCTCAATATCCCGCCTACTGTTGCGTAACACAGAGCGGTGTTCAAGCAAAAAAAAATCAAGGCTCTTTACATAAGCGCGGCAGCCCTTCAATCGCTCTGAGAAACGCTTAGGTTCACCGCTCCTCGCACGTGTCTAAAGCTTTCGGCGAGCTCAAGATATATCGCTCAAAGAGCTCAGTCTGGAGCTGCAAGAAACTTGGTGAGCAACGCCTGCACTTGATTTAACTGCTGGCTGTGAAGGAGCTGCTGTGAGCAAGGAACGAAGTACTTGTAAGCAAGGAACAAAGTCCTTGAAAAGTAACGAGGAATAAAAAGAAACGAGTGACGGACAAACAATTGGTAAAGAAAAGAAGTTGCGAGAAGAATGGATCTCAAACATTTGTCATGAGAGGTAATCTTGTGCTTTGAAAAAGAAGAAAAGTTTAAGAAAAACTGATTTGGTTAGCAGCAGCATCCATGCTTGGTCTCCTGGCCCAGTTTTTCGCAAAGGGATGAAAGCCTCCGCATTTCATCAAGAGCCGACGCTCTGTCACTGGCTGTGATTGGTAAAACAATAGGTAGTTAAAAAAAAAATTACCGACGATTACGTTACTTCCTAATGCGAAATTTGAGCGCAGCAAATAAGCTGTTTCACCTTTTCGATAGATTGAGGCAAAGAAATCGAGCAACACATGTATGCGCTATCACAGATTTTTTTTAATTTTTCACACGTATTCCTTTAACAAAGACTCCACTAACAGTTCTTGACAGTCATGAAGGAAGCTTTGTGGTCGGAGAAATAGACTGATATATGTTCGACTTGGTACACCAATGCTTGATTCTCAAAGACGAGATCTATACAAGTGCCTCGCGAGGTTGTCACAGCCGTGGGACGCGTTACGAGCGAGAGGAACGGGATGTTCTCCCGAATAAGTGTTAGGAAATTGCTGTTTGTCTTTATGTCAACATTAAAGTCCCCCACTACTAACATCGGTGTGGATCGATGGACGGTTAATGCGAGTTAAAGGAAGTGCACGACGTCTTTCGTGAGTGCGGTAGGGGCGAAGTAGGCAGCTACTACCAGCAAGCCGTTGGGCAACTTTGCGGCGCACAGTTCGGCAAGTTCATGTGACGTGCCAAACATTTCGACTGGTATTGCAGAGAGACCTGTGCGCAAGTAGATAGCGACTCCCGCCGCTCTGTTGTGGTCTCTGCGAGCACCACAGCAGTATAGGAAATCTATGATTTCGAGAGGCTCTTCGGGATCCATCCAGGTTTCAGCAAAGCAAAGTACAGAGGAATGGCGCAGAATGTGATCGTGGTGTACGTCCTTGGCATGTGCGGCAAGGGAGCGTACGTTAAGAATGTGGTTGTGAATGATGAATCAAGTGCTGCCAGAGAATGACGCGTCCATTGGCTGTCTGCGTGTGTTACTGATGTGTGGTTAACATGTTAAGCTTCGCCTGTGGAACGCGACAGCGTCTTGCAACGCTGCCAGGGAATCCACAGAACGCCATCGCCAATTCGGCTGTACGCCTTGCTGGACGGTAAATTTATTTTTTGAGGAAAAGAAATGTATCTCTCTCGCATATCTGGGTGGACACCTGCACCTCGCCGTAAGGGAAAGGGGGAAGGTGGGAGTGAACGAAGACGCCGTATTAGCTAGACGCGCCTTTGTTCATTCCAAACCATTCAGCTGGCATTACGGAGTGGCTAGCGTGCTCGTATCGCACTCCGGAGACCCTGGTTCGATTCCCCAACTCGACCAATTTCGTTCTCGGTTTTATTGATTTATGCGGTCTAACTAGAAAGGTTAATTAGGCTATTTCATATTTATATTCTTGTATTTCTATCCATCGTGTTCTGTCATTAACCTGTCAATTGTTGGAACTGTCTAGGATGTTCGACACAACGTA
Source organism: Amblyomma mixtum (assembly GCF_055824585.1). Taxonomy (NCBI): domain Eukaryota; kingdom Metazoa; phylum Arthropoda; class Arachnida; order Ixodida; family Ixodidae; genus Amblyomma; species Amblyomma mixtum. Next base: position 33,460,670 of record NC_143017.1, on the reverse strand, counting down.
TATGAAACGAGCAACGTCTTACTGAGTGGGGAAGTGCGTGGTGGTGGAGGGAACGCGGCTTCGTACTTATGTTTTTTTCAGCAGCGTCTCCTTCCGCGGACGCTGTTGTCGCTGCGGCGCGCGTCTTTCTTTTCTTTTCTTTTCTTCTGACCTCTTCATTCTCCTCTATATTAATTAGGCTAATTGATTAATTAAGCAATTAACTAAACTCAGTCCAACTTAGTTGCAGCATCACTATACGATCCCTTTGATTGGTTGCATGGTTACTAGCCAAAGTACAATTGGCCCCATTTGAAATTCGCGCACTGTGACGTCACGAGCATTTCGACCAATTGAAAAGCGTTACATTGGGGGCGGAGCTGGTTACGAGGCCGACGCCGACGCCGACGCCGACGACGACGCGAAACCCAGGAACGGACGCCAAAGAGCTGCGCTCTAAAAAAGCTTTGAGATTGCTGCGGCGACCACCAGTGGAACAATGCGAAAGCAAAACTTCCGCATACTATATCGACGTCCGTGGCTCTTCTGACGTCCGTCAAATAATTACACCTTATCAACCAAATTTTTCCCACGGCAACATTTTGTCACTATCTCTTGCAAAAACACTTCTGCACATTTGTTCCGCCGCGGTGGTTCAGAGGTTACGGCGCTCGGCTACTGACCCGAAAGACACGGGTTCGATCCCGGTCGCGGCGGATGAATTTCGATGAAGGCGAAATTCTAGAGGCCCATGTACTGTGCGATGTCAGTGCACGTTAAAGAACCCCAGGTGGTCGAAATTTCCGGAGCCCTTCACTACGGCGTCTCTCATAGCCTGAGTCGCTTTGGGACGTTAAACCTCAATAAACCAAACCAAACCAAACTTTCACACATTTATCTTTTTGTTCATGCGACAAAGCCATATACTGTTACCGTATTAATAAAGCTTCACGACAGGAGTGTAATAAGTTTTAAAAACAATGTTATCCCGTTTCTCTCATTCTGAGAACTCTTACTTCGGTTTGATAAGTCTTACAGGACTAGTAGCCAGCGGCACTGAAGTAGACATGTTTTGCGCCCATGCTCTGTTATGGGTATAGTGCTGCCATCTTTGGGAGGAGTGGGTCCGCACTCTGCAGAGGAAGAAAATGACAAATTTCGAAGAAGTAGCAGACGCTCACTAGTAGTAATAGAAGTAGTGGTAGCCCTCACTTCTGCCCTCACTCAGCTTTAAGTTCCGAGGTTTGTTTCTCCGTCGAGAGCATCGAGAGTGCCAATAGCAGGAAGTGAAGCCCACATACACGTTAAACTGCGTGTTCGTCCAGATATGAAAGCGACACTAACCCGGCGTACGACTGCTGTGAGTTTTTGGCCGTACAGCTCTTCATAGTGTGTGGCTTGTACAAACGGACCTCATCATCTGTCAATTCTAGACTTCATTTCGTCAGCCAGCCCCTTTTTTTATTTATATAACTATGTGGCTTGTTTCAACCACGTGATCACTTTCCTTCTATGCACTCAGGCAATAAACACCGATAGGAAACAATGAAGTAGTCGACAAAAAAATAATTGCACCCAAAGAGTACACTGACAAAAAAGAGAAATCGTAAGAATAACGTTCTGCAAGTACGCCACTCAGCGATTCGCGCGTATATCCCCGCATTTTTTTTATTGGCTCATCTTGTTTTTCCAATAAAAAAAGATAACTTTGGTATCCTTTTTTTCCTTGCAATGATGACCTTTAATCCTTTATAAGGCTTGGGTTGTGTACAACATGTCTCGCATGCATACGAACAGTAAAATTGCACTCAGAATGACTCTAGGAATGAATGATGTCACTTTAAATTTGTTTTGATCATTGGTTTCGAAGAAAAGGCCCACAGCCGAACGAAACACTTCGTAGAAGAAACTTAAATGCAGCACTCATCCTTATCAGTCTTTTGGACTTGTGTCAACTTGTGCTAGAGCTGAAAATTGATTTCAGAACGATAATGAGGCAGTTGACTGATGGAATAGGGCCAAAAGGTAAACAATTATTGAATTTTTTTTCCTTCTAAGATTGGTCTCGTCAAACTTTAGTCCCACGCTTGGGAAAACAAAGAGAACCCCAAGGAGGCCTATTAGCAAAAATACAAAAACAAACTGTATGGCTTATTTGATAGTTCAGTATAATATCACACGCAAAAATACGGTACGTAGGTGCATTGTTTTCTGTTTGCCGACCCTTGCCGTAAGTGGGACGCATGCATCCCGCTGCTGAGAATAGCTAGAGCTGCCGTTGGAGTTCTTCAGGAACTAGATTCTGTGAACTCTCTCGTCCCTCTCAGTAGGCAGGCTATAAACTGTGCAAACTGTCCATAAACCTTAATCTGTAAAGTCTATAAACTTTCTATAAACAAATCTTATACAGTAGACTATAGGCAATATAAATCCTATACACAGTCTATAGAGAATCAATAAATTTATGGCCATACACTTTCAGTAGACGTTTCTTTATAGACAGTCTATTGAGTATAAAGAGACGAACGGAAATATCTATAGGTAGTAAACAGAGTCTATAAGTAGTCTATAGACAGCCTATAGACCATTTCTATTAGTGATTTGTTTCCTTTTTATCAATTTAAATCATATCTGTTCTTAAAACAACATAGAAATAATGACGCTCAGTGACGCAACCTCTACACGCACGGCGTAGTCCTCTCGCGAACTGCGTGGCGATCAATCTTCGGCGCCGTTGCTCAAACACCGTAAACGGGAAAGCGGGCGCACACGACACATAATGGCAACCTGCGACGTGTCGGAAATAACCGTTCCCCGATCGAGCTCCAGCCGCGCTCGAGCAGGGCACGTGGTGATCGTCACGGCGCAATTATTCCTTGCGGGGGAAGCGGAGATGCTGACAGGGACCCCGAAACGCGTACGCAGGCACCTGCCAAAACTGCCGCGCGCCAGCAGCAGCGATCCAGCGAACCGATCGAAAGACCGCGCCGCTGGGGAAGACATGCATGCGCGAGAGAGAGGCATTGTCAGGAGCGCCCGGCCCGCTATGATAGGTGAATCTCCCTTCGCGGGTGCGCTACGGGAGGGACTGTGCATAGCCGAAAAGATTACAGACCTCTCACCGAGCGAGACAGATTGAACAGGCCTTGCTGCTTCTCCTCCCTCCTGCACTGCTGCTACTTCTTCCCACTCTGTGATTTACACGAGGGAGTTGGAAAAACGGGTTCTAGGGCGTGGGAACATTCGCTGTCACGGAGGCGGGGCGCGTATTCAGGTTGAACTATTTAGAGTTTCTTTTTTGCTTGTCTTTTTGTTAGGCGTAAAAACATGTAAAGAAAGCTCGGTTCGTCTATGAATGCGCCGTTTTCTTGTTGTCCGCCCCTCATTAGAATCGACAGTGAGCGCGGAGGCTATACTCTCTTGTGCTCGATCAAGTGACGCCCCGAGATCCGTGTGACGCATTCATAAATTATCGCGGCTAATTATCCGTCCTCCCGAGCACCGACGGACGCGACGTAGTCCTTCCTCGCGACGTTTCTGAGTATACAGAGTGGTATTTAGAGCTGCGTTCGGTGCACCTTCTCCGGTCGGGCGGAGGAAAGCATAGTTCGAGGAAATTTGCGAGAGTAATTTTCCTGGGGCACGGATCCAGAGACTCGGGTATCGCCTAGATGTGTTACAGGGAAGCGGACAGTTGTAGCGCTTTCTAAGCGCCGTGTTTAAGAAGCTTCGAGCGGAGACAGGTACTGCAGCGTTCGTAACGTTCTCTAATGACAGAGAGTTAAACGATCAATCTTAAATCGTAAAGAAGGACCCCTAGGTCGAGTCGTCCACAACATAGTTGTCTAGAACAGCCGAACGGCATGCTCTGTTACGCATTTGTGACACTTGCCACCGACTGGCGGTGGCCGATGCCGCTTTAAGACATCAATAGTTCAACATTATTCATGGGAATGTACATGCACGTAAAGGTTGGATTTTTAAGCACTGGGCCGCTCCTAGATGAAACAAGTGGATACTACGTTTCGGCATTCGAACGTTCTAGACATGTTTGTGGACAACTGTACTAACTAGGCTCACGCCGTTACGTGAACTACACATCGAAAGCTTCGAGCGGTTTTTATCTATAAGCAGAAGCCTAATAGAATAAAATTTTTTTATGGAAATCAGCTTTCTTTGGTCGAAATCAGAGTGAATGTACGCATTTTGCAAAATTTTCTTACGTGCGTAGTTATGAGGTGAATTGAGCTAAAAAACCTGAGTCAAATCGTGGCAAAGTTTTTAAGAACACTGCATCGAAAACGTGAAGTTGTCCTCCTACCCCAAACAAAAATTAATAAAAAAGCAAATAACAAAGAGCCAGGCGTTGCGCGCTTCTAGGCACTGGCTCGAAAGTTCGGACTTTGTAGCTGTGTCATGCAGCGCTAAGCATCGGTGCAATGTCGATGCGACCGGAGGAGGCTGCAGTGGTGAGCATGGAACTAGAGAACCTTGCGTAGCGATACACATGTACGGGTACTCCGCGTCCGTAGTGGGACAGAGCTGCTGTCATAATGTAGCGCGGAGTCTCGGTTACTAACTTATGAGGGAGCTTATCGACAAAGCCTGCTTCGCTTAAGCTCTCTGACGTTAACGACCGTATGCGTTAAGACGGAGACCTGAGTGAAGTATCTAAGACCGCTGCTAAAATGCGTGGCAGCGAGTACAACACCGACGTTCAACAAGTGACAACGCGCTAGGAGCACCGATCTCCTGAGGAATGGTGCTTGCTGTTTTAATGCCAAGGGGCTCCACGCTTAAGACCAGGCTCGCTGTCTGAATAGGGTAGGAATTTTTCTTCCTGTTTTTTTTTTCTCTACCGCACTGCTCTGAATCGGAACGAAATTTAAATGGCCAGTGCAGATCTCATAATGCGGATGACTAGAGCTAACTGGTCTAGATTGCGCTTAAAGTGCATCGTTAGCAGCCCGACGTTCCTTAATGGGTGCACCCATGGCCCTCCCGCAACATGTCTGTTGGCGGCCGTATCATAACTCAGCAATACAGAAAGCTGAACAAGTTGGAAGATGTTCATAATGATAAGTAGGCGCAGACTTGACGAAGACACATGTGCGCGCGCCCTGCCTTTTTTCCCTCTGTCCTGACTAAATCTGCGCCTATTTATGTTCCTCATCATTAACATAACTACTGCCACTGCCTCTGCGCATGCTCGCAAGGTGGCGCGCAGTGCAGTCATCCCTAGTCTCGCGGCAACTTCGTCCTCATCAGAGAAGGCAGTGAAATAAGAGTGAGGTGTGGGGTATGAGCACGGGGTGGTCAAGTTATCAGGTGGTCTCGTCGTTCGTAGTAGTTACTATAGGGCTATGCACTACTACAGAGTGTAGTTGAGTCTAATTAAAGTAGACTTTTTTAAGTTAGTACAGTCGGATACAACTGAAGAACGAGGCATCGAATGCTCCTCAAAGGAACCCCTCCAGCCAGTGGCGCCAACCGATTCTCCTCTCTCGCTGCTTGACTTACAACTGCTAACGTAAGAACTCAGGTGGTGGCAGATGAAAGAGGAATAACCGTGACTTTATCGGATTAAACTTGACGTCATGAATGTCGGTCGACCTCATCGGCTGGAGGGTCTCCTTTGAGTGGCATCTGTCGCTTCGTTCTTTAGTTATGTTCGAGTACAGTCACCCTAACCATCCTGCAGACACTGCATTGTCACCATTGTCACGATGTACTACTACTACAACTACTACGCGAAGGCCGGGAAGTGTCGCTCTATATTTATAGCGATTCCCTTGCGCTAAGCGTGCCGAAGGCAACTGGTCGACGTGAAAAGGCGAGAACTTTGAACATTTAGGAATGCTTTAGTTAGACAGCTTCGTAGCCTAGACGCAATCAATGAACAAGAAAGGTCGAGTGACTCACGATACCAGGTTTTTTTCGTTATTGATACATTCTTCACGGTGAAGCTCAACCATTTCTCCACTCCGCTTTTGTTCGTCTCACTGTAATCTGTGAGTCATTTCCGCACAGCCAGAAAGAAAATAGAAAAAAAAAACGAAAACGAAAAGTGACAAAACAGCAGTGGGCAGGGGAACAGGAGGCGGCCAATGTCGCAGCCTTTGCCGCACTCTTGCGCGAGACAGACTTTCCTGGCGATGGTGTCACCAACACCGCCGCGAAACTTGGTGGCACGCCAAAAAGTTACGACGGGGCTCGGCTCCTTCGCACCGCGCCTACTTTGTTGCACACGTCGGCGTCGGTGATCGAGTTATATTGGCCTGTTCGATATGTACGCAGCAGCAGCCGGCACAGAGAGGCTGGCAAAGGAAAGAGGAGAGAGAGGGAAAGAGAGAGAGGAAGGCGAGACTTTTGCAAGGAGGGCGGGCGCTCTATCACCTTTCTCGGGCTTTCCTCTTTTGTTTTGCTTCCACGCTGCTTCCAGCGGCTCGGAGATCTATATCGATGGGCGAGGCGACAAGTCCGTGAGATCGGGAGCGGAACCAACTTCCGTTCCGGCGACACCCTTATTGGCCGCTCCGCTGCAGCTGTGCGCCGCGCCCTTGGCGCGATGTGGCCTGTGTGGCACGCATAAATAAACAACTCGCTGAAAGGCGCCCAAGGAGGCCGAGAACAAGAGAGGATGGAAATGAAGCGAGCCTGGCCTGACCTTCTCGTCGACGTTCGGAAAAAGGCGAAACGTGCGATAACGAGAAGAAGAAAAATAGGGGAAAAAATAGACCCGAAGTGACGAAGGGTGCCGCTTTCCTGTCCTTGTCAGAACCCCGTTTGCACGGTTTTACCGACTAGCGGCACTGCCACATGCTCGTCACAGTGCAGTAGTCTTGCTTTCAGGCCCTTTCATTCTGCCGACAGCAGTGTCCTCTTGCCTAGCGTTGCGTTGATTTTCTCCTTAGAGCGGTAGCATTGGAGTTGTCACACTAGAACGCGGCCGATGTACTGTGTCTCGAAATTCCCTGATTGGTCGAAGCGATGAAAGCGACACAGGTGTCACGTGACCACAAAGAACCAACCTCAAAACACCGCAGCCTGCAGGCGAATTCGAAGGATAAAATTCAAAGTGGATTACGAAGGAACATGTGAGAGCATCAGAGATGCAGTTCTCGAGAAAAGCCGGCGTCGGCAGCGTCACGAAAATGCGCCATTGGTCGAGAGAGTGGTGACATAGAAAGAAAACCAGTTTCGCTTAGAAGAAAAAAGGTGGTCAAGTGGAACCGAACGGCTGTCGTTTTGGGTCGCGAGCCGGGATCGCTACATCTGCACCACTGAGTAGCGTTCGGCACGATGAATCAAGAAGTTATACATCAAGAAGTTTTATCGAGTGGCACAAACTAAATCTATGCACAGACATTTGGACCGATAGCCAATGAGGTTAGTCAGCGGTCATTGTACTCGTAAGGGAAGGTTAAGCGTCGTCCATGTATTTTCTCTTTCAATTCCACCTATGGACCTTAAATTGCTGACAGCCTCCTTTAGCCTGCAACGTTATACATCAACTGCCGTATAGTGCGAGTATTAAAACGAACTATTATTTTAACTTGCGACTTCAAGGCTATTCGCTCGGGTGCATGTTAAACACGCGTTCGCGAGTTCGATCCCAGGCCGCGACGACTTCAGTTCAGTTTAAGTACAAAAACGCTCGTATTATTAAGCTTCAGTTCAGGCTAGTCAAATCCAGGAGATCAAAATGTATCTCCTGCCTTCGATTACGTCTACCGCACAGTGAAAGATCTCGCAGGCAAGTTTTGCTAATTATAGCCCACATTGTGTTTCGCGTCCTCCCCACGTACAGAGTCTGTGGCAGGTTTTCAATCTGCCGTTTATCGTGGAGTCAAACAACAAAATGAGCCTCGTCGCATAAATTTTTTCGAGGCTTCTTTTTCTACTACATCGAGATTTTTTGCGCAGTTCTTAATGATTCGGAAGTTATGACACCTTTGCCTTGACCCGCCACTGACCTCGCCCGGACTGCGTCACGTATTTCTTTTCTGCCACTGCACTTTTCGCGAACACACTAAACACCACATCATTTTCACGAGCTTTTTTTTGCGTTTCATCCGTAATGAAAAAGTAAATGCTTTTTCCTCAGTCCTTTCGAATCGGTCTGGCTGCCGTCAATTCTCTCTCCCCTCTTCCTTACACCTGTCTCTCTCTCCCTCTTTACTCTTTACTTCTCTGCTTGATCTAGTTTTCTATCCATTTCCTCGCACACAGTACTCCCATGTGCCCCCTTTTTCCCCGAAACCTTCCTCCACAGACCACTACGTCGTTTTCCCCACTCCTTCCCCAGCACACAGTACACGCTGGTCGTCTTCCTTTCCTCCCCTCCTGCGCCCGACTGGCGGCGTAGGCAGCAGCAGCAGCGGCGAAGCTTATATTGCTCGGGGCGGGCTCCCCTGTTTTCTCAGCTCTTGGCGACGGTGCTCGAGCGTGGCTCCTTCGATGATGAAAGATCGGCCCCGAACCCTGGGACACACGGCCGCCCGTTCCGTCAATGGTGCGGGTCCGCGCCGACGCCACCGCTCCTGGATGGCTCCCCCCCCCCCCCCCCCCCCCCCCCCGACGACACGGCCTAGACTGAGCGCTCTCTTACTCCCCTTCCACCCTATCTGCTGTTTCTACTCGCTGTGTGGCCCAAGTCCTATTTCGTCCCCTTTTTTTCCCTTCCTTACACCCTGCGCGTTAATCGCCCGATAGCCGCGTGCGCTGTACGTCCCAGGATATCGAGTGTCGATAAAAGCGTCAGTACGAAAGTCGCAAAATTGATATGTAAGGCTTTTTGACGGGCTAGTTGGTACATATTCATATTTGAAAGGCTGTGCGCTAAAAAGACGTTCACAGGAAAAAGGATAGAGACGACAGGAAAGAAGCGCAACTTTAGGCTTTAATGACGACAAAAGAAGCCAGGCGCACTTATATATCCGCTGATAACCAGAGATGAGCTGCGTGACGGAGCGTAAACCCAACAACCAAACAAAAGAGAGCGCTAAAGTTCATATCTAAGTGAGATTATAGGAAACCCATAAATGTGAACATATCAAACACCTGCTGAGGTAAGGTAAAAAAGGGGGACTCATATCGGCTGATAACAATGCATAACAACATGGGAAAACAGAGCTGTATGAAAGATGACCCTAAAAAAGAGGATAACACTGTAAAAAATGCCTAACAACATGACGAAAGTTATAACAAAGAAAAGAACAAGTGAAAGATTGGGATAAAAAGTTTATATAGCATGCCACCATCAGCTCGCCACACAGTATCGCCTATCAATTCAGCAAAATAAATTGCTGAGTGAGACTAATGGAATTAAATCCCCCAATTGCAAACTGTTGCTCTGAAGAAATGTCATTATTTTATATACTAGTGGCAGGGAAACTTCGCGGCTGGAGAACACCATGGCTATGAAATGTTTTATCTGCAACAAGTGGAGCTAAAGACCTTTTTTCTAAGCATCTTACCCCTAAAATTCCAGCACCTGGCGAAGGTAAAGCATACACCTGTTGTAACACACGCGGTTGGTCAGAGGTACCGGGAATCGAACGACGAACCTCTCGCATTCGAGGCGCATGATCACATCACTAAAGCACTGCTGTGCTGCTGAAGAAACACAAATAGGGGAAAGAATTTTTAGGTTTTTTTTTTCTTGTCACTGCCACGAAGCGTAGTTGCGTCTATGCCATATGGTTTTTTTAAAAAAATTTTGAAGTACAGACCGCAAGTGAGTACATATCAGGATGAACATACAGGGGTGATCTCATTTTCATCAAATTCGCGTCATCGACTTCTGTGTGGGATAATACAAAAGGTTTGAAAGGTAAAAACATTTTTTCATTCAGCAAGCCATTCTAGCCCACGCTGCCATGAAAAAGAAATACCCGCCAGAGCATATATCTGCATAATATTCACGCACTTTAAAGGGACGCCCAGTTCGAAAACGCAAAAGAAAGTTTTTGTTGTCATAACAGATTTTCTGTAATGTTTTTCCCAAAAACATCAGGTAACAACAAAAGCATTTTGTAGTAGCAACAGAATTTTGCGCAGTTACTACCGAAAAGTACAAGATAACAAACTATAGCGCCACAGAAATATACTACAAAACAACAGAAAAATTTGTCTTTGCGACAAACGTACAAAATGTTTTAGCGTATTTTTGGCACAGTTCTATCGTGTTTTTTTTTTTTTTTTTTGGACTGAGCGCTCATTACACGAAGGTAACGTTTCTATGGCTCTTTTCTGACATTGTTTAATTAAACAATGCCTAGAGCGACTAACTCTCTATACCGGATTATTCACTGCAAGTTCTTTTCAAGCACGAAGAAGTTCACGCCGCACATAGAAATGGCAGCTTTTCCTGTGTTTTTAATTTTATGGTAATAGGGGAATATTAGGTAGTTTTTTGAGAACCAGTCCGGTAAAAACAGCAGTAGCACATACGTCTTATTTCGTGAGGAAGTTAGCGCAAAAAACGGACCAGGGACAAAAGAAAGGACGCATAAGATATTCACAAGCGCTATGTGTCGTTTCTTCTGTCCCTTGTCCGTTTTTTGAGCTAACTTCTTCACAAAACGCATCACCAACGATCCTGGCAGCTTGCTCTCCTGAACATTCGTCTTAAACTGCGTCTACCTGTAAATATACGAAACAGAATGTATTATTCGACTTTACTTTGTCGATACATTGGCGTTGCTAGCAGTTCGCGTACCATGACGCTTGACTTTCCAGACAAACGTAGAACTCACATGCCTGTGAATCACTTATGCACTCAGTATAAACCTTAAGAGAGGAAAGCGGGTACTCTTCTACTCCTAGCAGCTAAGAAGTAGGCAAAAATTTGCCGCCAGCAAAAATGTACTCGAAAGCCAGGAACTATCCAAGTGAAAGAAAAAACCTGAGTTTTGATAGTTACGACCCTTCTGTCACCTAATTCTTTCGGTGTTCTATGCATTACGGATACTCAGAATGTGCAGGGTACGTGAATCTAAAAAAACATAATTCTACTCTTCAGCCCGAATCCCCGCCTGCTCCGCGTTCAGGTTATGCAACTGCTAGGAAAGGCGGAGCTATGACAGAGTTTCGGCACAAAAGTTATTCACTTACGTTCGAAAGTTCACCTCCAGCGAGGCGAGCGAAGATGGTTTTTATGCTATCTGCCGAGAGAACTGCGCCAAAAAGATTCTGCCAAGATCCAGGGAGCCTGCGCTAAGCTGATACGCCAAAAAACGAGCTGCACAAACAAACAAAAACCGTCAATCTGTCCACGTGTTGGAAGAGGAGAGAAGAAAAGATATAAAATCAGCAAATAACAGAAGAAAGAAAATGAAAGCAGAGAGACGCGGCGCAGCAACCTTGGTGGGAGGCGCAAACGGGTTCTCCGTGTACCTGCTCTGAATGAGATCAGGGGAGGTTTCTCCCCTGCCTCCCGCTTTGGCCCCGCACAAAAGGGGATCCCGGACCCGCTGCTGTTTTCACCATCTTTTCATGGGCGCTGAAGCAAGCGCACCCAGCGGGAGGAAAAAAAAAGTAACGCGAATGCCGCGCGCAGTGGCGGGACCGAGTTCTTTTCAGCCGTCCGCGGTCAGCCGAAAGCACACTGACCAGCCAAGTTTGTTGCCGCCGGAGCTGAATGCCGCCGGCGAGTCTTCAATCGAAGCTCCTCTTCCCCCCAAATCCCTTCCCCTCCCAGTCTTGCCGCTCCTGTCAACTTTATGCCGAGACGTTTTGATCAGGGTCCCTATAAATATCTCGGCCTCCGCAGCTGACGCCGCTGGGATACGGCATCCTATACACCAACAGTGCATTCTGAAAGCAGTTTGCTTACTTGTGTTCTCCCATGTTATGGTGCACGCCTGCTTTGATGTCCGTTTTTTCTCTCTCTCTCTCTTCCAACTTGGTGTCTTTAGCAGACACCCTTTAGTGAACCCTACGAAATACCCGCAGCTCCAGCCTTCCACTCAGCCCATGGCAACGCATCTTACTCCTTGCTTTCGTGCAGTGTGGATGTTCCTATAATAATACCTCCGACCTCGGCCTGAGCCCGAAAGTGCCCCTCCCTCGCATGTTTTCCGAAACGGCCGTATATATATAGTCTGGGGTGAAAACAAGTCTGCAGGCTACTGCAGATGCGTAACCGTAGGAAAGCTTGAACTCAGGGTGTAACTTAGCGCACATCGAAAATTTCTGAAACGCAAACAGGTGCGTGGAAAACTAACAAACAGCCTTTATGAGCACTGAGTGGGGCTCGAACAATACTTAGCGCATCGGGCTCGGCGGAGTAGGGTTCAGAATTCGCTAAGATATTGGTCGAAATCATGGATGAAGCATACTCTTAATGAGAATATATTTCGGTACTCAAAAGGCGAGGCATAGACGAGACGCTCGCATCTTGTTTAGCTACGGCGTATCTTGTTGCGCTAAGGCTTCCAGTGCGTGCATTGTCCGAATTCAATAGTACGGTTTCCTAGGGTGGTCACTGGAATTCTATTAAACAATGGTCTCCTAGCTGCTTAAATTCTGTCATCGCGGTGGTCGTTTCTTTAAAATTCTTCTTCGGCAATATCTCGTATTTTTTTTTTCTTCCACAGATAAAAGCGTTTATTCATAATGAAACCCTGAGGATTATATACCTGAACATGGAGACATAAGGCCACAGAAGTAAGTTTTAGACACCACAAAACGAATGAAAAAATTAACGCTTTTTATCGTACTGTATAATCCACTTGCTGATAGCGCTCAGTGCCCGGAAAAAAGTCTCCACAGTTTTGGATCAGACTTCATAACAAACAAAACGTTGGTTGGTTTATGGGGTTTAACGTCCCAAAGCGACTCAGGCTATGAGAGACACCGTAGTGGAGGGCTCCGGAATAATTTCGACCGCCCGGGGATCTTCAACGTGCACTGACATCGCACAGCACACGGGCCTCTAGAATTTCTCGTAATAAAACGTAGGCAACAACCAATAAAGGGAATTGACGGCTTTCTTGATCATCACAAATTTCTCCCTGATTTTATAAACAGGGCAGGCGACGAAAAACAACTCACAGGATATAAAGAGTGGGCAGTGGCAATTTTAGGAGGTAAATGAATCTAGCTGGAACGTGGAGAGTGGGACCGGGACAGTGAACTAGCTAAGCTAAGCCTAACGCAAGGAAGGGCGCCTATAATGTCTTTGTAGAGGTCGATATGGAGGTCGCCAAGGGGGTGACCGCAGCCACGTTTACGTATTTGGAGGCTGCCGAAGATATGATAGCGGCAGCGCGGCGGCGGCAGCGTCCGATCGAGGCCAACGTCTCGAGCGTTTTCCTTTGCACGAGCCAGCGTTCTCCCTAGCGTGTGCCAACCAGTTGGTAAAATTGGTAAGTTGGTTTTTGAGGCGAGGAAATGGCGCAGTTTCTGTCTCACATATCTCGGCGGACACCTGAACCGCACCGCAAGGGAAGGGAGGAAGGTGGGAGTGAAAGAAGAGAGAGAGAAAGAGGTGCCGTAGTGGAGGTCTCCGGAACAATTTCGACCACCTGGGGATCTATACAGTGCACTGACATCGCACAGCACATGGGCGCCTCTTGCGTTTCGCCTCCATCGAAACGCGGCCACCGCGGTCGGGTTCGAAACCGGGTACTCCGGCTCGGTAGACGAGCGCCTTGCCAGTGAGCCACCGCGGTGTGCCAGACACTTCGTCCTTTTCGGGATTCTGCCACAGCCGGCCGTACGGGTCGCTGCATCTTCAACGAGATGATTAGTTCGCCTTCTTGGTGACGGCCAAGGGAAGTATTAACGCAGTGATAACGCAATCCTAACGCAGCCACAACGCAGATGCTTGCGCTTTATTTAATCAGATCACATTTTCTCATGTGTAACTCTTACTTCGTGCTGGCTTGAAATTGATGCTGAGCCAATACATGTTTGTGTTAAGCATAGCTATAAATAGGTGCTTATGTCCACTGACTTTCTTTTTTATTGCATGAGGCTGGCTCGTGAGATGAAAGCTTCGTTTTGTTGCCACGTGGCAGGTCAGTGCAGCAATATGTAATATATGAAAGCTGCTCGAAGGGGAAACTTTGCGTGTAGTAGACGATCAAGGTGGCAATTTTCCAGCCGCAATTCGCCCAGGGTAGGCCTTGACCGAAGGCGTGTCCTGGTCGTTCGAGGAGCCGTAACAGAATACCCCGACCACGTAGCGTGACAGGGCCACATCGCCGGCGCTCTAATAACGACAGCTTTGCTGCACACCTAGCGAGTCGTAACCGCCCCTTCTGCCAGCGTATGGCCAGTGAAACCCGAGTTATATTGGCGTGAAGTTAAGTTATGCTTACCATTTTTTCTTTCAGGGTTCGCTCTTTATCGCCGCCTATCCGGATGGCCTTGTTTTATTTTTTTGTTAGACGGTACGAATTCTTTTGTGTATGTTAGCGTTAGACGACTAGTTTGTTCGCGGAGTATTCCACGATCTGCCATCAACGTTGAGCCTTTATCATCTGGGTGTTTCTGTAGCATGTGTACATGCAACGCAGCCTGGAGTGAAGACCATTGCGGCGCAGACGGCATCTGAGCGCCCGTGTCACTAACGCTAGCTCCAAATATTTCCTTTTGCTGAAACAAGCCCTCCCTGTAAGCAGTTCCTAGTGAAAGCGTTCGTACTCATGCATTCTCAGAAGTGGGCTGGTCGCCGATTTTCTGCTCCTCCCATGTTTCTTGATCTTCCGCAAACTTTATTACATTTTTGCGACACGCCTGCCCTGCTTCATTCATAACCTCATTCATCTGTACAAAACAGCACATGCATTTCTCTATAATAATGAAAATACTTTCATAACGCCTACCTGCTCGTTAAAACCGTGCGCTGAATGACTGGCTAAAGCCATATATTGGGACCGAAGAAATGAGTTCTTGCTAAACATCCGCTTCTCATCACACTCCTGTCCCCAACAACGATGTAGCCTCTCATCACCATAATCCCTGCAAGACGTTGACAGCTTATTAGGCAAACCGTAGCATGCGCCCGAAAGCAGGATAAAAAAAAAAAATGCGTGCTCACAACTTGGGCGACTGTCTGCCTTATAACCATGCTCCGCAGACCAGTCATTGTGGTCTAGCATGACATTCAGTCACAAAGTGGCCTTACGTCCCCCTCCTCCCCCCCCCCCCGCCCCCCCCCCCCCCCCCTGAAAAAACTCTATTAGTGCGCTCACCCTCTCATTGTAGTCGTCGGCACGGCAGAGCGTCGCTTTCCACAGAGGGACAAGAAACTATTATATCGCTGACAGAGCGTGGGGACTGCAAAGAGGGCGAGTTATCAGTGCAATAGTTTTATTAGTTTTTATTTATGTCACATCAATCGCCGATTTCATCACGAGCACTTTTAAATCACCGGCTTAGCGCGTCATCTGAAAACTGCGCAGTAAATTGACCCGCCTCCCAAAATTAGACTGCCTATCAAAACCAACGCAATACCTGCAGAGCTTGCCCTCTCAGCATTTTGCGTTTCGGGGCGGTCCGCATGCTGTGGCATATCAGAGAGAAGATCGTGCACTTCAATGTCGGCCTACTTCTCAGAAATGAACCCCAGCTACCGTGCCGCCCACCTCGACGGCAGTTGCGTGTGACAACGGTCAGTGCAACGAAAAAACCGCTCCGCTGCCTCCGCAGCCTCCGAGAAAAGCCTGTCTCCAGTGACGACCGCTATATCATGGTCCGTCAAGCTGGTCTCATCCCACTTGTGCACTCTGTGTATCCCCTCTACTTAAACCTATTTCGCCGCTGGCTACTTGGAATTTACGGTATACCAGTGCAGCCTGTGTGGAAGGCGTAACGTCGGAATGCATTCGGATCCACAAAGCAAGGAACGGAAGGGAACGACGGGTGGAGAGAGAGAGAGAGAGAGAGAGAGAGAGAGACGAGTTTTCGATCTTAAAGCCTCCGCCGAGCTCGGGTCATCAAGCATCTCGCCGCCGACGCTGCCTGTCCGCCCAGCGCAGGTTGTGATAGATGGATTTCGGACGGCGGGCCGAAACCCGCTCCAGGCCGCATCTGCGGATTACACCGGTTCCTGTGCGCACAAAAGAAGGACGGAGCTCGTTTTGTCTTTCTTTTCCTGGCCTCGGAACAACCTTCCTCGCGCTTGCGTTTTTTTTTTTGTTTTTAGAGAAATAAACGAGAGAAAATAATCCAGAAGCCTTCTTCGACCTCCTCGTCTCGATGTAGCAAAAGTTTGTTGACATTTAGCCACGCGTTGTCGAGAACGATGTTGGGGGGGAACTGGCCGGTGACAAGCGACGGAAAGTTTGGTGAACACGGAAAACTAAAACGACACAGTTCTGAAAGGACGCGGTTTATGCGGTTTTGGGATGTGGGGATTGGGAGAGGGAGAAGCGAAGATTGTGGGCCCACACTTACACGCAACAAAAAAAAAAGTACGCTAGTTATCTATCTCGAAGTGATGAGCCTTATCTGTATCGGAGACATATTCGTACTTTTGGAATAACCGCTGCACATACTTCTGAAGCTTTAAAGAGCAGCAACGTCTCAACAGCAAGTATCGCGCAAAAGAAATTTAGCACCAGCCACAGCATCACTCAACTTTGAATTGGGAAGTTTATATTGCCGAAACATTATAACACCTTACCTCCCCCCCCCCCCCCCTTACAAAAAAAAAACACGGGAGAACAAGCAAAAGGAAGCATTAAGATGCTCTTCCGGAGCATATATTTATGGGCAGGAGAGCCGAACAAGCTATTACAATACTTTGAGCTCATTGATTTCCTCTTAGTGATGTGCTTGGATTCCAAAATTTTAACCCCCCGCAAATTGCCCGCTTGGAGTAGATGACTTCATATAAATCTAATTGAACTTTTAGGGAATAAACTCGACCTGAAGCAGAAACTGGAATCCGGTGGGATTCTGAAGCAGAAACTGGAATCCGGTGGGATTCTTCCAAATGCAGCTGAGAAATGCATTCGTCGAATCTATTGAAACCAACGAGTGCTTAATAGGTGCGTCTTAAAGCAAGCTGAAACCATGCGGAGAAGCCGCGACTATTTAACTATGTTACAAAATGCCGGCACAAGAAACCCCTCATGTTGGCGGAGGATGGACGAGTGAGGTGGTTGTGTCTTGAACATCGTACTGCGAGTTTCGAACATTGGGCGATGCCAGCAACCATGCCTGTTTTTCCAGACCTACTGAGTGGAGAGTTCTAGCTGTGTTACAGAAATAACTAAAATACCCATTCTTCAATTACGTCCTTCTCATATGGAGTAACATCGCACGCCTTCGTTGCGCCATGTTGCTCGCCATTTAATGCGAAATTCAACGCAACAGTTCCTCTTTTAAGAAAAAAAAGTTACCAGATATCGCAGCGATGACGGCTCCTTGCAATCAAGAGCCGTTATTAAAGGACAACTTGGGAGGTTTTTTGAAAGATTTCAATTACTGATAACATCGCATTAGAGCTCTCTCTCTCGGCCGCAACACACAGTTTTTTTCTTTTTTTAGGAACAGCGAGAAGGATTATTTCAGAACAGCGAGAACAGAAAGCTGAAACCGAAACGCCGTCCATGGTGAACCACGATGCCTCGCGTAACGCATCGATAATGTCACAAACATTACTAGAATAACACTCTTACGCACGTTGAATGGCTGAAGCAGTGACAGTGAAGCAGTGAGGGGGGGGGGCACGCATTATTGGCTGCCGCGCTTCGCGCTAAACACGGTCGACAACGATGCAGTGCAAGGAGCTCAGACGGAGGTATTTGAGAGCAGCGGTGTCGAAATGGATTTATACAATAGCTTTCTGCGAAGACGGTTCGCCCGCGAGGGCTCTACAGTGGGAGAATATGAACGACACACGTTGAACGGACATACACGCACTGGGACAAGAAACTGAAAGTCTCTTTTTTGTGCCTGAGAGTACGTGTGCGTGCAAACGAAAGGCAAGACGGAAATGCGCACGCATCCAGCAGACGACGCGACGACGTAGGAAGCACGTTCTTCCATGCTACGCCAACGCTCCGGCAACGCCCTCCCTTCCCACGTCTGCAGGACTGGTGATCAGTGGAATGGCCTTAGCTGAGAGGTCACGGTGAACGGCTCTGTTGCCGCCGTAGAGGATGAGGGTACTGGCATTATTGAAAGGAACGCGAAGGGCTTTCTTTGATTGGAATTTTCACCGCTTGCCGCGGCACTACGGCTCTTGTACTTCCCAGAGACTATCATCGACGGCCTATCTACGCAGTGCGCTTGTTTATTTAAAATGTCCAATTTCCGATGGGGGGCCCTTTAACAGTGACCCCTCTGGCCCTGAAACAAGCTGAAAGAGCGTGTACCCAATCGAGGACCCTTATTTCGGTGCAATCAATTTGCACAACAAACAACATTCGGCAAATATCATGCTAATGCAGTTTGACCTTCACCATCATCATCATCATCAGCCGCAGCAACCCAACCATTTCCACAACAGGATTGAAGCCTCTCTCACGGACATATACTAACCCTTCCCTGCGTCCACTGCCGCCACTCGAAAAACTTGAAATATTGAAGGATTCCTCTGCTTGTAACTTTGCGTCGCTGTTTAATTAGGCTTAGATTCTGGGAAAAAGCAAAGACGGTACGCGCACGTGAACTTCCTGAGGCATTTTACATTATAAAAAAAATCAGAAGGCACTGATTTGGTCACTGAAAGGTACGTTGTATCATGTGAGAGTGAGGTTGCTTCCTCAGATCATTTTGTGCATCTGTGACATGCGACCCTGTCCTCCTCGCACGTGCGTGTACGATACGATACTGCCCTTGTGCACTCGCGCACGCCGAATAAAGTTACACGGAAGGTAGCGCTTATCGATGTCCTTCTACCTGTGTTCGTCCCGTAGAACTGTACTGACCAATCTGCAAGTATGAATGACTGGCCCTGCACCAAGTTCTCTTAAAGTATCGCCCTATGGCCACAAATTCCATATTCTCCTTTATCCGCTTGAACCTGTGGCACCCACTAGTGCATTTGCCATGCTCCTTTACATTAAGGGGCTGCTTCCTATCTGTTCTCCTCATTGCATGCCCTGCCCAATTAGTGAAATTAGCGAATTAGTATAAGTTAATAAAACCGTATTACTCACGCAGCATAATTTCACTTTTCCGGGATGCGTACTTTCTGTTAACCAGCACCGCTACGGTTAACTGGTAATGTTGCTGAATCGCACGCATTCTTTGTTTTCTTCAGCATTCGACATGCGCTAAAGAAACATTGCCTGTAGAAAACTTTCAAAACTTGCATAACATTTATTGTTTCCCCTTTCACTCAAGTAATGACCTTAAGTTAGGTTTCACATAAATTCTATACATATTGAGCCAAATGTAAAGATTTGAATAAGCTTCTGAGACGAGCTCATTTGTGAAGTGCGCATCATGAAACACAGCCAGCCATGTAAAATGCTCACTGTGCTTTAGTAAGGCCTGCAAGGCGTGGAAATGTCATTCTAGTCATCAGTGCTCTATCATATAGCTGTCTACCGTTGTAAATAAACCATAAATACATAGCTGCATACATAGCGTATACATACACCAGCCTACTACGCACATACGCGCATGCATTGTACATGATCGCAAACACCATAAATATGCATGAGAAGGAGGCACGGTCGGTGTATGGCGTACGTCCCTTCCATATGTGATCGCCCACATAACGGTGTCGACTTACGCTCACCAGCAACGACAACTGCGCGTATCTGTATGCATGTTCGAGACGTCGCGGAAGATACACCTAAATTCGAAACACAAATACGCCCATATGAGAGCGCACTATCTTTGATAAAAGGAAGTCTACCAGTAAAGAGTTTACTGTCTTTTTACATCTTTTTGTTTATAGCGTATGTTCCGAAGCCTTTCCGCTCTCCCAGAAACAATGTAACGCCATTACATATGGCGTTACATTGTTTCTGGGAGAGCGGAAAGGCTTCGGAACATACGCTATAAACAAAAAGATGTAAAAAGACAGTAAACTCTTTACTGGTAGACTTCCTTTTATCCGCCATGTTTCCCCAGAGTGCACTCTCTGCGGAGAACCGCACGCCACCCTAGACCACATCCTCTTCGGCTGCCCTTCCGATCCTCCCCCGCAGGGACAGCCCGCCATCGGTACATGGGAGGAATGGGAGGCCCTCCTTGCGTCGCAGGACCCGGACGCGCAACTTCGCTGTGTGAACCGGGGTGCCAGTGCCATGGCCCTACGTGGCCTGGACACATGCGCGTAATGTGAGGGCTGTGCGGTGGCCCTGAGACCTTGTACGGTCCAAACTCACTTGCTTAATAAAGTTTTCCATCCATGTAACGCCAGTAATGCTTGCCCAAGATGGACACCACCGGACACAGCGGTCGCTCGAACTTCCGCCATTTTCTTGGTTATCCCGTTTTTTTTTAACTTCAAGAAAATAAAACCTAGGAAAGAAGAATGGGTAAGAAGGGAGAGTTAAATACGGCAATCAAAATGGCGGGAAAGCCAGAGGGAAGGCAGCCTCGGCGCCTGTGGTGGAAACGCCTTCTTCACCACAGAGCCCGGCAAAGGCGGACCTTTCTTCTTCCTAGGGCCTTCCTGGGGCTCCCAGGTTGAATGGGCGCCGAACTAGCACGCGGGGCGCGGCGGAGGTGTCCGTTTGAATGGCGCCGAAATGAAGTCCCCATTCAGGCAATCATTACAAGAAAGCCCTAGGAGAAAATAGCGCGCCAAGGTAGCAGCACTGCTGCTTGCTCTCAGAGCGCGCGTCTGCGGACGCAAGCAGGTTTCGGACGACGAGTACCTGATGCGTCGCTGAATACCAGTGGTGTGCCCGCTTCATAGCAGCACCATTGGCGACAATGGTCTCCGACAGCCTGCCTTATTGAGCAAATCCCATATGCATATGGTGTTATTGGACACGGGCCATGTGGGCCATATGGGTAATATGGGTGATATGGGACATATATGGGTGATATGGGACATATGTGGGCGATATGGGTCATATGGGTGATGTGAGACGTATATGGGTGATATGGGTGATATGGGACATATGTGGGCGATATGGGTCATATGGGTGATGTGAGACGTATATGGGTGATATGGGTCATATGGAGTGGGCACTTTTTGAAAATGTGGGAGTTATGGCTGTGTCATGACGAGTTTACGTGGTAACTCGTGGATACATTTGTAAAATGAGTAGAACGGCTGAAGCTCGTGCTGAAGAACCTGCCTCTCTGCCCCGCTGTTTCATTGATTACTCGTGCGAGAGTCTCCGTCACCGGTGCTTGCCACGTTCCAAAGAACCACCGTTCACTGCTATCGAACTAATATCGTCACCAGACTTGCCGAAAACCTAGCAAAGCGAAACTATGAGCAAACAGGCTAAAAACATGCTTTCGCAAGCCTACTCGGTTTAACTACGTTAAAATCCTACCGCATTTTTTTTTGTAAAGTCGAGTAATTTCAAGTGCACGACGCAGAAAATGTTGAAAATGTGCTGGTTGTTCGCTTCTGAGTTTAACACGTGCCGAACAAGAAAGAAAAGCGCTAAATTCGATAGTGAATTGTGCTTTATTCAGCTCACAGAACAATATCTGATGTTTACGAGACCATTGTTATCCGATGCTCGGACATATCAATTTTCTGCATTATTCGTAACCCAGGAACTCTCTGTCAGGATTTTCTTTTTGAGCAAAAACATAATTTTTTTTTCTGAACTAGTAGCAAAAACAGAAAAGAAAGGCCTATGCGGAAAATAGCTTCCTCGAAATCTTGGTTGAGTTAAAAAAAGTAGGCATTAAGAAATGGTCGAGGTGGAACGCGGGTAATATTTCTATTGTTTAGACCTGGTCAGAGTAAAATTATAGGAAGTAAGTGTGTGGTCTCTCTCTCGTAAGGGGAAACCGTTACTGTCACAAATCACACAAATTCAAAATAGACCAGCCTGTCCATAACCATTGTTTTCTTTCTTGCCTAGCGACCAGGGTAGACGCGTCAATGATCTGCAGACTGCGCTTTATCCTATCTCCCTACAAGCTCTTATATATCCTCATCACATCATACCCCGTTCGTAAAAAGCATTACGAAATTTCGACCAAATGAAGAAAAAAAAAAACCTTCTACCTATTGGCCCATTGTTTTGAGTTCTCTAAAAATTGCTATTCGAGCACTCTCACAGCGCGAGTACAATCGGGAAACAATAGCCATTTCAGAAACCTTTTTCACAGCGTTGACGACATCTCTCGTAACCCGAGCCATGTGGACCTTGTACTGCTAAGAAGACAAAAGAGGCTGTTTCAACACTGAACTTTGCCTCGGGGATAACAAGAAAGCTGAGCTTTTTGAAGTACAACTTTATCGCTGCTATTTTTGCTGCATATTATCTCACTGTGGCCGGAATATTTTTGATTAGCGTGCGAGTTACCATTGAACTGCACTCATCCGTCAGCCTAATGAAAATATTCGCGGGCTTTCTGCGAAAGCCACGACCTTTCGTAATTCTTCCCATCGCGTGATAGTAGCGAAACCTAAATTCTGCGATTGAAATAGAAGAGCTCAATTTTCGTAATTAGAAAATTCGCTAAGAGAGGATTCGAGATTCTTCGTTTTAAAGCACGCCTGCCTCAACAGCTCCATCGATGCAATTTTCGTGCTAAAAAATCTACGGGCAGGTATTTCCGCCTGAAATTCTTTGCAGTGGTTCCTGTCCGCAGCAATATGTTACACCATTTTTTTTCCCGCAGGGTGCGATCAGGTTGAGAGAAGTGTTTCAGCATCCTGCTTAGGGTCTCTTCGGTCAAGAGGTGCTTCTGGGCCATAGAGGGAGTTCTTTTAAGGGGCCGGGAAAACACACACTAAATGAATCGCACACGTCCCGCGCATGTCCCGCATACGTCCCGCATACGACCCGCACACGTCCCGCGCACGTCCCGCGCACGTCCCGCACACGTCCCGAAAAGGCTTCCACCAGCACAGCAGGCGTAACACTACAAGTGGCGTGTCAAAGCCACATCCTTGTTCTTTACGGCAGCGACAACAGACTCGTCTCTGCATAAAGAGTTGCGTTCAGGCTGGTGAGGGCCACGGCAAAGAGGACTGTTCGGTGCGTTATTGCTATTATTCCTGGGTTACTGACAATCCAATTCAGGTTTCCTTCAGGTTTGTCCTTCCCGTGCATTTCTCTCTTGCAGTCCTGGCTCCAACTTGGTACACTTTCGCTCCGTGACTCCCTCGCAAAAGTGTCCGATAATTGGGAACACTGAGAGGCTTTTCTTTTTTTCTCTTTTTTCTTCCTCATCGTGTCAGTCAGTGGCAGCTCATTATGCGGATAACCCATGACCTTATACACACAGACCGCGTTTTGATCATGAAGTCCCCCCTGTTTGAACTATAATGGACCCATGTGTATGCTTAAAACTCTGGGATCTACTATGTACTATACACCTGGTAAACTAGGACATGTGACGAGACGCTAGAGAAAAGCACCTCACCGAACATTTATCATCTTCACGCTCGTATTTAGCTACTTGCATTAAAATGGCCAGCATACCGCGCTGCACATCGTGGTTCTGCGACGTCTGGGCACTGTTAGCTCGTTACCCCCACCGCGCAGGCAGACTAAGCAGCAATACTTCGTTAAACCGGATATTCCTCCAATAGAGACCAACAGAGTATCTCGGCGGTTTTCGTTATCACGAGCGAGGCAGCAGGTGGCCATTCATCTACACAATGCAGAAGGGTTGAAATGCGGGCCAGTTGGTACATTGTAAACGGAGAAAAAACCAGTCACACAAGACGACGGACAAGAAGAGTGTACACACCACAACAACTGCACAATGTTGAATGCTTCTGTAATCTGGTATAAGATCTGGTATCTGGTCGTGGATTCCCGCATACAGAACTGCGTTAGCACCATGGGTTACCGCACTACACATCTGTTTATTTATTCAGTTACCCTAAAGGCCCGTGTGGGCATAACAAAGGGGCGTACAATAAAAGTTCAGAAGGCGGGGACAATACACAAACAGGCGAGTGCACACAAAATTTTAACATGAAGCAAGTACGTCATTGCAGGTAGATATATCAAAGTCAGTCCAGCATATTGGAGGCCTTTAGTATAGGGACCCGAAATTTAGGGGCCCTCTGCTTGCACTGCGTACGGTGGCAGTGCGGTGCCTCATGCCGGACGATTTAGTCTAGGGAGCTAGCGGTATCTGGATACATTTATCCGCTGACAGCGCCGTCTCCTCTGGAAAGTTAAACGCTCAATTGTAATCCTGAATATCAAGGTTTATTCACACGTTTGCTGCGTCAGCATTGCAATGCAGTAAAGTTATCACAACTAAGCATTACTAGAAATTGAATAGCCTGTGACCTATCTCTTTTTTATTACTAACATCGAACCCTTTCAAAATCCAGCGCTCTCTGACATCTACCTAAGCCTAGCAGCTTTCTATATCGAGGTGCATGCTTTAAATTTGCGACATTTTATAGCCGGAATTTTGTGGTGCAGGTAATCTGAGACCAATAGAAGCTTAATGCACAATTTGTTTGCCGCAGGCTTGATTCACTGTGAAGCGGCAATGAGGTCGAATTAGTGAGGTGAGCGGCCCCGCTTCGCCTGACGTCGCTATGTTGCCCCACCCTATCTGGCGTTAGGTGTCCACGC
The DNA here is from genome assembly GCF_055824585.1 of Amblyomma mixtum. Classification (NCBI taxonomy): domain Eukaryota; kingdom Metazoa; phylum Arthropoda; class Arachnida; order Ixodida; family Ixodidae; genus Amblyomma; species Amblyomma mixtum. The sequence continues at coordinate 33,436,023 of NC_143017.1, read as the reverse complement.
TTTTCGCCGGTTTTCGGTTTGCATCACCTTCTAACACAAAAGGGAGCTTTAGAATAGGCGGCCCCAATCTTTGCGGTACCCAAGAAGTTTGGTGCGTCCAAGTGCGCATGCGCAGAACGCAAGGGCCGCCTTGCGTCTTGGGTTAACGTTAGCGGCGAACGCTATTTTGCCAAAATAGCGTGCGCCCAGAAGCTGCTCTACAATCAGGCAACATGGCGACGCCTGTCGATGCGGGGCCTCTCGCTTCACCACCGATTCTTCGATGCCGCTACTTTTTCTCTCACGTTCACGGCACGCGATAGGCGCACGAAGCTTTGCATTTGCCTGAAGATGCCCGCACCATGCAGTTTTAGCGATAAAACTCACCAAATTTTCAGAGTGCTTCTGTTTTTACAGTGCCGCTAGGTTTAGCAAGTACGCGTCGTTTGACATCAGAAAGCGCGGGAGGTTCGAACCACTGACCTATACACTTCAAACAGGTTAGCGATTTTGGGCCAAACAGCAGTCACGAAGCACTGGCATTTTGTTAACACAGTTGTATTTTTTTACACAGTAATATATGTTTATGCGGACGGAAACGAAGCAGAAAATAATTCCATTTGCGAGAGTTACCTGAGCGCTCCAGGCCGAGATATAGTTGCACGTGACAAACAATCCAAAAAAGATCGAGAGAGTATGTATGCTGCGTTTGTTTCGTTTTTTATATGGGATCTCAGTGCTGCCGAAAAGTTACCTGATATATGAAGGAAAAATATTTTAATGTGTTCATTCTTATTTCTTAGTATTTCTCTTTTTGGCCGCAACGGCGCTGCAGTCAGTGAGCCCAAGCGTGGCGCCGCTGCGTAGGGGAAACATCAGTTCTAAATGTCACCGATGCACACGTCCATATCGTTGGGACCCGCTTTTTCTTTGGGGAACCCAAGCCTTGAGGCTTCTTTTCTAAAACTCTTTAAAGACCTAAAAGTCTTGCGTTTCGCAAATCCGGGATAGCGACCCGTTATTGTCTTATTAGCCAATGGGGTGGGGTCGACCTATTTTAATGTTCTCTGTCATTCACACTACACCGTGGCCACCAATGCTCACAGAATTACCCCTTACTAGCGCGTTGTCCTGCAATTTTGTTCACTTCAGGTGTAAAAAAGTCACTTCTGCCTCTGTTTCACTACGTGTGCAAACGTGGAAGGAAATAAAAATGCAGGTGAGAACTTACGTTAGAAGGAGCCACAGGTTTTTGCGAGCGATTGAGACCCTGAGTGTGAAGCCCGCTGCAAGAAAAAAAAATGTGCGAACATGTTAGGCATTGTGCAGGTGATAAATGTTTTGTGCACATCATGATTTTGAGGGCAAGAATGTTGCTATAACTAACGGCCTATATCGTTCTCCGAGCCAGCATGCGGAGTGATACGTGTTGATTAGTAGTGTTTTTCTTGATGAAAAGTTCGTCTGCTTTATTCTATTTCCTACTGCACTTTATTTGTTTTTTTTTTCGAATATGTCAGCGGTACGACGATCAGGAATGCACGCCTTAGAATTCTGGTGAAATTATGCTTGATCCTCTATAATTTCGTGCCAGCTTTCTTAAACTCCGGCGCGGGGTTTACGAAGAACAGAAATTTCTTAGGCGATATTCTTGAGTACCCACTACATAAGACAACAGCACGGCATACAGAGTTCGGTGGAAGACTTGAGGTAATTTAAGCTTTAATCAGGTAATTAGTGGTTAGTATCAGCAACCAATAAATCGCGACAAGGATACATGCAACGTGAACAGAAGAACCGAAGTTATTAGCTACGGCAGAAGACAACCATGTTGCGTACAGAGTCGATCCCACTTGTCTATAGCGCTGGAAAGGTGCCGTTCATAGGGAATGAATAGAAATTATGAAGCAGGAATTGCCTCTCATTGATAATGCTTGCGCTGGAGAGCAGCCGAATAGAGACGTGAACTCACAGGCACCAGCAGCTTACCGCTAGCAAAGGAGCTTCGAAAAGATTTCTGTTCATTTGCTCCATTACACACCGTCCGAGCACTCTAGACAAGTGTAATCGACCCTGTACTATCGTGATGGAAACAAACGCGAACGCGGAGCCAAGGCGCTCCGCTCATCAAATCTCTTGTCATCGCGCTTTTACCTGGGTACTACATAATAAAGATACGTTAGAGTCGTCCTGAAATATATCGTGGACGAGTCTATACCGTTTTTTGGTAACACTGAAGTAGAAGCGTGATGAAAAGAAATGCGAACAACGGATCGATTAGGCTGCGCTCTGTTCGAATTTCTTTCCATCGCCCCTGTACAGTACGGTCCACTGCTAAAGGGAACATGCGATCGCGTGCCCTCGGGGCTTCGCGGAGGCCACGCATGCTCAGTAAGCATGGCGGCTGGTCTTCCGCGCATGCGCTTCATGCCGCCTGTTCTCGCCGCATCTAGGCAGCAGGGCTTCGTGAAGCGCGGAGACTATGCGATCGCATGTTCCCTTTAACAATGTACTGTACTGTACATGAACGTTTCCACGAAGCAGTCTTATTGCCGTCAAAGTGAAAATCAAATGCGCTAGTATTCAGCCTCCCTCCTAAAAAATCTTCTACTTCTGTTGTTCCCGATTCATGTCGTATTGTTCGCATTTTATTTCTTGTTAATAGAACATATAATTAACGTCCGCATTCGCAAACATTCGACGGGCTTAAGGCAAAGTTAACTAGTCTGGCGCATACAGGTGAACTCTTCAACACAAAATATCCCGAATAAAACCCATCTAGCGCAAGGACATCAGGCGCAATAAGAAAATTCACGGGATATTTTCTGCACATAACTGTACAACTACAGACCCGAGTAAAACTATCAAAAATAGCGCAGTAATCAGAGGATGACAGTTTTCTTGAAAGAATGTCGTACGGAAAAAAAGGATGAAACAGGAAGGAAGCACAGAATAGGAAAGAGGCGCAGAAAGAGTGTTTCCTTCCTGTTTCGTCCTTTTTTTGGCGTACGACATTCTTTCAAGACGATGTACTAATTAACTCATCAAAACGTTCTACTACAGTTTTCTTGGCCGGAGGTATTTTTCTGTTCTCTGCGGCACAGAATTGCTGTGGAGTTCTTTGTGTCTCGTGGACATCGTTTTTCACCCACCAGTTTCTCTTCGCAAGTCAAGTACGTGTAGAAAATTCCACAACCGGACGATCGATCTGAGTAGTTTCATCTAAAGCGCGGGAAAAAATCAACTTTAATACGGCGCCGTTTGCACAAAGTCTTCGGCAAGACGTAAGTCATTGAAATATCCGGAAACAGTTATTCCGATTTCGCTAAAAAAGAAAAAAAATGCCTGTGTGTACTAATTTACGGGGGCAGACAGAGAGAGATTGCGGACTGAGAGAGACAGGCGGGTATAAATATGAAAAATTAAAAATGAATATTTTCATTCCTGAAGAGCTGTGAACGTGAAGTACTACATAGCGGCATTTTTAGCAACAAGAGAACAACTGCTTTTTGTCTTGTTCAGACATGACGGAACGGTCACAAAAGAGCGCTGCTGTACAAGTTAAAGCCCTTGTTCCTTTCGTCCTACGAGAAGATTTGTGCTTTGGAGTGAACAAAGGCGCGGCATAGATATGGTACGAACCTAGCGGAGCCTTACTTCCAATCGCCCATGTCACAGAAGCTCGCGATACCTGCGCAAGATTGCTCGGCTGCGTCGATAAAGAATGCTTCATGTCGAGGAAAGTAGGCGTAAAAAACAAAACAAAAACAAGGGACCGAATGGCTTGTCCGTCTGGCTCGACACGGCCTACACGATGTTGGACCCTGGATCGACACGATGTTGCCTTCGGGACGGAACGGCGCGCCGGCCGGGCAAAGTGACCGTGACGAATGCAACGCATGCAAGTCGGGCGAATCACTTAGAAGCAGAGCCGCGTAGAAAAGAAGCTGACAAATAGATTGCCTCCCAGCCCATTCGGGAAGAAAGAGCCAGGCAGAAGACTCGTTTCAAAGGCCCGGTTCCGTTCAGGTGTGTTCGACCGGAGATATACATGGCGAGGTAGCGTCATCGATATCATCCGGACTCGCGGGAAGGGTCCTCCTTTTCTGACCCGGTTTCCGTCGCCTTCTTGCTTTCGTTCTTTTTTATCTGGCGAATGCAAGGGTAGGAGCCCTGCCCTGTTGTCAAGGTACAGATCCCGAGTCGATACTGTATAGGCTCGCATTGTGCGGGGCTCGCGCAGGGGAATGGGGAAAACTGATTTGCGTGCAGAAAAGATGCAATCCCCGACTCTGCATTGCTCCCCTGTACTCCCCTTTCCCTGCCTTGCCTCTCCGACTAAATGCACCGAGAGGCCAGAAGATGCACACTCGAAGTAACACTGAGGCAGCATAGAAGCAGGCTCAGCAGAAGAAAAAAAAAGAAATGAATGACGGAAAGAGAAAGAAAGAAGGAAGAAAGAAAGAAACACGGGGGAAGTAACGGAGGATGAAAGGATAAAGCCACGAGCGAAGGAAGAAGAAACGGAGGCGTATGCGAATAGATGCAGGGCTACGCGAAGAGAAGAGCTCCGGCGCGAGTGGCTGGGAGAAGCAGCTCCGCAGCGCACCTTGGGGGAGTTTCTTTGTCGCGCCGACGACGCCATCGGTGTACCGGAAAGAGGGCCTTGTGGCGGCCTGACGAGACGCAGGAAGTCGCCAAAAGGCCGGGGCTGATGGCGCCCTACTCGGGGGGAAATAAATCTGTTGTCGGGGGGGAGTGGAAGCTTGTATCTTTTTGGACTGTTTGTTTTCCACTGGCCCATTTTCTGGCTTTCTTTTCGTCATCGCTGAGTACTTTTGACGACTCTCCGCAACACGCGTTGGGTTGCATCTTTTTGTTTTTATCCTTTAGCGGGGCTCGGTGTGGCTGTTGATTTCGCTCGGTGAAAGCCAACAGCGTCAAAGCTGCGTGCTGCGACGGGGCGGAACAAGTGCTTTGTGGTTTCGTTCAGAGCGCACACACACGGGCGCGTAAACATAAGAAGGTGGTGTCTTGTCATTAAGCTTGCAAGCTCTCTCGAACATAACGAGGTCGCTTTCTTTAACTGGTTGTTAAAACGTGAACTAAACGGTAAAAAAAGAGAAGAAAACATAATCGTTTGCTGCCTCAGCTTGACGTACCTTGCCGGGACATTTCTCCCTTTTATAAAGGTATAAATCAATGCACAAGCTTGATGATGAATGCTAACGGGCGCTGAGTCTTTGTGTTTAACAGGACAATTCACGTGTGTGTCCACCCGTCCGTCCGTGAGTGCGCGAACGCTCGCGCGCGTGCGGGTGTATGTGTACACTTGTGTTTGTGTTTGTCGGTACGAAGGCACTCACTCACTCACTCACTCTCACTCACTCACTCACTCACTCACTCACTCACTCACTCACTCACTCACTCACTCACTCACTCACTCACTCACTCACTCACTCACTCACTCACTCACTCACTCACTCCAAAGGAACCTACTCGGTCCACGCGAAATACTAGGGCAGCCCGAAGCTATTCCTCCATTGCTGAACAAGCGAGCATTGCGCACCCCCAACGTCAATCATTACCAGCATACTCAACTCCTCAAGTTTGAAAACTGCCAGCCTCTTCCTTAAACACTTATGAGCCGCCGCGGTGGCTCAGCGGCTATGGTGCTCGGCTGCTGACCCAAAAGACGCGGTTTCGATCCCGGCCGCGGCGGCTAGAATTTCTTTGGAGGAGAAATTCTAGAGGCCCGTGTACTGTGCGATGTCAGTGCACGTTAAAGAACCCCAGGTGGTCGAAATTTCCGGAGCCCTTCACTACGGCGTCTCTCATAGCCTTAGTCGTTTTGGGACGTTAAACCTCATAAACCAAACCAAACCAAACCTTAAACACTTATATAATGACAATCAGCGTCTGAAGGAAGTATCACACCCCTCCACACATTCAGGCAGAAGAATCGAGGCCGCATCTACGGCCCTCGCGCCTCAAGAAATTCGGAATGCAAACAACTCCATAGAGCTTCGGTAAAGGGCTTTGGCGACCGAGAAACCGGCAGCACCCCACGCTCAGTGGTAGAGCAGTCACTCGCATTACGCGGAACGTCCGCCCACCATTGCGAGAGCAGCTGGAGATGCTGCCAGTAGGCTCGGCATCTTCTTGCGGTGGAAGAGAGAGAGATATATATAAAGGATATGGTAAGGAGAGGCAAGGAGGTTAAACGAGACGAGGATTTCGGTGGAGTATTTGAACGGGGAGCTTGCTGCATGCGTTCCAGAGAAGAGCGGCACTTGGTTAAAGAGCGCAGCTGGTGCGTGCGATTTTAAGTGCGCCACGCTTGTGCGACCACTTGGTTCATTCCTGCAAACTTTAAGCCACTGCCATTGTCCTTACGCGAAGCCTTGAACGCCAGGAGTGCACCTTAAATATAATGCCACCCAATGTAAACGACACGGGCTGCCAGGCCTCAACTAGACCTGCCTCCAAGAGGGAAGCGTAGAGGCCTCTGTGAGCGGTGATAGCCGTAAATCGTGTCCCAATGACGCTCCTGAGAGATTAAAGTTTTTACTATGCGTCTTTGTCAAATAGTACTCCCTTTTGTACTTCGACAAGTATTTATTTGGTGTTTAGAGACATGAGTTGACTATTAACTATCGCTATCGATCGGACCCTTCCTGTCCCAACTGCCCCTGTATCTATGCGGACCTAGCCCATTGCCTCTTCTATTGCCCGGCAGCTCAGCAGTCGGGTTCCTTCCCCCCACCCTCTCTATCCATCACCACCTGGCTCGACTGGCTTGGCGCTGAAGGGGAAGAAGAACAGCGGCTTCTGGTCGCCCAGGCGGTCGACATGCTCGGCCTATAAATTATGGTCGATTAAAAGTCTTTTACTACTACTACTACTACTACTTAATCATCATCATAATCATCAGCCTTTCTACGCCCACTGCAGGGCAAAGGTCTCTCCCATGTCTCTCCAAATAAACCTCTCCTGATACTTGATCAATTCCTTTAAAGCATCAGCCTATCGTTCCTTGTGAGCAACTCTAGCGCAGTCAGTGAAGCTTGTTATAAAATCAGGACTTAATTGAAAGCTTAACCCGCGCATAAACTACTTCGGTAAGTTAACCGCAGCTGACACCAAAGAAGAGAAACTTTAAAACTATATGTATGACGATGCAGAAAGGCAGCAAGGACCCATATGTTTGTTATCAACATTTCAGGATGTCTTAACCACAGAAAACACCAATGTGGAATCGCGAGCGGCTGCGTTTCCCAAATGACATTTTTATCTGCGATCTTATCTGCTATAAAATTGCCCCTCCCTGTGACTCTGCTCTCGTTATTCTTACGGCGCATAAAAGTTACACATCTTAACAGTTCTATTCTTTTCTTTTGCTCCTGACAGTGAACCGAGTGAACCGTAATGATGGCCTCGGTTCTGGCAGACCCACCGCGGTGGCTCAGTGGTTGCGGCGCTCGGCTGCTGACCCGAAAGACGCGGGTTCGATCCGGACCGCGGCGGCGAATTTCGATGAAGGCGAAATTCTAGAGGCCCGTGTGCTGTGCGATGTCAGTGCACGTTAAGGAGCCCCAGGTGGTGGAAATTTCCAGAGCCCTTCACTACGACGTCCCTCATAGCCTGAGTTGCTTTGGGACGTTAAACCCAATAAACCAACCAATCTATTCTGGCAGCCTTGATGCTGGAGGTAGCATAACAGGGTTCTCGCAAAGCTTCTGCCCTCTTCGTTCGGTCACGTTTCACGTGACACTCTCTGTAATACAGGACGTACTACGTCCACCGCTGTAAACGAGGGTGGCGCTGGTGAACGCTCTCAAGGCAAGCTTACACGCAATGTAAGCACCCCAAAAGGCGAAGACGAAGTAGCCGCCGTAGTAGCTGAGTTGATAGAGCACTGGGCTCAAAGTTTAGATATCGTGTGTTTGGATCACACTAGCGGCGTGCGATTATTTTTTTAAATTCTAATTTGTAATCAATTAACTTCTAGCGTTAAAATAATTGCACCACTTATTTATTAACACATCGAATAAAAAATTATAGAAGCATTCCCCTTTCCTTCCCTTGCAATCAACGTCTGTTGGTTACCTTCACATGTATGTCATAAAGAGTCCCTAATTTCCCTACCCTTCCCTGTTCGGCGATTGCCAATTTAGGCACGCGTCTCCTTGCGTGTCGTCAGCTAGGTTTCTTTTGGCCATCTTTTCCCAATGGCGCATATCATTTCTGACCCATCATTTGTGTTCTCTGTTTACAGGGGCATCTGGATGTGCCGGATGTCTCCTAATGCAAGGATTCGTAAGGGCTGCATAAATGGCAACGAATATTTGGTATGAGGTCATTCGGCTTGTGCTGCGCAAATTTATTTATTTATTTATTTATTTATTTATTTATTTATTTATTACATACTGTTGGCCTCTCTTTGAGGCCGTAACAGGATTGGGTGCACATATGCATGAAAAAGTACACAATAAAAGACTGCAGAGAAGGAACTTTTCACTCTCATAGAAAGAAACATGGTAAATGACACATGGTGACAATGTTAACCGTTTTGAAAGTGGCTTGCTACCTTCGACACGAATGCTTCAGGAGTGAGCTGGCTTACAATTTCAGATGGCAACATATTCCATTCACGGATTACATGCGGGAAGTATGAAAATTTGAATGCATCACTGTGGTATCTATATTCAGATAGATGTTTTTCATGTTTTGTTCTTGTGACACGTGTATTAGGCGTAAGCAGGTATCTAGTTTTATCAAGTTTTGTCTCGTTATTCAAGAGGAGGAACAAGAACTTAAGCCGCAACAGTCTAGCTCGTGTGTGAATTGTAGATAGGCCGGCTTTTTGTAAAAGCAGTGAGGGAGAGTCATGGCGACTGTATTTGTTATAAATGAAGCGGACAGCTTTTCGCTGAACACTTTCTAATCTATCAATATATTGTTTAGTGTAGGGCAACCAGGCAATAATACTGTATTCTATAACTGAGCGGACAAGTGAAATGTAGGCTAACAGTTTTGTTTCAGGTGAAGCAAGTCGAAGGGAACGTCTTACGGTACAAAGCGCGGAATTTGCCTTTGTGGCAATGTGTGTCACGTGCTTGTTCCAACGTAGATCGGAGCTAATAATCACACCAAGGTACTTGAATTGCTCTACTTTTGTAAGGGACTTCTGTTCAATTCCATAAGTGAAGTTTAATGGTTGTTTCTTTCTTGTGACGGTCATGCAGACGGTTTTCTCCAGGTTGAGGGCCATCTGCCAGTTGTCGCACCATTCCGATATGTACAGCAGGGATTTGTTAAGCAGTATTTGGTCGGCAGAGCTATTGATTTCTTTGTACATCACACAATCATCCGCAAACATACGTACTGTTGCATCATTATTCTTGCACAGATCATTAATAAAGAGAAGGAAAAGAATTGGGGCGAGCACTGACCCTTGTGGTACGCCAGATAATACTGCTGCTAAATCTGACTGGCTGTTTTCAAAACAGACAAACTGATGTCGATCAGTTAAGTAGGCTTTTATCCAATTAGTTATTGAGCCGTTTCCAAGAAAGTGAACTAGCTTGTAGTGAAGTTTAGAATGAGATACCCGGTCGAATGCTTTTGAGAAATCAAGGAATACCATATCTATTTGCCCCCCTTTGTCTATTGTCATAGCTAGGTCGTGGACAGTTTCTACTAATTGCGTTGTCGTGGACAAACCTTTTCGGAAGCCATGTTGATTGGGAATAAGTAAATTGTGGTTTTCTACTAACGTTGTAATGTGCTTCAAAATTAAATGTTCTAAGATTTTACAAGCCGTACATGTAAGGGAAATAGGGCGATAGTTGGAAGCATTTGTTGGGTCTCCTGATTTATACACCGGAATTACCTTGGCTATTTTCCACATTTCTGGGAGTTCTGCATTTTCTATTGATTTCTTGTATAAAATAAGCAAATACTTGGAAATCCATTCAGTATTAATGTCAATCAGGCGTTCATTACCACTTGAGGTAAAAATTATCAGCGCGAAATATTTTTCAGGGCCACTTCAATGCATTGCGTGATCGCGTTGTATGCGATTAGCTCCTTTCGGCAAGACATTTGTAATTCCTTCCCATAGCTTAAGACCAGTGGAATGTTTCACGTGGTATTTCATTGCGCGAAAGGAAAGACATTCGAAAAAACATCGGTACCATTTTTTGGAGCTCGTTATAAACCGCAAGAACGGCCAACGGCGCGGTCAAAACCATGGTAACTGTCGGATGAGGACTCGTTCAATACGTTTGGGATGTAGCAGAAAGCACTGCGGTTAGTAGCAATGCCTCGTTGTGACGCCACCGCAAGCTAGTAGGCACGATCAGGAATTCAGCTGACTTTGCCAATCGCTCCTTTCGTCCTGCAATATGCTGTGACTGTACTGTAGAGGCTAACGAGGTCAGGGCAAGCGACTAACGGTCGCTGTCAAGCTTTCTTGGTGCTCTGCGTGTTCCACTGCTTCCCACAGAGAACTGAGTCGCACTTCGACCGCTGCGGATAGCGGCGGAAGAAGTACGAGAAAAAAAAAAGCATTCCTTTCGCCTGCATTTCGCAAACCTCAATGAGGATCAGAGTAATACAGCGTCTCTGTACGACTTATTGTTCTGCGTCGGTTTGTCTGCTTTCGGGCAACGCTCGATACTACACCCTCTTGGAATTTCCCCCCTTATGGAATGCGCGCGGATCTATATAGAGGAGCGGACGGAAGATTGCGTCCGACGGACAGGGCAACAGCAGCAGGAACGGGGCAAGAAGAAAGAACACGCGGAGTTTATATATACATATATATATCCCGCTGGAAGAGGACGCAAAATTGGAGAGATCGGATTTAAAACGTGGACGGAGCAGCAGCGCATCGACATCGTTATGAGCCCGCCGTCGCGGATCGAAGTTTGGCCCACGCGATTGAGAAACAGGCGCTCTTCGAACGCCGCCTGATACGCTACACCGTTTGGGCGGAATCCGAGTCACGGGCTGTACGGGAGGAAGGCTTCCTCGATCTTCCCTTTTTTTCTTTCTTCCCCAAGAGGGAAAGAAGAGAGAGAGAAGGTACGCTCACGCGCTCTCTTCTTTCTTCAACTCTCTGCCTCCTTCATTCGTTTCGTACTGAGCGCCGGCGTGCACCTCCACTTCTTAAAGCCCCGCGCCAGGCTCCCCGCAGGCTCCGCCGCCAAACTCGGTCGGCCAGATTGCTTCTCCTATCGGCGATGCAAATAGCGACGAGGCTCAAAAGGAAGAAGGAGCGCGGCAAACAAACGCCTCGCTTGTTCTCGACCCAATAAATTGAAGTGCGCGCACCGTGGTGCGGCCGACCGAGGTCCCGGCGCATAGATCTTCGACGGGTGCCGCTGTGAGGGCGCATCGCCTGCCCTCGGGCGACCCACCAAGTGCCGCCACTCAAGGTATACCCCTCGTTATACGCTGGCGAAACATACTTTTTATTTTCTCGTGCTTGTCATGCCCGTGCCCGCCCAGTTATATAAGCTTTGGCTAAAATGCCACCGCTCATCAAGGAGAAGGCATTTCAGCCTCGGCCTCCTTGCGAACTGTAAGCCGACTTTGATATTGTACTTCTCCTCACACACCGGTGTGTGTGTCGTCCCTGTTTTGTCGCAAGTCTTTTTCAAAAGCGCAACTATGTTTGACCATGTCAACTACCAACTAGCCCAATTTGAAACCCTCTATTCACTCTGTGTTACCAGGTCCTCACGTACGATTTTCGTAGACTTCAGTGCAGGCGCTGAATATTTTGCGCCCGTCTTCAGTAACTGCTACGTCGTGTATTTTAGATATAGGCGCTAAAGCTGCATTTAGCGGCGCTGCCTCAATCGCAGCATGACATGAGCCTGAAAGCAGTCAATAAGGCTCTTTTTTTCCGCAATGAGAACATCACTGGACGACCCGTTGTGCTATGCAAATGCTGTTCTCTTCCTTCTTTTTATCGTTCTGTAGCACGGAGCACGAAATATAAAACTACCCCAAATTGTAGCTTCAGTGAGTCACTATCACGACAAGAACCCAATCACAATCACATGTCACTGGGGTGTCCTTACCAAGCTGCTATCCCCGGTGCTTCATTATAGCTGGATTGTCATTATGGCCGGTGCTTTCATTTTAGTGGGTGTTATAGTAGGTGACATGAGGACAGGTGGCTGTTGGAAAGCGGTAACTCCCCCCCCCCCCCCCCCCTCCCCCGAATGCCACGGTTGGCAAGTAAAGGCTTTACACAAACGCCGCCGACGCTGGATGCCGGACGACGGACAGTTTTCGCCGTCATGCCCTCATAAAACGCGTCTTTAACCGATGTATCCGACCAGCATTCTCCTGTGTGAGGTACCAAGAGTAACAATAGAGAAACTAGAAACGACACTGAGAACTACGCGGGAGGATGGTGAAAAAGAAAACAGTAGCTTCAACGCTAAGACCCGGCAGGAAGATTAGTTTTGAGGAAACAGAAAGCGCACAGTAGTTGCCGCACTTCTCGGTGGACAACCGAGCCACACTGTCATGGAAGAGAAGAAGCGGGGATTAAGAGCGCAGGATGGAACTGAGGTCACGTTTTTTTGTAGGGAAAGCTACATTGGCCACGAACTTACGACTTCGCTGTGGCGGTGCTCCTAGGAGGCACAGAGACCGACCTTGAGCCGTTGCCTAGCAACCGCCACAGCTGGCGGACGCCGCGCGCTCGCCACGCCATCTGGCATGACGTCACACCGCGCGCCTCGCCGCGGAGCCGCCGCCGTTTGGTATGACGTCACACCACTTGCCTCGTCGTTGCTCTGGCCTCCACTTGCTTCGCCGGCTGTGTCGCATGCCTGGTAGCAAGCTTTCGGTACGTATATCCTGTTATAGCCGAGCTAAGCCACTGCCAATTTTGCTGACGTTATCCTAACTCAAAACGAAGGGAAGGAAATGTGCTTTGTACGGGATTGATAATGACCACAAAAGAAAATTTATAGTTTAAAGGCAGGTGACTGTTGACAAGTAAAACAGCGATAGACAGTGGCAGAGGATCAGGCGGAGCAATGCTATTAGTAAAGCTGTCAAGGCTTGGTTAATGGCCGCTTAAATCGGGTGATAAAGAATATTTCAACTATTATGAACAATTACGGATCTGTACTACTCATCATCAGGTAGAGGAGGCAAAAATTACCCACCCCAACGCGCTGCAGCCAGAGATGATTCTTGAAATTTCCCAGTCACACCCCCCGGCGGTCTCCTGACTGAGTGATGTAAGGATAAAGAGAGAATTTAAACCTATCACTATCATAATGAGCTCGAAAGTACTAATTGTGATGAAAAAAGCATGCGCGGCTCATGTGAAACGGTGCAGAAGCAGTCTGATTCAGAAGAGGAAAAAAATATCAAGCGCACCGGATAGTGATCGCTACCTAATTTCTATTCATTTCACGCTTGACTCTACTTCCACCTGCGAGACAGGCGGTAATGCTGCGTGTTTTTTTCTTCTTCTCTTTCTAGGCAAATGCACTAACAGTTGCTCTTTGAAATCCATTACTTATTCTCTTTCATTTCTCAAATTGAAAGTTGAGCCTCGTCTCTGCTGCACTCGCCACGAAAAGAAAAAAAAAGCAACGAAAGAAATTCGGTAAAAAAAAAATAAAAAAGAAAGCATAGGCCAGGAGGCAGCAGCAGCGAATACGGGGAACTCAAAGTGAAAGAAAAGACGACGCCCAAAGCGGACGCTGGAGCCGGGGGATACACTCGGGGGAGACGGCAAAAAGGCGATCAAGTGGTCTATTGCGGCGGATTAGGGGACAAGGCTTACCGGGGGAAAAGAGCTGGCTGGGGATTCTGTCGATTCAACAAACGAATCAAAAATACATACCGCGCAGGACAAGCACGCCATCTACGTCAGTACGCACCGCCTCCCCCCCCCCCCCCCCAAAGAAAAAAAAAAGCTTTTCCGGCAGATGGGAAGGTACGGCTCTAGCGAAAAGCAAAACGCACTTGCAGCTCAAGCGTGTCTGTATTCTGGAACTGGCGTTATTCTTTTCGTCGTCACAATTTATATCGCTTCGTTCTTTCACTCGTACTTTTCGTGAGCGTGTGTGTCTCGAGTGCCAGGAGAAGAGAGAGAGAAAGAGACAGGGAGAGAGAGAGTGCCTGTGGCGTCTCCTTACTCCACGATGCTTATTTGATTATTTAGCGAGCTCAGTCGCGCCTTCCGGGCCAAACTCCGTGCTTCGGTTTTGAATTCCGCTAAGCTCCTGATACGCGCGTTGGAGCAGGGTTTTTTTTTCGTTCCTTGCTTCTATACTCTACTTTGATCCCCCAGGGCCTACGGCTCGATCTTCACCTGTTTATTTAGTGCATTCACGAGCGGTAAAATAGGCCGCTTCTAGAAGAAAACAAACATAAAAAAAGACCGCTTGAAAGGACCTCTTTGGAAAATAATCGCGCGAATCGCACAAAAATTAAGGAGAGCATAAAAATGGTCGACATACTTAGGTCCGCACGTATCCTCGAGGTGCGGGACTGGCAAGAGCGCTTCGGCAAAGGCAAGGCGGTCGGTACACCCAAGGAGGCCTTGATTGAACTCTCGGCCGCCATTGGTCCTGATCTGCTGACGCGACAAGTCCCCTTCATGTTTGCTGTCGAGGAGCCCAAAGAAGAACCTTCCAAAGGCACGGCGCCGTTTTTGACGTTTGGCGAGGGCTTATGAGTTAGCAGTCTGGGAGCACGACCTGTTCTCATTCTGGTGTTGTTAACGATATTTTCGGGCACGCGAATATATCTTTTTTTCCCCCATGCTTCGCGGTGGCTCGTTAGTGATTTCGCATAATCTCCAGAAAACGGAAAGAAATAAAACGTCCACGCAAACATCGGAGTCCGCCCTTTTGGTTTCATCCGACCTAATTTTCTTCCCAGCTATCGGCAGCCTGGCTGCAGCCGGTTATTCTTCATCTTTTATGGAAGATTATTGGCGAACCTTGCGTTTTGAGGGGTACGATAAAGAAGAATGACAGGTATAAAAAGAAGAAATAAACAAACGCACGCGATGGAGGGTCGATCGAGGATACATTTTTTTGAAAAGAAGGAAAGAAAGCGATGTATCGAGAGGCCGAATTCCGCGAAGTCAGCATGACGATAGCCGACGGCGAAAGAGGTTCTCGCCGAGCACTTTGTGTGTATAAAATGCCGAAATAAAGGCTTCGCTGCTCTCGTCTTTACTTAGCTCCTTTAAGTGGCTTCTCGAATGAGTCAGCGAAAAAAGCTATTATTCTTTGCGCCTGAGAATGCGCTCGCCGCTGCCGCAGCGGCGGCGTTTCTAGGCTCGCGCGGGTGGCTGAGCTAGAGCCCTGGAAAGAAAGTATATAAAAAAGAAAGCGAGAGGCACGAGAGAAAGAGAGAGAGAAAGAGGGGGGAGGTGCGAAGCCTTCTTCACGCACCCGTTGTCTGAGCACACACGCAAGCGTGTGCAAAGCGCGCAATGCGGTGCCGACTTTGCTGACTCGCCGCTCTCCCAAGGCGCTCAAAGCTCGCGGCAACTTTCGCCGCCGCCGAGCTGAGAAAGGCTTCCAACGCCACGCACCCGCGACGCGCGCCGAAGAAACTCTACGGGCGGGGGATAGAGTGGGCGACTCGGTGGCAAACAAACCTTCCTCCCTTGCCACCATTCTTCGCGGTACCTCCACTGTCTTCCGCCTTTTCCCGTCAGCAGCGTCACCAATGCAGGGGGGGGGGGGGGGGGGGGGGGGGGGGCTTCGTCCGTTCCGGCGGCGCGTGATGCAGCTAAGCCCAAATCAAGCCAGCACCCATCCAAGCCAATCTGAGCAGTGCCACTCGCCAAACCAGCGAGCCAGCAGCGTCGAACGGTGAAGCCAAGCCAGGGCGGGGTCACTCGAGCGGAAACGGACGAAGCCAACGCTGGCGTCAACCTCCTCACCCTCCTCCTCCTCTTTCCTCTCCTCTGCGAACCAACATTCTCCCCTCTCCCTTTTCCTTCTTCATCGTCTTCTCCTCCTAACTTGGCTTTGTTCTTTTTCCGTTCGTCTTTTCGCATTGGTTTTGCACTGCTCCGCTGCCCTTTTTCACTCACCCACTCTCCGCCCCTCTTTATCACCTTCGCTTTTTGTCACTTGGCTGCCGGAACGGATGAATGATCACTGTTGCGCGGCTCGCTGAGCTCATTTGGCAGTCAGTGTTCGTGCCGCTGTTTTTCGGGGCCGCTCTTTTCTCGGGCGTCTTGTGTACTTTTGAGTACGCGCCGAAGAAAAGTCTAGCGCCAGCGACATTTTGCTAACTCCAGAAGGCTGAGGCAAACGATGGAAAAAATTAAATAATAAAAAAAAAACAGGGACCTTTTTTTTTTTCGGGTTCCCGCCATAGACAAACAGGGCCAAGGCAAAACAAAGGACGCGCTAGAGGGACGACCTGCTTGGAACTTAACAGAACGCAGCAAACAGCTTTCGTCCTTGCCTGACGTCTCGGAGGAACCGGGCAAGCGCGCAGTTCTTACGCAAAAGAAATACAAAGAAAGAAAGACGGATGAGATACAAAAGTTCCGGAAGAGTATATTTGGCCGGTGCGGCGGGGTGCGTTGACTCTCGGCTGATCTCTCCTTGGCAGCGTCCCATAATTTCTTTCGCGCTTCAGCGAATCGGCTTCTGTCAGTTGTTTTTTTTTTACGTTCCACCGTCTCCGTTACTTTTCGTCTCTGGTTTTGCGTTGTTGCGAGGGGAAAAAAGAAACACGGCTTAACTGAAGCGTGTAATAAACTGAAGGCTCTGACGAATTTTTATGAGACCGGCCGCTGCGAAGCCCTGCGCCGTCGCGCGGAGCGAAGCCCGTCGTTACGCTGGGTCAACCTTGAGGCGAGATACGCGCGTCGGCAATTTTTGATTCGAGCGTTTATACTCCGCTCGTTGCTGTGCGTTTTCGTTTTACCCCCTCCCCCGCAGACAGCACCGACCTGGAAAAGTTGCACTGAATGCTTTGTAATGCAGTGCAAACTTGACTTGGACGGCAAACTTGCCGTTGAAGAGAGGATTTAGCAACTTTACTTTGTTTTTGTAATTATTAGGGAATGAAAGATTGGTACCGTCCACGATCGGTGAGTTCCAGATCCGATCCCAGGGTATTAGTATTCGCTGAGTGCGCGTTTTTAAAAACAAGTAATCTGCTTAGGTAGCTTCAATGGCTGCAGATGCATAATGCTCTGCCAATATAATGTGTCTTGATTCTTTTCTTTTCACTGAGAGGGAGGCGGGAAGCAGAGATTATTTTAAGATCTTTATACTGCAGAAAGGCTTTAGCTGAAGAAAGCCGGGTTCTTGGACGCAATCAGAATAATAAAATATTTTGAAGAAGTGCGATTACTGTTCTTTGCATTCAAAAGGCAAATTTTTGTGGCTGTTCAAATTTCGAAACAATATTATTGCGTACATAAAGGCATTACCAAGACGACTGCGAAGAGATAAAAGAAAGCATTTTTAAAAATTGCGAGGTGTGTTCGACACGTGGCTGTGAAAATTACGTATATAATTGCGGACATAGGCAGCATGAGAAGGTTTTCGCGCAGCTTCCACCGTTCTCTTTCGATCACGTTCCTGCGTGGCAGCGAGAGTATTGCAGGACGTACTACGTCTGTCCCGTTGGACGAGGGTGTCGCTGGTGAACACTCACAAGGTCCGGTCACAGTACACATGAATACCCCCGGGAGCAGAAGATTTAACAGCCGGCACCGTAGCTCAGTTGGTACAGCACCGGACGCGAAATTCGGAGGTCATGGGTTCGGGCCCCACCGGCGGCATGTGGTTGTTTTTTCTTCTTCTTTTATTAACCACCTGTTGATGAAATCTACACATTATATGAAAAACAACGACATTCCTTATGCTCTTTGGCTTCAGCGACTGTTGGCTTCCGTCATGTACACATAATTAGGGTACGACATCGCCGCTTAGGAACCTACATTGAGGCCGTAATTAAGGAATGCAGCAGAAAATCTTCTCTGAGGCTTTCCTTTAGCTTGTTTTATGTTCAGTATATTCCGTGATTAGTATACGTATATTCAGTGGCCTTGGCGAAACTTTAGAGTGAGCACATTTGAAGCGTCATATTTAAAGCCTACGCGTTTTCGTGAAATGAGAGTGTTCGACGACTGACCACGTAACTGTCAAGCACGGCCTCGATATCGTCCATTCGCACTATAGACACTGCATACCTAGGTGGAAATTTGGGCGAGTTGGCAAGTATTCATGATCTTGTTCACAGTGCAACAAGAACGGGAAAGACGAAAGGCGGAAAGACAGCGCTTGTTTGTGCCACTCTTTCGTCTTTCGTCTTTCCCGTTCTTGCTGCGCTGTGAACACGATCATGAATACCTAGGTGTTTTTAAATGGTCGCGGTTCCCCTAAGGCCGAGGATTCACTTCGGGGTCTTGGTCAAACAAGTGTTCACGCTCACATATCTATACATTTCATATCCAGAGTCGTTCTGACATGCTCACAAAGCTGCTAGCATATGTGCGGGCGTAAACAATATAAAAGGGAACATGCAAGCGCGAGCCGCCGCTGATCGCTTGCCGCATGTGGCTGTTGTTTTTAGGCAGCTCGCCGCAACACCGACGCCGACTTTTCGCAGTAGTCATTTCTCGAGAGCAAGACTTTCAAAAAAGTGACGATTTCAAGAACAACGCCTCCTAGATTAAAGGATCATCACGCACGTTGAATTAGCACTTCGGTCCATACACTGCCGTGCCACTTCGACCGCAGATAGCACGGAAGCGCCCCGGGGCGTGCATCCAGTTTTCGGAACAGCCACAGGCGCGTTCGGTTTGTCAATGGTAGACGTCTACAGGCCGTTCACCTGTTGACTGCTTTTCACCGCGAAAACATGAGCGTCAGCCAGTTACCGGAAAAATCTATAAACGATTCGGTGTGCGCGAGCTCAGGTCTTGACTGCGGCATTTTCATTCCTCAGGCCTACAGAGTCAGGATGCTTCGGAATATACGTTACGACTGCAGACTTGGATCCCGCGAGCTATAACGACAAACACAGAGGCTTTGAGCAGCAGTAACAATAAAAACGAGCTGCAGTCTTTCAACGTCTCAAATGAAACACCGCAAGGCATGCTTTAAACTAGATGCACTGCCAATGCTGCCTCTCCTATGCATGTTGTACTCGTGCATGTGACCACTCCTTGCGAGTGAGAAAAATTTTGGGCCAGGTGCGTACGTCGGTGCCTAGCGAGGGTCTGGGCAAATTGAAGACCACTACGGAAAACCTTTACCACGTGTGCATGGACGTAACCATGATATATGATTATTACGCCAATACTTTGAGTACGACGCGCCTCATCAGTTGTTGGACAACACGCCTCACTGTCTCCTTTCCCCGCAAGCGCTGCCCCAATCAGCTACGTCCACAGCTCTCCAAGTCGCCACTGCGGAGTCAGCCTGGGAAGCGAACCCATGTTGCCAGGAAACTAACTTCGAGGCCCGACTGCCCCGTGTGACCACAGATAGAGAATTCTCGCGAGAACCCATCCCGTACCCCAAATGTCCCTTGTGGCACAGGCCCACCTATGCGGCAGTTCTGCTGAGGACACAACAGTCAACTGCCATCAAGGCTTACAAGGCACTCTTTCACTTTTTGAGAGCGACTGCCTTAATTGACAGACTGTGATTATTTCCCGTTACTTCTCTCTCTCCTCTTTAATTCCCCTCATTCCCTTCCCCTGTGCAGGGTAGCCAACCGGAATCCTTTCTGGTTAACATCCCTGCCTTTCCCTCTCTCTCTCTTATCCATGCACTGAAACCGGCGTGAGAAATATTGCGAAAAATAAATGTCTCGAGGCAGCCGTTAAATGTGTGCCAAATTAATTTACGGGAATGCCGCGGTTTGCAGTAGATTTCAATTAAGAATGTAATTACTCTGTAGCATGCGCCTGATTGCTGTTGTCATACGCCTACAGCACCATATAGTCTCTGTCCACATCTGTAAAACATTAGTTTGTAGCCGCGTCTGCGGCGTGAGGTGCATGCTAGTCAATATGTGTTTGAATAAAAGAAGACGTCTCGCGACTCTCTGGCACTCTGAGACCTGTAACCTCGTGTTTCTTGCAACTACCGTCATTTGAGGAAGAGTTATGGCCTATCAGTTAATGCTATAAACACAACGCTAACTGTTAACTTAAAGTGTTCCTTACACATTGCGCAGCTTTTTGGAGCTTTTCAGTTACCAATTATGCAGTGCGAACGACTGTTTGGTAGTCTGTAATTATGGTCCCTTACCGCGCTTACATCGTCAAGATGTGATCCAGCACCTCCACCTTAGGTTGAGCCTGCTTTTCGTTACTTGCGTATGACACTAAATTTTTTCCCGGGTAGGCAAACTCTCTGACACGTCGAGTTAGTTAGAGGTATATGATAGTTAAGTCGCTGTTGAGAGGCTGAACTCGTGCTAAGCTTCTGCCGATTACAAATTTCGCAACTATCGCCATGTAATGGCATCAAAGCATTTAGGCGCATGTGAAACTCGAATGAAAGAGCGACGCGATAGAAAGGAATGTTCCCGCCGTGTGACATCATTTCACTCACAGATTCTTGGAACCTGGCCAAGGAAAGCTATTTCAATTTTCGGCGTTGTTTATGACGTTCAGAAAACTTACGAAGAAAGGGCACCAGTCCAGAGTCTGCTATAAAACCACGGTGACTAAAATAACAGACAAAAAAAGAAAAAGAACGGAGTGTATTGAAAGGAATATTACGACGAAAAAAGCTAATATATGGGCATGCGATGTCGAGAACGCCGGTCGGCTTGAGCGAGGCTAGCTAAGCGGCTGGGCACACTTGTTTCCACCTCAGTCGGCAGGAGACAGTTTGTTGCCGCGCGGAAAAAATTGGGGATCGGTACCACGTGGGCGGATCAGACGAGTTCACTTAGCGAGGCGTCAATCGTAAACCAGCCGCGGCTGCCGCGCGGAGATCGCGGCCCCGGGGCGCTAACGGGAGGAATTAAGAGCTCGTATAAGCGGCCCGGGACGCGACGAGAGAGAGCATTAGCGACAGGAACACAGGCCGAGCCAAGCGGCGGCGGCCGCGGAAGCCCGCACCCATAAAACCTGCAGCACGTCGCGCGAGATGGTCGGAGGGAGGGAGGGGCGCGGGCAAGATCGTAAATACGTGCTCCACCTTTTCGCCACCACTCCTTCGTCGGGCCGAGAGGCGAGGCAAGCCCGCGGCGAGCTCTGCGGGAAAGCCTGCCGCGTCGGCAGTCACGTCTTTGACGGCGGTGGCCGTGACCCGAGATGGGTGGCGACGTGCTCGGAGCTCAGCCGGCGACTCAATTCCGGCGCCCACATGGGAGACACTGGAGGTCCCCTTCGCTCTCTCTCTCTCCACGCAGCGGTATGCGCGGGCGTGGTCTGTAGCGTGACTGCGACTGTGTGCGAGCTGGCTCTTTTGAATTCGCGTGGGCATTTACGTTTCTTGTGCGGGTTAACAACTAGGACGCTGAAGCTCACAGCTGGGAAATGAGAGTGTAGGAAAGGAAGAAATGAGAGGTAAAGCGGAAGGGCAGCGTGTGCGAAAGAAAAATGGAGCCGGAAACCGAGAGGCGTTAGGTTTGTAGTTTCTCTCAAGGCCATACACGGGACTGAGCTTGTTGGACGCTGTGTTGTTAGCGCCTGAAAATATGTTTTTATTCCGTTCCAGGCTTCTTCCGCCCTTGTTCCAAGCATCAAGCCTTGGCAGCCCAAAGCGCAAAAGCCTGCGCACTGTTCTTGATGCTATACAGGAAGCAACAATGTCAAACTTTCGATGATCTTCTCTCGATCTGAACTTCTTTTCTTTCTTAGCAACCGCGGCACACATCAATAACAATATTATCAATGCCCAACATCCTAATAGTGTCTTCCAGAATTTGCAAGTGGAATCATCGTTCTGGGTATATTCGGGCCATTTTTTTTCTCACATTATACAGCGGTAGCTGTTATCAGGTTTTTTTCTCAGCTTTGCGACGTTGGAGTCGCCGTCCGCAAGCCCTACCCCGGGCACTCACCGGTAAAAATGTCCCTCCCACATACATGCCCAGCCCCTTCCATCCCTCCCACCACTTTCGGCATGCAATGAGAATGCCCTAATGCCATATATATAACCTCTCATATTCCTTCGCGATCGCAAGCAGCCAATCCAGGATCATGCAGGTAACAAATTCCTAAACGCCCTGTTATTCTTGCTCATCTGGCTTATATGCGCATGGAAGCTGGCAATGAGGCGAGAAGAAACGGGACACCGCAATGGATGATAGCTATCATTTCATTCTCCTCCATCGTCTCGCTGTCGCAAAGCAAACCCTGCATACGCATAAAACCTTTAAACTCGACATATTATTCACCGGACGGTGCAGAGACATCCGAGACATGTTACGGAGAAAAAAAAAATGGGCAGTGGTTTAGCTGTGGTTAAACCTGGAGGATTGCGAAAGCAACGAGCAGAGAGAGAGAGAGGCGACGGAGAGTGCGCGGCAGCGGCGGCGGACCGGCACGCTAGCTATGCACCGCTACTGCGCATGCGCAACTGGCGAGCGCGGCGGCTACACCTCTGAGTCACCCGCGCAGCGACGGCGCGCCACCTGTGACCCGTGTGACGTCACTGCTTTTCGCTCATGCGCAGTATGGCCTTTCGTCAGCCCCGCGAAATGGCTCGGCCACTCGCGTAGTGTTGCTTTCGCAACAAAAGTGAATTCACACTGCAAGAGTAGACTACCAAGCGGCGGATCTTAAAAAAAGACAAGAATTAGCACCTTTTCTTTCCAGAAACGGCATCACAGGACTCGAAATCCTCTAAATGCAAGCCCAAAGTATGCAACGTCGCGAACCCGTGAGTGGAAGATGTGAGATCTGAGGAAAACTTTTGCCAATACGCAGGTGAGGACGGAACGCAATACCGGAGAAGAATATAGTCGGACAGAACGACTGCGTCCGCCCATTCACACTATCAAAGAGACAAGCGTGCCGGCTGGCCAGCATTCGTACTTGGTGAGGCACTTTCCTTTCCTCGCTATACAAAAGAAAAGAAACCACATTCGAAGTCGGAGTACAGCGATGAACGGAAAGAAAAAGGGAAGCCAACATTATTGAAATACGCGCCTCATTGGTTCTGCTGATGCGCAGCTACGCTCATGGATACCTGAAATGTTTTCTTTTGCTTTTGTGTAACTCTGTGCATTTCACCCATTTTTGTTCCATGACGCATAGAAGCCTTGTAGCTTTAGCAATTTTTGTGACGCTCCTCAGAGAACCAATGATGCCGCCGCCGCTCCCTCCGCAAGAGCGCGAGATCCCCCCCCCCCCCCCCCCCCCCCCCCCCCCCCACTTCCAGTCTTCTTCCCAGGAACACTTCCAGCTTCCCTCCACTGCATGCAGCCAGCCGCGCGCGCGTCTTCTTAAGTCGCATTTCTGCTTGTCTCCCTGTTGGAGCCGACGGCTTCTTTTTTCCTCTCTTTAATCGTCCTCGGCTCGGATGAAGAGCGTACGCGCAGAGCATGCCGCCGCCCCAACGCGAGCCAGCTAGGCGCGGCGATGCGGCATCCTCGATTCCGTCGGAGTCTGCCGCAAGATTCGCGAGACGTGATGCTCGAGCCTTGGAAGCCAAAACGTAGTTTGCGGCGCGTCTTGAAGAAGGCGCCTGGGGGTTAGCCTTCTTCTTTTTTTTTTTTTTTTTGCGAGAAAGGCGCGCTCCTGCAGCTTGCTCATCACGTGCGGGTGCCACAGCTCGGAATTTCAACAGGTGTGCAAACGTGCGATCCGCGGTGTTGAAGATGGCTTCTCGGCCTTTCGGCGAGGATATCGCCAGACGGGAATGGGCGCAACACGTGCTTTGAAGCATTCTGCTGCAGCAGCATGAAAATGTGCGACGATTCCAGGTTGACTGCAGGCTAGTTCAGATGAAAGAGTCGTTGTGAGCTCTGCGAAAAGCCAGTTATGCGTCTCTTAACGTAAACTACGGTGCTAACATTTTAGACCTATTGCCCCAGACACGCGTCATGTTTCGCCGCGCACTCGGATTTTATCGCCTCTCCCAAGTCGTGTTAAAGCGACTATATTTTACCGGGATCGCTTTCATTTAAACACTGTCACCATCACTATCATCCTAACTGAGTCCGTAGTCGGACAGGGACTTCTCCCAACGACCTTCAATCATTCCTCGTTCGCGCTATAGCCGCAGAAATTGAATTCTAACCGTAAACAAAGCAACAAGGACGCCTTATCAGACACCACTCAAGGACTTGAGCGAGTCGGAGGCCATGGCGTGGCGCAAGCTACAAACACGTATCCGTGCCTGCATATCTTTAGTTATTTGCAACCGACCACATACAGAAGCGACTGGCTGCGGTGTGGGAACAAGCCGACACTCTACATATACTTCACCACGTGGGAGTGTCAAGAGATCATACCACTAGCCGCCATCCAAGACACTAGCACTGAGCATTGCGAAGCAGGGCTGTCCGACCCAACTCTTTGAGACCCAGCGCAAGTTGGAGACTCGGGCGGAGAGGTCAGCAAGGGCGAGTGCGGTCTTAGAATAGGGACTCCACCCACCGCATCAACACACCTTTTTGGGCGCATAAACGTTTTATCTCTCCCTCTAACCCACAGATTTTAAAAACCTCAGTCGGCTGTTCCAGTTTCGGGTCGCCCTGGGTATTCGTGCAGCTTCTTTTGATGTCCACAGGTTCTCTCTAATAGAGCGCACGTTGTGAGTGCGGCCACTGTTATGCGTCGTTTCCAAGAAACCGCCGAGCTAACACGTTGGCCGGTTGGAATTTTGCATAAACAAGCTCGAGGCAAGCCCTACTTTGTGACGCGGGCCGGAGACCGGCTGCTCTGGAAAGTGTGCTATGCGCAGTTCTTTGATCCATGTGGGTTTGGCGCTGGACACGCTATTGCTGGTGAAAAGTATGCGCTCGAGCTATGCCGTTTCCTTTTTTCGGCCCCGGGAGAGAACAAGTACTGTGGTAGTGTCTTCTTTGTTTCATTTCGGAGCATTCTTAAGCCACCTAAACCAGATTTCGCGACGTATCGGAATGCGCGTACGCCGAGCGGGAGGCCATTTAGGCGTCGACGCTCACTCGCAAAAGACGAAGAAGCAGGGGTAGAGCCGAAGAACTTTATCGCAGAGAAATGAAGAAAAAGATGAGGTCCGGCTTCGCAAGCATTTATGCCGATCGGGGTTTTCGATAACCAACCTTTGTGAGTCTTGTAGCGAAATTGAGTCCATAGAACACTTTCTCCTCTCCTGCCGGCGGTTCGCTGCTCTCCGTAGAATTTACTTGGAGATTCCCCTTGGTCGACTCGGTCTTCCTCTATCTATTCCGATTCTCCTATCCTTCGGGCCAAGCGCCAAGGGACACGCCCTGAAAACAGTGTGCGACTCTGTTCACGATTATATAATTTCATCTGGTAGATTCCTCTGCTAGAATTTGAATTCAAAACATTTCCTCTGAGTATTTTTTGTTTTGTACAGATTCTAGCTCTGCGTCCCAAAATTTTAAATATACTCAATTCCCTGTAGATGAGTGCGTTTGTATCCGCTATGCACCCTGGCCAATCCACCGCCGTGGGTATGTGCCATTAAGCCTGAGGACATCATCATCATCATCAGAGCGCAAACTGACCTCGCTCGATTAGGGCTGCCGTTTACTATTCGCGTCCCCTCTCCACTATTGCGCAGCGTGTGCGATAGACAGTGGTCCACGTCAGACATGGCGCATGTACATGACGGACAACACGAGATACCGTCAGGCTTGTTCCCAACATAAGACGCGAGCACCTTCGAACTTTGCTCAATGTGCGAAGAAAGATTTAGAAAACGGAAGATTCCGCAGATTGAACAAGCCTTACAGCTACGTCAACAATAAATCTACAGAGCAGAGACCGATGTAATGAAATGTAATTGATATTCTTTGTTCTGGCTTATCTGCGTTCTCGCTGCAGAAAAATGAAACCATTTTGATATGCAGTGCAGTGCTATGCAAGATTTAACGTGTCGAAGCTGCACATTGGTTGTGAGGAACGCCATAGTTGAGGGGTACGCAAACAACACGGAGTTTTTCACCATGCACAGCCGGCCAAATCTTTAGCTGGCGTGCGTGACGGCCGCGTCCGTGCTCCTGCAGCTTATGACGGAGCAAACTTGAGAAAATGTCAAATCTAAGCACAGTCTCACTAAGCCAGTGCTTAATATTTAGCTTTCGGCAAGTTTGCTTCGTCGCAAAATGCAGGAGCGCAGAAAAAGCAGCCGTCGCGCACGCCAGCTAAAGATTTGGCCGGCTGTACTGACGCGCTGCACATAACACAACTGTGTCAGCGTACCGACTCTTTCTAAATGAGGCCGCCAAGGCCGGCCTGTGACCCTGCGTCCGTGAGCTCAGGAACCGAACCCCACACAGTTTGAGCCGCTGTGACAGGTTTATGAGAAAATTGCATAATTTGACACCAGCTAAGTACATTTTCATGGTAACGCGTATCGACATCCAACCGTCCTGATAAGTGTCCTGTCCACGTGACGCCTCTCTAACCTCAGGGATGAACCCGCACCTCACAAGTACCGTTCATCTCTCGCATCTTCGCTAAGCCTTCTCAAGCGTAAACGCACCGCTCGGCCGAACACGCACACTCAGATTCAAAAGGAAAAGTTCTCGCTCTCCCTGAGCCGGCAGATTTGTGCGGTTTTGATCGGCACTGCTAAGCCCACTGGTGCTGCGGCGGTCGATTCCACAATGGCGCTGCCGAAGCGCATATTTCCCAAGCGCGCTTACGGAGCGGAACTCCATCGCGGCAAGAGCGGAATTGTCGACAATCAGATTACGGGCGCTGCTTCCATCGTCCCTCCCTCAATCGACGCAGCGACCGGCGCAAACGAACGTTGTTGCGCAGCTCCGGGGATTCATCGGGCTAACACAATCAGGACCAAGAACCGCTCGCACTGACACGTGCCCTGCTTGCACGGCCGCAATTGGCCCTCGCAACACTAGGTGGCGTCGCCAGCACAAAGCTTTCTCCACAGCACCGGCACGGAGCTTGCACATTCGCACATACACCGTCACTCTGCCACGAGAATCGACGGTCAGCTCTTATCGATCTATCGAGCTAATTGTTACGCGCACCGACAACGACCATCGATGGTCCGGAGGCAATCGGGCGGCGGCCACGGTACGAACCTGCAGAAGAGCCGCGGGATCCCGTTAGCTGCTGCGATCACCGCATGATTGTTGCGTCGTCGTACGCACGTTTAGCGTTGGATGTTCGCGCTCATGCGTTGATTGTTGCTGTCCATTCGCGCTTTTCGACATCGGTGCGCTGGTGACGCAGAAGAAGAAATGATGCCGATTGCACAAATGGGATGGCGTGTAGAAGAAGGGATTTATCCAGTGAGCGTTGCGGCGAGTCTGCATCGGGAGACAGTTTGATTCCTGATTTTACTGCTGGTTGCTATAGCACAAATTTGTTTGCCTGAAAGTCTGAGTTTACTTAAAGCGCTGGAAAAGAACATACAAATCTGTCTAGCCGGAAATATTATTCTTTTATGTTCCTGAAACGCCCACCTGCTTGGTCGCATTGAATCTGCAGTGTGTATAAAAAAAAAAAAAAGACCGCCGATTTGCACAGTAAGGCCAAATGTGAATTCTGTGTTTTAGGATTTGTGACAACTTCGTTGCATTTTTTATTTTGCCTTCGCATTGTTTAAAGTGGTTATGTTTTGTTATTCACGATGTTTATTTGTGATTGAAGCGATATATCAGGTTTATTCTCTGAGTTGTGTGTGTTTCCATGGCATGGATAAAGCACGCTACAGATATACGACACAGTGTTTATTACAGCCATTCTATGCGTGCACATCAGTCACGGCTCCCGTTCCACGAAAAATACAGCGCTGTCGGCTATGTCGTTGTCGTTGTGGGTGCCATTGAGAGCGGAAAAGCAGGTCGCCCACCTGCCACCTAGGTCACGTTGCCCTGTGACCATCACAAACTGCTCACCATGGCAGGAGGTAAACACCTATTATCTGCACAGTAACAATATTCTCGGGCGTAACCAGATGCAAATTATACTGTAGGCATGTGGTTGTTTTCTGCCATATAATCAACTATCTTTATGCGATGAAATAATTACACTATTCACCTCCCACTGATCAACGCTACAAATTTAAAAAAAACAAAACTTTTCCCTATGCTCCTAGTAGCTCCTGAAGTACGGTCTCGCGCCCCTTTTCGCTAGGCAGCGTGCCACTGAAGCTAGAGAGCAGCACAATATGTTACCAGATCATGAAATAGTAAACTTACTTATAAAAAGGAACAGATGGTGTGAGTGCATTATAAGTGCCGGTTCTTTGCGCTACGTGCAGAAGGGTATAATCGCTTGTCAGGGCACTAGGCCTCCTTTTGACGCGTAGACTTCGTCACGAGTGGGTGTCGCCCCTGTACAGATCTTCTGCTTGATCGGAGACGCTGCACTGCCATGCAGGAAGCATAGCGCGTAGTTGTGCTTAATCCTCTGCAGCGCCATCATCATGCTGCGAAAAATGCTCTACCAAGAAGAGAGATTAAAAAACCCCGCAAGTCACTGCTCTTACCAGCCGTTACAATATTTACGTATTCATTAGGCCCTGATGTTAAAAACGTTGCAGGGATGTTGCCTCTACGGCAGCCGACATGGTGTCCGTTTTTTTTAGAATTCCGTGATAAGAAAAGACGTCTGTTGCCATGTCAGTAAGTAGTGCATTTGGTCCGTTTATATGGTGCACAGCCACGAAACTTCGAACTGAAACAAACGATATAATTTGTTTCATGGGCGTAAGGAGATGCCTTCTAGCAAGTTTCATTCACAGGCGTTCAGTGAAAAATAATCCAGTACGGTTTTGGAAGTTGTTCGAGGAACCGCTAGGCCTAGTCGCCTGCATGGGCGGCAATGCCACCCCTAAAGGCGATGACGTCAGTGTATGACGTCACGGTGTACAAGGTGGCAATGACGCCAAGGTATACTTGCCCAATTGTTGCAACGTCACTGAACCTAGTGTATGCTCACAATATAAACCGGTGCTTGCCTGCTGTGCTGACGTCTTCACGAATGAGGTAGTCGAGGTTGACCGGTCGACCGTAACGTTCAGTGCACACACCGACCGAGATCAAAACTTCAGGTGCATAATTGTTTGTAGTGAGTTATTAGCGGTGCGCATTGGTTGTTTCGAGCTCATTTGCAAGGTCACTAGGCCCGTAGACCTCTTTGAAGGGAAAAGAATGGACACTAAAAATCTTTGTGTCTGTCTCTTTTAAAGGGGTACGCGAATCAAGAGGCGTTACCATAATGGCTGCCACGGTGGTTTGCAATACTGCGGAGAGGTTTATTTATTTATTTATTTACCCACAGCGCCAAGCGGCATTACAGCGGGGAAGGGTACACACAAAAAACAAACATAACATAACCAGTGTCAGCCACGGAAACAAGCTCAGAAGCTCGTGAACTGTTGTATGTGTTTCTTTCTGTGTGCTGTCTAAGTTGTTGTGCATTTCACTTGTATACTATGCAGAACCAACTAGCCCGACAACACGCTCTTCTAAACAAGTACAAATTGCATCAAAACAAAGAAAAACAAAAACAGACAAAAATTTCACACAACCAAGAAACTGAAATGGTTATTATAAGGTAGAAAAGAAAACATCATTCGACATAATACAAGCAGTGTCTGAAGACAATTTGTTCCAATCGCGTATTGTTCGGGGAAAAAAAGACAATCGAAATACATCAGTTTTTGAGGCAATCTCCCGAACATTGAAACTGTGGTCTACGCGGTCAGATATATAATGAGGTGCCAGTATATACTTCGCTCTTTCAATGCCAACAGAACAATGATAAATCGCGTGAAAAAACTTCAGTCATCGTGTATACTGTATCGTGTATCGTGTGTACTGTGCGATGTCAGTGCACGTTAAAGAACCCCAGGTGGTCGAAATTTCCGGAGCCCTTCACTACGGCGTCTCGCATAGCCTTAGTCGCTTTGGGACGTTAAACCCCACAAACCAAACCAAACCAAAACTTCAGTCGCAACCTACGTCG
Source organism: Amblyomma mixtum (assembly GCF_055824585.1). Classification (NCBI taxonomy): domain Eukaryota; kingdom Metazoa; phylum Arthropoda; class Arachnida; order Ixodida; family Ixodidae; genus Amblyomma; species Amblyomma mixtum. The sequence continues at coordinate 33,405,923 of NC_143017.1, read as the reverse complement.
ACGGATTTCTAAATGCTCCCAGTGCAGTCTTTCTTTCAAAGTGTGGGCAGAGATATCTTTTCTGTAAATTCCTGTGTGAGTACGTGTGAGTACGTGTGAGTACAGCCACTGCTCTTGGTTTAGAGTCAGTATATCAACTTTACGCTGCCAAAGAATCAAATGAACCAGTTGAGGGCCCGTGCACTTCCAGCTTCGTCGGTTCGCGGCAACTGACGCTTCGGCTTGCCGGCCCCTTTCTCTCTCTCCCCCACTCATCTTTTCCCCTCTCCCTCCCTCTCTCGTTTCGCCTGTGTGCCTTGCGAGTTCCGTGAGATGGACACCAGCTGGCGCGCTCCTCACGCAGCTAGCTGGCCGCGATATACGTTGAGGCAAAAAATAACGGAAAAATTACGGCGGCTCCGCGTTCGGGACCCGGAGCGCACTCAGATGGTGCGCGCGGTAGACGGTGGAAATCACGCCATGCGGGCATTAGGCTACGTCATGCACCACCCCGGTCGGCAGGCGCCAAAACACGGTGGCTCTACCGTTGTGAGTATATAGCCTCCGACCTGACGACTATGGCAAGCGCGCCGGCTTGAAATACTCCGCGCTCTATATTAGTTGTGTTTATTTTTTTCTAGCGCTTCGCTTCCGTCTCGGGTCAGTGGAAACCCTGACTGTGTAGCACGGTTACTTCCCGGAAAGAAACACGGGAATGTGAATGAAAACTTGGTTTTGCGGATCTTTGTGTGAGCAACTGGAAAAGCGGTGGAGAAACGTCGCAAAGATGATGTAAAAAAAAAAAAACTTGTAGAACACCAAGTTCACCTTAAGAGCATGACGCAATAGCGTAAGAGGGTGTCTCCGGTCGCTAGTGGGCCCTCTGGTACGCCCTTTCGCAGACATCGACTCACTTGTTGCAGTCACATGCTGCTTTATTACCCATTGTCGTACTTATTGATTGGTGGCGCTGATTAGTATTAGTTACCCTAATAAAACTATCTGTTCCCGTGATGTAATTCTACGGTCTTAGGTCTCGTAAAAGGGCACCATTTATCCAACTAAACAAGAGTTCCTTAGTGTTGCAGAGGTAGCGTGTACGGCTCCAGATCCGAAGGAGGTTGTCTGGATTATACTTGTCCGCCTTTTTTTTTTTCTGTTCAACGAAACTGATTTTCTACGTCACTACCCTCCCGGCCAATGAAGATTTTCCAGTCACAACGACACCGACCCCGTGCTTCCCGCAACTACTACGGGACAGTCCAGATGGCATCGTTAACGAATAAACCATAGGCACCTTCCTCACAGTTGATTGTCCAACAGTTAATTCATGCTGACAAAAATAATGACGTTTGCAGACTAGAATAAACTGAAAAGGCGGAAAGTGAACGCTGTCAACTGTCTGAGAGCTTCCGTCGCCAGTTGTTTCATATCCTTCAGCCACTAAGTACAGTTTTCGACGTGCTAGATTGCACGGCGGCGTTTTATTATCCGCTCAGTGTGATTCTCTCGAGGAGTGCGGTTCTCTAGCCTACGCCACTGTATTAGTACTCGAGCGTTCCTGCATTGCACCCGTACAGAGAAGCAGTCTAGTGAGACTGACAATCAGCAGTCATGGGATTTAGCAAAAGGGCTGCAAATTGAATGGCTCTGCAGGTACACGAAAGATGAATTTGAGCAAAATGTTTGTTCCAAAGTCGCTGCAGCTTAAAAGTGAGGCTCAGGGAGGCTGGACTTGATTAGCCTCCTTCTCCGTTCGCACCATGGTTAACAGGGTTGTACCACGCTATGTCAGACCTCCTTGTGCCTAATTATCCGCCTCATTCTAGCTAAGGCCGCTACTCACGTGTCCTCAAACGCCAAGCATTATTAACCTAACGTCGGCTACAGTACCACAGAGCGCAAAAAGAAGAAAAGTGACTAACTGAAATAAAGTGGCCTGCTCATTGCGAAAGTGCAGTTTCCTAATAGCGAGGTCCAGCGTATTTCCCGGGGGAACGCGCCCTGATTCTCCGGGCACACATCGGTGCGTCTTGTGATCGGCTTCGGGGCTTCCACAAAGATTCGCCCCCCTTCGGCTGCTTGAAACCTACGTGACCCACACGTGGCGCCACCTAGCGGAGGAAGGGACGGCAATGAGAGGCAGCACACACGCGCGGGGAAGGCCATGCTGTGGAAGAAAACGCCAATATTCTTCCGTTTCAACCAATAAATACGTATAAAAAAAAGGTATAGAAGAGGGAGCGCGAGAGCAGAATGGCTCTTGTGCAACAAGCTTAAAGATTGCTCGAGACGTGCGCATCGCGAAAGGGAAAAGAAGGAAAGGAGGAGAAGTCCCAAGGAATGGCCAACAAGACGGTGCTCCCACCAAACGAGCCGAACGATCGCAATAACGGGAACAATGGATGCGGTCTTGTAACTTTCCCCTCTTCATCGTGGCGCCCTCTTGCGGCCGTTGCGCAGTTTTTGCGATTTGTTATTTCTTTTCAACTTTTTTTTTCTATTATTACTTCGCTTCTCTAATTCAACGCCGATGGCTCCTGCTGAAATAGGTTCTTCAGTTTTCCCTCTTGCGAGATTCGTCGCGCTTCGTTTTCTAGGCTGCCGTGTGCGTTCGTGTGGATGTTCAGCAATGGCGTCGGAGAATGGGAGCAGTGTCGTTTGCAACATCTTGTGGTGCGCACAACAAGGCCTCCGGATGATGATGGCGTAATAAAAGTACCCCCTTCTTTCGCTTCTAATTTCTCTTTCTCTCTTTTTTTTAGAGAGAAGAGGGGGTCGCTTGTGAGGAAAAAACCCAAGTAACGAACGCAAAAAAGAAAATCAGTGCACAGTCGGAAGGCTTGCCAGGAACATTAGAAAGCAAAGTTCTCGTGCAAATTAAAATCGTGCCACTTGCAACGTGACACAGGCGATGCCGAGGTGAATGGCAACCAAGAACGTGTTGCTGGGAAGCAAGTTCCGGGACATTGTTCATTGCACTTTTTGCCACGATTTCTCCGTTTCGGCAGCTGGCGAGCCAATTTTTGTGAATACTGCTAGGCAGGGACACCAGTGCACGCGCTGGTGTGAGTATTTTTCTTCGTACTTTTTTTTCTAACCCTTCACCTAAGAGCTGATTTTTTTGCATAAAATAGACGTTAGTTAGATAAACCTGCGCCATTTATGTTTACCCATCAAGCTATTGGTGGTAGATTTATGAGGTTCGCGTAGTGGATGTCCGTTCGCGATCATAGGCTTTCCTTCACAGCTGTGGCGCAGGCGAGGAGGAGCAGCATCCCGTGGCACGTGACACCTGGCCCATGGTGCATGGCTGGTGAACGCACCCGCAGTCACTCGCTTGCTAGTGTGTTAGAGAATATCGGTCGCCACAAGCGGTACTCGAACGCCCGTGCAAGTGGGGACTGCTTCTAGGTCCCGAGTTGCACACCCTCGAAGTGGCGGGAAAGCATCAACGGCGAGAAGGTACAGACGTCGGCGCTATAATCAGGAATAGCGCGACCGCGAATCCGAAGACGTCGGACGCAAGTCACGTGAGTGCCACGATGATGCCAGTTGGTTGTTTATGCGCCTATTTAGTGCCAACCCGCTAGGCTTCGTGAGATCTGTTAGCGACAGAGTCTCGAGGCTCGATTCGCAGTGATGGCTAAGCACTGAACGAGTTAACTTATCAGCAATATCGCAGAGAGGAGCGTTTAAGCGACGCAGGTGAAAATATCCTGAGGACGTGGATGAGCCGTTGTTTGTGTCTGTTTCGTTCGTGGCACAACACTGGTTACAAGACGCATCGATGTGTGCTGGAGAATCAGCGTGTGTTCGTCTATCCTTCGTTCGCGTCTTTGCGCTGTTCTCACTTTAGATGGCATGAGCCAGCGTTCTTCTTGAGTGAAGACCTTGCGGTGATATGGACTTTATCTTTGATGACCCTCAGGTTACTTGTCGTTTATATTTCATATTCATTTTCTTCTACATGACATAAGCGCTGTGTTTGCTCTTGGGATGAAGTCAGAATTTAGTGCAAAACAGATTGACTTCCTAATACCTCATGTATAAGCACATCTTCTTTAAGGGTAGTGGGCGAAAAACATGAGCAGTTCATTTCTTCTGAACTTTTGAACACAGAGAAGATAGTTCCACTGTCCTTATGTACAATGGCGAAGTGGAGCAAAGAAGGTCAGTTCTTCGATGAAGAAAGGAAGAAAAATGCTGAAAAATCACCGAATACTTGACTGCTGGCCTAGCAGTTTATAATTGTCGGCCGGCCAGACTTGAACTGACGACTATTCAGCCCAGAACATCACAGACACATGTGCTTTAATTAGGGACATTTAGCAAATAACACACAGGGTAGACTGCTTTCAAATAGTGAAGGACGCATCTTACTTGGAAAAAAAAGAAGGGAGAAATTAGGTGATTGCGATGACGAAGTCCAATTCGAGAGATCCGAAAAGAAAAAAAAAAGCTACCTGCGTAGAAGGCGGCCGCGAAAACGTCATCCTTCTCTCTGCCTCCATTGATACACCATTTTCTTTTATTTCAGCTTATACGACATTATTTAGCCACCTCGATAAAGCAACGACGCTAGAGCTCCTTATGGAACGTCTTTTTTTTTTTCAAAACTTCCTCGCCCAACGTCCCCCCCCCCCCCCCCCCCCCCCCCCCCCCCGAGCCAGCAGGAAGCTACGCGCAGGTCGCCACGGGGCCGATTTTGAACGGTCCCGACCATTTCACTAATGGAAAGCCGCCCCGTGCGTCGACACAAATCAGGCCGCGCCCCGCCACGGAGCGTCGCTAACGTCAGGCGACGCTGTCAGGAGATACCGCGCCAAACGAATGGCGTGTGGTGCTCGCAGGCAGCGAATAGGAGGGGGTGTGGGTGGGGGCAGAACGCGTGGAAGGCTGCCGCTTGCGTCCCGAGGCGAAGTGCGCAAGGAACAAAAACCACGGAATCAGAAGCAAGAAAACTTGGCCGGCAGTAAGAGCGGGAGCTCCCGAGAGAGAGTAAAAATCGGAGTGAATAAAAAAAAAAAGCACATTACACACAGTGAAAGCATGTAGTCAAGAATAATGAAGAAACAGAGCTCGAAACGAAAGTCTCAATGAATCCGGGAGAAGGGACAAAGCAGCACGAGCCGGACTGAGAGTTCAGCGGTCGCTTTGTGCTCGTACCGGCGGCAGCGCGACGTTTAAGGAGGCTCGGGGTAAACGAGGATAATGAACACTGTTGCGATGAGGGCGTGGGAGGGAAACGAGACGGGCATGAGCGCCGTCTGTGAATCGCGACCTTACGGACTTTGCTGTTCAGGGTAACAAGAGGGGTGGAGTAAGTGAAGTCCTGGAGGGGGGGGGGGGGGAGGGGGGTTAAGGGCTTGGGACGAAAGGTGGGAGCTGGAGAGAGTAGAGGGAAGAGAATAGGGAACGGGGGGGGGGGGGGGGGGGGGAGTTCGTTCAAATTACGGCACCGATAAGACGGCTACTAACTAACGCAGAGTCGGTCCTTCTTGGCTGGCGAGTGCGCGAGCCTGCCAGCCGGCTTCTTTCTCCAGGGACGGCACAAAGCGATTGCGGCGCGCGCGGGCCTATCTTAATGAACCGCCCTTTAAAGAAGGGAGACGCGGCGCGATCAGAAGCAATGTCGTCGAGTCAAGGGTCCCCCGCCGCCGAAGACGTCTTGGCCGACGGGGGACTTCGGGAACAAGAAAGGAGCTCAAAGAAACACGCACGCGAGCGCAGAAAATTGAGTGCTTCGTGCGGGACCTGCGGCGGCGGCGCGCAAAAGGAGGTATGTGGTATAGTCCACGCTGGAAGGAGAGGAAGAGTAGGGACCGGGTCGACCCCGAGTGCGCCGGGGCCTCCTTATCAGTCCGAATTTCTTCGCTGCCCCCAACAGCTCATTCCCGGAGACACCCGTCTCTTCCGCCCCCTGCTTTCAGGATTTCTTTTTTGTCTTCTTTTGCGTCGACTTCTTCCTTGCGACCCATTTTCCGACTTCTTTTCTGGCCGTATTACAAGCCGAGCAGCTCCCACCTCAGAGCTGTTTGCTTCAGCTGAGATTGCTTTCCCTCCGTTTCTCCCTAACATTCCCTTTTGCCTGCGTTCTTTTTCCGGCGTTCCTTTTTGATGCTGGCGTTCATTGCGTTCCGATTTTGTCTTCGTTACTATTTCACTGTCCGTTTTCCTCCCACACTTAGTTGTCCCCCTCCTTCCCTTCTTCCTATTTTCCCCGCCAGCGTTCTTTTTTTTTTTCTCCTCCCCGAAATGCCGTCTCTCCCGGCTATCCCTCGCCCGCTTGCTTCATAGCGGGGCTGCGGGGGCAAGCGGGTGAGCCAACCTTAAAGGCGAGCCCCAGGCGATAGTGACTCGGAAAGCTGCGGTTGAAGAAGACTGATGGCCCAGTTTATCTGCCTTCGCGTGCGCTTTGCCTTCCAGTCGGTTTCGCATACGCCGGACTCCTTCGCGCGGTGTTCGGTTTAAGGCGTCTCTTTCTCCTCCGATTTCGCTTTTATTTTTTTCTCTACTTCTTCCGCCTCACTTACGTATACGCGCGGTGGAAAGAAAGCAGCCGCTGCCAGAAGTTTAACTTGGTTATCACTTTTTTGTTTGTATTCTAGCTCTTTTTGTTTTCTAGATTTTTTCTCAGCGCCAATTTTTTTTCTAGGTTTGTTTTACTCCCTTTCGGGTGGGAGCGAAGTTTAGTGAGAAGATCGAGTTGCACTGACTGACTCGTGGGCGGAAGAAGTTCTCGGAAGGTCAGTAAGTTGTGGCGTTGATTGCAGCGTGCTGTATTTACGTTTCCTCCTTTTCTTCTCTGCGATGTTGTTTACGGCCGAGTTACTGTGTGACGCCTCCTCTGCTGTGTGAAACCTAAGGCATGCCGGTGCGGGTTAGAGCCGTAGCTGGGCTGAGCTTTTGTTATTTCGTACTCCTTGTTTAATATAGAACGAGAAACAACACCGAAGCGGGCCGTGCATAACATTTTTAGGACGTAAACGGCGCACATAAATGGAACCTGGCTAAGAGCAGGTTACAGGGTGTGTGCATAATGAACACGCGCACGAAAAAGTAATTTTTTTTTGCTAAGCTACACACAGAAGTGAACAAAACACGCCAATGGCTGCAGACTTTGTAATTATTTTTACATTCTTAGGTGTTCATACTTATTCAGCGGTGAAGTCTATTGCACGGGTGCTTTTTCACTTTGCCAAGTCCTAAATTATGCAGCAGCACTGACGCACAAATTTGCCCGTCGTTTGCGAATGCAGCACGTTCCGCAGTGACAGACCGCGCAATCTGCAAGCCCAGCTACGCACCCTGTTCGTGACTAAAATATGAATGCCGAAACTGAAACGCAACCTTCCAACCCTTGCTAGGCGCTGAGAGCTGAAACTTTCCAGTACAGCATCCTTTTAAGTAAGCAGTGGTCAAAAAGACGAAGACAAGACTAATAATTCCAACAAGTAACAACTATCCTCTAGACACCTGCGTTGCGTTCACCTCATTTCTCTTGCCTTCACCTTCTTGCACGCTGTTTACTCGAAAAAAATATCGCTCTAGACAGCTCACCCGGTTTATAACACGGCTCCTTTTCTTCACTCGCAGTTTTCTCAAGACTTTATTCCTGCCAGCTGTAAGCAAGCTAACTAATTGAAGTAAACTTTTTATTTCTTGTGTTGTGTTGCGTTTTATGGCTCGTAAGCAATTGAGGTCATCATGCGCCAAGCACATGCTTGATTGTTTTGTTTTTGGGTCAAGTACAAATGGCTTAGGCTCCTTCCTACCACTGGCTTTACAATGTCTACATCTTTTTGTTTTCATTTTTGAGACTGAGCTGAAATGCGTTTGTCGTCATCCAGAAACGCACCTCGTTATTCGCACGGTACGACTGATAGCTCCCGCAGACAAAGCAGAGTATGCACTTTCGTAGTTAAGAATCCGCATCGAGGTTCAACCCGTATGCTTTCTTTCAGCTATGGGAAATTTTTGTGAAGACAGCGGGAATTCAACAGCATAGCCCTATTTATGACTCCAACGCCCATTTCTAAGTTACAGATAAGTAAATGGTTAGGTATAACCAAATTAAATAAACAATATAATTTGTATATAAACGTCGGAACGCTCCGAGGGCGAGAACAAGCAGCAAATCTAGTTTAGTGCCACCGCGCCATGCAAATTTGTTGTGGATGTGAGTAACTTTAATAGTTTTAATAATTTTACTCAGTTTGCTGTCCATGTCTGAAACTAAGCTACTAAGGAGTAACTGTAACGCCTGTTCCTGTACCATTCATCACAGACTTCGGAAAGCAGCAGACATCACATTAGGCAAGGAGACGTGCGCTAGGACATTGCCTCGCACGGTTTGGACAATGACAGATTTGGACAATGACTCAAGGAAAACATTAATATAAAATTCAGCCCTCCCGCTAGTGTTATCAGCAATGAAATAGAGTCGCCTGCAGGTGAGCCTCTTGCATTCATCTCTCTCTTCTTGGGGCAACCTCGGCACACGGTCACAAATCAAATTTCAAATGTTAACTAAGCAATTTACTTTTTTTCCGCCTTCAGTAACGTTTTTTCTTTGGAATTCATTGTCGGACCTTAACAGACCATCACCTGTCTTTTATACGCATGGTACGTATCAGTCAAATTCACTTGCGTTCTCCTGATTTCGGATGCTATCATCTTGCTTTTGCATATCAATTCACGCTGCCGTCTTTCTATTAAAGGTATTCGCGACGTCTTCGCTGGTGTAGCTGATCACACTCCGTCCTAAATATAACTGCATGCCGGTATACCTTTAAAGTTTCGCATTCATGATTTTATCTGATTTATCGGATCGTGGTGCAAATTGTGTTGCGGTTATACGGTTGGTTGGTTACGAGAGAATAAGCCGCATCCTATATAAAAGACAAAGACCTGCTATGACAAAAAGGAAAGGGCCACGGGTTCGATTGTATTTCAGTGCGAATGGATGGGAAGACTTAGCGTCTCGAATTGAGCCGAGAACACTCAGAAACCTTAGAAGGCCAAGAATCAAAAGGCGTCGATAAGCGCAGTTTTTCCTCTTTGCTGACGTCAGCGCCTGCCAGTGAACCCAACAAAGGTTTCACACGAGCATGACAAGAATCAGAGTTCATGCGTCACAACTAATGCGTCTCACCTGTCTGCGTATGTAGTGTTTCGCGGATAACTATTCCGTTAAGAGATTTCGTGATATACGCAGCTCTTCCTGTTTTTGCTAGATTTCTTCCTTCAGTTTTGTTAATGTCAACCTTGGAAGAGTCGCCTCGTTGTTTCACAATGGCACCGTGTTCTCCAAAGCCCAGGCGAGTAAGTTATGATCATGCCAGGCGGTAACTGTCGCCAACAAATGATTGCAAATGTTTAGCTTTCTGTAATACCCCTGCAAAGAAAAGGAGATGAGTATCGATCGAATGTACTCACAATTATCGATCTGCGCCTCTGTACTCCTTCTAGTAAGAGAACTCCTAAAAGGCAATGTTTTTCTCGAGCACATCCTAGAGCGGAGCGCCGTGCGGCGGCAAAGAGGAAGAGATAAAGAGAAAAATTGATCCGAACAAGGAATCAGCGGCAAGGGAATGTGCGGACAACAAGAATCGCCTACATCCAGAATGCCATCTGGCGTCCGAAGTCATCTCCCGTCCTCGATTCCTCAAAATGGTGCCAGCGGGAAACAAGCGCCTCACGAATGACGCTAACCTTCGTTTCGTTTCTTCTTTTCTTTTTTTTTTACTCTTGTCTGCCTTCTTCGCTGTCTCGTTCTCACCGACGTTCCCGTCGCTTTGAAGCCTCCGAGTCGTGCAAGGAACGATGGAAGAAAGGAGAAAGAGGGACGGGCGTCGGAGCGCAACACTGGGGCTCAGTTTCGAGACGGAAAAGTAAAAGGAAGAAAGCGTCCAGCTGCCACGCGAATGAGGGAGTGAGCGAAAGCGGGAAAAGAAATTGGCAGCCGCCGAGAGTGCGTGCCCGTGTGTGCGTGTGTGTGGGGGGGGGGGGGGGGGTGAGGGGGCGAGCTGGTGGACAGTTGCAGGCTGGGGCGGGCACTGCACTTATCCCGATACCTTACCGACGGCGCGCGCACATCCCGACAGAAACCGGAGCGACCCGTTTGAAATGACAGCCGGCGCCACCCCACCTCCACCCACCCTGGAAGACCCCTTCCCCACCTACTCCTCTCCCCCCCCCCCCCCCCCTCCTCCTTCGATTCGTGTGTGCGTGTGGTCCGCCGTGAAGACGCGATCCTTCCTCGTGGACATCGGGCGGCGAGAACAGCCAGGTTGTAGGACGGGAAAGATGAGCAGGCTGTCCCGTGCCTTCCCTTCCCTTTTTTTATTCTTTCCATTCAGTCCCTTTTTTATTGTTGTTCCCGTTATTTCCCCTTACTGAGCCTGCGTCATTCTTCCACTTGTGACGACCGGTTGTTGCTCGTACGCTGCCTGCTGTTCGTTGCCTTTATTTTCCTTTTTCCTCTGTCCCTCTTCCCCGCGAATCCCTTGTATCCCTTGGTTCCATTTTTTATTTCATTTTACTCCGCCCACGCTTGTCTTCTTCTCCCACTCTCTTGTGTCGTGACGCCAGGGTCATTTCCTCTTACATGATAGCTCCCTCCTTTTTTTTTCGTTCTCTTTTTTCTCCTTTCTCAGGATGGCTCCATCGTTCGGGCAAGAAAGCAACACCGAGAATTGAAAGGGCGCGCCGCTGTCCTTTATTTTATCTTTTACCTCAGGACGCAGTGTATGATTTCAGACTTTGTCCTTCTCTTTCTGCCAAGTGCCTCTAATGCTCTGGTGCAATCGCTTCCCTGCCTTCCACGTGAGCTTCTGTATCTCCCTCTCCTTTCTTCCAGACTTGGAGGGAGGGGAGACAAAGGGAAGAGAGGGAAGGAAAGAGGGTAGGGGTGGCCTAGGGCGTCGAAAAACGACGCTTGTGCGGGATGACTTTTAGAGATGAGAGCGAAGCCACCGAAGGAGAATGAGACGTCAATTCAGTTTTGTTTCAAGACAAATCTCGGTTGTCTTCTCTTCGGCCTCGAAACAGAACGCTGAAGACGTACCGCTTCGTTTATTCTTTCGTCTAGTACGTCGGGTGTAGTGAGCGCTTCTATTCGTTAAGCTGCTATATGTTGTCCTCATAAAAGTTTGAAGTTAATGAAGCGGAAATTTTAATTGGTCTTTCAGCGCCCACATTAATTTTCGCTGAAAGAGCGAGTCCGTAAATTATTTTGCGTGACAGTAATGACCACATTCTGAAGTCTGGTTCGTACTGAAGAGAACTAGACATAATAAAGTGTAAATACACTACTGTAAGGATTCATATTTCTTCTGAGAAATTATGCACGTGTACTCTCCTGAAGCACGAGTGCAGATGTGGGTTTAAAAATACGCAATCTCGTTTAAAGCTGTGACCGCGTGCATAATGTGCTGAAACGCGTTTTGCTCGTGCATTCAAGTTTTGTGAAAATTCACATTAGAGCTGCAGGGCCTGGTAAAGCGCAACATAAGCTCTGGAAAAAGTCGTATTACAACGTTGTGTATATTCTGCATTCAAATATCTTTCCGGTGTGTGTGCTGAAGTTTTGGGGCAACGTTTAAGTAGAAGTTGAAATTGAAGTTGCCCTTCATCGCGATCGAAGCGCCAATTTTAACGAAGCTGGGTTTCGCCTAGTGTAAATAGGAGGGATTGAAAGATTAAGGGACTCATCTATAAAATTATGTAGAAAGATTACGAGCAGTGATAAAAGAAGTATAAGCTGCCTTTTTCCACAGTTGTGCTATTGCGATAACAGAGTTCGTATACAACCCGAAACGTTAATTTCCTTTGATATTATTTCCTTGCTTACTGACACGAATGATGTATAAGGCCTCATTTTAGCCTGACAGCGTTCCGTCTAACGTTCAATCACGAAGCCGTGACCGGACATGGAGTGACGCATAGCATGACGTTGCAAAGGATTATCAGTGGCATAGTGGACGCAAGAAAGAACGCTTGAGGTGTGATCGGTGGTCGGGAGCAGAAATATTTGAATTTTCAATTCTCACAACACACGCTTTATAGGATTGAGCAGTGCAAGGACGCAATAATACGGACTGAAGTAACGCGTGAAAAATTTTGTATGCTAACAAAATTATTACAAAATTTGGCACGCTCTTTCTATTGAATATAACTGCTGACCTGTGAATTATAGTTATCCATATTGAAGACAGAAGGTCAAGTACAATGTACGACCACCAGTTGATTTTAGTTGGCACATAGGAAAAGGTTGAGTACCTATATTCTTGACCCCAGTGCACACATGCTTATTTACTGCCAAAGAACAACACTTATTTAAGTTTAAGCCGATAGGCTAGGTTTGGTTTGATTTATTGGGGTTTAACGTTCCAAAACGACTCAGGCTATGAGGGACGCCCAAGTGAAAGGCTCCGGAAATTTCGACCACCTGGGGTTCTTTAACGTGCACTGACATTGTAGTGTACACGTGCGTCTAGAATTTCGCCTCCATCAAAATTCAGCCGCCGCGGCCGGGATCGAACCAGCGTCTTTCGGGTCAGCAGCCGAGCACCATAACCACTGTGCCACCGCGGCGGGGCCGATAGGTTACACAAAAAGTGGGGAGAACACATAAGCAGATCCTTAGGGGTATCACGCGATATCGTTAATGGGTTAATATATGGCGGATTGGTAATTCTTTAATTTAGATTCATCCGTCCCCAATCCCTGGGAGGACGCCCAGACTGAGGACTCCGAGGTCCCTGAAAGTCCTCATGCCGCTCCTAGCAGAGTGGTGCAGCGGGTTAGCGATGCGCTACTGCCACGGTGGGTGGCTGTTTCAAACACAGCCACCGGTGGTGCTTCTGAGAGCGAGGTTGCTGTTCCCGACCAACTTCTTGCGACCAGCGAATAATTTAACTGTCGCCTGCCACGGAGGGCAGTGTGCTCACAATCCGGTGGACGGGTTGGAATGACGTGAAAAGGTCACGTGGCTCAGGGCGCCCACATAGATTGCTTCTCTGGGAATTTTTCACTGACGTCGACGACAATGACGACGAAGACAGCGTTTTCTTCTTAACTGAATTCTTCACGCTATCGTGTTGAAATCACGACTTTCAACCCCGCAGCTGTTTTGCCGATGATGAGGCTTTCTCGTTGTGACCGCTGCGCAGTCTTTCAGTGGACCACCGGCGCGGCAAGTGCAAGCAGCGGGAACCTTCATGTCTGATAACTATGCTTTCTTTCAAGCCCACTGCCATCTTGTTAGCGAATATTTAATTTCATTTATTGAATCCTTAAGGGCCCGTGAGCATTACATAAGGCGAGGGCAAGAACAGTGTGTAACAACATATGATACCAGCTCAACAAAAACAAAAACAAAAAAGCAAAGGAACGAAACAAAGCAAAAAAATCATGAAAGGAGACAGTAACGCAGGATCAGATTATATGGTAAAGCCGAATACATCACGTGAGACACAGATGACTCGCTAATTTAGTGCGGAAAATTGCTCGACCTGTGCAAGAAGCAATATTATCAGGCAGGGCATTCCATCGGGCTATTGCATCTGGAAAGAATGAATCATTCATCGCTGATGTGCGGCCTTTTATGGGAGCTATGGGATGACAGTGGTTTAGGCGTGGCGGCTGTAGCAAAGAATGCCTGTTAATAGGGCGGTAGAAAAACGAATGAAGGAGGTATAGGTGTGATGCGATGCGTCGTGGTGGATTCTCTAATGGGATTCTACCACACCGTCGCCATTAGAAAAAAAAAAAAAACGACAAGGCCGTCCGTCCACCAGCGCACGAATACCAACTTTACGAGAGTGAAAAAATCGTTTTCACGCTGCCATATTGCGCACTAGATTGTGCTGGTAGTACAAGGAAAAGTCGGGATTAAGTTTTCCCTCTGTTCTCCGCACAGTCCATAAAACCGGTTTCCCTGAGGATCGTGAAAAAGTCTGCATAGTGACGACAATGAACGAATCTTCATCTGGGCTTGTGATGATTATTCATATGCCTCAATAAACACAGCGTTCTCATTTCGGCTCTTTACTTCTTGTCTGCTTGCATTCGAAGATAACCGTTTATTTTCTTTGTTCGCTTCACAATTCTCTCGGCGGGCTTACCTACAAGGCTGCCTTAAATTCGAGCAAATGCGGTATCTGCTGCCGGTGCAAGAAAACACCGGCTGTTTTTAAACCTGTCGTGGAATCGCGTGCAAACCTCCCGCGCTTTCTGCTCGTCTATTTCCGTAATTATGTGAGCACATACCAGACGAGTACAACGTAGGGGATATGATCGAAACGACTAGTATGTTTACCTTCTCGTCGTCATAACGATGTTATAAAAGAAGAAAAAAAAACGAAGCTTGAAAGAATATCCTAAGTACGCTGCCGACACAAGTATACGAGGACGAGGAACGGGTTCTTTTTCGCTTTATGCCCGCGTGTCCCTTCTTGCTTCCCACGAAAAGTGCTACCCGAGAAGGCGTGCTCGTCTTCCTCAAGTGAGTCAACAAAGCTCTCCAGGCCTAAAAAGTATGAAAGGCAACAACAATCGAAAGAGGAGATGAAAAAAAGGACTACAAAGTAGACCCTATAATGTCGTGGGACTGAAACTCTTTCTCTGGTAGTTCGAAAGAGGAGTTTAATAGCACCGCCCAAAGTAAATGCCTATAACACCGCCGGAGCATAAAAACGAAAAGAAAAAAAATGAAGCACAAATGCCAATACGCTGGTGTCTACGTAAACGAGCGCTTTATTTCGCCAAAACAGAGTCGTCTATCTGACCGCAGTTGTTTGTTTTTTTCTCTGTTTTTCTCTTGTACTCGAGTTCGTCGAAGGAGTCAAAAACATGGCCAGGAACGACGCTGAAAGTTGCATATGGTCAAGGCAAATGCTTGAATCGTCCGCCAAACAACTACAACTAAAGAACTCGCCTTTTCTTTTTTTTATCAAGCCAATCACATTTTTTTTTCTTTTGCTGAAGAAAAGCATCTCAAGAAAGAGCTCGAATGCGCGATGTGCAAGCGACGACCAGCGACGACAAGAGAAAACACACGCAGCAGCAACGACTCAAGCGCCAACTACCGCAGCGCCACCAGTTTACAACCAGTGCACGCACGAATGGCTCGGTAATGAAGAGAGAGATGCGACTCGTAAAAACTACGCGGCCCTGCGAAATTACGCGGCCAGCACAAGAAGCCAAGAGCGGCCAAGCCGCTCACGACAGAACGATCGGTCGGCGCGGTAACGACTCCCTTCAAAATCACAGCAGCATCTCACGCAATCTCACTTTCCTTTTCATTTACTTCCTTCTCTCTTTTTTTGCGTAGCACTTTATTTTTCTCCCGCATTTGACGTTTCTCTTTCTCACTCTCTAAACTTCTCCCACGAAAGCTGGCGATGCCTCCGGTCTGCAGAAAATAAAACTGCAGAGCCGCACTAGCCCAGCCATCGACGCGCCAAAACAGCGAAGCAGTAATAGCAACAACAACAATAACAACAAAAGCAGGAATAGGGTAAGCGCATGGAGCAAAACGTATGTGCGTGGACAACAAGCGCGGACTTCAAATCATACACCGCGTGCTCTAGATGGCCTTCTCTTCATTTTCTTTCTTCGTTTCCTGGCCGGAGTATTTTTGTGTCGTTTCTGCCTTCCCCTAAAAACTGTCCGGTAGTGCTGCCGCCGCCGCTGCCCCTTTTTATGAACTCCTCCATCGATTTCGACTCTCCGCCACCGACGTCGTCGTCGTCGCTGCCGTGTTGCCTCGCTTTCTGCGCCCGTCTCTCAGGCAGCGCAATAATAGTAACAGCGCTAGAAAACACCCCCAATAAAAATCACGCCACACACACACACAAAAGAATAGAAAAAAGCAGGAGATCGCGGAAAGCGTACTCAAGGCTAGCGCTGAGAGAAAAGAAAATTTTTACCAGCAAGGATAAGGGGAAAGTTTCGCCTTTGTTCTCGTCTTCATAGTTTTCTCTTTCTTTTTTCCCCCTATCTTTCTCTCTCTGCAGCACGGGTCGTCGTCGTCACCAAACGCGCATCAGGCACGAAAGCAGGCCGTGCAAGCGGGCCGTACCACTGTATCTCTCTGCTTGCTCTTTTTTTCCTTTCGTATTCTTGTGTGGAGGGGTGAAATTTGTCCTCGTTTTAGCGGGTTTGCTTCGCCTTAAGACTAGCGGGGGGGGGGGGGGGGGGGGGGGGGGTCTTTTTTTTTTTTTCGTTCTCGGTGCGGACGTTTTAAGGGTGCTCCGGTCTCCGGTCCTGCTCTTGGCCCTAAGGCGCGGAGGAGGTGTGTGACTTTTGTTTCTGGTGAACGGAAAGCCCCGGGCATCGACGGGAAAAGGTCGGCGAAAGTGCGCCGATAAAAGCGCTCTCCCGAGGAGGGAAGGGACGCGAGGCCAGGTGAGGCGACTCACGCTCACTCTCTCGTCACAGCTCCGCATGGCCTGCTTAGGCACGAGGGGAGCGATGGGATGCCTGAATGTGGGAAAGCATGAACGAGGTAAAATTTGTGAGCGCGGGCTGATGTGTGTTTTGCACGCTACACATATATAGGCATTTTCATTCGTGACTACTTTTTTCCTGCCTTTGCCACATGTTTGTTTTTCTTACTTCCCAGTGATTTACTTCGAAGAAATTTTTCCGACGCCGGCAAAAACCTTTACACTTAATTTAAGAGCATGCATTGCATGTGCGTGTGGCATTGCCTACAGCATTCTGTGCCTGCATGTGCACAAGCGTGTGTCATTGTGCACGGGCATGTGTCACTGCGTGTGGGAACCTGCACGATGACGTGGCAACCCAATGCCATTCTGCGGGGCCTGGCGCCATGGCAGGGTGTCATTGCTTGGGCCATTCTGCACGTACAGCCTTTGTCAAAAGTTTAGAGCCCAGAGGGTTTGCTTCTAACCACTGTTGTGGCGCTCCTGTAGCACTAATGGAAGTCCTACGCATCGGAGGGAGCAGGACCCAAAGTCTTCTTACCATCAGGATATCTGGGACGCCGAGGACGCATTACGAGCAAAGCAGTCTGGCCCAGAAGCAAACTCCCTGGGCTCTAAACTTCTGACAAAGGCTGTGCATACCTGTGGCATACCGCTGCCCGCTGCGTGTGCCTTTAATTAGACCATGCGCACCAGCGTGTACCGTTCAGTGGGCCATTCTGTACTAGTGGGTGTCACTGCGTGTGGTATTATGCGCAAGCTCCCGCTATTGGTTGAGCCATTCGGCACGACTGTAGCCCATGCTGCACAAGCTTGTGCCAATGTCCATATGCATGCGTCAGTTCGTGTGCTATTGTGCACGTATAGCCTTTGTCAAAAATATACAGCCCAGCGGGTTTGCTTCTAAACCATCTATAGA